>NC_140958.1:22694445-23294445 GCF_014529385.1 Adiantum capillus-veneris
ATAGATTGGATGGGGACAATTACCTTATGTGGGCTTACATGATGCAACATGTCCTTGTGTCAAAGGGCTATTGGAATAATGTGTAGTTCATTGATGTATGTCTTGGTTTTGTGTATACATGCAATGTTGAGGATGTTGTTGGTTTTGGTGGCAAAATTGATGTTGATAGAGCTATTTTGCATACGGTTGAGCAGGCTCGTTGAGATGTAAGAGATGTGCAGGCTCATGCATTGATTGCATTATCTGTGAAGCGCACTATTAGTCCTCCCATTCATTCAAGTAAAGCTACAAAACAGGCTTGGGATATTCTGACTGGTCTTTATGCAAGTTGTGATGAGGCTAAAATTGCATTGTTTCATAATAATGAGCTAGAGTCAAAGATTATGCATGAGGAAGATGAAATGCACAGTTTCCTTGCTTGTATCAAGGATATAGATGAGAAACTTATTTTTGTAGGTGAAGTCATTTCTGACAATTCCCTTGTGTAGACTATTCTTGATGCTTTGCTAGATTCTTACTAGACTTTTGCTAGTACTTGGAGACTTATGACCCAAGGAAATCCTGAAGTTGTCAAGTTTGATGCATTATGCACATTGTTGTTGCAAGAGTCACTTTCCTGAAAAAACAAGGCTAAACAGCGTGCAATTGAACATGCCTTCATTGTTGCTCAAAGAAAAAGTGGAAACAGTAATGTAGTCACTTCTCGTGGTTCTTTTGTGAGTGGAAAGGCACTTGTTCCTAATGCTTTTGCTGGCAGCATTCGTCTGAAAATTTTGGTGAAAAGGGAAAAAAGAAAATGCATTTCCATTATTGTAAATCCAATGATCACTTGATCAAGCAGTGTCCAAAATTGAAGGCAGAAGAGGCCAAGAAGAAAGAAGCTGGTTCCACTATAAGTGCAACTATTGTTGCATCTTTTGCGAAAGGAGATTGTGTTGTTGATGGATATGCAGAATGGGGTTTTAGTGCAGAGTGCACTTATGATCCTTTGGTCCATGATGCATGTATGCCAATTACTGCAGTTGATCATGTGTGGTGCTTTGACAGTGGCGCTATTAAACACATTACGTCTCATTGTGACTTGCTTGCCTCTCTCAAGGATGTCCTACATGGGAATACTGTCACTTGTGCCAACAATGCCTCTTATATAGACAAGGGAGTTAGAATATTGTGTTGATTGTTGCAAATGATAGTTCTGTCACATTTGTTGACGTGTTGTATGTACTTGGGATCAAGAAGAATCTCTTGTCTGTATCTACACTTGCTAGAATTGGTCTTGCAGTCAAATTTTTGGATGACAGATGTACTATACACGATGAAAATTTTGGAGATGAAATTGTTGCATCGGGCATTTTATGCCATGGGTTGTATAAGCTCACTTTGTATGACAAGTGTGGGCAGAATTTTACAAATGCATTTGTAGATTCAAAGGCTATTTTGGATGCAAAACTTTGGCATGCACGATTTGGGCATCTGAATTTTCCAGTTTGCTACGTTTACAAAAATCTGAAATGGTTGCTTCAATGCCGCCTCTTGAAGCACCTATGAAGATTTTTGTGAGGGCTATATTTTGGGTAAGATGCAATGTCTGAAGTTTCCAAAGGATGGTTCAGTTAGGGCTACATGCAAGTTGCAGCTTGTGCATAGTGATGTTTGTGGGCCCATGCAAACTACGTCCTTGGGCAATTACCTTTACTTCATAGGCTTTAATTAATGATTACTCTATCCCCGCAACCCTTCCTCTCACTCTCGCCTTGCGACCTTATGTGGCACGATAACACCTACAACTGAAGGCTACTCTTCTACGAGCGCCATGTGAGTGCAGTCAGTGGAGATGAGGAGTACCCACGCATCGTCCATACCCTTCAATCCAATCTTCCACAGGTCTTGGCCTTCTTTTATCCTTTTGCTGGCCACCTCATCAAGCACCCGACTGGTGCAACTGGCGACGGTGACAAAGCATAGCTGGCTATGGCGTGCAACGACAAGGGTGCCGAGCTGGTGGAAGCACCCATTCATGGTGTGTCGTTCTTGGATTCGAAGACCTGCAACTTTGACAATTGGTCACATGTGGGTGGAGATTGAGGATGAGGTAGAGAGACATGCAGATTGCAAAGAAACAGTGGTTGAAAAAGTCAATATAAGAGTAAGGAGCTGTAGGGCATGAGAGGCTGTGACTCGCGTGGCCTGAGAGAGGCGCCTGTGGTTGGTGTGAGGGAGTCATGCGAGGATTGAGAGACGACCCAAAAGGAACGGTTATGGTGGCTATGACTATTCGACTAAGTGAGAGATAGATAGGATACCGTCATTGGCTGCATGATGAGGAGAGAGATTTTGAGGGTGGTTGGTAACACGAGTCAAGAGATACAGAGAGAGAGACTGAGTGTGGGTGGTTGCCACAAGCAAAACCAGGGAGAGAGTGTGAGGGTCGGGTGTTGCATGAGAACGAGAGAAAGGAAGAGACAGAGAGGTAGCTAATGCTACACTGTATGAGAGGGTGACTCATCACTTTACGGCTATGGTCGCATGACCACTAACGAGCAATAGGCAGTTAGACACACACTCTCTCTCTCTCTCTCCCCCCCCAACCCCCCTTTGCATGGAGTCACAACCGTCTGTGAAAATCTTTTTTTTTTCTCTCTTTGTCTCTTAGTGTATGTCAATTGCGCTGCAGGAGTTGTCCCTCATTATCTCTATCCTCTGTGTGTGTGTTCTTTTTCTGGTTGGGTGCTAGTATGCATAGTAGGCTTCACTCAAAGTGTTGAAGGCTTGCATGATGTTGGTGATCCACTAGACAGTAAGCGGAAAATAAAAATAAGCTAGCTAGATTGCATATTGTGTAGGAGAAAAAATATAAAATAAGCGGTTGAAGTGCTCTTGGTTGACAGAGTCAGCTAACAACTGTAAGAATTAGTGTACACAACTATATGTGGTGCACTTAACAATTTCACCGTTGCTGTGGTTGTATGCTGCTGAGGGCACCAAGGTTGCAGGACCACCAAGCCGATGGATAACCTAATTCTTCTCTACCATATCGACTCCCTTGAATTTCATACATAGCTCGATATACATGGTTTAAATAATTCCCATCGGATAATATAATGCACGTGATTAGGAAAAACAAAAAATCTGATAAGATAAATTATACACATGCATCTTGTATTCAAATGTAAATATGAAGAAGGAAGTTTAAGGAGAAACATGACTTAGCTTTGATTTCTCTATGAAAACTTCTCCATAGCCATGGTAATTGCAAATCCAAGAATGTAGACTTATCTCTGATACCATTGCTACAAACGAAGAATACGGTGGGCTTGCAAAAATGCTCAAAATAACACAATATGGACCATAAAATGACAAATTTGCATACCCGACAAATCGCATAATCAAAACTCCACACGAACAGAGCTAGAGAGATAGAGAGCGAGAGTAAGCGAGAATGTGCAGGTGCATGTAATGGAATTGATATTTTACTATTTATTGCACCAAGAATTGACCATCAACACTTGATAAGTGATTTAGTAATCACGAGTTGGGTCTTACCCCAAAATTGTACTCGTATAGACACTCTTAGTGCTATAGATAAAATGAGAGATCCACTCAAGCTGGAATCGTATTCACATCTGGATATTTTCTAGACCCCAAAAATCCATAATCTTGGGTTTTTGTGAACAACCGTGCTGTCTTGCTTCATCTATACACCTTGGTAGAGATAAGCCTTTACAAGTTTAAGACTTTCGAAAACTCAACCCGATCTTCACATTTAAAGTATGTAGTGCTAAAATAACACCCAAAAATCAGTTATGGCAACTGTTGCTTGTCCATTAGGATCAATGGGTACTCAACTAGATAGTATTATTTGATCTTGAAAGCAATCACTGATGGATTACAAACAGATGGCTCTTAGCCAATCCAAAATAGGTGGCTCTTATCCCTTCAAAAACAAATGGCTCTTAGCCCTTCCTGTTACCATACTGACATAGAAAGATTTTAGTAAAATCATGCCTAATTTCACCTTTCCCGTAGAGAATTAGGAAGGAAGGGGAGAGAGAGAGAGAGAGAGAGAGAGAGAGAGAGAGAGAGAGAGAGAGAGAGAGAGAGAGAGAGAGAGAGAGAGAATGTTGGGCTGAGGAAAATACCTTATTCTACTGTATTGTATGCCCCCTGCGTATGCCTCTGTGAAGACAATGGTTGTGTTGTAGCTTATCCTATAAGCGTACAACAATGTGCTTGTACAATGGTCTAAGAGAGAGAGGTACCATAAGCGACATCTTGACCCACCTACCTTATATGTGATCATGATTGTATCAGGGTGACATAAGTATGGCACTTTGCCTTTGAATAAACATAAATAAAAAATGTTTTAATACATCAATAACTGACCTCGTCCTTGGTAGAGTAGCTAGTGCTATAGCGAAAACATATAGAATGATGGGGTGTCGTATGTTCATTGTACTAGTACGCATGCATACATATCAAAAATAGAATAATAAGCCCTTGGCTTCAATGACAGTCTCAACCATGTGAGCCCCTGTTATGCATCACGATTACACTAGCATGGATACATCATAGGGCATCACTGTATAAACCATGAGCTTATATCCACGTAGTGCCAAAGATGTGTGCCATTATCCTTGATCTGAAGTTTATTAATAATATCTAGGAACATAAGAGAAGCCTTGATTTGCATGAAGTCAGGGAAAGCATTTTGCTTTGCACACTTGAGAAATCTTTTTCAAATAAAAGGCTAAATTACAAAAGAAACAAGCATAACTTGAAAATTACTAACCTTGTCACCCACTTGTAGCTAGGTTTTCGGTAATTTTCTCGAATCTGGCTCATAGCCATATGTACTGCTTGAGTGAGTTAGCGTATGTATCATATACGCCCTCATGTGATGTAAAAACTTACAGACATCTTAGCAAGTTTGCCCAAGTTCGTATGCTAATTAATAGCATATTCCAAACTTTGAAAACCACAATGCCAAAAATGCCAAAAGGGAATCCTTGCTTCACATAAGTACTCATGGAGTTCTGGTGCTCATAGCTAACAGATACTCTTGCCAATTTACAATTTCATAGCAAAAGAGAGTCAACCTTGTCGAGCTTTCACAGATAATCGTCCGTGTCAAATTGTACCACATATTGAAAAGAAAAAAAATACTTGCAAGTATGTACCTCGTACATTCTTGTCTTGATTACAGTTGTCCTTGATCTTATAGATTTGTCTCGGCTGATGGAACCTCTGGAAAACTTTGCCTATCAATCATAAACTAGCAAAAATGCAAATCTAGAATGCGACATAGAGAAACTCCTATCTGTTCTCAAGCCGGAACAAGTGGTGCGGGGACTTTCCTGTCTCCATTGTGGCTCATAGCCATTGCGCATCTTACACGATCAATTTAAAAAGAGCTCCATACTGCACCTTGCCTTCAAAGGAGTTACCTCTTGTGGTAATGCCAAGTGTAGCAATTGGCCATGCCGATCTCCTTGAGATGCTAGAGAGGCGGTTTGTACTCAAGCCGTGGTTGATTTGGGTTATGATGGATTTCAACCATCATGTTTGATTAGAAGCATTACTACAGATTCAAAATTCAGATTTTGTTGCTATAAGTGCTAGAGATTCATATTTTAGCAATTTAGAGAATTTGAGGACTGTCTCTGAATTGTAGCATTCACTATAATGAAGGATTACGAGTAATTCTAGTGATGTGTGCATGCTAAAATTTAGGGCCATGAGCAACATGAGAGACTACAATTGTAGAGAAGATGGTGGACGATGTGGTTTCTTGGAAGCGAAGATACAATCAGAACCTACACTTTGCTCAAACTAAAGCTACAATATGATGAATCTAAATATGTAGTTTACCGATTTTGAACATGCAGTATGCTAAATCTGAACCTGTGTATTCAACTTGACGCTACTGAATGAAAAGTTGAAGTTGATGCTAAATTAGAAAATCAAATTCAACCTAAAATCTGAATCAAAAATTTGCATGAACTCTAAAGTAGAAGTGTATTCAAATGCTAAATGGAAGTGGAAGTGCTCAGTATGGTATTTTTGATTGGAACCTCAAAACTGATTCAACTTGGAAGCTTTGAAGAGTTTGGAGTGTTTCAAGCAAGAGTTATTTCAAAATTTTCACCAACTTTACCTAAATTTTTGATTTTAAAAGTTGTATTGCATGATGAAGAAACTATATGTCAAGATGGGAGTGACCTAGGTACTGTATTCTATGGTCTCCACTTCAAGATTACATGTAGTCCCAGTTCAATGTGGTGCACTGAACATGAGGGCTAACTTGTTATGTGATTTCTAATTTCTGAAATGAGTAGGAAGAAGAAGAAGAAAAAGTGTGATGTTTGTCTAAAAGATGACCATGTTCAGGATGAGTGTTCGTTGGTGTCTGAAGTTTGTCCAAAAAGAGATATTTGCAAGTATTTTTGTATGGCTGATTTGTGCACAAAGGTCTTGAATTTTCAAACGTTGTCATAAAGAATTATCAAGGGGGAAGTTTCATGTAGCCAAGGAGAAGTTAGATGATTTGGAATCTCTACTTGAAGATGCATTGGAGTATCTTTTTGAACACAAGGGTAGAAGACTGAAATCTTGTTCTACCAAGAAGGGAATCAGATGTTTGCAAAAGGTATGTTTGCATTTCAAAGAGAAACTTGAAGAGGAGTTTGGGTTTGATGAGATTAGTGATGATGGTGAAGAGGAGTGGAGTTATCCAATGGGAGTGTTCATGATTAAGGAAGAGGGAGTACACATGGGTGTGAGTCAAAGTAGTCACCAAAATCGCATAGAAACCCCTCTACCAATATCAGGCAACTACCCAAAAGAGAGAATTCATCAATTTTACAACCTCAATAAGGCATTGAATGTGTGTAAAACTAATACACTTTCATAAAAAAAGCAAATATCTAAATCCTTAGCAAGTAAGGCATTGAATGTGTGTAAAACTAATACACTTTCATAAAAAAAGAAAATATCTAAATCCTTAGCAAGAAAAACAACTCAACTTGAAACTCGGGAAGGAGGATTGGAATACCTTGATGTTCAATAATCCATTCTTTTTGGAAGTTTTTGTTAACCCTTAGGCACATTCCTATCACCTACAATGGGCGCTGTATTATTTATTTGGTAGAGTCAGGTACCGGGCTTGTCAGTCCAATAGGAAAAGGGTAAGAGTGATCTTCGACGATGAGAGGCGCACTCTAACTGGAACATTCAAGGGATTAATTGGCTAAGCATGGGTGCCCAAGTGTGAATGGGGCGAGCTCATATAAAAGTCAACTAAACCTAAAATTCACTTAGTCTCTCATTGGTGCAATTGACGAGTGCTCTTGCTCCATCTCCATCTTCTTCTTCTTCATCTCCTTGTGTGTGTGTATACGTGAGAGAGAGAGAGAGAGAGAGAGAGAGAGAGAGAGAGAGAGAGAGAGAGAGAGAGAGAGAGAGAGAGAGAGAGAGAGAGAGAGAGAGAGAGAGAGCGATCAAGCATTTTGACGACGACACGGCGACGGCGAAGTGGTTGAGCGCAGCGCAGCGGCGGCTCCTTCTTCTTTGCGGCGAGGAATTCTCCACGACAGCAAGCGTAGAGCGGTGAGTGACACACCATCGCCATCTTTGAGCTTACTAGTTTAGGCTTGTTGTGTGCTTGGAGCCATTTGTGGCTCGCACACAGTGTATCGGCAAGTTCCTTGCATTGACACGTGTGACAGACGCGCACATTTTTTGCACCGTTGCCGAGAAAATGCCATACACTAAGCTTGAGTGGCACTCTGTGCTTCTTTGTGGTGCAATTTCAATTGTAGGAAAGGTAGGGAAGGAAGGTGTGTGTGTTGAGAAGAAGGATTTTGTTTTGCTATTGTGTATTTCTTTGTTAATGAAAATTTGAAAGGTATTGTGTTTTCTCTGTGATAAGGTGTTAGTATTAAGGTTGTTAGTTCTGTGTAATGTAAAGTATAGTAAGTAGGAAGTAGATATGGTAGAGCTAATGAAGTATGTTAGTGTGTAACAATAGGTGTATTAGTTGTAAGTAGGTATGTAGAGTGTGTGTGTGCTCGCGTGCACGCCGCGGCGACCTTATCCCAAAAAAATAAAAATAAATTTAAAGGTAGGATCGGGATCGGGAATATCTCCCAGACCCAAGCCCATACCCAAGCTCAAGCTCACGCTCAGGCTCAGGCCTCAGTCGCCCTTTAAAATTACGTATATTAGCTTCACAAGTAGTTAAAAATTGACTTTTTTGAGGACCAACTGAGCTTTAGGTGACTGAACGTTGTGCTGTAAAGCACACCGCAACCCTCTGAGCAATACACTCATTTTGAGCTATCACACACTTTAATAAAAAAACCGATCATTAAAGAACATTAAAAAACGAGTGAAAACGGACGCCTAAAAAAGTAAGCGGTTAACCTTCGAGGTTATTCGTCGACGCTTGTAGGGTGCCAAAGGCACATGCATTTGCGCTCTGGTCGTGTGCTAGAGATGGAGCAACTAGAGAGAATTTCGACTTACGCGAGTTCTCAATATCCACATACCTTAGGTTCCGGGCCCTCAGCGGGGACCCAAGGTAGTACAAACCAAGACCCTGAACATAGCGGCTAATGACTCTTCCTCTGACTACGACGTCATGGAGGGTTTCCCAATGCCTAATCCCGATAGCTCAAGCCAAGACATGCATGCCATGGGTCCACGTTCGGGGCCGAGCGTGGTTAGCCGCTTGAAGGAAACCTTTAGTAGAGCCACTCGCTCCGAACATGGAGGTAATGATGTAAATGAGGGGGGTGGGGAAGTAAATTCTCCATTCATGACCAACGTGGACCCTATGCCCTTAGAGAATGTGCACATGAATACTTCATTCATTGCATCTCCGGACTCTTAAGAGCTATTCCCCTCCGAGGTCATATTACCCGATGGTAGAAGCCTTGCCGAAGTGCAAGAGGTTGAGTGATATATCATTGCAGCTAGGGAAAAGGAAGTCGAGAGCTTACACAAGGTGGAGCAACGAAGAGAGTTAAAAGCAAAAGCCCCTATGTCAATATCCTTGCTAAGAGAGCAATCGAGTGCTCCTGACCTAGCAACCGCTAAGGGCCAACCCCTAGAAAGCAACATTGCATCTAGCTCAAAGGACACCCCTAGCACCTCAATCCTAGATGGAGCATTCTTAAATGAGATTTGGGAAACGGAAACTCTAACCGACCTATACACATGTCACACCTATCATGTGGGTTGGTTAGATGTCCTACAATCCCCAATGGGTGCTACTAGTGTGGAGGATCAACAACAAAGAGTTTGTGAGGTCATCCATAGGGTCATTGAGTTGGAAAGATAGAACAAGCACTACAACACTAAATGAAGATATCGATGCGCCTATATCAATGGCCATGTCTTTCCACGCGTATATCAACGACATTAGCGGGCGTCGCTATACGCGTCGCAATGTGCGTCGATATACGCGTGGAAAGGCTTTATTTGCCACGCGTATAGCGAGGCGTATATCGACGCCAAAAAAAATTGGGGGAAAAAAGAGAAACCCGCGCGCAGGGGCCATTTTTGCCTGCTCGGGTCTTGGCCGAAACCTGCTGCGCAGGTATTATGTCCATCTCCACCCTCCCCAACCCCTCTCTCTTGCTCTCTCTCTCTCTCTCTCTCTCTCTCTCTACCTCTACATCGTGTGTGTGTGTGTAGGAAAGAGAGAGAGAGAGAGAGAGAGAGAGAGAGAGAGAGAGAGAGAGAGAGAGAGAGAGAGAGAGAGAGAGAGAGCGGTGTGTGTGTGTGTGTGTGTAGGAAAGATGTGTGTGTGTGTGTGTAGGAAAGAGAGAGAGAGAGAGAGAGAGAGAGGTGTGTGTAGGAAATAGAGAGAGACAGAGCGGTGTGTGTGTGTGTGTAGAAAAGAGAGAGAGAGAGAGAGAGAGAGAGAGAGAGAGAGAGAGAGAGAGAGAGAAATATGTGTGTGTGTGTGTGTAGGAAAGAGAGAGAGAGAGAAATGTGTGTGTGTGTGTAGGTAATCAAAGAGAGAGAGAGAGAGAGAGAGAGAGAGAGAGAGAGAATTAATGTATACTTAGGAAATTAAAACTAAAGAAAAAAATTAAAGAGAAATGAAATGAAATGTTATATTAACGTCTTCGAAAGGCCAAAGCGACCTATGAGACATGAGACAAGAAAGTTACAATGTGATGGATACAAAGTCTGAGTAAGAAGATGACAAAATAAAATATTATGGAATCCTAAACTGCTGGGTGTGGACTAAACGGCTAAACGAGCTAGTTGGGATAGGTAGATCTCCTCCATGGTCAGTACTCGGACCGGACGTTGTGCATGTCGAGCCAAAGTGACCTAGCTAGATCCTCTGATGCAGCCTCTGTCGATGTTGTGTAGTCCTCCGCAGTCGTGGGCGTCTAGATCTCCCTAGATCAGTTGCTCGTTCGATCATTAGAGAGATAGGGAAGTAGAGAGAGAGAGAGAGAGAGAGAGAGAGAGAGAGAGAGGTAAGTAGAGAGAGAGAGATAGGAAATAGAGAGATAGAGAAAGAGAGTTATATATATATATATATATATATATATATATATATATATATATATATATATATATATATATATAGAGAGAGAGAGAGAGAGAGAGAGAGAGAGAGAGAGAGAGAGAGATAGGGAAGTGGAGCTCCAGGAGTTATGGCAGAGAAATAGGAAAATAGAGAAATAGAGAGAGATAGGAAAATAGAGAAAGAGAGATAGCGAGAGCGAGATCGAGAGAGAAAGAACGAGAGATAGGGTACGTAGACAGAGAAGAAACTATGGAACTAAAAGAGGCAAAGGGGTTTTGCCTGCTACATGCATTGCCATGTACACCTGGGAGTGCATGTATGTGTCTACCCATATAGGATTTGACCAATAAAGATGAGATTTTAACCCGGTGGTCCCGATCTTCGTACATCTCTAGACCGAGGTGTATGGAGATTGGGCAAGACTAGAGAATGCGAGGTAGTTTACATTGTGAGGAGTATATATATATATATATATATATATATATTAAAACAACATTCATAATCATTGTAGATGGCAACGTCATCAACTAACATGGAGGAAAAGATTGCATGCTCGTGCATGCTCTGCAAGTATCAAATCCTGCGCAAGCGTAGGATATGTAATGAGCATGTGCACAAGTACGGAGAGTTTGCTAGAGAAACCTTACAGAATCTGCGATACGACTCCTACGGAACGGGCATTAATTTCCGTGACATAGCACCTACATCTGAGAGAGAGAGAAAAAAGATTATGCGTGAAGGTCCGACCAATATAGAGCCACGGATGGAAGCAGAAGAGGGCTTACAGACAGAAGACGACGGCATGGAGGAGATGTTGGATGCCTTCTTCCAGACAAGCGAGGAGAACGCGAACGAAGCAACACCAGAAGCTGTGCGCCTATCTCCTGAAGACATGTTGAGAAAGTTGGCACATCAACCAATCTATGAAGGCGCCAAAATATCTGTGCTTCGTACTTGTCTGGCGTTTTTGAATCTTCAGTCAGATGCAAGCGTCACTGCTTTGTTTAGGTACGTAATTTACAAAAGAGATTTTCCGATTGCAACGGTGATGTGCTCGGAGAGCTTTAATTTTAATTTAATGTGGCTTAAACAGGTTATTGCGGGAGCAACTTCTCCCGGCTGGCAATGAAATGCCCCCCTCCAGGCCAGACGCAAAGCAACTTCTGACCTTAGTTGGCTTGGACTACAACAAGATTCATGCATGTCCAAATGATTGCATTCTTTTTCGCAATGAATTCGCAGATTGTATGTCCTGTCCTAAGTGCGGAGCAATGCGCTACAAACAAGATGAAGTTGGCGAGACAGTGCCAGCTAAAGTGTTGCGGCATTTCCCTATTATTCCTAGGATAAAAAGCATGTTTCGTTGTGGTTCCATTGCAAAGTTGATGCGGTGGCATTCTACGAATAGATCCACTGACGCAACATTTAGTGCCCGCTGATTCTAAGGCTTGGAGGCACATTGAAGATACCTGACCACATTTTAAGAGTGAACCACGCAATTTGCGTTTGGGCATGGCAATGGATGGAGTCAATCCATTTGGCTTGAGAAGCTCGTCATGGAGCACTTGGCCTGTGTGCCTTATCAATTACAACCTCCCGCCGTGGCTTGCCGTACTGGGGTGATCTACTAATTAACCATTTGCTGGATCCAATGCATATATTCAAGAATGTGGGAGAGCTCCTCTGAAAGACAATCATGGGAATGAAAGACAATCGAGCTTCACGAGATGATTTGCAGTCGGTTGGAAAGATGCCAGAGCTGTGGCCTTTCACCAATGCAGCTGGTCAAACAAAACTTCCAAGAGCGCCATGGGTATTGCTAAAAAACGAAGAGCGACAAGTGAAAAGGGTGATTTCACAGTTCAGGACGCCAACAGGATATATGCGATGTCTCAAGACAGCATTCACCCGTGACGATCAACTGTCAGGGTTGAAATCGCACGACTGGCATAAGTTCTTGCAATTCATTCTTCCAATTGCGATCAAGGGGTGTTTAACGAAGGAAGTGCGGACCTGCATATACAAGATTTCAGAGCTAGTTCGGTGGATCTCTTCCAAGGAGATACGGGAGGAATCTATTACAGTCACAAGGGCTAACTCCATTGAGGCAGTTTGCATGATTGAGAAGTATCTACCCACGAGCTGCCTAACTATCCAAATGCACTTGCTCGTCCATGTAGTAGATGAGGTTGCAGTGGCAGGTACAGTCCACAGCCGTTGGATGTTCTTTCTAGAGCGGTTCATGAAAACACTTAAGGGTTTTGTTCACCAAAAAGCGCGTCAAGAGGGGAGCATGGCAGAAGGAACACAACAAATTGACAGCAGAAGAAACACGTTTGACAGTGGGGTAATGGTTAGTTTCATGCAAAAGAGCAGGGCCAGTGCTAGAGACACGAATGAGAGCACTAGCAACCTGGATTACTGTGGTCTGGTGTCAGATATCCTGAAAGTAAGCTTCAGGTGGTTTGAGATGTTTTTGTTGGATGTGAAGTGGTTCAAGGTGATTACTTCTGGTTGCAATGCAACGGCACGCAGAGATGGAAACAAACTTGTGCAAATAGATTCTACAAAGACTTGGACAGATGCAAATAGATCTTATCGATGATGCCTCACTCGTCGAGGCCTAGGCTTGTAAGTGTTTGTGTGAAGACTTTGATTTAAAATTAAGGTTAAAGTTAATTTAAACAACTGTGTTCTGACGCTTTATTTTACTTTCTTTGTGCAGGACTTTAGTATGGCAGACGAGATTCTAGATCCCGCTTCCATGAGTGCAGATGCATTCATGGGCTTCGTTACACGGATGACGCCTGCTCAGATGGCAGAGGCTTCTCAATACTGGGTAACCAGAGGCACGGGTACTACACCTCCGGGATTCACACCCGAGGGTCCGATGCCTAGGGGGTGGACGCCTATGGGTATGATGCCTTCTTCTCCCATCATGGCCGCTTCGACATGGATAGAGTCGGGACTGAGATGCGACAACGGATTTGCCAGCTCGTGGAGCTACAATTTTCGACCAGCATTCTGACGTCTTGGGATCAACAAGAAAAGGAAAAAGTCACTTACATAGTGGAGACCATCCTGAGAGAGTACCAGCCTGCTCCGGGTTCTTCCGTTGTTTCGGCGCGGTGGATCAAGGGTGTTGCATGGGACACCATCAAACATCGATGAGATGCAGCTCGGAAGGCTTTCAGGACCAGCTCACCGAAGCGTTCGGGCATCCCACACGAGACGTGGCTGCAGATCAGGGAGGATGAGCGGACAGCGGCCACGCGGTTCAGACAACAGCGTTTCTAATCCAATCTTAACTATGGCATTTTTTAAAACGCGATGAATCATGTATTCTTATTACTTTGATTTTTGTATAAATGCAGAATCTTGCGATGCATCGAGCGCCATCACGCGAGGAGGAGTTAGATGGATATCGCAGAGGTATCTATGAAGTACAGAATGATCTTGAAGCTTAAGGAGAGCCTGTAGACTGGGAGGCCTTACAGTCTCGCTGATTGCTTGAGGTGAGACGTTAATATGCGTGAGTTGATTTAATTAAGTTAGTATATGTGAAGTAATATCAATACTAATTTTGTGAGTTGTCCTATGTGCAGGTTGTGACGCCTAGTCATTAGTGGACCAGATTTCATCTATATGCTTTGTGAGACACAGACACGCTTCTGTGTCTCTTTTTTGTACAAACAGTTAGTGTTCAGACAGTTATTATTTCCCTTATGGTTATGATTATTGTCATTGTCATTGTATAGACAGTTATTGTTTCTCTTTCTGGTTATGCTTATGGTTATTGTTAATTTTGTTTATGGTTATGGTTATCTGCATTATGGTTTTGATCAAAGTGGTTATAGCCGGTTATGGTTATGCTTTTAAGTTATGGTTATGGTTCGTTATGGTTATGCTTTTAAGTTATGGCTATGCTTTTCAGTTGGTATGGTTGTCTTTTATTGGCCTTAAATCTCATGTGAGATCCTACATGGATAGCATGTAGGAGGTGTATACATGATATGGTTTTTTTTGAAAAGTTTATGTAAAAACAAAGGGAACTCTGCCGAAATTTCTGCGCGCGGGAGCATGGTTGATATTTTGGTGTTGCTCGCTTTCTTGGGCAGAGGGCAGGAAGTCTGGCTGTGGCTGTGTCCATCTTTTAACTGGGCACAGGCCAGGCTACCTTCCCTCTGCCCAAGAATTTTTTTTCTGCTATGGTCGTCACTATGTGCGTTGCTATGCACGTCGCTATCCACGTCGCTATCCGCGTCGCTATCCGCGTCGCTAATAGCGACTGGTTTCACAGCGACGCAGATAGCGACGGGCCGCGTCGATATCTGCGTCGATAACACGTTTTTTTGTTGTAGTGAAGGGGATCAACATGCTTTCAATAGGTCTCATGAGATTCTTGGATACAAGAAAGGCTAAACAACCGACCTTATCGCAAATGGAGATTCCCACGGTAAGTCCGATGGATCCCCCATATGTTGTTTCGCCAGGGGTCTCGGTGCAATCTGAGCCCACAAGTGATAGCTTTACCTTTCCAAGTCTAGCTCATCTTTCCCTTGATGACACCACGGCTACCATGCCTTCCCTAATGACGGGCATGCCGAGAAACACGCCATGGACCTCATTTGTTAGTAAAGCACCACTACATGGTAGCTCAATGCCTTCAACAATACCTACAAGTGTGTACCAATCTATGCATCTATGGGTCATCGCACTCATGTAGTCCCTACCCCTCCCATTGTTTCAACTACCTATGCTCCTCAACCACAACACCCAAGCTCTTATTTCCATCGGACCATACCAGCTAGCATTAGCATGTCACATCCGACATCTGCTATGCCTAGGGCCACACATATGAACTTTGGGCCACCACATGGCACAACATCGTACCCAACGTGGAATCCAAGGGCTTCCTATGCACCAAGCCCAATGCCAATACCTACTCCACATGTAGTCTCTGGAGCACCTTCACCCACGGTGCCTGCTCACTTAGGTGACTTGGTAACATTTGCTCAAGCTATTGGTCGATCTATTGCTGAGAATATGCGTAACACACCTGATAGAGAGCCTAGAAGTAAGGCAGTACAAATAGCCAAGCTCACACAAAAATTTAGTGGAGACGAGGATGTGAGAAAGCATATCGAAGTGTTTGAACAAATATGCGATTCTCTAGAAGAACACAATGACCTGCATAAGAGTAATGCTTTAAGCCTAATCTTAAGTGGAAAGGCAGGAGATTGGTATAGAACCCTAAGGGTGAAAGAAAAAACGATTTACCCTACTCTTAGGAGACTGTTCTTGAAAGAATACATACGAGAGGGAGTGCTTTGGGGTGTAGCCTCTCAGCTCTAGAAAGCCCAATGAGAGGAAGGAGAGTCGATGAGAGACTTTATTAGTCGCTTGAAGCATTTGAATTCTTGTTGTAATCCAAATGGGAGCTTCAATAATAATCAATTGCTTGATAAATTCATTAGGGGATTATGACATGAGGATATCTACAATGGACTAGTCATTAGAGGTATTATATTCTTGAGGAAAGAGACACGGCATCAATTGCCCAATCTCAGAAAAAGAAGAAAACACGAAGGAAGAGATTGCAAAAAGCAGCGAAGTCAGACCCCAGTTCAAAGACCAACATAGGGACTGGTGACGACCCCGTATATATGAACGACGTTGAAGAGGATTCTGATTCAGGTGAAACCGTGGAGACCAAAATGACCACTAAGAAAGAAACCAACAAGGAAGATCTTCATGAGCCACAATGGACAGGATCCAAGAAGAAGATAGGAACTTATCCAAACCCTACAGAGGAGATCGAGGGAGTCAAGCAATTAAGGATTTTGGTAGAAGATACCCAAAGGGATCTAGAACCAGCACCTAGGCAAATCTAGATTACAGACACCGTGTTCCCTACGCAACGACAACCTCACCAAGTCCATAGACCCTTAGCCATACCTAGTGTCATCCAAGAAGAAAGTGACTTAAAGTCATGGGAAAGTGGGCGTACTCACTTCTTGATGGAAAGAATGTTTACAGAGGGACTACCTGATCCTATCAAAGAAATGGAGATCCCATCTACCCTACGTCAAGGGACTAAAGCCCAAAAGGTGCCGTTAAACATTGCCAAATTGATGGATTTCATGTCTTCAGAAGTTAGAACCACCATCATGTCCAAACTATGTAAAGACCCTGAGCTAGTCTCAGCTCTTCGAGCCTTCTTCAATGGAGAACTAAAGTTTGGGCTACCACAATTTGCACAAATGGATGGAGCTAGGGAGATGCCAATAGAGGAGGAATACTTAGATCCACAACCCAACCTAGATGAGAACCTTGTTATAGAAATACCTGTTAACAAGTTGGGACAATACTTTGAGGGTGATGAATCCAATGCAACCATACCAATCACTACTAAGGGATTAATTGCGAAGGGAATCCTTGATGGTGGCACTGAGGTTAGCATTGTGACTAAAACTTGCTGGGAAACTATGGGAAGATCTTACCTTGCGACCACAACCATAGTAGTGAAGATGGCCAATGGGTCTATAGTTAAACCTATTGGGATGCTAGAAGATCTCAAGATCAAGGTCTTTGGACATAAAATAAGAGTTACTTTCATTGTTATGGATTTATCCAAGCACACTATGGCATCGGAGATGATCTTAGGACGTCCTTTCATGAGGGAAGCAAAAATGGTGCATGACTGGTCTAAAAACCATGTCTACCTGCAGTTCCAAGATTCTATCATTCGAGTGGATCTTGTAACTGGTCGAGCACATTCTCTAGGAAACACATAGATCTGACACCACAGTTCACTCGGCCCCATTGTAGTATTGTTACACGTGTAAAGTGGACACTGGTGTTGGGGAAGATTCTCCTTATATGGATGTACCCCCTGGGATGACTGAGTTGGACAATGTGGATTGGGTCCACCTAGCGGCAACCATAGACACTTTTGGAAATAGGGGGACGACGTGGGTAACACCTGAGGGGGATGAAATGCCTGTGCCCTTAAATATGTTACAAGCAATGCATATAGCTTCTGACAAGACTCATCCTAATATAACAAAGAAAGCATACAAGTGGGTCTCTAAATCTTCTTTAGCGACCATGGTTGATGCTAAAAAACAGAAGCCCACATTTTTGGCGCCTTGTAAGAAATGTCCCACTCGCTCCAAGAAATGTAAGGAAATGTGGCGTTGGATTCCTAAATGACTATTGGAAGCCCAAGGCTACTATCAAGGAAATGATCAAATCTAGGTGCCAAAACGTAGATTGTGTTCTTACTTGTCACCTGACCCATGTGCGCCCAATCCTTTAGCTCCAAAACAAATTGACGATTGTGGAAAGAAAAAAATCACAAAATGCTACACACCCGCTCCAGAGCTAGTTTGGGTACCTAAGAAAGAACAATTTGTTCCACCTAGCTCAGGAAGGGGGGAGTCCCATGAAGATTCTAGCTCCTCATGTAATGCATCCATAGAGGTAAAAGCTTCTCCACAGCCTCCACCTACAATAGTGGACCTCCATAAAGCTACAAAGGAATCCACACCTCCTAGTACTATTCAAGAATCACTTGATGAACCACTTCAAGTTCGATCCTCTAAGAGTACCTTACCACCCTTGCAACTCGACAGGACACCTAAGGTAATAGAAAACTACTGGCAAAAATCCTCACCTATTACCAACTGGAACAATTGGTTTCAAAGGGTGACGATCACATTTCAAATGGTATGATCTACCCAAGGAAGGGGGGAGTGTTTGCTCACAGTCTCATCATTCACTTACTCCCCTCTCAACCTTCCTCCCTGACCTCTCAATCTCCCAATCTTAGGGAATGTATATATAAATCCTTATACTCACAGAAAACAAAAAAAATAAAGAGCAAGAGCAATTAGCAAACGAGTAGCACAATAAAAGTCAAAACATTGACTTAGACCTACACATTCACATCCGGTATACTGAAACAGAAACCTATGTCATCAAACACCTTTGATCCTCATCACTCGAGTGATGGAGGGTAGGTAGGATTATTACAATAGGAGTGTTTCTATTTTAGAGTTGAGTGATTAGCAAAGTTCTTTCTTCCCACTAATGTGCCTCCTAGAGGTATTCTTTGTGTTTCCTAGTGTGTACAGGAACGTGTTGCTGTTGTTAGGATTTGGACCTTCATGGAATCTTTCTCTCGTTCACACTTCAAATCAAGCACGACCATAAACACAAACAGGTGTTTCTTGTCCATTAGCATTGCCCCTTATCTTTTTGCATCCATGTTTGTCTGCTTTAATTGTGATTGGTAGCATAATATCCAACACATTTGCTTAGTATCAAACATTAAATTCAATGTAATTTTTTGTCATAATCACTTGTCTAGGTTTAAAAATCAAGTAGTCCGACTAAGCGAGTTTGACCCAGCTAGGCATTAGAGATCTTCTCTTAATACCATGGGGAATGCCTTCCTAATAATCAATGGCTACTTAGGTTCTTAATCCGATTTAGGCAGCATTGTGTGAAATGTACTAGGGCTTTCTAGTGGGCTTAGTCCCTATTGACCTTTACTTAAGTATTATAAATGGAGTTTACTAATGTGATGAGCCTGGGGAGGGTAACAGTGTTATATGACCCCCCAAAGTTACAAAATTAAAATGCTGAAAATGAACAAACAAAAAATCAAAGTGCCACAAAGTAAAATCTTAAGCTGGAAGAGAAACCTCAGCTTGATTTGGTACTCCACTCACATGTATCGCCTATGGTACTAGAGCCCTAGAGGTTCCCAGTGTAGACACTTTTCCTTGAAAAGAAAAAACCCAAGGCATACAAAATAAGCACACACATCAAAATCGAAACAATGTGAAAAGACTTTGGGGGGCCAAAGAAAAGGAAATAAATCAGGCGATGATTTCATGAGCAATTCCTTTTATCGTAGCTTAACTACAAGGTCTTCTAGGTATAGCCTCTAGTCAGCCCGCAGACATGAAATACTTGGCTCTCATGATTAAACAACTTAACTGACCGGAGAAAATTGAGAAGCTTGCCCATGGTATTAATAGTCGATCTTTAGTGCCTTTCGATCATTAAATTAGTGACCCTAGACTTTTTTAATTTTTTACCTTTACAACTGTTTATGCGTTTGATTATACTGCAATTTAATGTTTATTGCTGAAAAATGGTTTAGAATTCTGCTACGAATCAATTTGTCTGCCTAAAACTGCGTATGCTTTTTAATTGTATATGAGAATGCAATTACTGTGCCAATGTTGTTTATTTTGCAGTGTCTGAAGGCTAAGGACATTTATCTCAAATGCTCTTCCACCTCAATGAACGAGTGTCAACTCAATAGCTTCCGAGGACGAAATCTACATCAGCAAGGGGGGCATGTTAACCCTCGCGCACATTCCTATCACCTACAACGGGTGCTGTATTATTTATTTGGTAGAGTCAGGTACCGGGGTTGTCGGTCCAATAGGAAAAGGATAAGAGTGATTGGTCGATGAGAGGCGTACTCTAACTGGAACATTCAAGGGATTAGTTGGCTAAGCATGGGCGCCCAAGTGTGAATGGGGCGAGCTCATATAAAAGTCAACTAAACCTAAAATTTACTTATTCTCTCATTGGTGCAATTGAAGAGTGCTCTTGCTCCATCTCTATCTTCTTCTTCTTCATCTCCTTGTGTGTGTATGCGAGAGAGAGAGAGAGAGAGAGAGAGAGAGAGAGAGAGAGAGAGAGAGAGAGAGAGAGAGAGAGAGAGAGAGAGAGAGAGAGAGTGAGTGAGCGCGATCGAGCATTTCAACGACGGCACGGTGGTAGCGAAGTGGTTGAGCGCGGCGCAACAGCGGCTCCTTCTTCTTCGCGGCTAGGAATCCTTCACGACAGCAAGCGTAGAGCGGTGAGTGACACACCATTGCCATGTTTGAGCTTACTAGTTTAGGCTTGTTGTGTGCTTGGAGCCATTTGTGGCTCGCACACAGTGTATCGGCAAGTTCCTTGCATTGACACGTGCGACAGACGCACACAGTTTTCTTCATTTTGCAATGCAAGGTCAAAATAGTAAGCCAAACGAAGTTATGTTCGCTAATTGTGAAGCTTATATCTCTCAAATGGAAGATCATGCATATTTTCTTGACTGCAAACAAGAGCAAAGGTGAGATGCAAGGCGTTGATTCATAATTTTTTTGAAGTGTTTATGGAGTTCCTTGCAACTGAAAAATGATCTTGAAAGTGCTCAGATTGAGGAGGAGTTTATTGATTTTTTTTGTCTTGCAGTCAAACTCAGATTTTTATGATGTTTTTGAATAGGAACTTGAGAAAACTAATGTGGGTTTGCAAAATTTGTGTAAGATGACGCTAATACTCCGTTTTGTAGCTCTAAATCAATTCAGATTGAACCAAAAGAAGATCAGATTTGTTGTTTCCTGAATTTGCAAAATGAAGAAAGTGGGTTTTTGGAGCCTAAATCAAATTTCAAAGCAAAGTATCAGTGTCCTAAGATGTTGCAGATGATGAAGAAGCATTGCTTGATGGTTGCAAAGCGATTTCTTCATCTTGAAACCAATAGGTCATTAGGAGGTGAAATCAGATTTGTTGGAAGTGTTATTTACTACAAATCTGTGGCTAAAGTTAATTATGGAGATGCATACCAACTGCACAAGCTTATTCTCAAACTTAAAAGTTGCAGATACTCAAAATTTTTGAGTTTTTCAAGATCAGATCTCTATGTCTGAAGTGCATGTTGCTGATTTTCTCAATGTAGAAATTGCAAATCAGATTTTGTAGATGCAAGATCTTGAGGATGATGAATCAATGATCCATATTTCGTATTGTTTAAATCAGATTTTGTAGATTGATGATCAGGCAAAGATAGTTTTTCCCTAATTTTGCAAGTGGAAATCAAAGGATCTGATATTCTGGATTTTTTTCATGAAAAAATTATAGGATTTGTTGAGTGGAATGATTGTTTCATATGGAAGCAAGTGTTTTGTCTCATATTTGCCTAAAATGTTTGATTTTTAACAATAAATATTTATGGATCATGTGGATAATCTTTTATTTGGATGTAAGGAACATTATGTCTTTATGCACAGGTTGTTGAAGGCTGAATATGCAGATTTTGAAATTTAAGGAGGTTTGAAGATACAAGAGTACGCCCTCTACTTCAAGCACATTATCCCCTCTAGCAATAAAATCATCCACATAGATGCATTTAGCACAATTCCTGCTTCATTCTTCCGCACATACAATGAACGGTCTGCATCAGACATCTCAAGGCCCAATGAAATGAGGAATACCACAATCCTGTTATACCAAGCCCTAGGTGTTACTTCAGCTCATACAATGATTTCTTTAAACTGCATACAAGGTTATGTAGCCTCATATTTGCATAAATTTGTGGCTTCTTCATATACATAGTTTCCTCTAAGTCTCCATTCAAAAACCCCTTCTTTACATTCATTTGTTTCAACATCCATTTTAACATGGAAACCACTATAATAAATACATAAATAGTAGTCATCTTGGCTATAGGGCTGAACATCTCCTCATAATCAATCCCATAAGTTTGTGCATAACCTTTGGCCACAAGTCTAGCCTTGCATTTACTCACACTGCCATCAACATTATGCTTTATGTTGTATACCCACTTAATTACATCCAGTTGCCTTTTTTTCCTTTGGTAATGGAACCAACTCCCATGTTCCATTTGCATCAAGTGCAACCATCTCTTCATCCATAGCTTGCTACCATTTTTCATCTTTGACAGCATCCTCAAAACATGTGGGTTCTACTTCCTTTGCAGTCTTTACCATAAATGGACAATGACGAGCCACATAACTATCATAAGTCTTTCTAACTTGTGTGGTCCAGGATCACTTCCAGGTGCTTTATTCCTTGCTTGCATTCTTCTTACACCAGAGTCTTCACATCTAGAGGGTATGTCAAAATTTTCTCAGAACCACTGCTATGCCATCATCATAAGCATCACTCAAATTTGGCAACTTATGGGCATCATTAACTTTTTCCTTCCTTTCCTTGATACATTTGAAGAGTTCGCAGGACTCACTCTTCCACGTAACCTGCCACTCTATGACTTGCACTAGAGGACCCTTCTGGCCTACTCAAAACATGTGACTACACACCTATATTTTTTGCAACCACATTCTCTCTTACATCAGACCCCAAAACATCTTTTACATTAGCATACCAACTTTCCATTTCATAAAATACTTGGGAGGGTCACTATGTATAGATTGTGTAATCACGCGTTCAAGGACTATTTATAAAAGTCCTTATCTGTGAATTTTTCACAAATAAAATACACCATTTTCGTATTCAATTTATGAATAATCAAAACTTGTTGGACCCTTTGAATTTAGAATGTACTCACCAAGATCTATCCATTGATATATAGCATGCCATTAGATTCTTCATTAATCTAGAAGATTCCATTTTTTGATATGACAACTCCGTCTTACAAATGGAATCTCTCCCCACATTTCAGCTTTAGTGGGAGGCCATAGCTTCTACAAATAAACTCCAAATCTGTCAAAGTTTGGGGATTTAGAACCTACTTTCGCAATGATATGTTGGTTGATAGGGTTTTGACAAAGTGTTTATGTACTTCATCAGGTTGCCCACTTTGAACAAGAGAGGCAAAGTCAAACCTCCTTATAGGGCCCATTTGAGAGTCCAAATTTCCCCTAATGTCTTCCACAATCAATAAGGACAATAAATTTGTAAACAAGCAAATGTTCTAAAAAAGATGAATGCCAATTTTAAACTATTTTTACTCGAGACCCAAACCTCACATGCAAACTTCTACTTTATCATCATCATCAATTGTAACACCAATCGATGCAAGTGACTCACATTATTTTTTATCTTCATCAAATAGTCATTGATGGAAATGTTTTTCTTCTGCATAGTATTCAGCTCAGTCTTCAACTACACCTTCCTTGCCTTTGTGTTGGTCACATCTAATGCCAACAAAGTGTCCCAAGCCTCCTTAGGATATTGAGCATGCTGTATATTCCCAATCATAGTGTCTTGTACACTAAAAGAAAGCCAATACATGACCTTTCAAGCTCCTTGGTTCCAATCTTTAAATGTCTTAATTTGCATAGCACTTGCACCCTGCTTTGGTAGTGGTGGTGCTATCTCATGCTCTCCATCAATTAGTACCAATAACCTTTGCCCATAAGAAGATTGTTCATTTCTAAACTTCCAAGCATGGAAGCTGTTCTTGCCTAGCTTCTCACTGACAACCTAGTTAAGCCCATCATTGTTGGACGACATGTTTTAAACCCTTAAAACAGTCTTCAACCAGCCTACTAAAAATAGATCGATTACCATCTGTAACCACAATCTGTAAGTATTTGTGTACATTGTAGCTAAACCAAAGATTTTTGTACCAGCTATATGCATATCTGAAAAATCTTGAACCTTAGCATTTTTGTATGCAAACACACTCTAACTCCAAAACGGTGGTCAAACAATGCCTGAAATGGAAATCTGACTACACGGTCCTAGTCCAAAGGAATGTTTAGAACCCATTATAGCTTTCCTTGCATCTTCTTCTCTACCTGTATGTGCTACCTCAAAAGATCCATCACTTTTGTCTTATTTTTTCACACTATTGTTTAGAGGGCGGCCCTATTTTGCCCCCCCCCCCCCCCCCCCCCCCCCCCCCCTTACTTGAGGGTTTACCCATTAGATAGGGAAGCAGGGAAAGATCAAAATAAACAAGGCATGCACATCAAGTCTATCACTGAAGGGTAGTTATGTCCATCAACGTACTAATGTTGAACCTTTTCTATATACAATGGATTTGGCTATCACTGAAGGGTAGTCATCTCCACCAACGTATTGATGTTGAATCTCTTCTATATGCAATGGGTGTGGGTATCACTGAAGGGAACTCATCTCAATCAACTTACTGATGCTAAACCTCTTCTATATGCAACAAGAGTTCTTGTAGCTTGATCAAGGTCCATCAATTTTATAGAAAGTCTTTGGCGGTGAAAACATGCCCTTGTTGTGACAAGGGTTACATACTAAGCAAGGCTTAGTAATTACAGATGATCTAAGTATTGCCAAGTGATGCTTCATTGAAACTTGAAGCTAGGAGTTTCAAGTAGTAAAAGGAAAGTATACAACAAACTGGAAAGGGCTTCAGCTAGTATGGCTGATAATATCATCAAATTTCAAAATTTCTAGAGATGTTTTCTTGAGCACAACCAACACACGACCATGCAAGGATGGTAAGGGTCTTCAGGGCCACACACAAAGGTCGTGCAAAACAAGATATAGAGTCAAAAAGGTGCCAAAGGTCAAAGAAAAAGTGTCATAGTTTGGTAATGGAATCAAGACCATGACAATATACAAGGCATTTTACTGAGTACTTCAATAACGACATGGTCATTATTAGGTATGCCATTTCATTTACGTGGGTTTCTTAATCCGTATATGAATTTATTTTATAGGATGCTATGAAGAGATTTTTGAGGGTTCACATGCTAACACAAAGGCAAGACTTGTTGCTAGTTTTGATCATGAGTGCAAGATGTCCCGATGGACAAATTTTTTCTAGGGCATGGATCCTAGGAAAATTTTTTTCTGCACTTAAGTTGATCAAGACAATAGCTCTTGGTGGAGCATGAATATTACATATATGTGGAATTTTGCATGCAGACAATACACCAGAGAGTCTATCAAGTCCAATGTCAAAGGGGGAAATTCAAGCAAGTCGCTAAGAAAGTTACAGTTTACAATTTTGAGCTAATCTTGCAAAAGTATTTACCATGTCAAATTGACGAGAAAATGTTGCTTCAACCAAGAAAAGTTTGGCAATAGATGATATCTAATAGCTAAGTTGTAGATGCTATCTCTTTCAATATTGAGCAATATCACGATTCTCAATAAGATGCATGATTTGGCATGACTGATTCTCTAGGAACTTTTGACAAGGTTGATTCTCTTTTGCTTTGATATATGTGTGTCAATAGGAGCACCTGTTAGCTATGAGCACTCAAGATCAGTTCTGTCTCATCTTTCGGATGGTCTTGTAGGAAGCAATGCTTCACTTAGGGACGTACTGCATAGAAGCTTCCAAAGTTTGGAATATGCCATTAGCAAACAAACTTGGGAAAACTTTGCAACATGTTTGTATGGTTTTTTCCACTAGAGATTGGAATGAACCAAGCCAAGAGGGCATGCAAGGGACATTTTCCAACTCTAAATTTATCATCATACATGGCTATGAGTGAGATTTAGGTGATGGCCACTCATCTTAGAGGGGTGATAAGGCTCGTAAATTATGCTTGTGTTTTCTATAATTTACACTTTCATTTGAAAAAGATTTCTCTAATGTGAAAAGCAAAGTGATTTGCCAGACTTCATGTGTTGCAAGGCTTTTATTTTGTACCAACATACTATCCATTGAATTTAAATCAAGGATAATAGCACACATATTTAACACTAAGTGGATATAAACTTATAGTTTACACAGCAATGCACTGTGATGTATCCATGCTCGTGTAATTGTGCAAGGCACGTACAATAGTAGCTCACAAGGTTGAGACTGTCATTAAAGACAATGGATTATTTTTAAATTTTTTTGATATTCATGCATGGTGATAGCTGTTTTTTGGCTCTCCGTAATTGCCATAGTGAGCTATGTCAGCCCATCAAAATCCCTCAAACACTGTGGTTATCCTCACCCTTTCACTGTACATAGGCGTGTGTGAGTTACGGGACTTTTTCCATATCTCCTTAAAAACCCTCAATTAGTTAGTCACTGGGCTAGTTGAGACAAAAAAATAAACTAATAAAAAACAAAAAGTATATTATGGTCTTTTTGTGTGTAAATATTTCATTGTATATAGGGCCTAAATATAGGGACTTTTTATTACAATTATTTTGGTAATCTATTTAAATATTTATGCTTAGGTGTGTGTTTTACTAAACCTATGTATGCCTTCTTTTATCGTCTTGCACCATATATATATATTTTTGCCAATGAGTACATCCTCTTATCTCATATTTTTCTTTTTACAAATCACCCCCACATTTTTATCCTCACCATTGTGATAAAACAAAAGACCCGCTTTTACTCCCTGAGTCACTTTTATTACATAATTTATATTTTCTTGTATACTTTTTCCTCTTTCAACCAAAATAAAACAAAAGAGGGACCATATCATATGATTCCAATATCTTTTTCTATATCCATAATTCTTTCATATTTGCTGTTATGTACTCATTATTCTAACACCATGTGCTCATTGAGCTAAAATCCATCAATAGTCCATGCACTATTCCCATCATATATATACTTCTTTATTCACCAATGATCCTCCTCCATGCATGTTTAATAGATAACTTGGATGCTTTATGTCATGATATGACAACGGTGTACATGGAATGCCAACTCCAAAAAAAGTAGAAGAATGTGAATTGAATCCATGTGAGATTAATCTTCAAGAAATGCTTGAAGATGTTGAAAAGAATTGGTATGATCCATATATGTTAAGCAAGAAGCCAAAGTTTTCACAAATTCAAAAAGTAATCCATCAATGTGAGGAGTTCCAACCTTGCCAAGGGGGAGGCTTAGAAGGGGATGATGAACATGGGAGCGTAGTAAAAAATAAGATCATAAAAGGAAATTGTCAAAAGGGTATCATTCTCTCCAATGGTGTTTTAGTGGGTGGAATTTCATTCATGGGACAGTATTTTAGCAAGAAAATCGAAGCTTTTGAACCCTCGATCAGCTTCACATTGGGTTTCACCTCTTCCAAGTCAACTCCTCTTCTCTTCACATATACCTTTCATCATGGGCACCATACCTTCTTAAGTGGAAGAGGACATTAATACTTGGTGATGAAAAACAAATGTTTCCAAACCTTCTTCATTTGGTTCTTTGGTGTATGGAGGTCTCACATTGTGATGCTTTTGGTATACTTCATAGACAAAAAACTTCCAGATTGCTACATGTGGATCTTGTGTAGATCCCTACCAAAATCTATTATCTTGCAAGGTGTTTGCAGTGATAGGCACATTGGTCTATTGTCTACTTATGTGATAAACTTTTTGCAACACCTTCATATTACAGCTGGTGGCATGACTCAAGCTCTTCTAAATGAAGAGTGTCATGGAGTTTCTAACTTGAGGAGCTTAACCTAGATGAATAACTATTATGAGCTAGAGTTTAGAGATATGGTCACTGAAGCTCTTGAAGGTCGTAGCAGATACATCAACTTTACCCACGAGGACGAGGAACCTATCTTTTATATCAAATTCATAGTGGTGGAAACAATGATGGACATCAATAAGAGCTACAATGTTCTTCAACTGAATTCAGTAAGTGATTCCATACCATACATCTCTCTTTGGGAAAGAAATTTCAAGATCTTTGATCCTGGCAAGTGCTTATGGAAACTTTTAACGGAGGAGATTTACTCAGCCAATTAATTACATCATGTTGCTGGCTCTAGAGAGATACTTTCACAGCACACCAGGTTTTCTAATCATACAACAAAGGTTCTTCAAAAATGAAAGCAGACAAAGACAGACATTACCAGATCTACATGTTGTGCGATTGGATAAATGGTACATGAATGTAGCATTATCTAGGGGGGAGGGCTAATGATAGACATTTTTTGGCTCTCTGTAATTGCCCTCGTGAGCTATCTCACCCCATCAGAATCACTCAAACACTGTGGTTATCATCACCCTTTCATTGTACATAGGGGTGTGTGAGTTAGGAGACTTTCCCCATATCTCCTTAAAGACCCTCAATTAGCTAGTCATTGGGTTAGTTGAGCCAAAAACATAAATTAAATTAAAAAAAGTAAATTATGTCTTTTTTGTGTGTAAATATTTCATTGTATATAGGGTCTAGATATAGAGATTTTTGATTACAATTATTTTGGTATTTTATTTAAATATTTATGTCTAGATGTGTGTTTTATTAAACCTATGCATGCCTTCTTTTATCCTCTTGCACCATAAGTATATTTTTTTCCAATGAGTATATCCTCTAATCTCATATTTTTTCTTTTATACAAATCACCCCCACATTTTTATCCTCACCCTTGTGAAAAAAAAAAAAACCCGCTTTTACTCCTCGAGTCACTTTTATTACATAATTTAAAATTTATTTGTATACTTTTTCCTCTTTCACCAAAAATAATTCAAAAGAGTGACCATATCATATGATTCCAATATCTTTTTCCATATCCATAATTCTTTCATATTTTATTATTATGTACTCAGTATTCTAACACCATGTGCTCATTGAGCTAAAATCCATGAATAGTCCATGCACTAGTCTCAACATATATATATATATATATATATATATTTATTCACCAATGATCCTCCTCCATGCATGTGTAAAGATAACTTGGATGCTTTATATCATGATATGACAAAGTAGGGGCTCACGCTTGGATGCATTGTGAAAATTCAATAAAGAAGGGGGCCACTAAAAGACTTTTGCAAGCATAAAAAACAGGCTTTTTGGTGAGATTTTTGGCACCTGTCTTTGCTTGAAATTTGAAGAAGTGAGCAACAGAAAAACTGTAGCCCACAAGCTGAATAATCTCCTCAATTTTTTGCATAAGTTTTTAAGCTACCAATGTTGAGATATGAAATTTATGGTGGACCCCTGTCTGCCCACTTTTTCTCACAAGTCACCCTAGTCTTGTCTCACCTCCCTTCACAATTCTACACACACACACACACACACACACACACACACACACACACACACACACACACACACACACACACACACACACACACATTCATCCCTCCTGCTCCATCACCAAAACTTGCACCTTTCATGCCTCCTTTCATCTTCTTCACCATTTCCATGTCTCCCTTACTCCATAGCTCAAAAATTATCATCTCTACACACATATAGCTCAACTTCTCTGTCTATTTTTTTCCAATGAGCATATCCTCTAGCCTCATATCCACCAAAGGACGAGTTTGATCATGGAAAATCCAACTTTTCCATGGTCACAAGAATTACACCAACATAGTTTTACAACCAATTGATTCACTGGAGGAGATAGGTGGAAAATTCCCTTTTCATATTGGGATTTCCATCAAATCGTGTATATTCTGATCTTTCTCTTACTTTTTATCATTCTATAAATCATGTAGGGCACCTTGAGTTCATATGCCATGTAATTTTATCCCATCCTACTAACTAAAAAATATTAACTCTAATGACTAACCCTTCTTGGAAATTGCACCCTCTACTATCTACTAGAGTAGGCACCTCCAAGTTACTCACGTCTCTCTCCTTTTACTCTCAATAATTCTTCCCCTTGAGCCCACATCCATGTGACTCAAGGGATAAGGAAGACCCACTCCCATTTTGAAAATAAAAAATATTTCATAATCTTTTGTATTGCCAATAAAATTGATTAGGTCTAATCCTAATTAAGCCTCTCCTCACCTATAAAGAGAGCTCTTTTCCCTTTGTAAAGATATGATCTCTACACTATTGTTCACTACTTTGAGCATACCATTCTCCATCTTAGTTGTAGGAGAGAGAGTGAGCTCTCTATACACCATTACTTGTGGTATATATGAAAGCTTCTTGAGCTAGTTGTAGCATTGCAAGAGAGTGAGTGATTCATAACTTCCAATCAAAGCTGTGCCTACTCTTGCACATCAATTGAATCAATAATTTGGGTACAACCACGGTTCAAAACTCTCTGGATCCACTCCAATTCACGCTTGGCAACCCCATCTTGTTTGGTTTAAGGTGACGCGTTCTCATTTTGAGATTCTTTTGTAGTATTTGCTTCTATGTGACTCTAGAGCTCTTGTAATTGTTTTGTTGCTAGGGAAAACATTATAATAAGGTTGTATGGTGAGTGGGTTCCCATAACCCTAAGGTAATGTGTAGATCGCAACATCATCAAACTTAATTGTACCTCTTGACTCTCCTCCAAGCTGTTTATACACCCGTATCAATCATTACCATTGAAACTAAATTCTTGCATAAAATTTTGTGTGTGTGTGTGTATGTTTGGTGTGTGTATTTTCAAATTTGATATTAGTGATAGTGTACCCTTTCTTCTCGCTTGTATTGCTTAGGGATTCTCCTCTGTTGCATCCTAGTTTGCTCTATAACTAGGTGGTACCCCTTCACTTGTTGTTGGCTGTGGGTTTGTTTTCGTTTTGCTTGTTTGATAGCCCCATCCCTAATTGAGCAGCACAAGATCCTTGAGGGGTGTTTATAGGTCTCCTCTCTTGTTGCCCGCCTTGAACCGCCTCAATTTTGATGACTCCACTGAGGATGACTTTGTGCTTATTGTTGTTTGTATTGCATGAATGCTTGGATTTTAGCATAATCAAGTAGATTGTATGAATCATGAGAACTTGTATGACCCAGTTTAATTTCAAGACAACAAAAATTGATCTAGAATATGATTTGGATTAGCATAACATAAGAAAGGAAAACTATTTTCACATAAGAATCTAGAATTCATGTTTAAAGGCCTCTCGAGACTTTGCGTGGTTAGTTGATTTCATGAGAAAAATTAATTGTTTGGAACTAACCTTTGTGTGGTTCTAGCATTGAGAGAATATGACACGCTATACCTGTGAGGATATCCCAATCTTCTTTGTGAATTTAGAAGAAGATGTTGATGATTTTTTTGATGATTTTAGAATGATTTGTCATATCCTTCGTAAAAAAGATGACATTGAAAAAGGCGATTTTCTGAATGCTGAGCAATGGTTTTGGAGTATGTCTTCTCAGATTGAAGATGGATATACCCAAAATTTCAAAGATTTGAAGACCAGATTCTCTAAAGTTCCAGATCAATTTATTTTGGGTTTGTCTCCTTTCCTAAAGACTAAGGTTACTTGTAGTGGATCCTCTACCTTTGATGAAGCAATCATTGGCATTGATGAAGATTCAATAAGGGATACATGATCCAACCTTTTGACAGAGGATCAATTTCTAGTCCAAGCAGATGAAGCTTTATTGCAACATGACTCTATGGAGAATGAAGACCTTGAAGGTAACCATGATCCTATGGAATGTTTTGAGAGTGTGTCTTGTCTAAAAGAAGAAAGTGATGAAGAAGAGGAAATCATAAGTGGGGAGATCATAGACCATGTTGATCATAAAGAGATGATTGTGTACATGGAATGCCAACTCCAAAACAAAGTAGAAGAATGTGAGTTGAATCCATGTGAGATTAATTTTTAAGAACTGTTTGAGGATGTTGAAAAGCATTGGTATGACCCATGTATGTTAAGCATGGAGGAACCTATCGTGCAAGAAGCTAAAGTTTTCACAAAATAAAAAAGTAATCCATCAACCTTTGAGGTGGTACAATGTGAGGAGTTCCAACCTTGTCAAGGGGGGGGGGGGGCTTAAAAGGGGATGAAGAACATGAGAGAGTAGTAAAAAGTAAGGTCACAAAAGGAAACTGTCAAAAGGGTATCATTCTCTCCAATGGTGTATTAGTGGGTGGAATTCCATTCGTGGGACAGTCTCTTAGCAAGGAAACCCAAGCTTTTGAAGCTCCGATCAACTTCACATTGGGTTTCACTCTTCAAAGTCAAATCCTCTTCTCTTCACATATACCTTTCATCATGGGCACCATACCTTCTTAAGTGGAAGAGGATATGAATACTTGGTGATGAAAAACAAATGTTTCCAAACCTTCTTCATTTGGTTCTTTGGTGTATGGAGATCTCACATTGTGATGCTTTTAATATTTCATAGATGAAAAACTTACAAATTGTTACATGTGGATCTTTTGTAGGTCCCTACAAGGTGTTTGCAGTGATAGGAACCTTGGTCTATTGTTTACTTATGTGATAAACTTTTTGCAACACCTTCAGATTACAGCTGGAGGCATGACTCAAGCTCTTCTAAATGATGAGTGTCATGGAGTTTCTGACTTGATGAGCCTAACCAGGATGAATAACTGCTATGATCTAGAGTTCAGAGATATGGTCACTGAAGCTCTTGAAGGTCATACATAGCAGATACATCAACTTCACCTAAGAGGAAGAGAAACCTATCTTTTATATGACATTCATAGTGGTGGAAGCAATGATGGACATCAATAAGAGCTACAAGTTTATTCAACTAAATTCAGGAAGTGATTCCATATCATACATCTCTCTCTAGGAAAGAAATTACAAGATCTTTGATCCTTGCGGGTGCTTATGGTAACTTTTAATGGAGGAGGTTTACTCGGCCAATTAATTACATCATGTTGTTGGCTCTACAGAGAGACATTCACAGCACACAAGGTTTTCTAATCATACAACAAAGTCTCTTCAAAGATGAAAGTAGACAAAGATAGACGTTACCAGATCTACATGTTGTGCGATTTGATAAATGGTTCGTGAATGTACCATTATCTAGGGTGGGGCTAATGATAGCCGTTTTTTGGCTCTTGGTAATTGCCATAGTGAGCTATCTCACCCCATCACAATCACTCACCACTATGGTTATCCTCTCCCTTTCACTTTACATAGGTGTGTGTGAGCTAGGATACGTTTCCCATATCTCCTTAAAAACCCTCAATTAGCTAGTCATTGGGCTAATTGAGCGAAAAACATAAATTAAAAAAAAGTAAATTATGGAATTTTTGTGTGTAAATATTTCATTGTATATAGGGCCTAAATATAGGGATTTTTTATTACAATTATTTTGGTATCTTATTTAAATATTTATGCTTAGGTGTGTGTTTTATTAAACCTATGTATGCTTTCTTTTATCGTCTTGCACCATAAGTATATTTTTTGCCAATGAGTATATCCTCTAATCTCATATTTTTATTTTAAAAATCACTCCCACATTTTTATCCTCACCCTTGTGAAAACAAAAAACCCGCTTTTACTCTCTGAGTCACTTTTATTACATAATTTATATTTATTTTTATACTTTTTCCTCTTTCACCCAAAATAATACAAAAGAGGGACCATATCATATGATTCCAATATCTTTTTCCATATCCATAATTCTTTCATATTTTATTATTATGTACTCATTATTCTAACACCATGTGCTCATTGAGCTAAAATCCATGAAGAGTCCATGCACTAGTCCCACCATGTATATATTTCTTTATTCATCAATGATCTTCCTCCATGCGGCAACTATGTCTCCCATGTACCAAATACATTAGTCATCCATCTTGGAAAGATGTCATAGGGTAAAGAGAGATCTTGTACCCACTAAGCAAGATTGACTAATGACTAAGGCTTTATCCGTTCTACCTCATAGTCGAGGAGGACTATGCTTTCAAGAGAGTGATAATGTCATAAAATCTAATATTCAAACAACCCAAATGATTTTCTCATATTAAATTGATCACTTAATGTGGGAGAATAAACGGGAACAAGGGTTAGAATATAGACATCTGCTCTCGGGGGGTTCACTCTTTAGTACCCCCTATATAACGTGCGTTTGTGTGGTATTAAAAAACCCCTCTTTTAACATGTTAGAATGAATAAAATGACCCCTTATTTTAGGTATTTTTTTCAAAATTGAATTTGAAAATCCCTTATTTTAATGTATCTCTATTAAATTTCCTATTTGTTTTGCATTTTAAAACCCCTCCTTTCGAACTCACGTTATACATTAACATGATTACATAGTGCACCCCCGGAGCATGTGCTTTAAGATCTATCTCAACACGGGTCCAATGGTAAAGGGGCCCAAATGAGAGATGGTCTATCAAAGAGCAAGGATAACCAATGGAGCTTAAAGACCTTAGGGTTATCTTCATTAAAGACCTCTTATACTTAGTGTTAAAAGTCCTTTGACCTTAGGTAAGGTAGGGATGTGCTTGAGATGGGAACGCGGACCAAGCTTGAGGTGCTTGTTGTGCCTAATGACTGAGATGCTTGAAGTGCTTGATGATTGAGATGCTTGAGGTGCGTGTCATTCTTGAGATGCTAGTGTTGTACTTGAGGTGTGAACCCAACCCAAGGTTGAGGGGCTTGAGGGCTATGCTTGTGGTGAGAATTGGGCCCAAGATTGAGGGGCTTGATGTGTCACAAAAGTCAAAGCATATCCCTACAAGGAGGAGGACAATCATGCAAGGAGGGGGGGTGATTGCTTGACCACTCTGTCTCCCAAAGGGAACCCCTTTCCCAAGAGGCAAGTAGGACACATGTCAAGCCCCTAGCTAGGTTACCCTCAAGGAGTGTCTAGACCCTATTGGTTGACCACCCAAGGGGTCCAATGATAATTAAGTAGATTTAATTAATTGTTTTTTCATTTATCAAGTCCTCTCTCTCAAAGGGGAAAGGGGGACACTTGTCCCAAGGCTAGCATGCTTGCTTTGGTATGCATCCTGTATGTGATTGGCTAGGCTTGCAGAGGTCCAATGAGCTTTAAGTTTGTGCTAGAAGAGGGGGTCGACCAAAGCAAGTAGGGGGAATCCTTGAGGGGTATACTCTCCCACACACACTCACACACACTCTCATTGTGAATTGTGCAAAGTCCAAGATCTCCCTCTCCTTCTCCAAGCAAGTAGAGAGGTTGAGAGACTACACCAACACTCTTGGCTATGGAATGAAAATCCAACCAAGAGCCATGATTCAAAGGCTTACGCTTGCCATCTTCTCCATCTTTATTACTATTCTATAATGTATGCTAGTAACAAGAGTGATGATAAGTGAGGAACTAATTCTTTCTCCTATGAAATGTTTATCTTCCTCTTCCCTACCCTCATTCCCTGGTAGCTCTCTCCACCTTCAAAGGTGTTTGAGGTCTTGGGGTTGAGGCTTGGGATAGTTTATACTTTTTGTAAAGTTTATGTTATGATCGTGATGCATGAAGCTTTCCATCTTCATTGCATCACTTAGGTCACAAGGAACACCAAAATTGTATTGTACCAAGTCTCTCTTGATGGGAGAAACTATAATAAAAATGCCTATTGGAGGGGGGACCGGCTCCACATAAATTCGATCCTCAATTGTTTTCATGATCTCTAGTTTCTCTCTCTTGCAAAAGTATTGTTCATGCCAAGTTAACTAAATTCTATGTTTATGCCGCTACCATAAATTAAGTTCACCCGCTATGCTCGCAAAGTAATTTCACAAAAGTACTTTCTCTAATTTTTTCTACTCTCAAAGTTAATAAGCCATTTCCATTACATTTTCTGTGTGACCTTAAGTTGGTTGTGTTTCTATGTCTGCAAAATAGGTTGATGGTATCTCTAGATTCGTCAATTCAGATGTACCTTCCTCCTCCTAAGTTTCCACATTCCCTTTTCCAATTCTACTATCTCTTTAAGAAAATGCTCTTCCCTTTGCATGCGCATTAGGGTGAGGTCCCTTCTTTGTTATTGTTCCAGCTTCAACTCAAGCTTCAATTCTTTGTTTTTGTTTCTAAAGTTTTGTAAACTTCAACAATCTCCTTGAATGAAGCTACTTCTGGGTTTTCCCTTATTTGCTTTAGAAATGACACTTGGTCATTGATTCTTTGCTTTGAGTATTGCAAAAAAGAATTTGCTACATTCAGTTGTACCTGGAGATTTTGTACTAATTGAGTAGTGCTCATAAGTTCATGTGTCACTTCAGTCAGCTGCCGCTCCTTGCTTTTATAGGCATTTGATAACTTCATGAAGAGTTCCCCCCCGGGTAGGTCACCTAAGAAAAATGTAACCTATCATGTGAGTTCAACAGAAGGGTATTTAAAGTTATTGAAACATACAGAAATATATATACACAAGGGATATTATTTTTCAAATTTGAAAAAAACTTACAGATTTTAAAAGAAAAGGGTACATTTTATCTCTTAAAAATTCACAGATAAGGGTTTTTACAAACATGTCTTGAACGCACATGATATGGTAGTTTTACACACAGTGAACCCCGCAAGAGTTCCCCCAACTCTTCCATCTCCTTTTCTTGATTTTCCTTGACGTTTTGGTGTTGTTTTGCTTCATTCTTGAACACTTTGATTTGAACTTGGATATTTTCAATGATATTCATTTTGTCTTCAAGCTTGCCTTGGAGTGCATCAATGACCTGTTCAAGTTCTCAAGCTTGAGAACTGCGGCTAAGAGCTGTTGTTTGCATTTTCTCAGTCATTAGTTGCATCTGCTTTACATATTCGTTGACTTGACTGTTAACTTCATCGGTTGTTTCCCACTCTTTGGATTTTTCTTGAGGCTCTTAGGAAGGTCCAACCTCATCTTTGGTTGTTTTTGGTAGCTACTCTTGATTGACTTCCTTGTCTTTCTTTAACTCATCTTCTTTTATTTCCCTGATTTTATCTGATTGGTGAGTTGATGAAGAGCTTGGACTAGGAAGAGGCTAATCCCCTTGTTTACGGTATTGGGTGAGGATAGTCTTGGAGACATCACCTCCCTTTCATGCTGTGCTTCAATTGGTTTTTCAGCTTTTGCTTGCTATGGTTGTTGAGCAGTTGATTTTTCTTTGGCTTTTTGTTGAGCTTCCACCAATGTCTCTTGTATTTTCAGGGCTTTAGCTTCCTCATACGTCCTTTCTAGCATGTCTTTCGGGTATTCTTGGATCTTCCTCTCAGGGTTTTTGGTCCTAGGACCCTTGAATTCCCTTCGATTTCATAGATCTGAAGTCTATCCCGCAGCTTGTCGACTTTATTCATATGCTTTCTTTTCTCTTTCAAACCTTGACATCTTCCTTGGAGGTTCTTCCTGATGGGCGGCCACTGCATTTCTTCCCTTCTTATCCTTTTTTCTTCATTATATTAGAACTTTCTTCACTGCAATGGGATTCAGATGAGCTTTTAGTTGACCCTTCATCAGACTTATAATTCCCTTTCTTCTTTGATCTTGTGGCCAAAGGGACCAAAATGGGATTCGTCGAAGTCGTGGTAGTTAAATTGAGACTTACGTCGAGACAAAACCTTAAACTCCCAAGAGAATTATTGTATTTCTTAAGGTCTTGTTTGATTCAAGATTAAAATGAACTAGGAACCAAGAGATTGTAACTCAAAGAACTTAATATAATTATAAACTAGGATTAAAACTTTACTGGGAAGATTTGACGTGGATAGCCCTAGCATAACATAGAAGATTTAAGTGCGAACTTTGTCTTACATGATTGGAAAAGGCCGACACATGTGTTTACCTATGAGATAAAATGGGCGAGATAACGGGAGATGGTCCTTTTTTGCTAGGACTGATAATCGTTGGTCTATGTTTTAAGCTCGTGTTCATTCACTACCCTAGAAATGGGATTGAATGGGAGTGTGTCTTGGCTGGGTGATAGGGACTTGCGGATGCGTGTGGATATCGACCTAGTCCGGGTAGGCTTGATGCAGACAAGAAAAGGAGGATTAAAACTGGATCCATGAAGGGATCAAGATTAGAGAGGAGGATGTGATTTAATTAAGGAACTCTTCTAATTGTTTGGTAAAAAAGGAATTTTGGAAAGGCTAGGAACCTAAATGGGCTATTCGCAATTGTCCTCATTAGCCGGACCTTTGCTCTGCTTCTAGGATTATTGATTTAAAAGGAGTCTAGAATAGATTATTTTTGTAAGCTTTTTCCACATAAGATAAAGAAAAATAAGAATTGGAAATTGTGTCAAGGCATCGCCTCCACACGTGACAGGGGAGACGGTATACCTAAGTCCTAGGACGAGGATAGGGATATGTCTAGAGGGTGTATGTAATTGCTTGAAAGATAACTAGATAATTTTACTAATACTAAAGAAAAAAGTAAGTAAATTGTTATAAAAAATAAAAACGTGGGAACGACCTGATAAATGCACACTTGCAAGGGTATGCAACAATTTGCATGCTGCTGGTTGTGCTCAATCATAGCTGGAAAAAAGCATCAGTGATGTTAAACCAAAGATGAATCAGAGGAATCCCACCAATTGACCCTGGAAGGTTGAGTTCACATTTAGTCTCATGACTTCGACTGGAAATTTAAAAGCAACAAGGAAAGATATTTTGAAGCTAAGGGTTTCGTAAGAGAAAAGTGAATGTTATCACCCCCTTGAGTTGGCATCGAAGAGTGGGAGGAGTCCTGTCTTGGTGTTGATCTCAAGAGGGAAGTATGTACGGAATTGTGGTGTATCCATTTGGAGATGGTGCAACCGATGATCCTTGGCATGGCCCTCACAAGTGGTATCAAAGTGCAGTTTCTACCCTTGGTAAGACGAAGATTTTTAGTATGAACTTTTGTAGAAAGAGAGTGAGGTATTGACAAAACTGACATGGGAATATTAACAAGATAAAGTTCTCCAGTTTGTGTAAGAATAAATGGAGATAGCAGCTATAGAAAAGAAAGAGGACATGATAAAGAACTTTGTCTACCTCATCTTTCCTACCAAAGAGAGAATTGGAAATCTGCAAATATGGGAGACCCAGTAAAGTATAGTTCTAGAATAACGCCTTGGGAGCCATTACTATGATTTGGATAATCTCTACCTAGAAATGGTAATAGAAAAAAAAACTAGGAGTAGGTCCCAAGTATTCTTGTTCGATCCTTGTTGAAAACATATTGACATTGTAATTTGGGATCGCAAGTCATTTTTTATATCCAAGTCTATAATCTTTTATTTTGCATTACTATGAGCCCTAGAGATTTAAGAAAAATCCTTTGAGAGGCATGAAATGGGAGAACATAGCATTTATAAAATGCTAAAGAGGTGTTTCTATTGATCATTAATTATTTCCCCAAATGTAGATTTTGGATGTGATAAAGAAAATCCATCTTTTGAAATGTCTAAGTTTTTGTAAATCTACCCTTGAGTATTTGTGAATCTATCGCTAAGAGGAAGTAGTTTTGTTTGCAACGACCAAAAAAATACATGTAAACTCCCAAGAGATAGGGCTTCTCGGGATTCGCCTATAGCTAACACTTTAGATTGGTGCTTCTTGATACACCAGTGCCACCAACACCTCAAGTTTTCCCTAGACCAAATCAGATGTCACTTGCTACAACACTTGTAGAAGATTTTGAACGTGACAAGGATCTGAAGGCCCTGCTCAAATATGTGCAACCAGGTCCCATTCTAGGCATGGGTGATGATGTGCCTACCTTACTAGAATAATGGATAATTCATATGGATGATTATTTTGCTCTTGCCGGATACAATGCAATTACTTAGGGAATAATGGAGAGAGCTAAGCTAGAAGGACCAACAAAAACATGGTGGAAGCTCAACTGCCAATCTCGCCAAATAGAAGAGGTGACCCAAAGCTTGGATGAGTTAAAGCATCATCTAAAGGAGGGATATCTTTGCCTAGACTACTCCACCACTGAAATGAATGAGTTTCTTTCTTGCAAGCTGGGGAATAGGTCTGTTGAAGCTTACGATAAGGAGTTTGTCCGACTTTCATGATATGCTTCTCTCATGAAATAGGACAAAACCTAATTCGCTTCATCCTTGGGCTTGGAGAAGATTTGGATCGAGAAGTAGAGTCCCTTTGACCTACCTCACTGGTGGATGCTCTAATCTGGGCCAAGTCAAAACAAAAGAGTATTTTGTAGGGAGGTACTTCAATAAGTAGGAAGCATGATCTCCCTTCCTAACTCAAATCAACCCTCCCGAGCCATTTATACCAAAGCCAATTTTCCAACCCCAATCACCAATGCACTTTGTTCATGTGAATGCTCTTCCAGTCACTCAAAGTGGAAGGCAAATTCAGTACTATGAATGCCTAGAAACTGGTCATAAGAAGGCCCAGTGCCCTAAAGGAAATGACCCTAGTAATTCAAGCCTCCTTATTAACCTTCAGAATCCACCCAATCAAGTGGGACAATTCAAAAACCTTGTTGCAAGAAGAAGAAATCCAACCCAAGAAAGAACTCCCCCTACCACTCGTTTTTGTTCTCAAAGGCCAATCGTCAATCCACCTAGATTAGCAACAATAAACTTTTTCTCAATAAAGGATGAGATAGATGAAAAAGCCAATGTCTATGCTGCCCAGAATGCTAGTGACCACAATTAGCACTCTTCCATTCTTGAGGCTAAGGAAGAGTATGAGGAAGGAGTTAGGGAAATTTTTAGACATGAAGCAGCCGAAGCTGTTAAATAGAGAATGGTTTAGAAGGTTTTTGGTACAATGGGAGGACTATCTCACTAAAGATACTTACTCGGAGGACTAGGAATGTCTTACTTCTCAAATTTTGTAGCTTTTTTATGAGAACTTTCCTCTTTTTTGTGCTTGAAATGGACCTTGCTAGCCCATGTAATTACCACGAAAAGCTCTATCTTATTAAACGTTTGTGTCACCCAAGCAATGTAACCTGACTGATTTGCTACATAATAACAAGATTAGTGTTATCCTTTGTAACTAAGCTAGCTAAATTTTTATTTCTCTCAAGGGATTCTACAAAATTCCAGACATAGGAAGCCAAGAAAAAATTTTGCTTATTGAGAAAAAATCGGATAAAGAAGGTTTTAAGACAAGAGCCAAGATCTTAATAATCGACAAATTTGTCAAGAGATATAACAAAGATGGATTTTTACAAGTCAATAAGCCCATCCATCACATGATCACAAAAGAAACGATCACAAGCGGACACATATTAAGCTATTCAGCCATAGGAAGAATTTACTGTGAAATTGCTGCACTAATCTCTTGAGTATGAGGTGAGAAGTTAAAGGGCCCTCTAAGAGGTAAACCAAAGTGAGGGTAAAGATATATCTTTTGATGAGGAAGAAACTGCGCAAGCAAATAGACTGTCTCGGAGAACCCATGATACATCGACCTCATCACGTAGTAGTATCGAGGACCCAAACCCAATGCTTCAATTACCATAGCCAAGTGGACATTGTTGCAAAAGTGATCCCGACCCCAAAGTGTCACCCTTGTTATATCTCTAAACATCCACCATTTGATTTGAGCTACTGAAGTTCTCAAGTGAGGGAAAAGAAGACGCTCATACCGCTTCACAAAATCTCTCCTCACATATTTTTTTGTTTGTGCAGATGAGGAATGGCCACAGATAAGATGAGCTCTTGCCACTGATCCATAAAGTAAGTTTAATGAACAAAGAGACATCGTAAAGGATTGAAAGGGATAATCCTAAGAAACTCTCGACAAAAATATGGAAGGGAGGAAGATTGAGGTGAAAACACTATAAGAGATGAGGATAGATTGTGCCTTATATAGATGAACCAGCTAGAGAAGAAAAAATTAGCATTATCTAGAAGTTAAAGCTGTAACTTTCACTTGAAGATTTACCACCTTTATTTATTGTTTCGACCTGAGGACAACTCTTTCTTTTTGTTGGGGAGTTTGTAAGGGCGTTCTCCTAACCCTTACGCAAGGCCAACACATCTAAGCCATCGACTTAAAAGATGAAAAAGAAAAATAAAATAATAGAAAGAAAAAAATGTTTGAGAAAAATTCGGGTTCAATTTAAGCACCAAAGTATACTCACGAGACACTTCCGGTTTATGCCATGGGAACATAGACATAACCAATGCATAGGAAATTAGCTTTTCATTTTGAGAAAAATTAGCATAAAAAAAAAGATAAGATAAGGGAAAAGGAAAAAGAAAGTGCTCAATATGAGATGCCAATAAAAAGTGACTTCTCATTAATTGGGCTCACGAGTGCAAAGTTACACCCCTAAGAAGTTTGGTTTAGTTGACTACAGGGTTCTACTTGATTATTTTCAATCATTTTTGTGGCCTTGGTAAGCAGGTAGGAGAAGGTCAAAATGCAGCAAGGTTGCAAAGGACTCAAGACAGTAATACGAGCTGTGATGGGGACTTTACAAAGCAGACATGAGGGCATTGAGTAGGAAATTATGAAGGTCTGAATGTGGTAACTATTTTTCTTAATGAATGGCATTTGGGGAGATTTTGGAGTGCTCAATGAATGAGGGCTTCTATAGTTGCCACGTGGAAGTTCAAAAAACCCTCATCAGGTGTATGGGACAAAAAGGATGTGCTAGTGACTCCCCCTCTCTAAAGCAACATGGTGATGGAGTGGAGCTCCTTCTGTAGCTAGATATGGAGTCTGTCCCTATGGGCGCACCTGGCGCTGCGTCTGGCTAACTACTATGGTGTTGTGTTGTGGAATGTACATAGTGGGAACAAATGCTAGGAGGTTTATTTTGTGACTTTTTAGATACATAAGTATATTTCCTATAATGTACATATGCATATCTAAGTATAATAATAAGCTTTCCATCTCATCCTATTATTTATCTCAAGGGTAACATATTCTTACTTTATTGCTACTAAAGTATTGTGGGAAAAATCGTCATTAGATGCGCCTCTTTCACTTGGGAAAAATAGCATTGGTTCTTTCTTTTTACTATCTCATTATCACCTCACACTTTACCTAAATCCTATAGATAGTGTGATTTTCAATATATATATATTCTATCTATTCTCCATATTTTTCTTATATTTCTTTTTGATAGCTACCAAGAAGGTATCAAATCCTAGTGGGACACTAGCTTGCATAACGTTCAAAGATGCACCTATTTTAATCCATTATTGGAAGGATGCTTACAAAACTTTGTCAAGGAGAAATGCCATGCTTTCATATTGTATGAGGTCTCCATTAGAATCGAATGGAAGTCTACGCTAAGGGGACCACAAGTAGACTTTTATTTCCAGAAAGATATCCTATTTTGATGATTTCTTAACACATGGCTCCCATACAAATTGAAAAGAGTATATAAAATAGAGGTCGTAGCTCATGCGCTAAACTTTACAATAATCTTGCACAATTTTTGGAAGTCTTTAAGTCATGGTTATGGTTCGTCTGAACTAGTGTGAGAGTGCAACGTGTAAAATATGAACACACGTCTTATGGTTTATCCTAATATTTTATGAAGGAGTTCTTTAATTGATCTCTCTCTCTCTCTCTCTATGTGGCTCAACAAATAACACCCAGCAGGACTCATTGGGGCCCTTTATAGATTTATTTGCGGGACCGTTGGGCTTGAGGGTTTCCCTGGTGGGCTTGTAAGGAAAATATCAAAGCTCGACAGGCCTACAGGGAAAAATAAAAGCCCGGAGGGCTTTTTGTGGGTATCGAGGTTTCCCTTTACCGACCTATTTTTTATCATGTTAGTTATGATGATGTAAATATGTTAATAAAACCTTGTGATTACCCAAAATTTTATGTAATTATGTTAATATTAAATCCCTGGCTATGTGGTTTCTACCTCCACTCCCCATGGCCCTTTTTGAAGGTCCTTCATCCTTGTTCTCCCTCCTACATTTCTCTTCAACAATGGACTCATTGGCTTGAAATTTTGCAATGTATGCAAGCACCGACAAGGAGTGTATGGGTTTTTTTGTCAAATGCAATCTCTAGTTTCATGCAAAACCTATTTAGTCAGAGACCCTTCATATCAGATTCTATTGCGCATGGCCACAATTATCCAATATCATTGGATAATTATTCTCCAACCATAACTCCTTTCTTGTTAATTGGTTCTACCTTCAACTCATAAGTGGCTGCCTCAACCATTGAAATGGCATGGCTAGTAGCCATTTCCTCAACTAGCTTCTTTATCCCACCTTTGCCAAAGTTTGTGCCCAAGAGCTTACTTGCTTCACTTAAGTGAATTCTTCCATCCTTAAAGAAACCAAGCTCATTAATCAAAGCATCTTTAAAACTTTCACAATCCCTCCTTGCATGTCCAGTATTAACACACTATATGCATCTATCTACAAAGAGATCTCTATTTTGAGGTATTTGCCCTATAAATTGGCCTAACGGTTGCCCTTTTTCTTCTAGCCTTGCAAGCTTCAACTTGAATTCTTGAATTCCCTTGACAAAATCATCTAGGATAGATTTTTCACTCTTTGAAACCACAATACAAGGCTTTATGGAACCCTCAAGAGCACTTTGGACTTGAGGAGAGTTGATTATCATCTTATCTCTTTGTTGTTGTTGCTTAGCTAGACACATACTACATCTTCGACCTCATTCCAATCGGTATTTATGCCATGCTCAATATCCGTGTCCTCAAGAAGTAACTCCAACTTCTCTTGAATCTTCCTTCTTGTTGCCTGTAAAAAGATCTCTGTCTTCTCTGAGGTTAGGGTAGCCTTTTTAGTCCTTGATAGTTGATCATAGCACCTTTCAAATTTCCTTAGAAGTTTGGTAGGTGAAAGTCCCTCTTTTGGCTGAACTACTCAGTCTAAAAAGGTTCTTTTTGTCACCCTTTTGGAGTCCTCCATGAAATACTCTTTCTTCAAGACTAATTTGAATGCTTTCCAAGTTCCCCGATGCTCATTTCTAATTCCCCTTTCATGCTCTCTGATCTTAAAAACTAGAACTAGTTCAAAAATTTGTACCATCTCTGCTTCACGCACTCAATGCATCCCATTTTCTTCACCACTAATTAGAAGGTTTTGGTCAACAAAAGATCTTTTCTTTTAGCAAATTGATATTGCTGCATAAACACAGAAAGGCTTGAAACATTTGCATTGTGACCGGATCAAATTGTACCCCCTGTTTCTCTTGTTGCTCCATAGGTTTAACACTTTGATTTTATACCTTTAAGTAACATGTTGAAATCTCACCCTAGACTACTTCACGGTGTGTTCACCGAGGCGTTTGTGTCAAGAAATGCAAAGTGTGGCTAGGAATGTGTCGGGCCTCGAAGTGCGAGGGCTCGCAGAAAAATCAAGCAAGTCATAAAAGATTTGGAGCTAAAGATTCACTTTGAAAAAGAACCAATACCAACTCAAAATTCTTGTGTGTGTGATAATTTGGTGTAGCCTTGCTACCAATTGCACAGGTACATTGTCTCTTTGCACTTTTAAAAACACTTTCTTCTACCTTCATTTCTTTGTCAAGGCCATTTCATGGAAGAGTTAGCACTTCCATAGACAAGACCACATGCATTTTTGAGGAGTGCAAATCCGGATTGGATCCCCCACACACTCAAATACAGGGTAGGAACTGTGTAGGACTGCACCGGCACACCATAGAAGAAGCCTATGTATCCCTTCATAGAGAAGCTCAAAATGCTGACATTGTTCTTCAAAAAATCTCCCTCAACTTTATTACTCAAAAAACCATGAGTGATGTGGCATTTGGACCCCCTTTTTTGCTAGTTTTGGGCTATTTAGGATCATTCTATGGCCATTTTTAGTCCTTTTAGCCCAAAAAAGCACTTTTTTGTTCGTAAAGTGCCCAAACGAGCTAGAGAAAATCCCTAAATTAATAAAAAAATATTGTTAGGCTCAAATTTTATGCTGAATTTTATTTTCCTGCGTTAAAATCACTTTGCATAAATCTTTTATGCTCGCGTATGAAATCGGCTTTTTTTTTAATGAGATCGCCCACAGCTTAGTATTTTAATGTGATAAAACACACAAGATTGCCACGTCCAGGGCCTCTCTGGCCCGACAAGGTATGTACATAACTACAACCATGGCATCCATTTTTGCACATATCACACTATGTAGATTATAGCACTTGCTCCCACATAACAAATTCATTAAGAGTGAGGTAGGTAGTTTTAGTTTAACAATATGCACATTCCATGGCATGATGTCTACCCCCTCTAAACCTACGCATCCTTTGGCATGTGCCACACATATCTTTTGCAGGTTTAGTCTTTATTTAAGTCAACATACATGTCAATCTCATCATCACTTTGAATGAAATCTAATGCGTTGTCCTATCTTTCTTCATCACACATCCATAATTAACATTTTCATCATAGTCTTCATTTGAACTTCCCTGTGAAACAAACGGATCTGTATTGCCTCTTCTTTTGAATAGTTTGATTATTTACCCTGCAATGGGAATCTTCATTTTTGTCCCATCCAACTCATGCAAGGTGTAAGTTGCATTCCTGTGTACATGCTTAACCACATAAGGAACAAACCACCTTTTTTAAAGATTTCTTATTGTTGAATGTTGGTTTTCAAGACTACTATCATCATACACCAACACCCAATCACCTTCCTCGTTGATAGCTTTAGGTCTGGGCCTATTCCTTTTATCAAATTTGTCTCTTATTCTTTAACCTTGCATCTTTCAAGTGTGCTATTGCAATCTCAATATCTTGAGGGTTTCTTTCTAATTGTTGTATGTGCAAAGCAAGAAGTTCTTCCCTACTCATTCCATCCTCCCAAGACAATACATTCCATATGGGAATTCCATCCTCAATTGGCATTAGATGTTTCCAACCATACATCAACTCAAAAAGCATATAACTCAAAAATCTATGAGTTGTACGATCATCCCTTAAGCATAAGGTAATGGCCTAGGCCATTCTCCCAGTTTTCCTTTACAAGCTTTAACGAGATCTTTAATGATAGGAGGATACCAACACTTTGATTTACCATTCTATTCAAGATTCTATGCAGTACTGAGAGCAAGTTTTTAATGCCTAACCTAGAGAAAAATTCTCTTGCTTTGCCGACATCCAATTCACCCATGTCTGCTATTATTTTCCCGACACAACCATACTAATCACATCATCCAAGAGGATCTTACATGTCCCTTCCGTGATTTTTGTTCCTACAGCATGATGTTCAAATTGATTAGGAAAGTCTTCTTGTGCAAGCACTATGTATCTCATTTTCCATAAGCCCAACAGAATTGTAGCCGCTACCCACTTATAATGCATGGCCAATGGGTAAGTAGGGTAGGTTGAAAGCATGGTTTGGTGGTATAAAAAGTATAGTCCTTGACACAATATAGGCTTGGTGGTTCATGTCATAAAATTTAATATCTAACCAACCCAAATGATTTTCTCATATTAAATTGATCATTTAATGTGGGATAATAAACGGGAACAAGGGTGAGAATATAAACATGTGCTTCTAGACCTATCTCAACACAGGACCAAAAGGAGAGATGGTTGCATCTCAATAGGGGTCCAAAAGGAGATGGTCTATCAAAGAGCAATGTGAAATAAGTGCTTCTAAACTTACCTCAGCAAGGGACCAAGAGGAGATATGGTTACATATGAATAGGGGTCCAAAAGGAGGTAGTTTATCAAAGAGCAACGTGCATATAATGGAGCTTAAAAGACCTTAGGATTAGCTTCATTAAAGACCTCCAATGGTTAGTGTTAAAATTCCTTTCACCTTAGGCAAGCTAGGGCTGAGCTTGAGGTGGGAACCTGACCTAATCTTGAGGTGCTTGTCGTGCTTGATGACTAAAGTGCTTGAGGTGCTTGTCGTGCTTGATGACTAAGGTACTTGAGGTGCTTGTCGTGCTTGATGACTAAGGTCTTGAGGTGCTTGTCATACTTAATGAGGAAGGTGCTTGAGAAGCTTCCCATGCATGGGGGGTAAGGTGCTTGAGTCAAAAACAAACTCTACAAACTTAATGAGGAAGGTGCTTGAGAAGCTTCCCATGCATGGGGAGTAAGGTGCTTGAGTCAAAAAGAGACCCTACAAACTTAATGAGGAAGGTGCTTGAAAAGCTTCCCATGCATGGGGGTAAGGTGCTTGAGGCAAAAAGAGACCCTACAAAGGAGGGGGAAAGTCCCAAAGCTAGGGGAATCTTTGACTTAACCTCCTACTCACCCAAAGGGAACCCCTTTTCCAAGGGGCACATGGGACACATGTCAGACTCGCCCTATGCTTAACCACATGGTGTGCTTGAATCCTATTGGTTGGGCTAAAGAGGGGTCCAATGAACTTCTAGTTCCATCCAACAAATATCAAGATATATTCAAGATATCTCTCTCTCTCTCTCTCTCTCTCTCTAAGGGGTAAGCAGGACACTTGTCCAAAGACTACCCCTGCACTTGAATGCATGCTGCATGTGATTGGCTAGGGGGCAGAGGGGTCCAATGAGCTTGAAACATGTGTAAACGCTACAACTCACCTCAAGCAAGCAAGGGGGGTGCTGGGGGGATATACATCACACACACACACACACACTCATTTTGTGGATTCATTCTCACTTGGTGAAAGTTGAGGAACTCCACCTCCTTCTCCAAGCTTGTGATAAGTGAGAGCCTACACCAACACTCTTGGCTTTGGAATGAAAATCCAACCAAGAGCCATGCTTCAATGCTTAAGCTTACCATCTTCTCCATCTTCATTATTATGCTATTATGTATGCTAGCAAGAAGAGTGATGATAAGTGAGGAACTATTTCTTTCTCCAATGGAATGTTTCTTCTTCCTCTTCCCTATCCTCATTCCCCGCTAGCTATCTCCACCTTCAAAGGTGTTTGAGGCCTTGGGACTGAGGCTTGGGATAATTAATGCTTTCTACAAAGTTGATGTTATGCTTGTGATGCATGAAGCTTTGCATCTTCATTGAATCACCTAGGTCACAAGGAACACAAAGATTGTATTGTACCAAGTCTCTCTTGATGGGAGAAACTATAATACAAAGGGGGACCGGCTCCGTATGAATCCGGTCCTCAACTATTGTCATGTTCTTTAAACTCTCTCTTGCAAAAGTATTGTTCATACCAAGTTAACTAAGTACCATGTTTATGTTGCTACCATAAATTAAGTTCACCCGCTATGCTCACAAAATAATCTCACAAAAGCGCTTCACCTAATTTTCTACTGTCGCTACTCTCAAAGCTCATAGGCCATTTCCATTACATTGGTATCAGAGCATTTTGTTTTTATTTTCTTTCTTAAGAAGGGAGGTCCTTAAGTAGCCTATTAATGGTTGATTTTGTTAATTATATTAGGGCAAGTGGGACTAGGATCTATTATTGGTTTTGTTGAGCCCACTATGTGGGATATGGTGCACACCTGGGTGATTTGGTCTTAATAATGGAGTCTTTTTAGACTTGCCTATGGACTTATCATTATTGAGCCATAAGAAGTCCGAAAGGAGCTATCCCTCGACAACTTTTCTATGTTAGACTCACTCCACTACTCTTTATAATTAACCAATTCAAGCCGTGGGTGTAGATACTTAAGTGCCTATTTTCAAAGGTTAAGAGGAGTAGCAACGAAGGTTTTGAATTGCCAAAGCATATACTAAGTAAACACATAAGTTATTTTAACATGGTTGACAATAACCAAGAGAGTAGAATGAACATTGATAACTTTGATTTTTCACATGAAGGTGCTAATGATGATGCCCCCATGTTTGTTAATTATCTTGTCACTAGGTTGCAACAAGCTATGGGAAACCCCGCTTTGCAAGACAAAGTTACTCAACAACTTTGTGCTTATGGAATTTCCTTTCTTCTCCAAGAGGAGAGAGAGCTTAGGAGGCCTCTTGTTGGTGAGACTCCCAAAAGAAGACTCTCTCCCATACGAGAGGAGGAATCCAAAGATCAAGAAAGTAATGAATCCCTAAATTCCTCCGAAGATGTGGCTCCTCGAAGATGGTGGACTAAACGATCGCCAACTCCTCCCAAGAGGAAACGGTTAACCCATAGTCCTTCTCCTCATCACTTCAAAAAGGGAAGAGAGGAAACAAAGGAAGAAAAGGACAAGAAAGAGGTCACCCTCTTCTCCTTCTTCTTCACCTTCCTCCTCTTCCTTCGAAAGAAATAGTTATTCTCCTAGAGAATACAAGAGGGGAGGACATCGCAAATCTTATCCTGCATGGTGAAGGTCACAAAAGCTCAAGAAGTCCAAAGAGGGAGGAAAGATTATCTCTTTTCTCACCTATGATGGCACCTTTGGTGCTATTGATAAAGTATTGGTCTTCATCCAACAATTTGATGCGGCCTTTGGAGATGAGGGTTTCATGGAGTCCTCTAAGCTACACTATGTATCTATGCACTTCCAAAAAAATTGACTCGTCAATGGTGGGCTAGCCTTCGTGGCAAAGGCAAAGCCCCAAAGACATGGAAATTTCTACGAGTTTCCATCATGAAGCAATTCCTTGCAAGTGATGCAAAGGACAAATTGCTTACCAAATGGTGAAGTTTAAAGATTCTCTCTCATGAGTCTATCCACAAATATGTGGACAAGTTTTGGATTTACATCTCAAGACTACTATCTTTCAAAAGATAGACTTTGTCGAGCAAAAACAACAATTTTGTGCGGAATTACCCAAAGAGATGACCGAGTATGTCAACGTCCTGGCTCTATCAACAAAGTAATCCCCCACACCATGGTTGCTTCGCGTATCAATTTCCAACAAGGGGATAGATGGAATGTCAAGCCCATGGAAAATAAAGACAAAAGTGATGTCAAGGGGAAAACCAATGCCCACAATTCTTACCAAGGCTATTCCAACAACAATTGGTCCAAGGAAAAGGGAGTTTACAAAGTAAATATAAAATCTCTCCTAAAGAGCTAGAAGCTTTTCGTAAGGACCACAAATGTTTTAAGTGTGGGGAGCAAGGCCATGGTTATCGTCCTTGCCCCAATAGAATTGCCCGCAATGAGACTCCTAGAGGCTCTATGTTTGAAGCTCCAAAAGAAGATGCTCATTGCCAAGGATTTCTCCTTTCCTATGCTTGGGAAAAGATGCAATAGCATGATGCCTTTATTTTGTTTGTCAACTCCACGGAGTTGACCACCAAGCTAGGATTACAAGACCACGAGATGGGAGATACATTAAAAGCCAATGGATCTATCAAGGGACAAGACATCTTAGTTACTCCCTTAATTGGAAAATTGAGGCTTCATGTCCAAATCTATGTGGACAAAAAGGATTTCTTCATCTCCCCTCTCAAACATGAGAATGTTATCACTGGGGCACCATGGTTTAGCCGCATGGCTTCCAACATGAAGTTCCCTGAAAGGAGAATCTACTTCACCTACAGGAAAAAAAGCATGTACGTAGATGCTAATGAGTCGAGGAACACCATATCCTTGCAATAAATGGAATCAAGAGGTATTAGAGTTGTCTAATTTCCTAAATGGGTCCCAAGATGTTTCCATTGATGACATTCCTAGTGAGCTACCTCTAAAATGAGGGATGATGACGATGCAATTGAGCTCCTACCAGGAAGCTCATTGCCTAACAAGCCTCCCTATCGAGTTTCACAATCTCAACAAGAGGATATAATGAGGCAAGTGCATGAATTGAGGAAAAAAGGGATGGTGAGGTCTAGCTCCTCTCCATTTTGTTCACCCTTGCTTTTAGTGCAAAATAAAGATGACACATATCACATGTGTGTTGACTATAGAGCACTAAAGAAGATCACTATAAAAAATAGATTTCCCGTGCCGTGGGTAGAAGATCTAGTTGATAACTTACAAGTTTTGGCCTAACAAATGCTCCAGACACATTCAAACTCATGATGGACAAAAATATTTAGGCCATTCAAATTCTCTTGAGGAGTCGAAGCGACACCTCCAGGTAAGCTTTCAAGTTGTGAGAGAGAATAAGCTTTTCATTAATCAAAAGAAAAGAGAATTTTTCCTAGAAGAGATTCAATATTTAGGTCACATTATCTCTAAAGATGGCACCCATATGGATGCAACAAAATTAGAGATAATAAAAGGATGGCCTAATCCAAGGAATCTACAGGAGGAAGAAGCTTCATAGGTATGCGTGCATACTATCGATGCTTCATTAAAAAACAATCTCGCTAATAGCAAGCCCATTACATGACTTAACAAAAAAGAATGTTAAATATTCATGGATTGCAAAAGTGTAAGAAGCTTTGGAAGAAGCTTAAGGAGAATCTTATCTCTCAACGTGTGCTCACACTACTAGATCTCTCAAAGCCATTTGAGATCCAATGTGATGCTTGTGGTGATTGCCTTGGAACTATTTTGATTCAAGAAGGGCATGCCATAGCATATGAGAGTCAAAGACTCAACTTCGATAAGTGAGTGTTGGGAAAATACAAAAAAAGAGCAACTAGCTATTCTATATGCCCTAAACACGTGGAAACACTATCTCTTGGGGACTCTGTTCATTCTACAAATGGATCAGAAAGCCTCAAGAAATTCATGACGCAAACCAAGCTCTCAGACAAAAAAATGAGGTGGGAAAATTTTCTTTTTCAGTTTAAATTTCATATTGTTTACATTGCTAACAAGCACAATCAAGTGGTCGACGCACTTTCACAAACGGCCAAGGGTAAATGTGGTGTCTATAGAAACTCACAATGATCTATCTTTTATGATAGATGAGTATGCTATTGATCGAGACTTTAAGTATGTAATTACAGCCTTTGCAATAGGGAAGAAAAAGGAACCATTCACCTTGAAGGACGGTTATCTTCCAAATGGAAATAGGCTATGTGTTAACCACCCATATAGTAAGAAAGTCATGTATGAATCCCATAATTCTTCTTGTACGGGGAAAATAGGGACTTCATAGTCTACTCTTCGAGGAGTAGAAATGTATTTCTGCTAGTCTACCATGAAAACTAAACATACAAGAGTATGTTTCAAAATGCATGGTATACCAAAAGTTGAAATTTGATCGAGGGAAGAAACTTGGATTGTTTCAGTCTCAACAGGCTTAACAAGAAAACACAATCTATGCATGTCAAAAAGACTATTAAGGCACATTGAATGGCAAACCTCTTTAGATCTCAAATTTTCAAGCATCATGGATTTCCAACATTCATAGTGTCGGACAAAGATCCTAGAATGACCACAATAATTTCTAGAAGGGTCTCTTTGAGAATCTAAGAAGTAGATTAAATTTTTCTTTCGGTCTATCATCCACAAATGGATGACCAAAATGAAATAACTAATCTAACGATCCTTGATCTACTAAAAGCCTATGTCATGGAAGTGGATCAACGTTCTCAATGAGAGAAGTACGTACCTCTTATAGAATATGTGTACAATGACATTGTACATACTTCTATGGGGAAAGCACCTTTCAAAGTTAAAGAGGAAGGTCCAAAAGTACCTTACTACTTAAAGTACATGGGAAGATCTTCGCTACTAATGAATATAGCAAAGACTCACAAGAATATTTACCAAAGAGTAAAGAGGTTATATACATCTCAAAGCAAAGGCAAAAAGGGTTGCTTCTAATAAGCACAGAAGAGACTTGCTAAAATTTCTCAAGGGTCATCTAAGGCATACTACGGGAAAGAATCCTTTGGGCCACCAAGAGTATTATGCTAAACTAGCAAAAAGATACTATGGTTCTTTTTAAATTCTTAAGTCAATCAATGAGATGGCTTATTGATTAAAGTTTCCCAACCATTGGCTCATGCTGCACAATGTTTTCCATGAGAACCTACATAAGCCTTACAAAGGAGCGCCATTCAAAGAAGCAATAGTTGCAGACCCTCCAAAAATCGGAGATCAAGAAGAAGTACTTCAATCCAAGTCCATCCTATGACATGAAGAAAAGGTATTAAGAAACGGTAACATTATTTGACGATATCTTATTAAGTTAAAGAATTATCCTTTTAACATGCTTAATGGATGCAAGGAACCTAGCTTAAGGATAATATGAACCTTGTCAATGCTTACAATGCTGCACTAGAATAAGCACATGAAAATGCATTTTAAATGAAAAATATTTTTGTCTTATAAGACTAGTTCTCTTTTTATTGTGCACAAATTTAAAAAGTATGCATGCTTACAATCATGTTTGTGGTGAAGACGTCTCCCAAACACCAAGTAGAACTTGTCACTCTACTTTGGAAGTATAATATGGACTAAAGACCAAACATGCTTGCGGAAACTATGTCTCCCAAGAACCAAATGGATTAGTCATCCATCTCGAAATGATGTCGTAGGGTAAAAAGGGATCCTCTACCTGCTAAGAAAAATTGACTAATGACTATGGATTTATCTCTTTTACCTCATAGTCAAGGACGACTATCATTTCAAGAGAGAGGTAATGGTATAAAATCTAATATCTAACCAACCCAAATGATTTTCTCATATTAAACTGATCAATTAATGTGGGATAATAAACGGGAACAAGGTTAGAATATAGACATGTGCTTCTAGAGCTATCTCAATACAGGACCAAAAGGAGAGATGGTTTCATCTCAATAGGGGTCCAAAAGGAGATAGTCTATCAAAGAGCAATGTGAAATAAGTGCTTCTAGACTTACCTTAGTAGGGGACCAAGAGGAGAGATGGTTACATCTCAATAGGGGTCCAAAAGGAGGTAGTCTATCAAAGAGCAACGTGCATCTAATAAAGCATGGATATGACAACCAAGCTTACTCATTTGGGATTAGTAAGAATGTAGAAATTGCCACAGGGTGCAACTAATTCAGTTGCTCACATGATGAATGGGATGAACAAAGTGTTGGAGGATTTCATTCCTCAATTTACCATGCCTTTTATTGACGATGTGACGATAAAAGGGTGAAAAAGATGAAATCAAAGATAAGAGGGGATGCAAACAGTTTGTGGATAACCATATTGTTGATTGTGATAGAATATTACCAAGGCATGAGGAGGTCAACCTTACACTCTTAGGCCAAAGTTTGTGTTTGGGGTCACATAATTTTTAATTGTGGAACCCTTATGCGCGCAAACCATCTAGTACAAGAACAAGCCCTGCCAAAGTGGATGCTATTCAAAGGATGAAGAAGACATGCAATTAGATTATAGAAGTGCAAAAATTTTTAGGTGCATGTGTTTTTTACTTGATATGGCTACCCCATTTTCCACATGTTGTAGAGGTTTTCTAACAATTGCTTAGGAAGAGACATAAATATTTTTGTGAAGAAGAACACTCAAAGGCTGTTCATAAACTAAAGAAGATGTTACAAGAGGCTCCTACATTAAAAGAAATAAACTACAAAAGCAAAAAGCCAATTATTGCAACCGTTGACCCGAGTCCTACAGGTATTGGGTGGGCTATTGGAAATGATGACGAGAAGGGGAAAAGGTATGCTATGAGATCTGGTGACAAAGTATTAATTGCTTGGTAGAGAGCATATCTGCAGGTAAAAAGGGAACTTTGGGGTGTAGCAACTGCCCTAAGGTGTGACAAGAAGTACTTAATTGGTGCTTTTGTAATAGTGGAAATCGCTTGTTTACCATTACTTGGTATGATCACAAGTTTTTCTACACCAGACATAGCTATACTATGCTAGATAGTATATATTAAGTCATCAAATCCTGAGTTTTGTCATATTGAAGGTAAGGACAATCTGATAGTTGACATGTTGTCGAGGTCTAGATTTGAAGATGAAGAGACTATGATTTTTGAAGATGAAGATGTGGGATTGAGGTTCTTTACTTATTCAAAATTGCATGTAGAATTTAAAAGCATGGTTTTTGCACTACAATCTTTTATAGAGGAAAAATATGAAGGTGAATGGTTGATAAATGGGAAATATTTGAGCACACTAAAGAAGTAGGAGGACTGGAAGAATTCCATGAGTCGCTATAGGGGCAGGACATAGGGGAGTTTGGGCCACTTTTGCTAATCAAAAATCGATATTGGTGGAAGGGTATGTATAATATGTGGTGCACTTTGTTGAAACTTGTATTGTATGTCAAATGTACTCAAATGAAAAGCATCAAAATGGTTTACATCCAGAGTATCCATTGTGCATGTATTTCAAATGGGTAGTCAATTTGATTACAATGCCATAGGGTTATAGAAAATGAGGTACATTAGGCTTTTCAGGGAAGATTTGACAAACTAGGTTGAAGGGAGGGCTTTGCGAACCAAAGATACAAGCATGGTATGTAGGTTTTTTCTTGAAGATGTAGTATGTAGATATGGTTCTGTTGGAAGAGTTATTGCAGATAGAAGAGAGCTTCATGCTAACAAAGCCAGCGACTATTTTGCTTGTATGAGTGTCAAGTTAACACTTGCTACTACATACAATCCAAAAGGAATGTGAAAAGTGAAAGAGAACATCCTCCCATTGTCAAGGCATTGGCTAGAGCATGTAAGGGCCATATTGGTGATTGTCCTCGGTTACTTCCTTATCCTTTATGGGCGGACCATACTACACATAGAACAATTACATGTTTCATTCCATCAAAGCTTATGTATGGACAAAAGCCCATTATGCCTCTTGAGGAGACTGTAGAAACATGGAGTATATTTCCTTTGGATACAGAGATGACCAAAGAAGACTTTCTTGCTGTAAGGAATTGATATCTAGAGAGGAGAAGCGAAGACGTTGAAGCTGCAAAGGAGAAATGGAGGAGTGCTTGTTTGAAAAATAAGGTGGCTTCTGATAAATGGCATAGGCTAAGGAAATGTGCTATTCAAGAATGGGATCGGGTTATTGTTTATGATAGCAATTTGGACAACAAGTATACAACTATGTGGAAGGTGGTTAAGCGGTGGTTTGGCCTGTATGTGGTGAAACATGCTTTTCCTAAAGCTACCTACAAGTTATGTGAAATGGATGGTGTGGAGTTGAAGATCCCAATTGCAGATAATCATGTCAAGCTATATAAAAGGAGGAATGAAGAGATTTAAATTGAAGATAAAGACTTCAATGTGGACAAAGATAAGGATTTAGATGATGAAGATGTGCCTTCTAAAGAAGATGTTGCCTTAGATAATTTCTAAAGATTGGAACATACCAGATGATGTGCATGTTTAAAGGGGGTGGATGTCATGCCGGTTTGTGGGAACGAGATGAAAAACAAATTTTTGCTTGTATTTTTTAACTTTGACAAATATATGATCTATGTTAGAATTGGTTATGGCATGAGATTGATAGAAATGTATGCCTGTTGGGGTTTTCATTAAGACCAAAAGTGCTTCAAAGTGGGTTAAGTGGCATGGCAGGTTGAAGATTTCCAAAGTGAGGGTTTTTTGCTCAAGGATTTAGATCTTGAAGTGTTGAGAAATCTAGTTTAGACGGCTCATCAAACAAATCTCCAGAGTGATAGATATGGATGTTTGAAACTAGAGGTGTTGTAAATCTGAGGCAAACATGGCAGGTGATGATAGGTGGTCAAAGACAATTTGAAGTGATAAATGTCTAGGGCTTATGATATGGAGCCTGTCAATCTTTTCAGATCATCAATAGAAGGTAGAATGGGAGAGAGATGATCGTTTGAATGTTTGTCGAGGGTTGAGCCTGAGCTAGTGTGGTTGCCTCAAGAAATGGTCCATATGAGTTTTTTTAAAAAGCTTGACAAGGATTGCAAAACTAGTCCTCAATATGAGAAGCCAATAGAAAGTGAATGCTTATTAATTAGGCTCACGGGTGCAAAGTTACAAACCTGACAAGTTTGGTTCAGTTGATAATAGGGTGGCACTTGATGATTTCTTATCATTTTTGTGGCCTTGGTAAGCGGGTCTGAGAATGTCAAAGTGCCACAAGGTTGGGAAGTACCAAAGATGACAATACCAACTACGATGGGAGATTGACAAAGCAAGCAAGAGGGCATTGAGCAGGAAGTTATGAAGGTCAGAATGTGGTGGTAATTATTTTTTATGAATGGCATTTAGGGAGAATTTTGGAGTACTCAAGGAATGAGTGCTTGTGCAACTGCCATGTGGAAGTTCAAAACACCCACATGGGGTGTATGGGGAAAAACGTGCATGCTATTTATAGTGGGTGGTTCCCCCTCTCTAAAGAAACATGGTGATGGAGTGAAGCTCCTTGTGTGGCTAGATATGGCGTCCGCCCCTGTGTATACACCTGGGGCTGCCTCTAGCTATTGCCGGCGGTGCTTATGGTAGAGATGGCATAGGAAGGCCGTTGTAGTGTGTTGTTGTTGATGTGGTAGTAGTTAGCCGTAGCCATCACATTGCTCTACAGTGCTGATGTGGCACTTCTCGTTGCCGACATGTCTCGAGCACCCTTATAGGCCCATTCTTTTGAAGGTAAGGGGAGCCCCACTAGCGCTAGTGCTAGTGTTGGGGGGGTGGAGGGGTCCTACTATGTTGAGAGAGAGAGAGAGAGAGAGAGAGAGAGAGAGAGAGAGAGAGAGAGAGAGAGAGAGAGAGAGAGAGAGAGAGAGAGAGAGAGAGAGAGAGAGAGAGATAAAACCCGGCCAAGGGGAACCTCACATGTGGGGAAAAGGAAAGAGGAGTCTACAAGGCACCTCACATGCAGGGAAGAGAAAAGAGGAGTCGACAAGCATCTAAGTGGCAAGTTCACATGCAAAACTAATATAAAGAGAGGGACAAGTGCTCGTTTGTGCATGTCTTACTAAAAATAGCCAAAGTGGCTCTATAAACAAAAATATGGGGTCATTTTTGGGGGTTGGTGTGGGTTTTCTTTCAGTTTTGTTCTTTGGGGCAGGTCATGAGCATCAAGGGGAGGTCGTAAGGAGCATCAATAGCACAAAAGAACTCGACAACAATGCAACTATCAAGAGCTTTATGATCCAAGGGTTGGAATTCAATGGGCATACCAAAGTGGTCGTATGCAACAAAATTGTAAAAGAGAAATAAAAAATCTAAAGTTGTATCACCTGTCAATTGACAGCTTCTCTGGTGACTTGATCCTATGTTTCTTACCATTTTAAGAGTTAATAGTGTTCTTATTTATATTCTTTTCTCTTAATCTCTCTCTATTCACCAATAATACTTGTAATAAACTTAATTAAGTCTATCTACACTCGTTTATCCTAGTTTGAACGTCTACTAAGCTCCTCTCTACAGTCAGAGATCGGCACTTTCTTGGTCGTGACCCTAGGAGAACCGCGCTCTCCGATAACATGACTATGGGTAAGTGAACATTATGTTTAGCCTCTAGGTATGCATATTATTAGGTTTTATTCCCTTTTTGAGTATGATCTATTTGACATTTTCTAGTCAAATGAATAAGCTTGAATGCTTTTGTCCATTTTACTGTTCAGAGATATGACAAGGTCATGTAAGAGCAAAAATTTAGCCCACAGTGTCCCATATACATTGTTGCATTATGCAGTGATGGACCTATATGTAGGTTTTTGTTTGGAACATGTCATCACATGGGATACAACATGGTTTAAAAACTCAAGGATTTTGGTTTAGCCGGTGTGGAGCAAGGTTAACTAGGGTTCCTCTCACTCATGTAGCTGAATGTTTATAGTTACCTCCACACACAAGTACATCGCGTACTTGAAGGATGTTCTTTCTTTAGACATCCTTGAGACATATTCCACATGTGGAGAATATGAGTCTTTGGGACTGACACTTGCACCTGCTATTTTGATTATGTGTTGCAACAAAGTCCCTAGGTGTTGGTCAAATCCGTTTATAAGACCATTTTGAGCACGTCGTATCTTAAACAATTTTAGTAGCTAGAAATTGTTGGATACCTAGTCAAACTTGTTAAGTTACAAGTGTTGTTTAAAAACTTTAACGGATGGTTGTTTATACATGTAGCAAAACTATGTTCTGTCAATGAACATGTTTCGTTTGGTACCGGGGTGTGATTGATTTTCACATTCTATAATGGTCCAAATATGTTCTCATGGCTTTCTCATGGAAAGTATTTAGTTATTTACCTGTGAGCTGTGAGCATAATGTTAGCCATAAGCATTGGAAACTAGGGTCATGGATATATAGGTTTGAGTCTATTTTTTCTAAATACATGTACACTAGGTGTTATGTGTCCTAGTGTTTAGCAAAGGCTGATTTAGAGCGGTATGCACATTCATGACATTAGTTGCTTATAAATCATCTTGCACTCGTACAATATTTTATGGGATACTTTTTTATTTGCCAATCACCAATAGGGATCATGGCTCGGTTTGGGTGCTTGTGGATGTCTCAAGTTACCCAAGATGATTATTCATAACATATCAATTCCTCGGCAATGTTGTAAGGCATTGTGATCCTTGTTTACCAGTCATTTTGGAAGACTGTTTATAATTGGTGGGAAAACACCCCTCAATATTGTCATTTCTCCTAAGAGGATACGTAGATTACAAGTGTAATCTTGTGCTAAAGGATATGCAAAGAGCGTACATTAACACCAAGAAATCCAATTATAGAGCATGTAATGCTCTAGTTGGTTTTTTCTTACCACCATTAGGTAAAGCATGTTTGCGACTAGGTTTAGTCTCTTCATGTTTATGCCAAGCTCTCAACCTTGAACACTACCTATGGTGGGGTTGTTCACTGTTGAAATATGATAACATGTCAAGGACTTAGGCTTAGCTAATGAGTTACTTCAACAAGTTATTTTCATGGAAAGTTTCAAGATACTTTGTGACACCTCCTCATTGCGATAACTCATTTAGTATACTCAAGTGAGTTCTTAATAGAGTCTATACACTATGTTAGATATGGGCTGGTTACACAAAATGGTTGCAAAGGGACAACGATGTGGAAAATCAAGAGGTTATTCTTGATTTCATTGAACCTCCTACTGAACCGTATTCTGATCAAATGGTAGCTAGATGCATGAAGGATGCCATTGCAGAAAACATTAGTGTTCTTATGAAGATATCACCACTTTTGTTTTTTAAGAAGAAAACACTTCTCCAAGGGAAGATTAATGCCAGGCCTAGGGTAAGATCAGGCAAGCTAAGGGCCAAGACAGACATGCGATACATGTGATCCCTATTATTAGAAAGGCAAGGCCTATATAGGGCACAATTGATGACACGTGTCATACTCCAATCCACTCAGTCTCACTGGTAATGTCATTAAAATCAATTTGTATCCTTCTATACGTATTTTCTATCTTAAATTGGTCACTTATGTCTGGGAAAAATAAAAGAGAACAAGAGGAATTAAATAAAGTGCTTATAGACTTTGTTAGGTTAAAGGCTTGGACCAAAGGAAATATGTATATAAAAGATCAAGAATAATTTCTAGTTAATTATCTTAGGTCAACGCTACAAATTAAAGAAGGATAAATAACCCCGAGCAACCTTGATTAAAGGTACATGACCAAGTGCACTAATTAGAGAAAATATAGGAGTCTAATTGTCATGTCAAGGGAAACCCTGGGGGTCAAGGACCTAGGACAAGGGACGACTACTAATGGGTTAGGGAATACTACAAGGCCAAAGGGCCTATAAATAGGGAGGTAGGGAGGAGGATTCTTCTGTAGCAGTTCCTCAGGGCTTTACATACTAGTATTGGAGCTTTAAGATTTTTGGGCAAAAGAGGGCATGTCCTCTAGAGATTGCATGTGGGCATGTGGGCATGTGGTTGCATGCCCATGCAATACCATGAGGACGACGAAGAAAAAAAAAACTGTGTGCAGGGCCGCTTGAGAAGGGTCGAGGCCATGGTCGAGGCCATGGTCGAGGAGCACCAAATCCTGTAGGGAGGGGCTCAACGACTTTGCGCCGGCTTGGAGAGGAAAAAACGTCATTGTGGAGACCCCATTTAGGCGGTGTACAACTCGCCATATCTCTTGGTTCTCTCTTTGACTACGTTGCAACCCGCCATAGCTCTTTTGAGAGCTCCCTTTCCAACTTGAACATTCAAGACCAAGGGCCTTAGGGAAATTAAATTGATGCAAGGGAGGTGCTCGCTAGAACCCCCCCCCCCCCCCCCCCCCCCCCCCCCCCCCCCCCCCTCTTTAACTCTTTGCTCTCCATTCTCAGTACCATGGAAAGCCTTTGTATTGGGGTGAGTAAACAACGAAGAAACAAGGATTTTCTACATGTAGACAGTTTTGAAAATTTAGAAACTCACAACAGTAAGTGTGAATTCAAGAATAAGATTGCAAAAATTCAATAAGGATGTTGTGGGAGTTCAAGAAGCAAATTATGGATCAAAGCCCTTGGCATAATCAATACCTGAGAGAGCTTCGCATGGCAGGCCGGCCTCAAGTGGGGCTTCAAGAAATAGTACCGGTTCATGACAATGATCTCAAAGGGCAATTTTTTGACAACAAAAATTACCAAATTTCTTGATTTTTTCTTAGAATTGCTATAGTTTTTTCGACAAGCATATATTTACAAATTGACAACGTAATTAAGACGACTAATTACTAGAACCTGCAGTGTATACTATGACTACAAATATCTCTGAGTAAAGGTACTCTTTCTTCTCTTGCTAGCACTGCACATAGTCACCATGGATTCTGACATCAACATGACATTTGATTTTGAGCATCATGCACCCAATCTTCCCAACGATGGCCTATGGCCAGATACTTTCACAAAGGGTACCTGCGGGGCTACGAGAGTAGATGATATTGTGCTTGAGATTCAAGAGTTTTGAGCACTTCAAGCATACATATCTATGATGGAGAAAAATTCTACATCTTTGAATGATAATGCTAGTAAATTATTGACTTTAGTAGTGTAATATATGCAACAACAGAGGCCAAGGGCCCTACTGATATGCCCATGCTGGAGCAAGGGTCTAGTCACGGTCAGGATGCCCTTCCAATTTCTTTGCACTCTCTCACTCAAAAGGAGGTGGATGATTTGTTGAAAATTACAATGTCACCAATTTTTAAGGGAGAAGAAAGATAACGCAATAGAGATGCGGTGACTATCTTTCACAGTAAGTGGGAAGGAATTCACGATCTATGGCATACTCAGGATGAACTTAGGGCACTACAAACAAGTTTGACATTAGAAGGAAAGGCCTAAAAATAGTGGATTTCTCTCAAGGAGAAGAACATCATACCACAAACTTGGGAAACCTTTGAGGCTATATTTAGAAAGGAATTTTTGCCCACCAATGAAGCAAACAAAAATTGGTCGGCTTGGGATAAGTGTTCCATGTGATAACACAAAACATTGTTGGAATATATCTCGCACTACCGCGATGTCATCCTCAAGGTGTAAGGCTTAGATACCATTTAGCAAGTGCGTGGGTTTATATGTGGTCTCACACCAGAGCTTAGGAAGCATGTCAAGACTCAAGATCCCAAAATTCTTGAGGAGGCCATAGTACAAGCTCGCATCCATGATGATCCCGATGATAAGAAACAACATAGTATTCATGTGCTTGATAATATGAAGGGTAATATGCATATACAACATAGACACAATCAAGGAAAGTTTATAGTAGCCAAGTTAGAGACATCCAAAAAACCCAAGGGGTATAGAGGGCCTCTCCCTACACAAAATATTGAGAAGGAAAAAGAAGAAAAATTATGTTTTTCTTAGGAAGTGTCCATGGCCAAAAGGATTGCCCCAATGGGAAATTTGCTACCGAGGGCAAGGAGAGATCAATGTACATGTTGCAATTGTTGCCTCTTGAGTCTTCCTCATGTTTCTCCAATGTGAAGGTAACACACACCGAGGTGGTGCATGAATGTTGTATAACAGATTCTATGTGGCAGTAGAACTTGATCCACATGAGCTAGTGTTTAAATTGTAATAGATCACTTAGAGAGAGCTAAAAGGAATATATTCTTTCCTCCTAACCTGTATTCTTTCCCTTAGGCAACAACGATATTATGGGGAGAGATGTATCTGTAGCAAGGAGAACCTAAATTCCATAGGGAGAATGAGCTTGTAAGAATGAGAAATTTGTGAGAGAGTTTGTATGTGAAGATATAATTACTCACCTTTTGCATTAGCATAGCTTCCCAAGAAGGTTACTTGTTTCTTTGACATAGTGTCACTGCTTGAATTGCATCAATAAAAACAACTATATTACAAGAGAGATGGAGATAATGATAAAGATAGAAGTAGAAGTAGAGATAGAGGTAAGGGTAGGTGTAGAATTAAAAGTGGATAATACTAGGTTTGGGAAATGATTTGAAGATAAAAATAGAGATATAAGTTGGGTGAGAGATTAAAAACTAAACAACAAAAAAAACCAACAAAAGCACAAAGCAAAACACACCTCAGTTGAAAAACCCTTTGGGAGTCATTAGCCAATTTGATGGAGAGAGAAGGAGAGGGAAGAATTAAAGCCTTGATTGATTCACTTGTGAGGGACATGCCAGGGGCCATCAACTGCACCATCTCCAAATGGATACACCACAATTACAGACATCCCTCTCGCTCTTTGATGCCAGCTCAAGGGGGTGATAACATTCACTTTTCTCTTACAAAACCTTAACCTCGAAATATATTTCCTTATTGCTTTGAAATTTCCAGTCAACCTTCCAGGGTCAACTAGTGGGAATCCTCTAATTCATCCTTGGTTCAAGGTCAGTAACGATTTTCCCCCCAACTATGATCGAACACAACCGTTAGTACGTTCCGCTAAGATGAGTGTATTTACTAAGTATGTGAATCCCTCGTTCCCAAGTTTGATCCCCACTCCGTAGATCAGAATCCCTTACCTCATTCTTGGTCTTAACAAACAACATAAAATTGGATTCAACTTTTTGGCCAACAATTTACCCTCCGGAATTCACCCACCCACCGAACTATTTGGTAAATGCACATTCCCAAGGTAGAACTATGATACTAGAAAACAATATTGCAATCATGTCAAACCAAGAATACATTTCAAACATTTAAAAGCAGCATGCAAACTATTCCATACCCTTACAAGTGTGCATTTATCAGGTGGCTCTTTGTCCTCTTTCTAGAATATTTTACTTCCTTTTTACTTTAGTATTGGTAGAATTATCTAGTTTTCTTTCAAGAAATCACATATATGCCTCCAAGAATATCCCTATCCTCATCCCAGGACTTGGGTATCCTATCTCCTCCGCCACGTCTGGAGGCGCTGCCTATACATAATTTTCTAATTCTTATTTTTCTGTATCTTGTGTGGAAAAAGCTTACAAAAGTAATATACTCTAGATTCCTTTTAAATCAATAATTCAAGAAGCAGAATAAAGGCGGACAAATGCGGAATAGCCCACTTAGGTTCCTAACCTTTCCAAGGTTCCTTTTCAACAAACAATTAGACAAGTTAATTAAATTCACATCCTCCTCCCTTTCTTCCTCCATTTTTCCATCGGCAACATGCCTATCCAAACTAGGCCAATTTTCAGACACATCCGTGGGTCCCTATCACCCGTCACTCCCATTAAATCCCATTTCTAGGGTAATGAATGAACCTGAGCTCAAAACATAGACCAACGGTTATGTATTCTTGCCAAAAAGGACCATCCCCCTTAGTATCCCACAGGTAAACACCTGCACAACCCTTTTGCAAGCATGTAAGAAAAAGTTCACACTTAAATCTTCTATGTTATGCTAGGGCTATCCCCGTCATATCTTCTCGGTAAAGTTTTAATTCTAGTTTAAATTTAGATTAAGTTCTTTGAGTTATAATCTCTTACTTCCTAGTTCATTTTAATCTTTAATCAAACAAGACCTTAAGAAATACGACGAATCTCTTGGGAGTTTAAGGTTTTGTCTTGACGTAAGTTTCAAGTTAGCCCCGACTTTGATGAATCCCATTTTGGTCCCTTTGCATCATTTTCCATCCATGGGGCATCTCCATGGAAGCGATGGGAGTTTTATGTTCAAGAAACACGGTCATGACATCCGTGAAGCTATCCTCTTACTCCCCCCTTCGAATTTATAAAACAAACTTGAAAGTAAACAAACTTGAAATGAACAATGCATATGCTTTCTACAATGAATTTTTTCTTTGGTGTAATCTATGCGTGGTGAACACAAAACTTTGGAATGCACCAACTGGAAATCTTGAGACAAATAATCAAGAAATGTCCTTGATGCTTATGCAAGAGGGAAACCCTTTCATGCATGGTAGTGTAAGAGTGAAAATGCGACATTCCTAAGAGTAGACATGCTAGTGTAGTGAACAATGCTCATGTAATAGTGTATGAATGATTAACAAATTCTTTTCTCTAAGAAGGGATTTAGGCATGCCCTTGCTATTGAGGAGAGGACTAATTATTTAGCTAGAAGAGGCTTATGGTTTTGGGACTTTCCAATTGATAAGGGGGGGGAGGGATACCTTAATTGGAAGGAAATTTCCACTTCCAAAGAAAAAACTCATTTGTTTAAGATAGGGCTACCCTTCAAAACTTAACCCTCCTTGAGATAATTAATATTAATTTTATTGGTATCACTAAACAGATCTTACACACGTGCTCTTTTTCTCTTTGAAATAAGAAAAAATCCTATTTTTCAAATTTAAAGAAAAACTTGTGAACCTTTCATAAGAGCATTCTTCTTAGAGTAAATTATAACGCTACTTTGAATAGAATAGTTAATTCCAAAAAAATTCAATACTTAATTTCCCGTGGTTATGTGGAAATTATCTCGTGTATCTTAAGAATTAAAAAAATATATTTTTGGTAGGGTTTAAGGATACACGCGCATAGATACTAGTCATCATCCAACATGCATGCTATTTTAGTATGATCTCTAGTTACCTATGGTTAAAGAGATTGCTTTCTACTCTCTCTATGGTTAAAGAGATTGCTTTCACCTATGGTTAAAGAGATTGCTTTCTACTCTCTCTATGCCATATTAGTCTGATAATATAAAGAACGGAACTTGAAATATAAGTATGATCTCCAGTTACCTATGGTTAAAGAGAGTGCTGTCTACTCTCTCTATGCCATATTAATCAGGTAATATAGAGAACAGAACTTGAAATATAATTATGATCTCCAGTCACCTATGGTTAAAGAGAGTGCTTTCTACTCTCTCTATGGAATATTAGTATGGTAATCTAGAGAGCTTGAAACGACGAAACTTGAAAAAACATTGGGGTTTGTTGTTAGCAACATGGCTAGTTATGATTAATAATGAACCATAATTAAAGAGAAATAACAAATTTAAGTAGTTATTTCTTCTTCCCAAGCAAAAGGCTTGCTTATGGAAAAATGAGAGCTTAAGCATAAATTTATGTAAGTATGAAAGTAAATCACTTTCAAGCAAGTGCAAGAGCATACAAAAAAAAAGAAAACACTACCTTAGTGTAGATGTGTGTGTGAGAGAGAGAGGTTTGGCTATGGCTCTCTCAAGCTTACTCTCAAGTTTGCACCTTGATAAAAATAAAGGAGAGAAGGGAAAAATGAGAAGAGAATCCCTCTTTTAATGCACATTTTTAATAAGTGTTTTCACTTATCTTGATAGCTTATCTCCCTTATCTTGATAACTTATCAAAAATTTCTCAACAAGTTACTTACTCACCTTATCCTTATCTTCTCTTTTCCTTCTTTTATCTTTTTCGTTTTCCTTTTTCCTTATCTTATCTTTTCCTTTATGATAATTTTCTCAAAATGAGAAGCTAATGTCCTATGCATTGGTTATGTCCGTGTTCCCATGGCATAAGCCGGACGTGTCTCGTGAGTAGACTTTGGGTGCTTAAATTGAGCCTGAATTTTCTTGATTTTTTTAAAATTTCTATTATTTTCTTTTTATTTTTGTTTTTCATCTTTTAAGTCCGTGGCTCAGATGCGTTGGCCTTGCGTAAGGGCTAGAAGAAGGCCCTTACAGCACTGAATTCAAGCTCTTCTTTAATTAGAGTTGATCTTACAAGGAATTCTTACAAGATTAGTTAGTTTTACTCAAGAGGCAAGTTTAGGGCCTAAGTGTATGTTTATGGCTAAGTGCAACTGGACGAAAGCATATATTGGTGGTACAAAAAATGGGGGTCTTGGAAAATACTTTGGTAGCACTTTATAAGCCCCATCTTCATGTGTTACATGTAAAATAAAGTAGCATGTTATATATCAATGGATAGATTTTTTCATACAGAACTAAAAATATAAATTTTGACAAGTTTTGTTTTTTTTTTTGCAAAAAAATTACCGTTCCCCACTTTGTTTTAAAGGGTACTACCAAAAAGTGCAAAAAGTGGTACCACCTATACATGCTTTCACCCAATTAGGCATTAATCCTCTCACGCTCTATTGGATGGTTTTCAAGGAAGAAGAGATCCCCTTTTATTTGTGACGAAAATGCCCAAGGGTTACACAAGAAAGAGAGGAGCTGGTGTGAATAGGAGCTGACAAAGTTTGAAATGTTCTATTCTTGCATGATGTGGGCAGACTCGGGTCCAACATTTTGAGCATATCTCCTCAATCATGGCTCCAAATAGAGAAATGAAAATAGGTTTAGAAATTTCAGTATAGTCTACATCACCCACTTTATATGGTTTTCCAATTTTCATGGAAACTATATGTAAAACAATCATTGAAATAGAGTATCTTTTTGGCAGCAAAATTTTACTTGTGGTCCCCTTAGCCTAGAATTCCATTTGATTCCAATGGACATCTCATGCAATATGATAGCATGAAATTTTCCTTGACAAAGTTTTGGAAGAATCATTTCAATAATGGATTAAAATAGGTGCAACTTTAAAAATTATACAAGATAGTGCCCCACTAGGATTTGATACCTTCCTAGTAGCTATATGAGGAAAATATGGAAAATACATAGAATATATATATATATATATATATTGGGAATCACAATAGCTGTAGGATCTAGCTAAAGTGTGAGATGATAATGATATAGTAGAAAGAAAGCACCAAGGCTTTTTTTCCTACGTCAAAGAGGCATGGTTATTGATGCTTTTTTCCATGATACTTTTTCACGGGGTAAGATAAAAACATGTTACCCTTGAGATAAATACTATGCTGAGATTGAAATCTTATCCTTACAATTATATATGCATATATACATTATGGAAAATATATCTATGCATCTAAAACGTCTCTAAATAAATCTCCTAAAATTCGTTCCCACTATATATGTGCCACAACAAGTCATCCACCCCCTTTAATCATGCACTTCCTCTGGTATGTGCCACATTTGATCTTCCATTCTTTCATCTTCATTGATAGGTTCCAAAGCTTTATCTTCACTTTGATCTTTACATGTGTTTTGCTTTTCCTCTTTCTTTAAAGTCACTGTCTTCTCTTCTCTTAAATACTTTGACTCTTTTCCTTTCGATGGGAACATTTAGTTCTCTCCCATGTAGTTCAAACAAGTTGTAAGTAACATTTTCATGCACATGTTTTACAACATACAGTCCAAAAATTTTAAGAACTTACACATGACTGTGTGTTGGTTATCAAGGCTACTATCATACACTAAAACACAATCACCTTTGTCAATTGCTTTGCTCCTGAGCCGATGTCCCTTATCAAAGTAGTCTTTGCTTTTCAACCTTTCATTTTTCAATCATTCTTTTGCATCCTCAATGTCTCTAGGTCTTCTCTGTAGTTGCCTTATCCACGCAATGCAAGGAGATCTTCCACACTAAGCCCATTTTGCCAAGGTAGTACATTCTATGTGGGAATTGTATCTTCAATTGGCATCACTAGGTTTTGACCAAACATTAGATCCATAGGCATATAGGTAATTATTGAGCTATGTGTTATACCATCAGCCCATAAAGCATATGTAAATTTTTTGGACACTCACCAACTTTCCTTCACAAGCCTTGGCCAAAGCTTTGATGATAAGAGGATTCCCTCTTTCAAAATTTCCATTTCCTTTAGGATTGTAAGCTGTAGTGAGAAAAATCTTGATTCCTTACATGTTTCCATAAGTTGTCCCTCTTATGTAGGCCCAAGTGGCCATATTTGTGAACAATTATGTATTTAATAAGACGACAACTCTATGGTGGGTGATAATGATAAAGACCAGCTCTTTAGGCCATGCATCCACACTATCTTACATGTGCAAACTTCACTTGGGATAAACGGTTGGAAACATGAGGGACGGTCGATGCATTTTTGTAGATTCTAGAGAATTGATGAATTGGGGCGATAAGGAAAATTCATTGATGAATGGAAAATGTATGGTTGATGGCAATGGTCAAGACTGACCTTTTACACTATCTTACACAGATAGACTACATTTGGGGTCAACAATTTGGAATATGAGGGCCGTCCAATGAAATTTTGCAAATGCAAGAGATTTGGGTCTCTCCTTCTTCTTCTTCTCTATCCCTCTCTCTCTCTCTCTCTCATCAACTATTATTGCTTGCAAAACTAGTTCAATGCTATGACAAACTTGCATGCAGCTCGTGCCCATCTCCTTGATTCTTTCTTTGATGCTTGCAAAAGATGCCTCTACACACTTCAAAGCCAAGAGTAAGAGGATAATATCTCTCTCTCTCTCTCCCACACACACACACACACACACACGAGAGAGAGAGAGATTAGAACGTATATTCTTTGACTATCAGCCGTCAACGTCAATCAACTCATGATCGAGTTCTATCCTGAACTAGATAACCAAAAATAAGGCAAAGTCTTTTCAATCTTAAGGTAGTTGAAGTTTAGAGCAAAGATGAAGAGCATTAGCCTGAAGACTGACTAGTGCTATTTAAGTTTTCCTCCAAAGCTTCACAAAATGGAAACAAAAATGGATACTGTGATAGATTTTCAATAGAAATTTGGTCATTCCAACCAAAAATAAGGCAAAGTCTTTTCAATGTTAAAGGTAGTTGAAGTTTAGAGCAAAGATGAAGAGCATTACCCTGAAGACTGACTAGTGCTATTTGAGTTTTTCCTCCAAAGCTTCACAAAATGGAGACCGTGATAAATTTCAATAGAAATTTGGTCATTCGAGCCAAAAATAAGGCAAAGTCTTCTCAATGTTAAAGGTAGTTGAAGTTTAGAGAAAAGATGAAGAGCATTACCCTGAAGACTGACTAGTGTTATTTGAGTTTTTCCTCCAAAGCTTCACAAAATGGAAACAAAAATGGAGACCATGATAGATTTTCAATAGAAATTTGGTCATTCCAATTGACTCAGAGAGAGAGAGAGAGAGAGAGAGAGAGAGAGAGAGAGAGAGAGAGAGAGAGAGAGAGAGAAGAAGAAGACGAAGAAGAGAGTTTTAATGTCGTAGGAAACTATCCTAAGAGACCTTAAAGATCTAGCCCACGAGGAGTTGAACTCAAGACCTGTTATGAGAGAGAGAGAGAGAGAGAGAGAGAGAGAGAGAGAGAGAGAGAGAGAGAGAGAGAGAGAGAGATCCAACTATAACCTATTATATATTTACCTGAGATGAGGACATGTGGACGAGCCCCACCCGGTGTGAGGTATTGCATGGGAGGAAGAAGCTCCAATTGCGATGCGGGGGAAGGATGGATTTTAAGAAGTTCAAGTTTAAAAATATGGGAGAAATAGGGTTGAGAGTAGGAGGGGTTTTTAAAGCATTTGCCACTTCCCATTGCATTTCAAGTTGGCATATGTAGATCAGTGTTCCAGAAAAATGCATCTCAGTCTTAGCATAATATCATGCCATTTTCAATTTCAAAAATGTCACTTGAGGGCAAGGGGAGAATCAAAACTTTTGCCCCAAAATAGAGAGAAATAGTGTAAAAAATGAAAAAATAAAACTATTTTTTGAAAATTCCTCTTGGAAAATTCAAGGAAAGGAATTTTGTATGTTCTCAAATATTGATGTAGATTGATGGGCAAGCAATCCATACCTCAAGGCACTACCTGCAGTTCATGTCTACCAGGTCACAAAGCTCAGGGATGGCTGATTGTCCTTCGTGTCATACATCTTATTCTTCAAGCTGGGGGTGTGCACTACTATGCCTTAACATTGAGTTGTAGGACCACACAAGCTAGTGCACCAAATGCAGTGGACTGTGAGCCAGTTCATATGAGAATCCCAGTTCATAATGCGAGGCTGCTCCTAGTCCCATTATGAAAATTTCAAAATGTTTATTGCACCCTTGCATCACGTTTTGTAGAGATAAAGTCCAAAATGGAATTTCTAGAGAAGAGAGAGGATGGCGGGGGGGGGGGGGGGGTATATTAAAATATTATTACGGGTATAGATGTGTATATTATCGCAATTATTGCCAGTGTAATTATCACGTCTATTATCAAACCCCGTTTTAGCACTTAAACATTCAAATTTTGGTGTTTCCCTCTGTTTTTCTTGTTAATAAAAATGAAAAAAATGGAAAAAGATGGTATTAAAACATGAAACAATAGCTATGTGGAAAAACATGAAACTACAAAGAACCTGCCCATTAGGGGAAATTTGGACTCTCAAAGGGGCCTGATAAGGAGGTTTGACTTTACCTCTCTTGTCCAAAGTGGGCAACCCGATGAAGTACCTAAACGCTTTGTCAAAACCCTATCAACCAACTTATCATTGGAAAGATCTTAGAAGTTAGGTTCTAAATCCCCAAACTTGGATAAATTGGGAGTTGATTTATAGAGTTATGGCCTCCCCACTGAAGTTGAAATGTGGGGAGAGATTCCATTATATGATAGAGTTGTCACATCAAAAAATGGAATCTTCTAGAATACAAGGAATCTGATGGCATGCTACATATCAATGGATAGATCTCGATGAGTACATTCTAAATCCAAAATGTCCGACAAGTTTTGATTTCATTTGTAATAATCTTACGGTGCACCCGTTTTGGACAAGAGGGAGAAAGTCAAAGTCCTTATAGGGCCCATTTGAGAGTTCAAAATTTTCCTAATGTCCATCCTAAAGTTATGCATATGCCTCCATGTAAAGCAAGCATTGTCAGAGATAAGAAGCTAAACATGGACGACACCTTTTGTTGAGGCAAGGGCATGATAGAGTGAAGTATGCCCACATTTTACCGGATGGTAGAAGTACCTATGTTAGTTTCTTCAAGCTCTATCTTGCAATAATGTGCACATGGCCTACAATTTTGCACGAATTTTTCTCTTTCTCTTGCTTATCGCGGATATTTCATAAGTAATTCTTCTAAAACATTATAGATTTTTTGTTATCATTTAAATTAATCACTCCCACTTGATTAACATAGTTTAGCATGCTTCACAAAATTGGAGAGAGAAAGAGGGGGGAGAGAGAGAGAGCTGAATGGACGACATGACAAAAACTTTTTATAACTTAAAGTATACAAAATATCTATGAATCATCTTCCAAAAAGGCACTACAAAATAAGAAAATATCTTCAATTACAAAGATAAAATCAAGAAAAAACTATACAGTATGGTTTAAGTATATGAGTACTCTACCTTTGGTGCGCAACCTCGTGCATCCTCTATGTCGGTTATGTCTTCTTCGCATGCTTTTCTTTGTTCATTCTCTCATAAATCCACTTGGCACTAATGAGATCTTGGAAACATGTAAGGTGTTGAGGCGCTAGGAGTTCCCTCTTGGCTCCATGTGCTTGCTTACATGCTTCCCTCTCTTGCAAACGCCTTGCCGTTGCCATTGTCCACAAGTCCACCCACTTGATCATAACCTTTGCATTCAGGATACAAAATTTATTGACCACTTGGGATAGATATATATCCATGTTAAGGGGGATTAGTGAAAAATATCTCAATACCTTATGGGTTAGGTGTGTCCCACTCACTCCGATCTTGTAGCGTGCTTCCTCACGCACAAAAAATGAGGTGGCATGTAAATATAGTATGCAATCGTTGATGCACGTGCGGATACACTCATACTCCATGCCAAGTGCAGTGACATACAATCTAGCTCCTTCGTGATCCAAAGATATGTGGTGGTCTTTAGGAAGCATTTTTCCCATAAAACTACAACAAAAATTATTATTAATATAAATGCACCACCATCAAATATAGACCAATGGGGGACCTTCTCAAGTGAGGGGTGGGAGGCGTTCTCATCTACACGAGCATTTTTTTGAGGATGCCGAAGCCCTTCATTCTCCACGTGCTCCAAAGCAATGCGCTTCAAACAAGGGATTGCTCATTTGCACTTGGCGCAAGGACAAAGGAGTTTGTCCTTCATGTATCGATCACGTTCAGGGTTGTTCCAAGGGCCACGATCATCCCCATGCCAAGTGAAGTGACGTACAATCTAGCTCCTTCTCGATCCAAAGACATGTGGTGGTCTTTAGGAAGCATTTTTCCCATCAAACTACAGCAAAAATTTAAATTAATATAAATGCACCACCATCAAATATAGACCAATGAGGGACCTTCTCAAGTGAGGGGTGGGAGGCGTTCTCATCTATGCGAGCATTTTTTTGAGGATGCCGAAGCCCTTCATTCTCCACGTGCTCCAAAGCAATGTGCCTCAAACAAGGGATTACTCATTTGCACTTGGTGCAAGGATAAAGAAGTTTGTCCTTCATGTATCGATCACGTTCAAGGTTGTTCCAAGGGCCACGATCATCCCCATGCCAAGTGCAGAGACGTACAATCTAGCTCCTTCGTGATCCAAAGACATGTGGTGATCTTTAGGAAGCATTTTCCCCGTCAAACTACAACAAAAATTATTATTAATAAAAATGCACCACCATCAAATATAGACCAATGGGGGACCTTCTCAAGCGAGGGGTGGGAGGCGTTCTCATCTACGCAAGTTTTTTTTTGAGGATGCCGAAGCCCTTCATTCTCCACGTGCTCCAAAGCAATGTGCCTCAAACAAGGGATTGCTCATTTTCACTTGGTGCAAGGACAAAGGAGTTTGTCCTTCATGTATGGATCACGTTTAGGGTTGTTCCAAGGGCCACGATCATCCCAATAGTCATGCACACGTGTGAAAGAGAGTAAGAATTAAAGAGAACTACATTAAATTTAAAACAATCTCTAAAATAGTTTTAAAAATATATGGGTTCTATAGTTAGAATAGTTACTAGAGTAGATGGATAAATTTTTAATAATAAGTGGTATAAAAGGAAGAAAAAATTAGTACTAAAATTAGTAGAAATAAACATGTCCTCCATACGCTAAATAGTTACTAGAGTAGACGGCTAATTTTTCAATAGTATGTTAATACAAGAGTAACTAAACTATCAATTTTTGTTAAAAAAGAATTATTAGAAAAATTAAAAGACTATAGATAGATATCATTTACTCTAAGGATAGAGGGAAGTGGATTGTACCCCCCTTGCTACCTCAAATACCTTTGTATTCATTTGAAAAGGCTTCGTGATAATAGTCACGGTAATTGTGGCGATAATGCTCGTGGTAATAAATGGTGCCTAAAAAAGGGGGGGAGAGCATAGTATGCCACGTATTTGTAGCGTACCCTACTCAAACTCTCCCCCACCATCACACATGCTCCCCCAAGACATGTGATCCCCCAAGCATCTCCCCTATTCTACATCAGCTCCCCAAACTCTCTCTCTCTCTCTCTCTCACACACACACACACACACACACACATGCACACACACTCTCTCTCTCTCTCTCTCTCTCTCTCTCTCTCTCACACACACACACACACACACACACAAACACACACACACACACACACACATGCACACACTAACACACACACACAAACTATTTCCGACCCCTTTCAAAGGAGTTTTCTTAGAGGGGGGCTTACCATGAACTACTTTTGATGCTCAGCCTAATTGTCAAATGCCTCTATAAGTTAAGGTAAACACATATCCCCCCACCCCCTCTTTCCCTATTGTATTCGGCTATACACAAACATGCGCGTTGCACACACACACACACACACGCGCGCACACACATGCATAGATTAAAGAAAGACGAGATAGAGAAATTGCACATACCTCATCCATTTTCTAGTATGATTACATTGGGATTAGGGTTTATGGTTTTTTGTTGTAGGTTGTTTGGGTAGAGTAGGTTAATCTCTTTGTAATCATTGTAAACTTTGAAAATGGTGCGTTCTTTGTGGATGGATATGCTTGTAGATTAATTTTGTTTGAGATTGTATAAAATAGTTAAAGATTAGAATAGAAAAAAGAAAGATTGGAGTAGAAGAAAGAGAAAATAAAAAGAGTAGATTGTAGAGAGGAAAGTGGAGAGAGACAAATAAGTAGGGGAGAGAAGAAGATGGAGATTAGAGAGAGAAAGAGGAATTATAAAAAGAGAAAAAATATAGGTCTAAATAGATATAGTGGAGAGAGAATATGCAATAGAGAGAGGTAAAAATAAAAAGAGAGAGAGAGAGAGAGTAGATAGAGAGAGAAAGAGAGAGAGAGAGTAGAGATGCAGGGAGAGAGGCAAGGATATATATATATATATATATATATATATATATATATATATATATATATAATATATATATATATATATATAATATATATATATATAGAGAGAGAGAGAGAGAGAGAGAGAGAGAGAGAGAGAGATAGATTCTATTATCGTCCGCAGAGGTCAAATATGACCTATGGGACCAAATTTACATGTGATGTCGTATGTGTATGGCCGATGAGTGAATCTCGATGCTCCAAATTGTGGTGATGAGAGTTGCAATGGAGAGCCCACACTGTGGCTAGAAGAGGAAAGTGTGTAGGTCTAAGTTATGGCTGAAAATGTGAGAGAAGCAAGTTCGGATGTGACCAAAGATGAGCACTCTAGTAGTGTGTGGTACTCAAAATCTTGAACTTGTAGTGAGCATAATGTGCACAATTGATTTGACTCTTCTCCATTGCCCCAACTCCCTATCTCGCATCGAAGAAAATGGCAGCTAAACCGGATGGCTGCGATAGTGCAATCACCGACAAGGGGATAGGCTCAAGCATGTAAGTGTGAGTACGGTTTCCTCTTTCAGTGAAGGACATGGTTTTGTAGTTGGGGGAAATGTGGGTGGTGTAATGTATGAAGTGTGACCCATGGGATTTCTCCCAAACCGTAATACATTGGTGTTGTAGAAAAGCTTCATTCACTTGGGAGTCAATTGAAGCATCATGTAGCAAGCGTAATGCATCCCATCTCCCAAACCACTTCTTTATGTCTTGCATCCCTCCCGTGCTCAACATCTTGCTTTTATTCGTCTTTTGAACTTTTTTGCTTGCTTCCCATGCAATTGTAGGAAGTCGATGTGAGGGTTTTTGACGCATCTTTATCATGTACTCCACAACCCTTTCCATGCCCATAACCTCAATTGGAAGAGATCCTCACTTAAGAAGTAGGAGCAAATATGGTGTTTGTGTCTTAACTTGGAGAAAGTTTGTAAGAAAAGTCTTTTGGACATTCTCAAACTCTTTCCAAGTAGACTTTGAGATGCCCCCACCCCACACTCGAACTCCATAAAGAAGAACCAATGTCACCAATAAAGAATGTATTAGGTATTATGGTAGAAATCCCGCATTATTGGAATCTCCAAATTGACCAAATTCATGTAATTTGGGAATTTCCAACTTAAAGTGGGAAAAAAGGAGACGAACTTGTTGATAAGATAGAGTGAAAATATTATTGGATTGTGATGTTGATAAACACCAAAAGTCAAGAAGATGAACAAAGCATGAATTTGAAGAAACTCTCTTAATAATTAAATAAAAGAAATAAAGGTTGATACAGCTACAGATCTTGTTTACAATATTGACTCTTATAGTCACAATAGAAGCTCCGCATAATCTACTCCAAATTTGATGCCATATCCAAATTTTGATCCAAGCGTGGTTGATGTGCATAAGCAAGACTTGCTTTAGCTTTTAGAGCATGTCTTTCTAGAATCTTAATTCTAGAAAATGGTCCTTCTTTGTTGGATATCCATGACCAAACAATTGCATCTACCGTTTTCCACACTTGTGGGTCCTTGCAATTGATAGCCCAAAAACCCTTCCAGCAATTAGTGTAAGATTGAGTATCCGTCATCCCACTCTTTCTTGCACAAGGTGCCCAATATTGAGTCAAAAGGTTTTTGTAGTTTGGTGATGTGGGCTCGTTATCAGCGTATGATAAAGCCATTGCAAGCCAAACTGGTTAGATTTCCATGTTACTTGGAGCTATCATAACAAAGTCACCTTGGTGATCATCAAACATAGGGTCAAACTCTTCCCTTGGTCTATCTCGTTGAGGACCACAAAAATGATCATTCAAATCTTCAAGGCCTAGGAATCATTCTACTCCTTGTTGTAAGCTCATTGTAGTGGATTGTAGGTGACAAGAGTCTTGAGTTGTTGGCCAAAAAATTTATTACAAGCCTCCCTCTGATATGGTTGCTTTTCCAAGCTCGTCAATCACTTACTCTAGTAATCTATCATAGGTCTATAATACTGTGGCACATTTGAACCATTCCTTAGATTTTGCCAAAACTTAATATAATTCTTCAACCCTAAAATCACTTCTTCTTGAGCCTTGACATATTCTGCCGTTGGCACCAAAGGTGGATCTCCATGTGGCAACATTGATTGCCTTATATGTCTATTTTCCAAAGAAGAATGCTTCCACTCCAACTTGATACCCCTACATGTGCCTTATACTACATCATTGGTGTCTCATCTTGCATAAAAAACCTCAATTGAAGTGGTTTGGAATGTCCAACAAGCATGTCTTGTCCATCACAAAGATAACCATCACAATACTGTTCCAAATTAGGGACCTTTTCAAGCAAAAATGGGGCCAGAGATGAAGATGAGCTATTTCGTAATGTATCCATCAAGTGTAGAAAAGTATATGTTTGTGTAACTCTCAATTTATCTAAAAACTTACTGAACATGGCATCTATATCCTCATGTGTATGCCCAACCATCAAAAATCCTGGTTGGATGGTTTTGAAAACACCCCTTGCAACAAGAAATGACAAATAGGCAAATAAGTATCGATTTTTGTTTTCCCTTGCACAATTATCCAATTGTAGTAGCAAGTTCTCTAGCAACTGACGGCCGGTTTTTGAAACCGCCACTACGAGAACCAAACCCCACGAGGTGGAGAGCATATTACCAAGAGAAAAAAAAAAGTTTCTTTAACATTCACCACCCCTAGGCTTAACCACTGGTGGGGTGCCACCAATTCGGCCACATCTCCCCATTAGCACCAGGGCCTGCTCTCTCTCTCCTACTGCTCGGCTCTGCCAACCCACTCTTTCTCACTTACCCTGTCGCTGCATCACCCGGCCCAATGGGCGCATTAAAAAAACATTTCCTATATTCCCTAGCGGGCCGCCAGTTTTGTAATATTCTCTCTCTCTCTCTCTCTCTCTCTCTCTCTCTCTCTCTCTCTCTCTCTCTCTCTCTCTCTCTCTCTCTCTCTCTCTCTCTCTCTCTCTTCGCTCGTCCATATCCCAGCCCAGCAAGCCGCCATACCTCACCCCTTCCTCTTCCCTCTCGTCCACACCCCCTCAGCTCCACTCTCCTCCCTATCCCCCACCCCCCCCCTTTTTCTTCCTACCGGCGGACCACTGCCCTATCCTCCCCCCTATCTTCTCCTTCCTCAATTAGCTCTCACTCTCTCCCCCCTTGAGTGAGCGGCCCTGCGGGCATAGAAGAGAATCTCTCTCTCTCTCTCTCTCTCTCTCTCTCTCTCTCTCTCTCTCTCTCTCTCTCTCTCTCTCTCTCTCTCTCTCTCTCTCTCTCTCTGAATACATTCCCTCCACATAACCTCTTATCCAAATCCCCCCCCCTCACTCACACACTCTCTCTCACTCTCTTCCCCATGGTGGGAACCCGCCACAATGTATATTCTCTCTCTCTCTCTCTCTCTCTCTCTCTCTCTCTCTCTCTCTCTCTCCAACCACTATACCCCCCCCTTTTCCCCTCCATTCTCATACCCCCCCCCCCCCCCCCCCCCCCCCCCCCCCCCCTTCTTGCTCTCTATCGCCCACGGGCCACCCAAGCCCCTCGCTCCCTTAGACGCCATCTCGCACTCTCTCTGCTCAAGCCGAAAGGACGCAAGCAACTCCACCAGGGCCCGCTTTCTCTCTCTCTCTCTCTCTCTCTCTCTCTCTCTCTCTCTCTCTCTCTCTCTCTCTCTCTCTCTCTCTCTCTCTCTCTCTCTCTCTCTCTTATCCACCCTCACCGCCACCCTCGCCCCTCGCCCCTCGGACTCTCTCTCACGCTCTCTTTGCCACAGCCCGAAGGCGCATAATACGCTCTCTCTCTCTCTCTCTCTCTCTCTCTCTCTCTCTCTCTCTCTCTCTCTCTCTCTCTCTCTCTCTCTCTCTCTCTTACACACACCACACACCACACACACCCCGCCCTCTCTCGCTCTCTCGTTGTCACCATAGCCGCACGCCCTGTCTCTCTCTCAAAACTTTCTCGCTCTCAGCCCAAAGGCGTGCAGTAGGGTAAACAAAAACTCTCTCTCTCTCTATCACACACACATACACACACACACGCATACAACACCCCCCCCCCCAACTCTCTCTCTCTCTCTCTCTCTCTCTCTCTCTCTCTCTCTCTCTCTCTCTCTCTCTCTCTCTCTCTCTCTCTCTCTCTCTCTCTCTCTCTCTAATTCCCACTCTCCCGCTCTCTTTTTTGTGCGTTATAGTCAGCTCGTTGAAAAAAAGGAAAAACGAAAAAAACATAATGTATATGCATATATACTAAATATATATACCACCTATTCCCGTGCACACCTCGCCACATACACCCACACATCTATACACTCACACACACCTGATCGACACATACACATACACGCACACGCATATACGCACACCCCAAGAAAAACATATGAAGGAAACATATAAAAACAGAAGGACATCGACGACATCAACAAAAAGAAAGGCGGCGGCCAAGTCGCACGTTGCCGACACCAAAACAAGAAAAGGCACCGAGGGCATGCCTCGGCCGACCCCGAAAGTGATGAATGCGCTACACCGACGCACCAGCTAGGCCGCCATTCACCAGTATGGCATCCACGACGCCCTCTTCAGCAAAACCCGTAGGTTGTCGTCTTTTTTTTTCCAGTTTCAAACCAAATCTTGTAAAAAATCGCAAATTTTATAAATTAGAGAGGTGATGGTCACAAAGGCCCACCTAGAGGTTTTCCTTATAATATTTCCCAAGACAAAGCAAAAGGGTCAACCACCCAGGGCCCACACCTTGCTTTGTCTCTCGTGATTAGATTATCCTAATCAAATCAGATTACCCTAATCTAAAGCAGCCAGCACCTATAAAAAGGCACTGAGAGGTCACTATCGGGGGGGCAAGTTCATCTGAGGTCAGCACTTGGTAGTATTTTGGTGGGAGAAATTGGCAACATTTGCATCATGAGAGAGGGGACTTAGTGTAGCGATTTTCTTGGGAATTTGTAATATGTAAAGAAGCTATGTCTACATCTCAACACAATGGTCGATGCACACACATTCATGTTAGCAAGGTTCTCGTGTTGATGAGTCATCTCTAGAGAACGCACCAAGTAGGCTCTCTATCTCTCCCTCTATCACCATGAATTGCCACCTCGTCGGAATATGGTTGCTGTAAATATTGCAAGAAAATAATTCTCCCTCACACCCCCGAGGGTTTTCATCACACCTGTGTGTGTGTGTGTGTGTGTGTGGAGAGTCCGTGATATATCAAATCACCGTTGTCTGCGTCCTAGCCACTCAAAGCTAGGTGGTGCCCCCTGTTCGCTTCACCATGATCGGCTTGCGGCGTGCATCGACTCCCAGCATTTTCAAGGCCGTCGATGGGGTTAGTCGGACTGAGCTTGGTTCCTCTGACTCGTTGACTCTTTCTTGCATGCGTAGCTTCTTGTCTTTAAGGCGGGTTACTTCCACTGCCAACTCATATGTTGCAGGAAACCTTCCCTTCACCTTCTCCTTAAGCGGCGACCACAAGCCAGCAATGAAACGGTCGTTCTTTAGGAAATTAGGCGCTCCTTCACCTTCCTCCAGTGAGGCAACCCATATCTCCCACAAATCCACAAACTTGGACTCGTAGGTGACATACTCTAGTAGATCTCCCTGCTTTAATTCCGTCAGTAGCTGCCATAGCTTTTCTGAGGTTGTGTCTCCACCAAAAGTCTCCACAAAGGCAGAACGTAATACATCCCATGCATTTTTGGTAGCTTGGGGCAAAGCATTGTACTAAGACTTGGCCTCTACTTTCATCATAGAGGAAAAATTTGTAGTCGTGAGGTGTCATCATCCTTGTTGGAAACCACACAAGCGATTTCGAAATCATACAGAAAGTCGGTGGTGACGTCTTCTCCCCTCTTTCCACTCAACGTGGGGAAAAAACACTTGCCATGGTAGTGACTCAGAAAATTATAAACTTTTTTTTTTAATAGATTTTAATAACAATAGCGGCTCATAGCGGCTTTTTACAATGTTGGGTGGATAGATTAAAACAAGATAAAGATGGAAACATTGAAGGAGTAGTGGTAATCCAATATGGGGAGAATGATAGGGTTTGGGGAGCTAAGGATTTCTCCTAGCACCGCAACACCGAACAAATACACAATCTTCAGTTGGTAGAAGATTTTCCTATCTACATAAATATTCACATGCATATGTTGCAAAACTCTAAACAGAAACGTTGTTGGCCCATTTTCCACCATGCACAGAGGGTGGGGCACTTACTTATACTCTTACCGTGCCGGTGTTGATGAGTTGGCACATCCACAGGAGGTTGTCGCCTTTCATAGGCTCCACTTTTCCTTCGTCATTGCTCAGCTCCTACGGGGTGATGGCGACACGTATGACTACTCCTAGCCTTTTGGCTAGTAGCAACTGCAGATAGTAACCATAGTCGGCACGTTGCATGAACTCCACTCCATTAAGTTGTAACTCGTCTCCAACCCACTGGGTTTCACCTGTGGTGGAGAGCTTCTTCAGGATGAACTATACGAGCAGACGAAGAAGGTCCTCTACCCGTCTTCCAAAACAACGAGAGTAGTAGCCAAACCACTCTTCCTTCGGGCATGGAAACTTTCTTACCACTTTTGCTTCAGGATTGTCGAAATGGACTAGCAGTACTCGCATGCGTTGTACGAATCGATAGGCAACCTTCTGCCGCTTAGCCTTGGATGACCTTCTCTTTGGCAATCTGGGTACGACCTGGCTTTCCAAACTTGAAGCACTCGCACGGCGAGATGCTTCTCCCTTTGGGGTCATGTGTTTTCAAACTGGCTTAGCCTTTCCTTACCTTTGGCTCGAGCAACCCCTTTAGGCCATCTTGGAGTAGAGGTTATACCTTTGATTGCAGTTTCCTTAGGGAAGAGAGGCCTTACCGTTTTCTTTCCTCCTTTGATATGGACGACCTCCTCGCGATGAATGTTGATGTAGACGATTTCAGCCCCTTCGCTGCCTTCGTTGTTGGCACTCATTGACAGTGTGCTTTGGTTGACAACAGTGATAGCACTTCATATGCCTCCCACATGATGCTCTCAATTTGTGGTTAGAATGAGCAACACGAGATGGGGATCTTACCTCTTGAATACTGACAACACTACGTACAGCCTGGTAGTAGTACTTCAATGAAGGTAGCTAGTGCCTCTTTAGTCTCCACCTCTTCCGTCCTCCAGTTAGAGAACTCCTTCAGCCATTCGTCCATGACTGATGATATGTGTTGCTTTCAACATTGTAAACTGAAGGTTTCCAAGAAGCCCTCCTCAGTGGGGGCACCAAATGACATGTGCAAAGCGCGACACAAACATAGAGCCAAACCACACGAGGCATCAGAAGAGCAGCAAGACCTGCTGACTCGCATCACTACCCAACTCGAGAGTTTATCCATGCATCTGGTGTAGCAAGGACATGCACCTATCAGAAATTTAGAACAAGGAAGAGGACAACGAAGGCAAAACCAAGAGTACCACCGCTATAATTGAGGGGAAGACGGCCATGGCATGTACTACTGCCCACATCCAAGAAGGAAAAATTTCAATAGAGGAGGGAGACAAAATCAAATCTCTCTACCAAGGGCAAGTCCACCACCACCCAGGCAACCAGGGCTGATTCCACCGATCCAAATCCTTAGACCACCTATACAACAACCACAACCACAACCTCTTATTCCACCGCTACCCCTGCCACCTGCTGTAAACCAAGTGGTGAGTGTTATTATCTTGGAAGCTAAAGGGAAGGCAAAGGTAGAAGAACCAATTCGAGAGAATTACAAAGGGAAAGCAAAAGGAGAAGAAGTGGATGCCATGGGGGTGAAGCATGCCAGGCACAAAGAAGCCTCTCAAAAAGAAGAGAAAATGAAAGGAAAAGGCGAGTCTAGCAAGCAGGCATCTAAGCCATGACGGAAGATAGACATCATGGATTTTTCACTAGGTGAGTATGCTAAACCATATGACTTAGTTCAGGATGTGTTAATGCAGGGCCCGAAGATAACTTGGCCCCAATTACTCCACCTTGCACCAAGGATGAGGAGGCAATGGACGAAGATGGTAAGGACAAGGAAATCAAGACCAAGGATAGGTGGGGCTATCTCTGGGAGGGATCTCGATGACATCCTACCAACCATGGACAACCACATCAAGGGGCAACAAATCTCAAACTTCTACATAGATGGTGGCGCACAAATATGCATCATGAGTGAAAAAATGATGCGCCATCTAGGCCTAGAGGTGAGTAGGCCGGCACCCTGCCAAGCCAAAATGGCAAATAACGTAAGAGAGAAATGCGTAGGCATTGTGAATGCGGTCAAAGTAAAGGCATTCAATACAGAAGTGGAGGTAGATATTTTTATCAATCAACACAAAGGGGAGGGCTACCCTATCATTCTTGGGAGACCCTGGCTCATGGCTATGGAAGCTAAGCAGGACTAGAGTATCGGAATGATTCAGATGAAGGACGCTAAATGGAAGTCCATATTCCACGACATGAGGATTGGGAAGCATGCAACATGATCTTGGAGGCTTCAGAAGATGAGTCCACCAGTGATTATTTGTCCACCTCAAGAGAAGAGACAACAACAACTGAAGAAAGTGACAGTAGCATCGAAGTGATGGGGGTCATCCTAAAAGACCCAAAAAGATTGACACAATCTGAAGCACCACCGGTAAACCAAGAAGGGCCATTAGGTACGAAATCCTTTGAGGATACAAGTAAGTTACATGGATGCTCTCCAATCAGTTAACCGATGAAGAGAGGAAGGAATATGTCTCCATGTTAGGTAACTTCACTACATTGTTCATTGATGGTGATGATAAGATCACAGGAATCACAGTAGTACAACACCGCATAAAACTCAAAGAAGGAAGTAAACCCGTAGTGCAAAAGCTCAGAAGAATTGGGGTAATCCAACAAGAGGCACTACTCAAAGAAGTGAGGAATTTGCTACAGGCAGGTTTCATCTACCCCGTCGAAGACTTAGAATGGGTCTCTCCAGTAGTAGTCACACCAAAGAAGAATGGCAAGTGGAGAGTTTGTGTGGACTATAAACCTCTCAATGCAGCCACAAAGAGGAATCACTTTCCCCTCAAATTCCAAGATGAAATTCTCAATGAAGTGGCAGGTCATGAGCGCTACATAGTATGTGATGGCTACTCAGGATACTTTCAGATTAGCATTGCGGAAGAAGACCAGAAAAAGACAACTTTCATAACACCTTGGGGATGCTTTGCTTACAGAGTGATGCCTTTTGGCCTCACTAAAGCTCCGGCCACATTCCAGCCCTATGTGACTTTTGTCTTCCAACCATACTTTCGAACGTCAATACGGGTATTCATAGATGATTTTTGCATCTATAGTTCACTCTCCCTCCATTTGAGAAAAGTCTATGATGGCCTGACCAGGCTGCAAACCTTGGGTGGCCAGCTCAACGTGGATAAGTGTCACATTGGTGAAAGCAAAGTCACTCTCCTTGGCCATGTGATTTCAGCAAAAGGGATTGAGGCTGACCCTAGCAAGATCCAAGCTCTGGTATCTTTGTCATCACCCACCATCGCTAAGCAGTTGGTTTCTTTCCTTCAGAAGATAAGATACTTAAGCAGGTTCATTCACTTGCTATCTCAAGTGGTTCTCCCTCTACAAAAAGTCACCCAGAGGGATGTCTTCTCATGGAGGGAAGAAAATGAGCAACAATTTACCAAAGTAAAGCAAACCCTAGCCACGCTTCGCACCATTTCACCCCCCAGATGGGACGAGCCATTTTATGTGAACCCCAGTGTAGGAAGTGATACACTCAGAGCCGTACTAATGCAAAAGTACCCCCAAACTTCTTTCATGCGTCCTATCTACTTCTCTAGTCATGTCATGACCCCATCAAAAAAGGGATTCACCACAGTAGAACACATGGTGCTTGCATTAATGTTTGCTACCACAAAGTTCCGCTCCTATCTACTGCCTATACCTTTTGTAATTCTGACAATGGAGGAGGGTTTTCCGTATGTAATGTGACACATGGATGTCTCATCTAGGATCTCTAAATGGATGGTTAGATTACAAGAGTTTGACTACACCATGCAAGTAGAAAACTCCACCAGGGCTAGTCTAGCGGGTATTCTTACTCATCGCCACTATGAGAAGAAGCTGAAGGTCAACACGGAAGCAAAAGAGGAGACACCATGGTAGAAAGTCCTAAGCTAGAAAGAGCTCACTCTCTTTTCTTTGATGGAGCATACAAGAGAACAGTGGACCAGTCTGCAGCTGGCATCGTCATTTTTAATGAGCAACAGGAAAGGGTATTCTCCATCTGGTAGCTATTACACTCCCACTCCAACAATGAAACAGAGTATGCAAATTTAATTCTTGGGTTAGAACAATGTATTTTGCAAGGGATTCAGTGCCTCAATGTGTTTGGCGATGCTCTGCTTTTGATAAAGCAGATAAACAAAACTTTGGTTTGTGAAAATCAGGTTTTACTTTGTCAACTACGCCAAGTTAAGGATCTTTTAAGAAAGTTTGAAGCAGTGCAATTATTTCATGTCCCCAGGATAGAAAATCAGGAGGCAGATGATCTAGCCAAGGAAAGAATACAAGACGTTCCCATAGGAGCAATCAAACTGAAACTACCCCTCTTTCAAGGTAGTGATGCTATGCCTGATATTATTAGCTTTCTAGATACAGGAGAATGTCCGGAAGGGTACACTAGGGGCCTAGAAACAGTGGCTGGTAAGGAAGGCTACAAGATACCGCCTTGTAAACGACCACTTATTTTGTAAGAGCAAGGATCAGATTCTCAGGAGAGTGCTAACCTCCAGTGAGATCACAAAGGTAATTTCAAGTTGCCATGATGGTGCCTGCGGTGGTCATTTTGCTTTAGATATCACCTCTCGAAAGATTCTACAGGCAGGATACTCTTGGCCTAGTCTGAATAGGGATGTGCATCATTGGTGTAAAACATGCAAGGCTTGTCAAGTGGCCAATGATCGCACACTAACCTATGAGCCACAGACTCCTATCATCTCATAGGGTCCATTTGAGAAATGGGAAATAGATGCAGTCATTCCTCTACCAAGGGCCCAATCAAGTAAACTATGCATTCTAGTTGGTGTATACTACATGACCCGATGGGTGGAAGCAGCAGCCACCGCCTGCATTACTGTCCAAGAGGTAGCAAAGTTCATATTTGAGCACATCTGTTGCCGTTTTGGCACTCCTCTTGAGATAATATCTGATAGGGGACCAGGTTTCAGAGGCGATCTAGTGGGAGAACTGATGAAAAAGTTAGGCATTACACGCCAACATTCCACACCATACTATCCGCAGTGTAATGGCCTAGTAGAAAAGGTAAACGAAATGATCTGCAAAATCGTCACAAAGTAGGTCAATAACCACACAGGAGACTGGGATAAACATCTCATGGCTTCTCTATGGACTACCGAACGATGTTCCGAACATAATTAGGTTTCACCCCTTTCCATCTAGTTTACGGAAAGGAGGCAATTTTGCCCATTGAGGTACAAATAGCCAGCTTACGAGTCATGGCTAGCCAATTACAGTGCCCAATTGTAAATCTCCGCAACCACATCCTGGATCTGGAAAGGCTCCAACTAGATAGGGAAGATGCAATCAATCACTATGCAGCGCAGGCAGAGTGACGCCAGCTCACCTTCAATCATTCAATCAAGGGCTTAAGGAATTGAGATACGACAACAGATTTGACACATGTTAGTATTGAGATACGACAACATATTTGACACCAGGAAGGACAAGAAATTTCAACCTCGATGGGAAGGACCATTCATTGTCAAAAGGCGCTATGAAAATGGCAGCTATAAGCTGATGGAAGCAGATGAGAGAATTCACAGGACTAGAGTCAATGGATGGAGGCTAAAAAGGTATTTCCTTAGGTTTGATCCAAAGTTCATGTTAGATATTCCAGAAGAGGGGGAACCCTCCAACTCCGCGACTAAAGAATTAGAGGTAGGGCTAGAAGCATGAATGCCTCTAGCCAGACGGGAGGGCTAATGATGACTGGTTTTTGAAACTGCGACTACGAGAACCAAACCCCAAGAAGTGGAGAGCATATTACCAAGAGAAAAAAAAAAGAATTTTCTTTAAAATTCACCACCCCTAGGATTAACCATTGGCGGGGCGCCATCAATTCGACCACATCTCTCCATTAGCACCAGACCTCGCTCTCTCTCTCTCTCTCTCTCTCTCTCTCTCTCTCTCTCTCTCTCTCTCTCTCTCTCTCTCTCTCTCTCTCTCCTACTCCTTGGCTCCACCAACCCACTCTCTCTCACTTACCCTACCGCTGCATCACCCGGCCCAATGAGTGCATAAAAAAAAACATTTCCTATTCCCTAGGGGGCCGCCAGTTTTGTAATATTCTCTCTCTCTCTCTCTTTCATTATTCACAAGCTCTCTCTCTCTCTCTCTCTCTCTCTCTCTCTCTCTCTCTCTCTCTTCGCTCGTCCATATCCCAGCCCAGTGGGCCGCCATACCTCACCCCTCCCTCTTACCTCTCGTCCACACCCCCTCCTCCACTCTCCTCCCTATTCCCCCCCCCCCCCCCCCCCCCCCTATTTTCTTCCCACCGGCAGACCACCGCCCTATCCTCCCCCCTATCTTCTCCTCCCTCAATTAGCTCTCACTCTCTCCCCCCTTTGAGTGAGCGGCCCCGCGGGCATACAAGAGAATCTCTCTCTCTCTCTCTCTCTCTCTCTCTCTCTCTCTCTCTCTCTCTCTCTCTCTCTCTCTCTCTCTCTCTCTCTCTCATGTGTGTGTGTGTTGAGAGTCCGTGATATTTCAAATCACCGTTATCTACGTCCTAGCCACTCAAAGCTAGGTGGTGCCCCTTGTTCGCTTCACCGTGAACGGCTTGCGGCGTGCATCTGCTCCTGGTGTTTTCGAGGCCATCGGGGTTCGTGTCGCGCTTTGTGCTCGTCACAACTTGCAAAATGTTGACCCCGATTCCGCTTCTGTAGCTTCCGATGGTTGCACGATGGGCTCTTTTCCACCACTCAACTTGTGGTGGTCTAAAGCATCCCTTGAGTTCAAAGCATGTAGTAGAGAGATACTAATCCTTGGTAGTCTAGTTTTAATGGCCAAGGTTCAAGGTGAACTACAAACAGTTGGTCCAGTGGCTGGAGAAGTAGTGAATATTGGTTTGACTATAATAGAGTATAGCTTGGACAAGTGGTGGACCTATAAGTTTTAATGAAAACATAGGACAATTTCAAGGCCTTACTTCCCAATGTCCAAGTAGCCCTTGATTTTTTCCATTGAAGCAAGGTTGATAGTAGGGCCTTTCTTCTCAATGTCCGAGCAACCCTTGATTTCTTCAATGGAAGGTTGGAGAAGTGGTGGACGTAGTTTTAATGGCCAATGCTGAAGGTGAACTACTAGATGAGCTAGTAGCTTCCTAAAGTTAAAGAAGTACTTGCTTCAACAAGTGGTGAATCTTGAAACCAAAACCCCCTCCCTATGTAAGAGTCTCTCTTTGACAAGTGGTTGATGTACCTTTGATGGGAAATAGGAAAGGTGTACTACAAGAAAGCAACACTGCTTTTTAATGTCAAAGTTGAATGAAAACAAGGTTGGAGTAGTGGTGGACCAAGTGGTGGATTTTCACATAGAAGACACCTTTCTATATTAGATTATGGCTTGGAATTGTGGTGGACTCAAGATTTGGGGCAAGGTCCAAGGTGAATTATTGCAAAACCTAGCCCTTGCTTCTCTTGCTAAACAAGATTTGACAATTGGTAAAATTTTAAACAAAAACCCCCAAGCTTGCTATGACGAGAATAGCTTTGAGCATAGTTTAGGCATGTTGTGGATATGGTCAATGTCAAACAAAATTTTTTGATTTCTGAGCTCCAAAATAGAGTCATTTTCCAACAGCTATTTATGTTGATTGTCCTTGGTGAGTTGTGAAACAAGCAAAGAGACTAGGTTTTAGATACATAGCTTATCTAAGGTAGAAAAAAATTGAGAAAGTGGAATAGGGTGGTGCAACAAGAGTTTAGATTGGGGTTTGGTGTAGCAGCGCAATCATGGTCATGTGGGGTTTGGGGCAGCATCCCAAGCGGGTTAATGGGGCAGAAGCCCCTGTGGGGTTCGGGGCGACACCCTGAGCAGGGTCGAGGGGCGGTAGCACCCGTGGTGTTTGGGGCAGCACCACAAGTGGGTCAAGGGGGGGAAATCCCTGTGGGGTTTGGGGAAACGCCGCGAGCAGGGTCAAGGGGTGGTAGCGCTCATGGGGTTTGGGGAAGCACCCCAAGCGGGGTCAAGGGATGGCAATTAGTACATAATTAGGACAGAAGAATTTTTACTTGTACGGTCTGCCAAATTTCCTTCTTTTTTAAAAAAACCTGGTTGGTCAAAACAAAAGAAAATTTCTCAAAAGGTAGATGAGTCATAAACAGTACACATGGCATTTTAGATAACCCTACCACAAAAACACACAACGAACCAAGCAAAACACAGACAAAAGAGGGGAGATTCTTTCTCACACGCATAGAGGGATTTCTTGCTCGCGCACACAAGGAAACCATAGTGCATGAAAAACAGGTTGTGCACAGCACGATAGGGGCAACATCGCATCCAAAAGAGGGACTTCTAGCTTGCATGCATACATGGACCAGATCGTGTGAAAAACAGAGCATGAACAACACGACAAAGGCAATCACACTCAGGGCTTTGACATCATAGAAAGCAAATTCTTTTACTGTGTAAATCAAAATAGTTTGACAAGGTGCATTTCATCTCCCTCTCTCTCTTTCTTACTCTCCATATACATCAGGTTTTTGTCTTTATGTTTTGCTGTCCAAGAAACCAAAACGGTTCTCTTTCTCTGTGATGCCTTCTTACACACACATACACATGGATGTTTTGCACGTACACACACAACCCACACATAAACATGATGAAAACTCCCTTCCTTCACACTGTTCACACTCCTTGATCCCATAAAGACCTACATACGCACCAAATCACACATATTTACATAGATACTCTATCTCTCTCACACTTGCATATACACATATTCCAAATTTCTAATTCTTGCTCTTTTTATCCTACTTCTGTAGGTGCATCCATCGGTAATAAATATTTATGTAGTGTATGCATGTTGTGAATATGACTGGTAGTGTGTTTGCTTTGACTATGTATGTAGGTACATATCTTTATATATATGCATGGTAGAAATGTATACTATCTCATGGTGATATACATACAGAACATACAAATACATATGTTTATACATGACATATATACATATACATTAAAAAAATAAATTGTACATAAGCATGTAAATTTCAGTAGTTGACTTACTTGTGTCTTCTAGTGAAGTTGCTTTCTTGGTACTTTGCTGCTTTTTGTCCAACACCTCTGTAAATGTGATTCCTTGTTTAATTTCTCAACAAAGGTAACGTAGCTTACTAAGGTTTCTAATGAAGATCATAGTTGAAACTAGGAGAGGCTCACAAATAATACATGAAATAATACAAATTTACCTACTATTGGGATGAAATAAGATAGGTTCTCAGTATAAAGAAGGTTATAGATTGAAATTGGACAAGTGTTGGACCTTTCTCTAATGCTATAATATCTCCCTCAAGTTGAAAATTTTGAATTGAAGCTGGAAATTTTTTATTTAAGCGATAATTTTTGAATTTTGAATCCAAGCGGGAAAATTTAAATCCAAGTGGGAAACTTTTAATTTAGGTCGGACAAGTGGTGGATCTAGAAACCAAGCAAGCCATGCTGCTAAATATAATAGTTGATGATAGGTTGTACATGTGGTGGCCTTTGCATCGATTCTCCATGCTTAGCTTAAACTATGGTCCTTGTAGCTCTCTATGCTCCAATGGAGCTTAGATTGGACAAGTGGTGGACCTTGCATCAATTCCCCATTCCTAGCTTAGATTGTAGACCTTGTGGTTTTCTATACTTTAATGAATCTTAGATTGGACAAGTGGTGGACCTTGTGGCTATTTGTGTGTCAATAATAGAGTTTAGCTTGGAGAAGTTTCAAAGATTGTCTTTTTTTTTTTTGCTTCAGTGATAGAGTTTGTCTTCAATGATAGACCTTGCATCATTTTAGCTTAGACTAAGGATCTTGTGGCTCTGTATTGTTCAAATGAGCTTAGCTTGAACAAGTGGTGGACCTTGTGGCTCTCTATGCTTTGATGGCGCTTAGATTAAATAAGCGGTGGACCCATGCATTTTTCTTCCATGACTAACTTAGACTGTGGACCTTGCATCTCTCTATTCTTGATTGGACCTTAGCTCGGATAAGTTATAGACCTTGTCACTTTTTACGCTTTAATGGGACTTTTCTTAGACAAGTGGTGGAACCTTGGATCCATTCTTCATGCCTAAATTATATTGTGGACCTTGTGTCTCTCTATGCTTGAATGGATTTTAGCTTGGACAAGTGGTTGAGCTTGTGGCTCTGTATTCTACAATAGAGTGGGTCTCTATGGTAGAATAAATCTTATCTTAAACAAGTGGAGAACCTTGTGAATCTCTATGCTTCAATAGAGCTTAGGCTTTGATAAATGGTGGACCTTGCATCAGTTCTCCATGCATATATTAAATTATGGACCTTGTAAGTATTTATGATACAATGGAGATTAGGTTGGACAAGTGGTGGACCTTGTGGCTCTCTATGCTTGAATATAGCTTAAGCTTGAACAAGTGATGGTTGTTCCATCATTTCTCCATGCTTATCTTAAATTGTGGACATTATGTCACTCAATGCTTCAATAGAGATTATCTTGAATAGGTGGTGTACTAATATTATGGCTCTCTATTCTTCAATGAAGATATCTATTTCCCTTTCCAATATAAGAAGTTTGATATTCCTATTCAAAATTGTTGGTTGGATCCTGATCACTATAATGTACGTACTATTGATGGAAAACATACTGAAAGCATGCTATTTGGATTTTCCCAGAGTACAACTAAGCCTGCAGCGTGTACATATTTAATGCCTGTCCAAAATGCAAAGGCAAAGCAGGGTACACCTTTGGCAGTAGAAGAGGTACAAGAGAGCAAACTATAAGATTATCATTATTAGATTCTTGATGGCCAACATTCAATTTATGTCGCAAAAGTTTTTCTTCACAATGAACAAAAAAACAATGAGATATTTCAAAGATTGATTGACGTGTATAAATTTCAAAAGACTCGTAGTGTTGTAAATGCTCCTCTAATGGTTGCAACTGCTATATCTGCCATTGCAAATGATGATGATAAACCATTGTATGGATAAATCATTGTATGTCAAGCAACCTTATAGTCAAATATTGTGGCATTTGCGAAGTCAATGGATCTATTCAGGATGACCATCAAGGGTAGCAAGTGGAGTTGCAGAGGGACATACATCTTGTGTTGGATGGGTTGTAAGTGCCTTTCATTGGTGTTATATTTCTTTCTAGACTTTTCTTTGATTGGCAAGAATGAGTGCAGGAGCAAGTTGGATTGCTAAATAGGCACAAATGGTTACATATTCCGATTGAATTTATAATTGTTGGGTAGAAATTATTACAAGGCTTGAGGATGAGAACAAGAAACCCCCAACAATAGTATTCAAATGTCTTTGCGGTCTTGAGGAATCAGAGGTAAAGATCATTCAAGAAGAAATTGAAGATGAGAAGATTTTATTGTCAAAGAGCGCACGTCTTGAAGTCTTCAATGCTTTGAATGATTCATCACCATGTAAAGATTGGGAGGAAATAATCAGCATGTATAAAATCAATGATGCACTTTATAAAACCATTCTAATGCTATGTGAGCAATGGCTCAAAAATAGCTTGAAGCGTGGAACACAAAAAATGGATTTTCCGAATGAAGCTATAAAATACATGCAATGGGAAATTCACCTTCACAAGGAGAAAATTGAGTCTCTTGATTTGCCATGGTCCATCTATGTGGTGAACCTACAGATGGAAGGAAATCTCTACTTGAAGCGCCACTTCAACAACCAAATTCCTATTGGCTTATGCATTTTAGACTTGACAAAACACAAATGGACAACTTGCAGTGGAGTGAGGAGATATTTAGCAATGCTTTGGATGGGATTTTGGCTGTTTTTGGAGGCTCAATTGATCCTCGATTTGTGTTTCTTGCATTTATAGATTTATCTAAACTCACAAAATTGCAATGTGCATTTCTAGAGTTTGGGAGATAATGTGAGCTACCATTGTTGTGGTGCCTTGCAAAACTTTCCATTAGCACCTTGCAAAGGAGCAATTCAATTCCTTGTGGTTATTGCCTTCATGGGAAAAGGTAATGCATTTGAAGACCTGATAAGGAGATCAGAACAACATCCCATGCCAATTGATTGTTCTTTGCTTCAAGTAGAAAATGAACGCATGTCATAATTGCAATATTTGGAAGCCAATAAAAGAGTTTTCATCAAGCACTACATTCATACATATTATTTTGAAGATCGCAAGCTTGTAGATCTCTTTAGTGATGGCTCTCTGGTTGCAAAAGAAGGATTACAATAGAAAAAGACGTCGTCTGCTTAGTTGAGAGCGTGCAAGATCAAGGAACCTTAGCAACCAGGCTTCTTGAATTTGCTAAGGCCCATGCTGATATAGAAAAGTGGGCTAGCCTTTAAGATCAACAACCTACTTTGCAATTAACTGACAATGTGCCAATCAGAGAAGAGATTTCTCCGCAAGAAGAAGAAGGAGAAGAAGACCAACCTCCTTTATCAATGGAGGCCTACTTGGAAATGGAAGGACGTGTTTTGAACTTCTTCCCAGTTTTTTCATGTTTGCTGTATTTAGCACTTTATCATTGCCCCCAAGGTTCCAAATCTAAGAGATCCATTACCCTTTTGACATGCTCCATGCCTCCTTTTGAATCCGAAGGCCCAAAGGGAACCAAGAAAACATGTATATAGTATCTGTATTGAGCGTGACTATAGAAACTTTGATGATAGGTCCGCAGAATGGCAAAACTGCAACTTTTTTGTACCTATTTTTTTTGCCCAAAAAACAATTAGTGAGGTAAAAGCAACCATATGTTTTGGTCACCAACCCATTGAAGTTAATGGGACATTTTATCTCATGTGCTACAAAAATTCCCACTCTTATTTATATGCAATCAACCGTAAGAAATTGCTGTTTTGGGAAAAATGCACTGGTCCATCAACTTTGGAGGCTTGTAGTGACCAAGTGATGAGAAAAATTACAAGTTTCTCATTTTTTCCGTATGTAGTAGTTATTGAACTATAAGCTCAGAAGAGTATTTTTCAAAATGAGTGGATCTACTATGGTTTTGGAATTTTTTCCCAAAACCCTGAAAGGACACTTTTATGTCCTGTTAGGTTACCATTCTAGTGGTAAGGTCTCTATTGAGAGAAGAATTGAAATATAGAAGAAGAGAGAGATTAACTAGGCATATATTTGTAAATTTGTAGAAAAGGGAAACCTGTTGGATTACAAAAATACCTCTCATTATACGAGTGTCCAAAATGTAGCTATATATTTTATCCAAAATTAGCACCTTTGGATAAAGGCTTATCTTTAGACATTAAATCAAGAGGTTATGGCTATGCATGTGTTGAGACTATTGGTCGACTTGAATGAGGACACACATAGTTTGTTGACCATGACTTTATTGTATGTTTTCAAGTATTTATATGGATAGAAGTCTTAATTACATGTGTTAATATGACTTTTAATGGATTCTATCTCAATCAAGTAAATCATCGTTGTTGTTAACTTTATGTGGCCTTCAGTGTTCACTTAAGTACTAATTTTTATTAAAGTGTAGGGTGTACAAGTTTGTCACAAAAGATTGTAGTCTAGACTAGTGTTGCCTTGTGTACCAATAGTTGCAAGGTTTATAATATTGATTTTACCTTGAATAAACTCCTAAGTTTTACGTCCACATGTTTACAATTGGTGATTTAAATTCTAGTGATTTTTGAGAAACCAATGTTATTTGTGTTTTTAAGATTCGCGTATTGGGATAGATAAATCACCTCTGGTTGAGTCCGCAATTGTTGAACCCCTTGATTCTATTATTTTTGACATGCCTAAGGTGAATGATACGTCTATACCAAAGTATGGTGATATGCACCTTGAGCAAGCTTGCAACAGTGAGAATAAAGATGCCTACTCCAAAAATACAACCTACTTCAAAAGAGACTAAAATGTCTGCTCAAGAGCCATTTCCATTTGTTTCTACTTCATCTAGTGCATATGTTGAGAAGTTCATACTCACAATTATTTTGGACTTAAATGGTTTGCTATTGAAACGTTCCCCTCAGCCGTCCTCACACCACTAGTCAGTGCAACTAGATCCAAAAAGATATATTATACTTAGGCCAGGTTGCATCCAATTCTTGAAGACTATATCACAGAGGTTTAATGTTGCTATTTGGTCAACGGCTACTAGGAACAATGTGCTTAAAATTCTTAAAGCACTAGAGAGCTTAGCAAAAGGTAAAATTTCCTTTCTTTGTAATTTGGAATTAAGAAGGTTTCTACACTTGTCAAAGCAATAAATTATTTAGACCTGACAATCCAACCGTTGAGGCAGTGTTCAAGCCTCTAGCTAAAATTTCCATGGGGTATGAATGTGACACACGAAGAACAGTGCTTATTGATGACTCTCCTTACAAGTTTGGTCAGCCAAGGTGTTCTTTACAAGAAGGATAACTCCTGCAAAATATGACAAAGGTGAAGCTATCCTTGAAGGCAAACACAATCGAGCAAGTGAAAAAACTGACAAGAATGACATCAGCCGAGCCCAAATACAAGAGATAGTGAAAAAGGAAGGTGCAACTGTTGAAAGCATGAAGGCACCACAATTAATCAATCTAGCTACGCAATTGGGATGTACTACAAAGGGGCCATTGAAGGAAACCACTTCAAAGGCTTATATAAACAAGGTCAAAGCTAATCTTCTAAGGCTAAATAAAACACACCCCTAAGGGACCTTTTATGACTTGAACCTTGTTTCACATACTTGAATATACATGTGCATGGTATCAAATTTTTCTCTTTGTTTCTTCTTGCAGTCTCAAAAAAAATATGTCTAGCAGATATTCCATGGAGCAAGCTTGGACAGGTGGTGGACCTTTTGGTAAAGCCCCTCATGGGAAACATATCACAAGTCCTCCATACAGTGAGAAGAAAACATTTAAGAAAGAGCATAAGAGGCTGGATAGGTGGTAAACCTTGCACCTTTTCTCCCATTCCCAATCGAGTCTAGCTATACACCAATATATTGTATGAAGTGTATCTTGGACAAGTGGTAGACCTTGAAACAAGAGACCCCTCATCATCAAGCCTAGTTTCGATATATAATAGATCTTACTTTTCTCCCATTCAGAGTGGAGCCTAGCCTAGCCAGGTTGTAGACCTTACTTTTCTCCATGCTTCAAAGAAGCATAGCTTTGAGAAATGGTGAAGCTTTGTAAGGTTTTCAATTGGGATTTGTTTATAGCAATGAGTAAGTTGAAGATGGACATCTAATAATACCATAGTGTAGGAAATGTAGAAATTGTTTGTATTCTTTAAAACATAATAAATTTATTGTTTTTCAATTGGTGAGTCATCACTACAAGAAAGTGGGTCGACTATCTGTAGGCACGATTTGAAGGAAGGTTTTGAAGCACCCAACCAACATCATCCAAGGACTTATCTTATATATCAATCACCTCCTTGTCACCTACCACTTGCTGTCAAGAATATCAAAAGAGTGCTTGCTTTGGACCTTGAAGGACTGCTTTTGAAGATAATTGAAACAAAACATGGAGATTCTATGCCATCTTGGGCTCATCACATGCGTCTTGTGGAGGACAAAGATGAAGTTTATCATGTGGTGCGCTTAGACGCAGAAATGTTTTTGGATTTGTGTGGTGAATACTTTGAGCTGTGGATATATGGAGTTGCTATAACCTAACAAGAGTGCAACACATCACACAGAAATGTTTACCAAAGCATTATAGCAAGTTCAAGATCTTTATGAGTAACAAGTGTTGCCAAAATCCAAACATCATGTTAGGATTTGAAAGGGTTTATCATAAAAACTTGAGCGATATTTGGAAGATGTTTGAGGACTTGGATGCAAAGAATACATAGATTTTTCATGATAGTCCATATAGGATGATGTGCAATATGCCAGGAAAATATCTTATATTTCCAAAGATGTGGAGGAAAACACTTGAGCAGCGTCAAAGATTCTTGCAAGAAACAATTATTCCATGGTTACTTGGATGGTTGTATGCAAGAGACAAGAGAGATTATACCCATAACACAATTGTAAATCAGTATAGTGATATTGAGACAAATCATGTCCTCCGTGTGTACTTGTCAAGGCGATAACATTAAAGAAGGTTGACAATGATCCTTTTTATGGCTAGATGATGTCCTTTCAGTATGATGTGTATTTGTATTACTATATAATTCAAAGGTCATTTTTAAACAAAGATGTGTCAATTTGATGAACACTTCATGGAGTTCACCCTACTCTAAGGGGACTTGCATGTATTCTATAGGGTATCCTATTATAAACAAAATTATTGTACATGGAGTGCACTCTTCTCTAAGGGGACTTCCACATATTACTCCAGTGTATGCTATTATAGGGAGAATCCTTTGTGATGGATCGTGCTCTGTTCTAAGGGACTCTTAATGGATTTCACTCTACTCTAAGAGGACTTCCATGTATTACTAGAGTGTATCCAATTAAAAGGAGAATCCAATGTAATGACAAAGCATCCTACTTTAGAACAAAAATGTGTCGATGAACTGTACCCTAGTCTAAGGGGACTTCACTATATTACTAGAGTGTATTCAAGTCTAATGAGATTTCAATGTAGTTCTAGATTGCACCTTGTCTTTGGGGACTCATTTTACTAGATTATGGTTGTGTTTTATGATGATATATTAAAAAAATAATAATTTTGTTCTTTAGCAACTCTATATCATCCCATCTCAAGGTTGCATCCATGTGTAAGTAGGAGAAACTTACGTTTGATATCAAAATAAACATCCATGTGTAAGTAGGAGAAACTTATGTTTGATATCAAAATAAACCTTACAAGTACGGAATGGAGAATTCATGGATGTGCAAGAAATATCTTGGTCTTGGCACGCATGTTTGCCTAAAACATTTATTTTTGTGTCCTTCATATAAAAGAGTTTTAGAACCTACAAGTCTTTGAAAGGAAGAATATAAAGTCTAATTGTTTGCATTGAGAGAAAAGAAATCATGGACTTTGAATTGTGTGAGAGACCTTGTTTGTGGAGAAAAATGTTTGCATCAAGAATGGTTATTTTACATCCTCCATGTAAGAGAGTTTTGGAAACTAAAATATGTCGAGAGGAAAACCATGGAGTCTAAGTGCATGTATTGAGATTTCAATGTATGCATGCATATGTTTATTAGGGTCTAGGAATAATTGGATGCTTATGGACGTTAACTTCTCCAATTTGGTATAAAATAACATACTTGATGTTTTCTTGTTGGTACTATTTATTTCATTATATATATTTTTAGCCTAATTTCATGAACTTCAAATTAAAACTTCTATGTTGCAATGGAGAAGTACTTAGAGAAATTTTTATGTAAACATGTTTGCTTACCCTTTCACTAATTGTAGCTTAGATAAAAAGTGTACTTTGCATTCCTCCATAGCCTATCCTAAACAAATGCACCTTGAAACTAGCCCTCCTATGTTGCAATTGACATATGCTACACATTTTATAAATGGCTCGTACCTTAAGTGAAGAATTTATAGATTAGAGGTGTGTGTTGATTTGATGTCATGCACAAGTGGGTTTATTTCTCAATGGGTGCTAGATTGGACAAGTAGTGGACCTTGAACTAAAAATTCAGGTACTCCATTTTCTTTAAATCCTCTCATTTATGCAAAGGCTTAACCCAATTAGTACTCCAATCATAAGGCATACCATGTTGAAGTGCAAGGTTGAACATATCACACATTCACTCATGGGTAAAATCTCCCGTCCATTTGATCATCTCCGGTTTGATACCTTAAAGATCTCCTGCTTTATGAGTGGCCATCTTTTCAAGCCCACCGCATACATCCTCAATAGTAAAAAAAGAGGGCATACATGGGAGTGAATCATAAAATGGTATTTTTTCAGCATTTTCTTGCTCATATAATTGCCTACAATGTGTGCACATATTCACAAGACTCAAGTTACCAAAATTCTCAACCCGCTTGCCCCTGAAGTTTCTCCAAAATCTTCCACATGCATGTGCCTTTTCTTGGACATGAATTTTTTTTTGCTTTACTTCCCATCTTCTTCTGTTCTTTTGAATCAGTGCCTTGTATGTATGCAAATGACTTTGATAGTTGTCTTTGTCCATCGTTGCATTAAGCTTTATCAAGGACTTTCGAGTATCTTGAAATTCTTTATCAAACCACCTTTTGCATGATCTATCTTTGATGATACCATGGAGATGCTTTATGGCAAAGCATTCTTCGGCACAAGAACAAATAACTTTCTTGAAAGCTTCCTATTTAGTTTCCAATGGTACATCATATTGAAGCTTTGTCATCCATAATTTTTGCTCAACCATTTCAATGTACATTGGTGCCCGTTTGACATCCATACATAGTGATAATTTCTCTTTCCTTTGGCTGAGATTATCATTCTTAGTTGCTTCTCCACATGAAAGATTAATACATAAGGTGCGATGGTCGAATTCCAGGGTCCATTGGCCAAACATAAAACTCTTTATGCGATACATGATGGCTTTGTAGAGTAGCATATAGTCAATCACAATGTCCCCATTATGTATCCTATATGTAAATCCATTCATTCCACTCCACAAAGATACACCATTGGCAATGAGCATACCCGTGCTATTATACTAATGTGTAAAACTAACTTTCCATAGTGATCCAGATCTTCCCCATGCATTGAAGTACGATCATACAAGTGAACTTCCTCCAACTCCCTTGAAACGTATGGCATATCAAATTGTTGAGTATCATGCTGCAATGTTTTTGTGCGAGCATTCATATCCCCAAATATAGTAACATCACTTTCACCTTTGAAATAAGCAATGTCCTCTTCTAAATCAAAAAATGGCTGATCTCTATCCATGCAAGCATAAAAGGGGGAGTCATGATGAAGAATGTAGCAATCGACTACAAAAATGGGTGCTCTTTTTGGTGTCATAATTTTCAGCCATACATAACGTTTGTACTTGTCATCTTTCAAGATTGATACAAAATCTTCCAATCCTTTCTTAACTATACATGGTACCTCTCCTTGTCCTCTTTGTTGCTTGAGATTCTTTGACCACATCAATGAATGTACATTATAATCCTCTAAGCCATTAGTCCTTTGTGTTTCATGCACTACAAGAGGCTATTCATATTAGCGACGCTCACATAGCGACGCTCAAAAAAACAAATTCACGGCGTCGCTATGAGCGTCGCAAATTTACAAGTAAACTTGCGACGCTCATAGCGACGCCGGTTGGGCTAAAAAAAATAACAAAGAGCGCCCAAAAACTCAGATCTCAGATCTGAGTTTTTCGGCGCCCTCAAGCAAGGAGCAGGTAACGCTCTCCCTCTCTCTCTTTCTCTCTCTCTCTCTCTCTCTCTCTCTCTCTCTCTCTCTTTCTTCTCTCCATACACACACACACACACACACGAGGAGAGGAAGGAGAGCCAGGTATGCTCCTTCCCTCTCCTCACTCTCATGTTCCCTTCCCCTCTTTCTCTCTCCCTCTCTCTCTCTCTCTCTCTCTCTCTCTCACACACACACACACACACACACACACACACACATAGTGTTTTTGAGAGAGAGAGAGAGAGAGAGAGAGAGAGAGAGAGAGAGAGAGAGAAAGAGTACAAACATAAACAAAAATGCACACACACATACATAAACAAAGAATGCACACACACATTGAGAGAGGAAAAGAGAGAGAGAGCATGCATAAACAAAAAACGCACACATTGAGAGAGGAAAAGAGAGAGAGAACATGCATAAACAAAAAACGCACACATTGAGAGAGGAAAAGAGAGAGAAAACATGCATAAACAAAAAAACACACACACATTGAGAGAGAAACTAATTTAACGTCGTAGGAAACTAATTAAAATTAAAAGACCTAAAGATCTAGCCGACGAGGAGTTGAACTCAAGACCTATTATTCAAGAGGGAAATGGCATAACCAATCTATCATACTTGGCATGGGTGATAGAAATGTTATACCATTTATCTCTTTTTATTGGCACACACACGCGCACACACACAAGAAGAAGAGAGTTATAACGTCGTAGGATACTATCCTAAAAGACGTTAAAGATTAGGTTAGATGTAGACTTACGTTAAATTAGATTTAGGTTTATTTAAGTTAAATTAGATTAGATTTAGGTTTATTTTTAGTTAGATTTACGTTTATTTACGCTAGATTTAGATTTACGTTATATTAGATTAGATTTAGGTATCCATAGACTGCGATGCCTGCATGAAGCGGGTGAAGAAAGCCCTCAATGGAATATAGGGTATTGCTGCCTTCACTCATGGTGGGCTTCGTCGATCCAAAAGTACTGGTGAAATGTCTTCAGAAGATAGGGAAGAAGGTGGATCTTCAGGGCGGCAAGAGTCACTACATCCCCGACAATGACCATCTAGACAACCTCTTGTCATTCAACAGCAACTTCAAAGTTAGTAACAAGAGCAAGAATGGTCCAAAGGGCCAATTGCTGTCATCAGATGTGGATGGAGATGAGGCAGCGTCACCGCCGGAAGTTAACTCTCACATCTTTAGTGATGAGAATGCCAACTCTTGCCGAGTTATGTGAAAAATTATGTGTTAAATCAGTTTTAAGGTTCTTATAATCCCTGTTAGTTTAGTTCTTTGTTTTTAATATAACATAATTTACATTAGATTTAGATTTATGTTATATTAGATTAGACTTAGGTTTATTTAGGTTTACCCACACACACACACACACACACACACAAGAAGAAGAGAGTTTTAACGTCGTAGGAAACTATCCCAAAAGACGTTAAAGATTAGGTTAGATGTAGACTTACGTTAAATTAGATTTAGGTTTATTTTTAGTTAGATTTACGCTTATTTACGTTAGATCGAGTCCATGCAAGAATTACTTACGGTTTAGGGTTTAGAGTTAGACGAACAGTGAAAAGATCTACTGTGAAAAGATGTTAAGATGCTGTGAAGTGCTACAGCTAGAGAAGAGGCAAAGGGGTTTTGTCCACTACATGCAGTATCATGTAGACGTGGGTCTGTAGATTTCTTGTACCCACAAATATAGGTATTGACCAATAAAGACGAGATTATAACCCGGTGGTTCTGATCTCCGTGCACCTCTAGACCGAGGTGTGCGGGGATTGGACATGACTAGAGAATGTGAGGTAGAGAGAGAGAGAGAGATAAGACGAAGAATGCCAATAGAATATTAAATTTGTTGTCCAGGTTATAAGATTTTTATCCTCATTATGAGTAGTGACGAGGATGTGGGACCGTCCAACCGAAACACCTATCTCTCAACGAGGGTCTTATGTCCTTGTAATCAATGCAAGCATGCTGTGCGACGGAGAAGACGTGTTTCTTTGCAGCACGTTCGCGAATTTGGCGAGTTCGATCCATCTATTATAGATCGAGTTGTTGCCAATTATAACTCGTCGGACTCTGACGCTGGCCAACAAGCAGCAATCTTGCAACCCAATAGACGTGTTCGCAGGCGCTTTGGTCAAGCAGCATATGTGAGGCCACAAGATGTAGCCTCTGACAGCTCGGGGGATGATCATGCAGAGCACATTCCCAACGAGGCAATGTTTGAGCCCGAGATTGATGAAATGATCGAGACGATCATGGATTCAGAAAGGCTTATCTATGATGATATGAAAAGTGAAGCCGATACGCCATTGTATAATGGAGCACGTATGTTTAGATTGAAAGCACTCCTGGTTCTTCTCAACATGGAGGCAAAGTTTGGATGGAGTGACACTAGTGTCACAACGCTTTTCAGGTGATCTATTACAATTAGTTTACTTTAATAAAACTCTAAATGTATAATGATCTGATAGATTTTTACACGACTGTATCGTATTTTTATGTTGTGTAGATTGATTAAAGAGCACATACTACCAGCTGACAATGTGATGCCAGATTCCCGAGATGAAGCAAGAAAGATTTTGCGAAACTTGGGGATGGATTACAATTCTATCCACGCTTGTCCTAATGACTGCATTCTTTTCAGAGGGGAATACATAGACATGGAGAAGTGTCCGAAATGTGATTCCGAAAGATATCGAGTAGATCTCCACGAGACAAAAATTCCACAAAAGGTTTTGCGACATTTTCCTCTGCTTCCTCGCATCAAGCATTTCTTCGAATGTAAGTCCATGGCCGCCCTAGCATCATGGCATGAGGAGAATAAATCTTCGGATGGTGTGCTACGAATTCCTGCAGATTGCGTAGCCTGAAACACAATCCACAAACTTGCAAAGCTGGTGCAATGGATCTCACAAAAGGAGATCAACGTAGACTCCATACCATTCGCCAAACTAAATGTTGCGGAGCTTGTGTGCATGTTTGAGAAACATTTTCCTACTACCATGCTAACCATTCAGGTGCATCTTCTTGTTCACATAGTTGATGAGGTGGAAATAGCTGGCACAATTCATTCTAGATGGATGTTCTTATTAGAACGTTTCATGAAAACGCTTAAGGAATATGTGTGTCAAAAGGCACGTCCGGAGGGTAGCATGGCAGAAGGTTGGTTGGTATCAGAGTCCCTAGTGTACATTGGAGAGTGGCTAGACGGATTTGATAAAGCCCGGGACACGCTATGGCGAACCATAGATGATGAGCGCATATCTGGGATTGTCATGTGCAATCTCGCTGTTGAGAAGAAGATGACGGAAGATCTAGAGGCTAAAATTAACCGATTTTGCATGCTTCACAATCCAGTGATGCAAAAGTGGATTTCACAATATGAGGATGCAAAGCAAGAGCGACAAAGGGCACGAATCGAGTGGAGACGGGGAAGACGACCACCGATGCACTATCCGACGGGTTTGGAGAGCCTACCAACATTCATGAGCTTAAGATGGTTGCACAACCAATTGAAAAGCGCACAACAATGCGGTGACGAAGTGACTGAGGAAGAGTGGGAGTACTCTCGGGGTTGCGCGACTAAGGTAAGTTGCAATGTACGACTAGCTAGTGACTTTATTTCTAAACGTTTGAACGGCCACTCATAATCTTTGTTCGTTGTAGTATAAGTCATACACAGTAGCATGGTGTAAAGGTCAACATTTTAGGGTGGAATGGATCGACAAAAAGCGTTTTACTCAAGATTGTGGAATCATGGCAAAATTTGAACAGTCCAGTCGACGACGTTCCTCTGATGCAGATCCTGTGGTGGCGGAACTCACTTACTTCGGCACTCTACAAGAGATTTTGAGGATCGATTACAGAGGATTTTTTGTCGACTTGTTCGACGTGCAATGGTTCAAGATAATCATGGAGGGTCGCAACGCTACTGTGCGTAGAGGAGAGTCTGGTTTTCTTGAGGTGGATTCTACTAAGAAATGGACTGACCTAAGAGACACTTTCGTACTACCCAAGCATTGTGAACAAGTAAGTATGTAAATAGTTAACATCCCCCTTTTACAAGTTATGTGCTTGAAAGCTCTCATGTAAGTTATGTGGCTCTGGCAGGTAATATTTCATCCTACAAAGTCTACATCAAACTGGTGGTACGTCATAGAGGTAGCCCCTTGTAGTGCAAGGACGTATGAAGGCTACCATGTGCCAATCACAACGGCATCAATGGAGGAGATCAGAGAAGATGCTCAATCAGAAGCCGCTGCGGTGGTGCCAGACGAGCATCAAGATGCTACTACTCTATATGGGGTGCATGTAGAGGAGCTACAAAATGAAACAGAGGATATGTGTTTAAGCGGAGAGCTCTATATAGATATAGGAAGTTATGCTGAGTTATGCGAGGATGAGAGAGAGATCTCTTAAAGCCACAAATATTGTATTTGAACAATTTTGCTCCGTGTTGTAAAAGCTCTGGCTCTCTAAGTACCTTCCATGGTGTATAACGCTCTTTTCTACTCGCGCTCACATCTTTTGATTGAAAATTCTGAGTTTTCGACTTGCCTCTTCTATCACTCAATTCATTGCGTCATTGTATTTATATGCGTCATTACGTCATTGTATTTAATGGTCTTTGCGTCATTGTCTACTCTATTCATTCAATATTAAGTTTAAATATTCGTGTGTTTAATGCAGGTATGGATGATGAGGAGTTTCTTTCTTCTTTGTCACCGCAGTAGAGACAGTGGTACGTGGAGCGTCATCGCTTTGGCGCATCATCGCGTGTTCCTACTCCATCCGCATCTCCCTCTCTTTCGGAGCATTCGGCGCGCTCCGAAGCTTCGGTGTCGACGAGACGATCTTCACACTCGTTTAGACACCGGCGCTCTAGTGGTGGTGAGGCGGTCCAGGGCGGGCAATAAGAGAGGCGACCTCTAAACAGCCCTCAAGGCTCCCGTGCTGCTCAATTGGGCTGGGGCACAACACAACACAAACCAAAACAACAAACCCACAGCCAAATCCCAACTACACAAGGGGCACCACCTAGTTTAAGAGCGAACTAGGACGCAAAAGAGGAGAATCGTTAGAGCAACCCACAAACAAGCAAGGAATTTTACACTAACCTTAACACCAATGGAACACTCTCACACACTAAAACACTAGAGAGAGAGAGAGAGAGAGAGAGAGAGAGAGAGAGAGAGAGAGAGAGAGAGAGAGAGAGAGAGAGAGAGAGAGAGATGGTGTACAACTTAGCTTCAACTTTATATTTTGCACAAAAAGGAACTTAGAGCTTGCGGAATCAAGTGACCAGATTTGGTTATAGCATCACTAGCACATTGTCTTAGGGTTATGGGAGCCCTCTCACCATCCACCCTCTTACAATGGTAGCCAAACAATAGCCAATGAATCACAAGCAACAAAACAACAACCTTCAATGAAACAAGTCACCTTATGAAGCTGAATGAGTTTGCCCTGCCAAATTGGAGGAGAAGCGTGAGCCTTTGGACATGAATTGCACCCACAACTACCAATTCATTGATGTTGGGGTAGATACAACAATGGTAGGAAGAATATCTTCTACTCGCACTCACTCAAACTAGCTCAAGCTTTTCTATGCACCAAGGTGATGGTGTATAGAAAGCTTACTCTCTCTTTACAACCAAGATAGAACTGGCGTGTGATACGCTCAATCTAGTGTGCAATGGTATAGTGATTTCTTTTACAAGGAGGAATGGGTTCTATTTATAGGTTTTAGAAGCCTTGATTAGGATTAAGCCTAATCAATTTTATTAGGAAAGATCAAGGATTATGAATTTTTATGAATTTCAAATGAGAATGGGGTCTCTCTTTTCTCTTGAGTCACATGGATGTGGGCTCAAGTAAGAGAATTATTGATGTGGTGAAAGGAGAGAAACTTCCATGGGAGTGAGTGAATTTGGTTTACTTGTGCGGTTGCATTTTTACAAGAGAAGTTAGTTGTTAGTGGTAATAATCACTAGAATTGTTAGTGATACATTTACAATGGGTAGGATGAGTTGATTTGATGAAGGAAGAGGGGTGAATTAAAAGAGAATCATTGAGATGGTAAAGTTTTTAAGAAGCTTGAACTCACCCTTGTGTAGATTGTGGAAAAAATGACCGCTGGTCTTCTTCTTCTTCTTCGTTTCTTTACACCGCCGCCACGGTTGACCACCACGATGAAAAGAGGATTTGTTGATGAAAAATCCTGAATTTGCAAAAGTTATCATGGTTAAGATGCTGAATTTTAGATATTTTTAGGAGAGGTAAATGAAATTGTAACATAGAAGCAATAGAGAGAGACATGGAGAGGGTGTATATATGTAGAGGTTCATAAAAGAACTATAGGGATGAGAGAGAAGGGTAATGGTGAAGAGGGTGGGAGAAGCCATGGAAATTTCATATTTGAGTGAGAGAAGGAGAGGGAGGGATGTGTAAGAGTGAATAGGTGTGTGGAAGGGTGAGAGAAGACTAAGGGCTACTTGTGAGAAAAGTGGGCAGACTGGGGTCCACTCAAAAAATCATAGCTCACCACTGGTAGCTTCAAAAATCATGAAAAAATTTGAGGTGATTATTCAGAGCGTGGGCTACATTTTCTCTTTTGACCATCGCTCCAAATTTGGAGTGGAGATAGGTTCCAAAATTCTCACCAAAAAGCCTGTTTTTATGCCTGCAAAAGTTTTTTAGTGGCCCCCTCCTTTGTTGAATTTGTACAATGCATCCAAGAGTGAGCCCCTCCTTTGTCATATTATAATACAAAGCATCCAAGTTGCCCTTGACCCATGCATGGAGGAGGATTATTGGTGAATAAAGAAATATATACATGGTGGGACTAGTGTATGGACTATTCATGGACTTTAGCTCAATGAGCACATGGAGTTAGAATAATGAGTAAAAAAATAATAATAAAAATATGGAGGAGTTATGGATATGGAAAGATATTGGAATCATATGATATGGTCCCTCCTTGAATTATTTTGGGTGAAAGAGGAAAAGGTATGTTAGTAAATAATATAATAAATATAACCAATGAGTAGAAATCAATTTTTTGTTTTCACGAGGGTGAAGGTGAAAATGTGGGAGTGATTTGTATAAAGGAAAAATATGAGGTTAGAGTATGTACATATTGGCAAAAAATATAATTATGGTGTAAGAGGATGAAAGAAGGTGTACATAGGTTTAATAAAACACACACCTAAGTAGAAATATTTAAATAAAATACCAAAATAATTATAAAAAATCCTTATATTTAGGCCATATATACAATGAAATATTTACACACAAAGAGGCCATAATATACTTTTATTTTTTTATTTTTTTGGCTCAACTAGCCCAGTGACTAGCTAGCTGAAGGTTTTTAAGGAGATATAGAAAAAGTCCCGTAACTCACACACACCTATGTAGAGTGAAATGGTAGGGATAGCCATAGTGTTTGGGTGAATTTGGTAGGGTGAGGTAGCTTACTATGGCAATTATGGAAAGCCAAAAAATGGCTATCAGTGGCGGTGGCGGTTGTTGTGGGGATTCCGCCGCCGATGCCTCCACACCGCCTCGTGTTCGACGAGGCTCTTTACCCTCCCCTTCTTTGCCCGCCCCCACACCAGCCACAGCATCTCCATCTACGCCAGGTTTCGCGCGGCTGACTGTTCCTAGCAGCTTCACACCTCTACCTACTCCGCCAGGAGCCACCCCACTCGACACTCCTCGCTTGGGGGCCCAGACGCCGGTGGAGACACCTGACGTCCGTACCCCCATCGACACGCCGCTAGAGACCCCTGCCGGGACACCCAGGTTCACGCGTCACCGGCCAGAGGGCTTGCCTTACTCCGTCGACTTCAGCGGCGGCATCATCATGGATGATGACGGCAAGAAGGTGATCTCGTGCATGCGTGGTCTTTGCTCTCAGCTGTTTAGACACTACATACTAAACAAATGGAGTGAAGTACCAAGTGATTTAAAAGCCACAGTCATCAGCATACTTCATGATGAGTTTCCCATTCCAACACGGGATCAGCGCTTCAATGAAGACCAGATGAAGATTCGAATGCACGAATACTGCAAACACAAGCGTTCCGAAGTGCAAAAAGCAATGAAGCATGGGTGGAACAGGCCAAATTGGCTGGCCAAAGAAGATTGGAAGAATGCGAAGAAAGTAGCGCGCGCGAATCCCGACAAGTGGAAGCAACAAAAGGATGCAGCCAGAGCGGGAGTAGAGGCAGGGAGCTCGCACCACTTGGGGAGCGGTGGATGGGCATCATTTGAGGCCGATTTTGTAAGTGTTTTCGCATTGCTCTTTATGTTCGATAGTTTAGGGTTTATGAGTTTTTTAATTCTAACATAATGAAATCTTTGTATGTTTTGACAGTGGTCGATGACAGGACGTGATCCCACACCGTACGAGCGCGAGTACGCAAGTAGGAAGGGCTTAAACGCCCTGATGGACATTCTCAGTTCTCGCGGCGGCATGGTTAGTATTAAGGTTTACTCTTTTCTATTTTTTGTATTGTTTTATAAATGTCGTTATATGTTTATACTTACTGAAAGCTGTCTTATTGTCTTTTTTTGCAGAATCCAACAGATACGCCGCTTGGACGTAATGAGACGTCTGACTAGACGACGTCAGTTTAGCCGTAGCTAGAAAGCATTAGTTTAGGGTTTCTCATAGCTTATGTATCATGAGACAGATTTTAAACGTCTTTTTGAACCATGTATATTATTACATTTGTCAACGCAGTTCATTTTGCCAATCAATTCTTTATGCCTATGATGTTGTACAATTGTCATTATTACATTTTCCAATCAATTCATTTTGCCTATGATGTGTACAATTGTCAATTTTACGCTTGTCAATTTTGCAAACAATGCGTCTTGTGGGTGACTATTTTGGGTCTATTATCTACCCTTGCACTTTTTTAAAAAAGTGAATCAAGTACAATATGGTTGATGGGTGGCAGGGCATTCAATGCCCTGTCACCAAAAAAATTTCTCTCGGGCGTCGCTATAACCGTCGCTATTTATGGCTCTGTAGCGTCGCTATGAGCGTTGCTATAGACTTCTGTGTAAACGTCGCTATAACCGTCGCTATGAGCGTCGCTATATTGCGACGCCTATAGCGACGCATATAGCGACGCTCTCGTAGCGACGCTATTAGCGACGGTTTTAGCGATGCCGGGGGTTATAAAAGCCCAGTGTATTTCCATCGCTAACAGCGTCACAAGAGCACACAACCTCTTGTAGTGATGCTCCCAAGTTTCAACAAGAAGTACAACATCGGCTTTGCTTGTTAGTTCATCAATGCCAACCCCCACATTCCATGGGTATCCATTACAATTGCAAAAACATATTTTCAATTGTAACTCGGTCTCATAGGTCACACATTCCTATTTGCTCGAGAGACTTGCCTCCTCGGCACAATTTCTTTATGAGAGTTTTCCTTGTTTTTCTTATTCTTTTCCTCAGATGCCTTGCGACGCATATTTTGTTGCTTAATAGTGCGATCATCACATAGAAAACATTTGTATCCCTCAAATAGATCTGACTATTATCAAGGATAATCTTTCACTTGGTCTCATCCGGCATGGTACATACAATTGGCCGTTCTCCCGAGTGAGGAGCTCCTTGCTTCCCCACTCTATGTGCTCCATAGACCATAACTTTGGATATGCCAAAGTGGGTTTTGAAAATATCTTTGATAGCAATGGCAAGAGAAGAAGGTGTCTCTAACTTCTCTTCGGGAATTCCACGAATAAAAATGTTCTTGGACCGTCGCTCCCGTTCCTTCAACTCCTCCACATCCACATTTTCAATATTCTGTATTGGAACCATAGCTTGCAGTGAGGAATTAGAAACCACATTTCTACCACATACATCAGCCCAAGACTTGTTTGTGCATACATTTTTCATGTCGCATACATCTAGGCTCATGGTGTCAAATTTCTCCTCTTTCAATACATGGTCATGGTCTACTTTGCTCATCCACTCCTTAAAAGAGTTCAAGTCCACAAGAGAGCGTTTACATTCCTTGACTTCCTCTTCATATTGCATCAAACCTGATGTTTGCATCTCAAGTGTCCTCTTGAGATTCTCACTCTCAACCACATGTACCCTTAGTGTGCCATTCTCCATTGCAAGTGCTCGTAAGTCTTCGCCTTGTTTGTTTACGGTCTCTTGCAATGATGCCAAGTATGCCATGATCATGGTTTTTGATGTCGTTGGTTGGGTGGTTGTGTTTCTATCTCCACACTTAGGTGATTTTGGATCATTTTCTACAATCGTTGTGGACCTTGTTGAAGAAGAAGAACCCGTGCCGGAAGACATTGTATGTAAAATAAGAGATGACAGTCAGTTTTCATAAACCTGTTCACTTTGGGAATGATTCTACAGAAATACCTTTCATAACTCTAAAAGACTATATCTTTAGATCAATGTGTAGAGGGCTTTGTTCTCTTTGATTGAGGTTATGAATCACCCAAGTCGGAGTTTAGATGAAGAAGTTATGATCAAAAGAGTGAACTGATGTCTACTAGGTAAAAAAACGGTTGCATTTTCTGTTGGAGAGAGAGAGAGAGAGAGATAGAGATAAAGAGGTAGAGATAGAGAGAAATACATAGACAGAAAGAGGGAGAGAGAAAGAGAGATGTAGAGAGAGAGAGATGTAGAGGGGAAGAAGGAGAGAAAGAGAGAGTAGAGATATAAATTGCAATAGAGTAAGTGGGAATGGGATTTATTATCTTGTTTGGCATGCATATTTACAAGGTTTGAGGGACACCATCGAGAACTATGGTCTTAATAATGGAGTCTTTTTAGACTTGCCTAAAGCCATTATCGATCTATTAGCAAGCTTGATAGGAATTGGTGCCAGCTTAGCACTATTAAAACTACTCCACTATTCTTTGCAAATAAACAATATTCTAAACCACGGGTGTAGTTACTTGAGTGCATTTTTTCAAAGACTAATAGAAGTAGTAATCAAAGATTTAATGTCTATCTATCTCTACGCTCTCTAGAGAGAGAGAGAGAGAGAGAGAGAGAGAGAGAGAGAGAGACAGGAAAGGGGTAGATATAGAGAGAGATATAAAGGGGTAGATGAATACGTATGTTTAGATTTAGGTATACGTATGTTTAGGTGTAGAGAGAGGATTGGATGTAGACATGTAGACGTACGCAGATTAGATATAGCACTAGGTCTTGATACTTATCAACCTTTAATATAGATATCAGGTGAGAGACCATCTGGTGGGGAGAAGCCATCACATTCTTCTTTTGGTTGGTTCACGTCCCAGATGGGCTCCCATCCACGGTGGATTTCACTTCTAGTGGACCCAGTCTTGAGGCAATAAGTTCAAGCATTAAAATTAAGCTTATCTGTAGCTAGTTTTTTTGTGAGCATCAATGTAGGTTTCTCTTTGCTATTTGCAGGCATGGCTTGGGCCTACACCTATGGAGGTGCCGGACCATCTACCCAGGTTCCTCCATCTCGCTGGTAGATCCAGAGCTCCAGTGGAAAGTCTCTTTACGAGAAGAGTACATCCGTTTGACAGAGGGATTGTTTGGCTGCTACACTCCACAATAGCTTGCGGCCTATGGTCTTTCTTAGTAGATCAGGCCATGGGGAAGCTAGCAAGGGACTCCCTACATCCAGAGCCTCACACCGATAGCACCTTCTTCTATAATCCCTTCTTATTGACCTACTCCGTTTCCATCATAGGGTCCCACTCCCCTTCCATTGTAGGGTCCCACTCCCCTTCCATTGGAGGGCCCCATGCCACTCCATTCTACTCCTTCCCTTGGGCATCATCCACACACCGGTAGCGCGCGTGACACTCATTTTAGGACAGTGAGCACCGAGAGAGGCGGAGCAATGGGAATCCTATGGCTTGGCTTGTTTTGGTGGTGGTGGTGGTGGGGGGGAACAGACTCGCCTATTTTAAAGAGTGCCATCCTAGATAGAGAGGACGAGCACCCGTGCCAGACATGCATGGATGCTACTATAGAGTAAAGTATGACGGCAAAGTGGACTTTGGTACATCATAGGGTAAGACATTTTGATGCCATCTTTAGATTCTTATATACTCAACAATGCCTCCAACGAGCATTTTTTGGCACAATGATTGGAAGGCTACATTAAAACATTTTTGACAATAAGGAATGAAGTATATGGCATGCAACCGCCAACCAAGTCACAAATCAAGACAAGAGCTATCACAAACATGACAGATGTAGTGTGGGAGTGGGCCATACAGGAAAAGGACAACCAAGCTACAATGGGCTCATTCTATAGACAAGAGCGCTAAGCTTCCCACACACTATGGTTCAGGAGGCAAAGCACCTTGGAAGGACAAATATATAATTTTTTTAAAATTGAAGCCTACACTATTTTAAAAAGGTTCTAGTTTATGAATTTATTTTTTTATTGTTGCTAACTTAGCAAAATATCACTCTAAGTCGCCCAATCAGAGAGATGGTCAAGTATCAAGAGGGCAATGGTTTTTGGATAACCATCACATTTCAGTACCATCACGAGCAGTTCAACTCAGTAGTCGGATCTCTACATGCGATAAGTCTAAACAAATATTGTATCAATTGTCTTGAGTTGTTAATCTGTTTAATTTGGCTTTGGATAATGTAGAGTCAGGGTGATCAAATGTATGAACCTTTGATGACGATGACAAGAAGCAGGAGAACTTGGACATATCAAAAATTATTTGTAGTCTTTTAAAGTCCCAATGTGGCAAAAGAAAAACTCTAGGAGCATATGTGTATACAACTGCACTAAAATTTCCATCTTATTTATAATTTTTTAAAATTCTTGGTCTTTTTCACTTTAAATTGTCAAGGTAAGATTTATTCAAACTCTATTGTTTATTTTTTTGTACATTTTTCCAAAATGTAATTGATGTTTCAATTGTTTTATGTAGGTCAAAAATAAAGGTGCTCCTTTGGGCCACCCAAAATTGGGTGGCCCAAATGGGCACCTTTATTTTTGAATAGGTGCATAGCATTAATATCCGTGGTAATAGATGCAATCATACGCGGGGTAATACCTGCACTATTATCGTGCATATTTTTAACAAACCATTGTCGTGCTTATTGCCACTTCTATTACCGCCAACTCAATTTTTTCTCCCTCCTTTTTCATTTGTTATTCCGCGGTAATAAGAGTGCTTCTCAATTTTTCCTCTTATAGTGTCTTGGAGGTGGAGCAAGCTAGCAACACAAAAAATGACGAGACTGTTTTTTGGCACGATGCTTTTTTTTTCCACGTTTGCACGATAAAAAATACTCTTAATAGTTAATTTTTAGATCTCTTCTCACAGTGTCTACACTCCTGGTGAACAGAAATAGCTTGGTTTCTAGCTACGCACAAGTGCGCAACCTTTAGACCATGTGAACTGGCTTATACGGGTTGCCTCAATTCCATATAGCAACCTCAACCTCATCTCTAGGCTTATGTTGCGAGCAGTGAGCTTTGTATCTAAACATTGGGGGTGAAATCGCTAGGTCGCAGGGATAGTAAACAGGAATATCATTCACTTCTTCACGTTGTCCTGTAGCTCCGCTATCATTAAAAGAAAAAGAGCAGAGAAATGCAAGATAAGCTTCTTTAAAGCCTACACCTTTAGTGAGTAGTGATCAAGGCTTGTTAACAAGCCAAGCTTAATGACTAGTGTATGCCAGATGTGGCTTAAAAGGGCCAACTGATACCTTAATGATGCTAAAAAGGACTATGCTTGAAGTGAGCACAGATGGGAGATCATGATCTAAAACTGTAGTGCTTGAAGTGAGCACAGATGGGAGATTATAATCTAAAATTGCAGTGCTCTATCGGCCTGTCTTTACAGCTCGTCGATTGGAGCTACGATGAAGAAGTTATGGCAGTTTGAAGTTTAAGTCGATTACAAATCCATACCGGATTGGGCACCTGCAACTAAGATGACAGAATTGAAATGAATGTATGGGCCTGAAGTGCTCACTCTGAGGAGGGCGTCGGTCTTTTCAGATCAATGATGGGAGTCCCGGTCGCCAAGATATTGGCCGATGAAGATTTATCGAGGGCCGGTTCCGCACCAATCCAGCCCGCTCTGTCGGAGTGCCATCTGGGAGTTTTTGTCTATCGACCGGGATTTGGAATGCAATGATTGCGGGGCAATGCCAACACAACTGCGGCTTGCTGAAGAAAAATGAGCTACTAGGCAATGCTTGGCTGATGTGTATACTAAATGTGATGCCGTTGTCAGGAGTTTTTTGGAGCAAGGAATTGCGCATATATACATACACATGCATGGTGCATCAAATAAAGGATTGCTCATTTTCCAGATCCAGGTGGTTACGTGGGGCCTACATGTGAACAGGTAGGACAGGGTGTACATAGTGCAGCGATTTTCACTATTACCAATACCAGTGTGTTTTTTCTACAATAAGGAGGAGTTGGTAGTGCGTAAAAATTCTCGAGGAAGCTATCTGCGGGCCGACGACATGAGGTAAGCAGGTACGTCACATGGCATATAGTGGCGTCAGGAGGTCGAATGGGGTCAATATTTGCACGTGGAGAAGTACGGACACAACGTGGATGTTTCCTTGTGATAATTATGCAGAAAGGTCATCATGAGGACCATATTTTAGGGCCACTTCACGTGGTGGCGGGATGCATTATTGGAAAAAGCTGACTGCCACGTGTGCGGATGATGCAAAAAAGGTGACAACTATGCACTGCGAGGTCAGTTTTTGGCCTGTTTGGGGTCCATTTGAGGTCATCTAAAAGGCCAAGGGTGCCCAACTAATAAATATAAGTGTGGGAACTGAAAAAACAGAGAGAAGACCAGAAAAAACATGGAGAGAACAGGAGGAACAGCCGCAGGTGTGTTTTTGGAGCCTGTTTTGGCCATAAACTGCTCATCCAAGGTCGGATTTGAGCACTTTGACATTGTAGACTAGGGTTTTGGGCCATTCCGGACGCGATGGCGCTATCCATTTTTCCAAATTCCTCACTCTTTTTCTGATGTTTTGTCTGTGTAAGTTTCTCCTATGAGCGAAGCTTCTGCTCCACTTTGTGATTGTATTTGGCAGGTTTTACCTATATTGTGTGAGCTATTTGCCCCATTGGTGTTGGCCCAAGCTCTATTGTATCTAAACATCAGAAATTCTCCTCCTTTGAGCTGTTTTTTTTGGGTGTGTGTGTGTGTGTGTGTCTCTCTGTGTGGAGTGGGTAAACGGATAGTCTCTCTCCTCTCGCTCCATCGAATGTGTTCCCTGTCTCGGCCAGGTGGATTGTGTAAGCCGAGTGGTGCCCCATAGTGTGTGTGTGTATCATTCCAAGAGTGTGTGTCAGGTCAGTATAGAGGCGTTCTGTGTATTTCCATCCTGCTCACATTCTTTTGGTGCCCCCACGGAGGATCTTCTTTGAGTACCTTCTGCTTCGAGCTTCGAGCTTCGAGATTCGGGGTTGCAGATTGCAGTGATATACTAGGAGTGGTGTCACTTGAATTTGTTGTGGGTATGCATCACTTGGCGCTGATGGGGGCTTTTCACAAGCCAAGCTCCCATACCCCTCTTCTCTCGTCCCCACCCCATGAAAACCCCCTCTTAGGGAGGGAGTGATAAAAAAGCATTGGAAAAAAGTAAGGAAAAAATAAAGTATGATTATGTAAATATATAAGAAAGGTAAAATAGGCCACCTCATGCCTGCGGGGTAGCCCATCCCCACCTTGCCTCCTTTTTCTTCACTGTTGCCCCGCCGGGTGTCCCTTTTCCTCTCCTCCACTCAAAAGGTCAACCCCCTCTCTCTTCCCCTTGTCCTTTCTCCTTTCTCTCTCCCGTCAAGCTACCCCACCTCTCACCAATAATGAATTGTAACTCACCAATATTGCACCCTAACTCACATGCAACTTACCCTATCTTCCAAAATAGTATACCCCACGCCCTCTTTCTCTCTCCTATCATATCCCATGACCCAAATACCCCCCTCTCTCTCTAAAGGGCGCCATGTCTCTTGTCTTGTATCTAAATAACCTCCCCCACACTCACACACACTCAGTTTCACTGAAAAAAGTGCCCACAGACCCATCCCCACCCGGTGGTTACCTGATTTTTCTTGGGTTCACACACATCTGCACACGGATTCACCTCTGAACACACTCCCCTCTCCCCCCTCTTGTAATTACTTTATTCTCCATCTCACCTCTCACTTTTTTCATCAACCCATCTCTCTCTCTTAGTCTCTCTCTCATGAGACTGCTGTTCTGGCACATATACACACAGCCAGACAAGTGGGGCCCACAGTCACATGGCCTATGTAGATAATGATTTCTTCATTTCTAAATTCTAGAATTTCTCCCCCCTCCTCCCCTATATAAAGAGGGGTCACCATCACACTAAGGACACAACATCACCAAAGAACACACTATGCACTGTGTGTGCCTAGTGCACACACACACACCCACACCATCACCATCACCATCACCGCAATCACCATGCTTGTTTTGAGCATGACCTCTACACCCTTGGATATGGAAGATGAAGGGCAACTAAATGAGGGATGATGGCCATAATTCTCGTGCGAGTCTTCGCCATCAACTCCCACCTATCCGCCATGTGCTCTACCACTCTCTCCCTTCTCATTCCCCTACCCTACGCTCCCCATTTCATCGCCTAATTCTCTAAATAAAGCTTGAGGTTTTGTGAGTATGTTTTCTTGCAATGTTTTGCCCATGTGAGGTGTGCAGAATCGCCACCTAGTCTTGTGTTTTGGAGTGAGCTTGTGTATGTGTGAAGGGTGTGCGGATTCGCCATCCTTTTGTTGTGCCTAAGTACTAAGCCTCTATACCCCCTCCCTCACTCTCTCTCTCTCTCTCTCTCTCTCTCTCTCTCTCTCACTCACTTGATCTCATTCCCTTTCCTCTTCATCATTACTCCCAAGCATCCATCTCTCTTGGATGAAAACTTTGTTATGGTGGTGTGTTGTTTGCGTCCTAGCCGCTGAAGCTAGGTGGTGCCCCCTGTTTGCTTTACCATGATAGGCTCGAGGCGCGCCATTCGGTCCCCGGTGTTTTAGAGGCCGTCGAGGTTCGGGGTTCACTTTGCTCCCGTCATTTGGTGCCCCCACTGAGGATCTTTTCATGAAACCCTTCAGTTTACAAGACTGAAACCCTTAAACTATTGTGAATGGATGAATGGCTAGAAGGATTTGCTAATTGGACGACAGAAGAAGAAGAGCTCCAAGCACAACTAGACGAACTCCACATCTCCATCGAAGCTCGAGTGCCAGGCGTAACGGTAATCGATTTGCAGTGGGAGAGTCAACCAACACGCCAAACCCAGTGGATATACATAGACCAAGTGCCAAGAAGAAGAAGGAGAAGGTCGAAACCATGTCCGCAACCTACAACCAACCCACAACAACAAAATGGAAGGAGCTCTACACAATAGAGAATCAACACTATTCTACTTTGAGAATCGGGTAACTCAAGTCACCGAGGTAATTATCACAGTCAATTTTCAAGTCGCACCTGATGCTGCAGCACTAATAACGGAAGCATTGGCTCACACTCTCACTAGAGAAACTAGGGATCTACTGAGTTTGTTTCAGGAAAGAACACCAACCTCTCCCACGAGCTTGGACAGTGACTAAGCACCTCTAAGCTTCACATGAATCAGTACAACCTACCTCAAGACAGATCACACATACCAACACGTGTACGCTCAATCAAGGTAATATTGGATTTGAAGGCTCACTACCAGCACGTCATTGACACCATGCCGGTTGGGGAGCGGTTTTTGGAGGTTCTAGCATCAGATCAACCATTTGTCTTACCTTTGGTACAAGGCAATGTACCGTTTGAAGTTTTAATCTATGTCCTAGTATAAGAGGGTATACACGCCTCCTTGTAAAGAAGAAAAAAACTTTTGCAAGTTAAGCAGTGTGTCTTTCTAGCTCTCTCTCAGTAATCATGGCAAGTGTAGCATTTCCAACATTTAAAGGAAAGAAGGGGGAGGATTTGGTAACAGACTTCCTAGATGACTTTGAAGTAGCATGTGTAGTGAGCAACAAAGATACGGATGAATCCCGGGTTAGAATCTTTAAGCATCTCATGAAGCTAGAAGCTAGATCATGGTACAATGCACTTCCACAGTAAACCAAGGATGACTGGGAACCCTTAAAAACCGCTTTTAAGAGGCGCTTTGGGGGAGGTACCACTTCAGAAAAGTTGTGGGACAAGTTGAGAGACTTGAAGCAGGAGGGTCTTTTAGAATATGCCACCTATGAGTCCAAATTTGTGGATTTGTGGGAATGGTGGGTTGAGTCACTAGCTAGGGGGGAAGCTGCACCTGATTTCCTAAAAAAAGATCGGTTCACGCATGGCTTATGGCCGCTTCTCAAGGAGAAGGTGAAAGGTAGATTCCCGGCTACGTACGAGTTAGCCGTTGAGATTGCTCGCCTTAAAGACAAGAAGCTGCAAATGAAAGCCAAAGAAACCGAGTCAACAGAATCAGGAACATCGCGTCGACCAACAACTACGACAACCACCATTCCACCACCACCACCGGCTCTTGGGGTAAGAGATGACCAACAAGATATGTTGGCCCATATTACTGACCAACTGCAGAATTTGTCTGTCCACTTAATACAACAAGGGAGGAGTCAAGAAAGAGATCAAGACCCTGGAAGAGCACGACGACAAAACAGGGAGTATCATTGCTACAACTGCGGAGAAGACGGTCACGGTATGTACTATTGTCCCAAACCACGACAAAACTATAATAGAGGAGGTAGGAGGAACCAATTGTCACCCCCTAGAGAAAGAACACCCCCACCCCGAGCACCACCCCCACCAACACAAATTCTACTTCCACCCCAGACACCACTACAAGCATCCATCCCACCTCTTCCACCAGCCCCACCACCTGATCGCCCTGTAAACATCATAAGGCTAGAAGAGAAAGGAAAAGCCATAGTAGTGGATCCACCCAGAGCAAAGGAGAGGGACAAGGGTAAGGAGAAGGTAACCTTTTTAGAACCACTTGAAGCCATGACTGTGAAAAGAGCTAGGAGGGAGAAAGCTACACAATCAGATGATGAGAGAAGCATGAGAGGAGAAACTAGCAAGAAGCCATCCAGGCCACGATGAAAATTGGGCATCACCGACTTCCAGCTAGGGGAAAGTTCTAAGCCCTATGATCTAACATTGGATGTGGCAGAGCAAGGACCGAAGATTACATGGCCACAGCTGCTACATCTTGCACCAAAAGTAAGGCAACAATGGTCTAAAATGGTAAGTACAAGACGCTCCAAAACAAAGGTAGCCGGAGCAATTTCGGGATGCAACATGGATGACATCCTTCCAATTGTCGACGTAAACATAAAAGGAAAGAGGGTTGGAAACACCTACATTGATGGAGGTGCACAAATCTGTGTAATGAGCAAAGCTATGATGCTTCGATTAGTGCTCGAGGTTGACAGGCCTTCTCCATGCAAGGCAAAGATGGCAAACAACGCAAAAGTAAAGTGTGTGGGTGTGGTAAGTGCCGTGAAAATCAAAGCTTTCAACACTGAGGTAGAGGTAGATGTTTTTGTAATGCCTACTAAGGGGGAGGGCTATCCACTAATTTTGGGAAGGCCATGGTTGATGGCCATGAAGGCAAAACAGGACTGGGGTACTGGCCTTCTACGCATGACCGGTAAGAAAGGGGAGACAATCTACTACGACATGAGGATTGGCAAGCAGAAGCAAATGAATCTGGAAACATCGACAGATGAAACCACTAGCGAATCTTCCAGTTCTGAGGAGGAGACCACATCCACCGATGAAAGTGATAGTTCCATTGATGTGATGGGTATCATTACGAAGGATCCACAAAGGGTAAGCACAACTGGTGATCCATCACCAAAAGGGCAACCCAATGAAGAGGAGAGCAAATCACCTGGCCTAGGAGGAAGTAGCTTGAAGGGTATGTTGTCTACGGAATTAACACTTGAGGAGAAAGATAGTTTTTTGCAAATGTTGATGGGATTTCCTAACGTGTTCATTGACAACTATGAAAGAATCACAGGCATTACAGTGGTGGAACATCATATTAAGCTGAAGGAAGGGGTAAAACCAGTTGTGCAAAAGCTACGACGATTGGGGGTCATACAAGAAAAGGCACTCTTGGCCGAGGTAAGGAAACTGCTGGAGGCGGGATTCATCTATCCTGTAGAAAACTCAGAATGGGTGTCACCCGTAGTGGTGACGCCTAAAAATAATGGTAAGTGGAGGGTCTGTGTTGACTACAAACCACTAAATGCAGCTACAAAGAGAGACCACTTTCCTCTCCCTTTCTTGGATGAAATTCTGAATGAAGTAGCGGGTTTTGAATGCTATACCGTCTGTGATGGTTATTCTGGATACTTTCAAATATGCATAGCCTTGGAAGATCAGCTAAAAACCACTTTTATCACGCCATGGGGTTGTTTTGCATACAGGGTTATGCCATTTGGTCTCACAAATGCACCTGCCACATTCCAAAGATATGCCACATATGTTTTTCAACCGTTCTTTGGAACATCCATAAGAGTGTTCATTGATGATTTTTGTATATATAGCTCCCGTATTTCACATTTAGAAAAGGTAACTGAAGTTTTGTCCAGGTTGCAGAGCCTAGGTGGGCAATTAAATGTGGATAAATGCCACATTGGGGAGAGTAAAGTCATTCTACTAGGCCATGAAATTTCAGCAAAAGGTATCAACGCCGACCCAAGTAAGGTGTCCGCACTCATAGCCCTACCTTCACCAATGACCGCACGCCAACTGGTCTCTTTTCTACAGAAGGTGAGGTACTTAAGTAGATTCATACATCTAATATCACAACTTGTTCTACCACCGCAACAACTCACTCAAAGATCAACTTTCACTTGGGACGAGGAAAGCGAACATCACTACAACAAGGTAAAGGAGGTCTTAGCCACTCTGCCAACTATCTCACCACCTAAGTGGGATGAAAAATTCTATGTCACCTCAAGTGTTGGTGATGACTCATTGGGGGCTGTGCTACTCCAAAAGGATACGACGACATCTTTCATGAGGCCAATCTACTTCTCTAGTCGAATGATGACAGAAGGAGAGAAAGGTTTCACCCATGTGGAACACTTAGTCCTAGCTCTTAGATTTGCAACTACAAAGTTTAGGTCATATTTGCTGCCTAAGCAATTTGTGATTCTAACCACGGATGAAATATTTCCCTATGTTGTACAACACATGGATGTGTCTTCTAGAATTACTAAATGGCTAGTTTGTCTGCAAGAGTTTGACTACATGGTACAGGTAGAAAGCACTACAAGGGCAAGTTTGGGGGGACTCATGACCTACCAAGTCTTTGAAAGGAAGGAGAAGCAATCTAAGGAAGGAGAAGTCCGATTACCTCCAGTACCACCGATGAAAGAAGGAGCATACTCTCTCTACTTTGATGGAGCCTACAAGCGAGCGTCCGACAAAGCAACTGCAGGCATAGTGGTCTTTGATGACAAAGGGACAAAGGTATTTTCGTTGGGCCAATTGTTAGATTCACATTCTAAAAATGAAGCTAAGTATGCAGCACTAACCAAGGGTCTACAATGGTGCGTCTCGCAAGGTGTACAACGCCTTAATGTATTTGGGGATGCTCTACTTCTGGTAAGGCAAGTAAATGGAGCATGGACATGCAAGAATCCTAGTTTAAGGACTCACTTAAGTGGTGTAAAAACCTTGTTGGGTAAGTTTGAAGAAGTTCAAGTACACCATATCCCAAGGGCTCAAAACCAAGAAGCAGATGCCCTAGCAAGTGAAAGACTACAGGAAGTGGTGGTTGGAGCAATAAAACTAAAGATCCCTCTATTTCAAGGCAGTGATGCCTTGCCTGACATCATGCATTTTTTGGAAATAGGGGAATGCCCATCAGATTTAACAAAGGGACAGAAGCAATGGCTGACGCGGAAGGCCACAAGGTATCGACTCATCAATGATGGTTTGTACTGTAAGGGTAAGGACCAAATACTCAGGAAGGTCCCTCTCTCTCACGAAATCACAGGAGTAATTGCTAGCTGTCATGATGGGGTTTGTGGTGGTCACTTTGCCCTAGACATAACAAGTAGGAAAATCTTGCAGGCAGGCTTCATATGGCCTAGACTCAACCGTGATGTACACCATTGGTGCAAAACGTGTAAGTTGTGTCAAAAGGCCGGCACTAGGTCACTTATGCCTGAACCACAGACACCTATTCTCTCATATGGCCCATTTGAAAAATGGGGTATCGATGCCATTGGGCCATTACCTAGGGCCAACTCAGGAAAATTCTACATTATCATGGGGGTCGACTACATGACTAGATGGGCAGAGGCTACAACCACCACTAGAATCACAGCGGTAGAGGTAGCTAAATTTATCTACGAGCACATATGCTGTAGGTTTGGCACACCTTTAGAGATCATCTCTGATAGAGGGCCTGGTTTCAGAGTAGACTTGGTAGCAGAATTAATGTAGAAACTGGGCATTACAAGGAGGCACTCTTCACCATATTACCCTCAATGTAATGGCCTAGTTGAAAAGGTAAATGGAATGGTTTCTAAAATTATTACCAAGCAGGTAAACAATCATCCTGGAGACTGGGATAAGTATCTACTACCAGCTTTATGGGCCTACAGAACTTCATTTCGTACATCCTTGGGATTCACACCGTATCATCTAGTATTTGGTAAGGAAGCAATCTTGCCCATTGAAGTGCAACTACAAAGTCTCAGAGTAATGGCAAGCCAGCTTCAACAGCCCAACATGCATTTGAGAGATCACATCATCAACTTGGAAAGACTGCAGCTAGACAGAGAAGAAGCAATAAATTATTATGCAGCACAAGCAGAGCATAGACGGCTTAGCTTTAACGAGCATCTCCGGAAAAAAGAATTAAAGAAAGGAATGTTGGTGCTCCGCTACGACAATCGCTTCGACACGCGCAAGGATAAGAAAATCCTACTCCGGTGGGAAGGCCCTTTCATCATCAGGAAAAAGTATGCCAATGGAAGCTACCAGCTTATGGAGGCTGATGGAAAACTTCATAAAACCAGGGTAAATGGTTGGTGACTTAAACCTTATTTTCTTTGATTTGACCAGGCTCCACCAATTGACATTCCAGATGAGAACACACCATCAGCCACCACCGCCGACGATAATGATCAAACAGATGAGCTAGAGACATGAATGCTTCTAGCCAAAAGGGGAGGGCTAATGATGGGGGCTTTTCACAATCCAAGCTCCCATACCCCTCTTCTCTTGTCCCCACCCCATAAAAACCCCCTCTTAGGGAGGGAGTGATAAAAAAGCATTGGAAAAAAGTAAGGAAAAAATAAAGTATGATTATGTAAATATATAAGAAAGGTAAAATAGGCCACCTCATGTCTGCGGGGTAGCCCATCCCCACCTTGCCTCCTTTTTCTTCACTGTTGCCCCGCCGGGTGTCCCTTTTCCTCTCCTCCACTCAAAAGGTCAACCCCCTCTCTCTTCCCCTTGTCCTTTCTCCTTTCTCTCTCCCCTCAAGCTACCCCACCTCTCACCAATAATGCATTATAACTCACCAATAATGCACCCTAACTCACATGCAACTTACCCTATCTTCCAAAATAGTATACCCCACCCCCTCTTTCTCTCTCCTATCATATCCCATGACCCAAATACCCCCCTCTCTCTCTAAAGGGCGCCATGTCTCTTGTCTTGTAGCTAAATAACCTCCCCCACACTCACACACACTCAGTTTCACTGAAAAAAGTTCCCACAGACCCATCCCCACCCGGTGGTTACTTGATTTTTCTTGTGTTCACACACATCTGCACACAGATTCACCTCTGAACACACTCCCCTCTCTCCCCTCTTGTAATTACTTTCTTCTCCATGTCACCTCTCACTTTTTTCATCAACCCATCTCTCTCTCTTAGTCTCTCTCTCATGAGACTGCTGTTCTGGCACATATACACACAGCCAGACAAGTGGGGCCCACAGTCACATGGCCTATGTAGATAATGATTTCTTCATTTCTAAATTCTAGAATTTCTCCCCCCTCCTCCCCTATATAAAGAGGGGTCACCATCACACTAAGGACACAACATCACCAAAGAACACACTATGCACTGTGTGTGCCTAGTGCACACACACACACCCACACCATCACCATCACCATCACCGCAATCACCATGCTTGTTTTGAGCATGACCTCTACACCCTTGGCTATGGAAGATGAAGGGCTACTAAATGAAGGATGATGGCCATAATCCTCGTGCGAGTCTTCGCCATCAACTCCCACCTATCCGCCCTGTGCTCTACCACTCTCTCCCTTCTCATTCCCCTACCCTATGCTCCCCATTTCATCGCCTAATTCTCTAAATAAAGCTTGAGGTTTTGTGAGTATGTTTTCTTGCAATGTTTTGCCCATGTGAGGTGTACGGAATCGCCACATAGTCTTGTGTTTTGGAGTGAGCTTGTGTATGTGTGAAGGGTGTGCGGATTCGCCATCCTTTTGTGGTGCCTAAGTACTAAGCCGCTATACCCCCTCCCTCACTCACTCTCTCTCTCTCTCTCTCTCTCTCTCACTTGATCTCATTCCCTTTCCTCTTCATCATTACTCCCAAGCATCCATCTCTCTTGGATGAAAACGTTGTTATGGTGGTGTGTTGTTTGCGTCCTAGCCACTGAAGCTAGGTGGTGCCCCCTGTTTGCTTTACCATGACAGGCTCGAGGCGCGCCATTCAGTCCCCGGTGTTTTAGAGGTCGTCGGGGTTCGGGGTTCGCTTTGCTCCCGTCAGCACCTGTTTGAGCGCATTGTCTTTTGGATTGTACGTTACTTGTGGAAACTGCCATTGTACGCCCTTGTGGAGCCATATTTGGTTTTATTTGGCAGTACCAGCCATTTCTGAGACTTGGTCTGGAAGATAGTCATTTCTCAGACTTGACTATAAGCGATTTTCATTAGCCTTCGTGTGAGGGTCGATAGCGTGAGGTTTTATTGAGCTGGGGGATTCTCAAATGTGGAGATCCTTTCGGTGATACAGGTAGTTGGAGCACCCTTTTTCGTGACCTCGCCATAGGCTATGTACTAGTGAGTTCTATTTGATGCTTGGGTTCTATTGTTGACAATTTATGCATACATATACAGTCTATATTTTGGGTTCCTACTGCTCTACTTCTAGGGAAACTCTATCAAAATTTTTCCAAGTTATGATGGCTGGTTTTTTGGTCTTTTGAGCCATTTATGCTATTATGCTACTAAAATTTTGGCAAAATCAGAGGATAAGTCAGGTGTGCCTTCTTGGGAGCTTCATGGTTGGCTTTAATGGATGATCAAAATGGACTTCAATTCACTCCTTTTCATTTAACTCAGAGAATACAGATAAATGTTCATGTGTCCAGGAAGATTTTTTTCCAATAGTGCATAGTCTTTATGTTCAGGCCAAGAATATTACGAGAGATCCTGGAATGTCCTTTGCCTGTTTTATTTCCGATGATTAACTATGAAAACGCATTTGATGTGCATGTGTTTGTCCTTATCTAAAGTTGAGCTCCATTGAGGTTTCTGGGGATTGAGTCAATCAAAAGTTTTGGGTTCTTGCCCATGTGTTCGAGGAGGTTCTCAAAACATCGTAACTTGGGTAGCCATGGATTTCTCTTATCCAGAGTTTCATGGAAGAACTGACGAAGATGTAGAAGACTTTTTGGAAAAGATGGAGGTTGCCTGCACTAGCAACCAGATTCATGACCCGACGCTGTCAAGAAGTTGGCGGTCTTGCCAGGAAGGCACCGAGCCTCTTGCTGTGAGAGTTTGTGAGGAAGCTCAAGGGTTATGAGAAGGAGCTAAGATGTAGATAACATAGCTTCTAAAGCTAAAGAAAAAATGTAGCCAAATAATCCGCTCACTTTTGCTTAGAAACACACACGTGATGGAGAGAACTCATGAAAGATAGTCAGAACAAAACAAAAATGAAAACATCGAGATTACGATCATATCGTATCATGGGTAGGATAAAAGGGTTAATGGATGAGTTAATGATATTTAATCTTTGTTGTCCAAATAAGCTACCAATTTCTCTTTAGAACTGTAGCTTTGTGCTTACTATAATGTATATGTTTTGTCTAGCGATTGGGATTAGTTGTGAGTACAAATCCTCTTGATTCATAATAAAATAACCATATTCACATCGAAAGAGAAGTCATAGTCAATAATAGGTAGTATGATGGGATCTGGTGAGAGAAGTATTTCGTTGAGCCTTTGAGGACCAAATAGAAACACTATGCATTGCTGAAAGTGAATCTTTCGACTAATCCAAATGTTGACCCTAATACATTGCATTGAATAAAATTGAAAGAAATTACCTCTATGTGGATTATGGTTATTCATCAATAATATACTTACTATGTTCAAAGATAAAGGTGTGAAAGAAGTGAAAGGAGAAGAAGAAGAGAGTTTCTCTCCCAAGCCCTATTGTTGCCCTTAGGCAATAAGGATACTGCGGGGAGAGAAGTACCTGTAGCTCTTCCCAATTTCTCCCATGTCCATCTTTAATTGGCCTAATTTCTGGAGCAACAACTAGCTCAAAGCTTTGAATCATCTCACCTTCTGACACGCGATGCAGCTCCATTTCTTTCACATACTCGCGTAAGTACTTGGTTACATCTTTTCCATTGAACTGATCCATTCTGTTGACGACCGCTTGTATGGCCTTCGTTGTTGAAATCTCCCTTCTTTCAGAAGCATGTTGTTGTTGCATGAACATTGCAAATTCTTGAAACATTTTCATTGCTGCTGGGTCAAAATGCATACCCTGTTGCTCAACATGATCACCCATGGTTACGCACAAACTCTCACCTTGGCAGTTTCGTGTTGGGTTCACCAAAAATATGTCAAGAAATTGGCGGTCTTGCCAGCAACGCACCGGGCCTCTTGCTGTGAGAGTTTGTGAGGAAGCTCAAGGGTTATGAGAAGGAGCTAAGATGTAGATAACATAGCTTCTCAAGCTAAAGAAGAAATGTAGCCAAAGAATCCGCTCACTTTTGCTTACAAACACACACGTGATGGAGAGAACTCATGAAAGATAGCCAGAACAAAACAAAAATGAAAACAGTGAGATTACCATCATATCGTATCATGGGTAGGATAAAAGGGTTAATGGATGAGTTAATGATATTTAATCTTTGTTGTCCAAATAAGCTACGGATTGCTATTTGGAACTGTAGCTTTGTGCTTACTATAATGTATATGTTTTGTCTAGCGATTGGGATTAGTTGTACAATTCCTCTTGATTCATAATAAAATAACCATATTCACATCGAAAGAGAAGTCATAGTCAATAATATGTAGTATGATGGGATCTGGTGAGAAAAGTATTTCGTTGACCCTTTCAGGACCAAATAGAAACACTATGCGTTGCTGAAAGTGAATCTTTCAACTAATCCAAATGTTGACCCTAATAGATTGCACTGAATGGAATTGAAAGAAATTACCTCTATGTGAATTATGGTTATTCATCAAACATATGCTTAGTATGTTCAAAGATAAAGGTGTGAAAGAAGTGAAAGGAGAAGAAGAAGAGAGTTTCTCTCCCAAGCCCTATTGTTGCCCTTAGGCAATTGCGGGGAGAGAAGTACCTGTAGCAAGGAGATTCTAGAGTTTGTGGAAGAGAATGAGAACCTTAAGAGAGAGAGATGCTTGTGGAATATGAAGATATGGTTACTAACCTTGTGCACATAATTGTTTCCCACAAGAAGGTTGTACCCATTACATTGACAAGGTTGCTTCTTGAATACATGAGAGCAATCGCCACCACCTTAATGGAGAGAGAAGATGAGGCAAGACTTCAGCCTTTCTTCAAGAGAAAGTGTGGCACTAAGATGAGTGTGTCACTATGGAATTGAGCTATTCTCACTCACTCATAACTTGCCCCAATGAAGAGAAGGTTGCCGTTTTTATAGTTGAGGGAGCCATGTTTTACATAATCACTTGATTAGGCTAAAGAGTTAGCCCAAATCAAATGTTCTTTGGATATTTCTTAAAATGGGCAATATTAGGACTCAAAATATTATGAAATTCAGCATCTTTGGTCGTTGAGGCTCCATGTGGGTGCATGATGTATGTGGGGCCCACCTAGGCATCTTCTGTGTGGCTCCAGCAGGGGGTCCCAACTTGTGTGTCTTGTCCTTCAAGGCATCTTTGAGGTGTCACATTCACATGCTTGTGTCTTTTATCCTCCAAATATCTTATTTTATGGAAAAAGACCAAGATTACCTCTTTTCACTTGATTCACCTGTTTACCATCCCTTCTTGTAGTGTAGTTGTGAGAGGATTTTTCACTCTTGTCCCTGTAACTTTTGACCTGTAACTCGGATTGACATGCTTCAAAAGGCAAAATTGGCCTACTAAAAGAGCTTGACTTGGTTTTTGCCTTTTGTCCACGCCCTTAGGTTGGGATTTTCAAATTGGGATGGTCCAAGAAGCTTTAGTTCTTCCTTTTTATAAAGTCTTGTAGTAGGCCCTTCCCTATTAGGTATGCATTATTGAAGGGTTATATTATTAAATAAATATGAAAAGAAGAAAATAATTTATATGGTAGGGTATAGCTGAGATATTAGAAGAAATATACAAATTCTTTTTCCCCAGACAAAAAGAGGCACAATCATTGATACTTCTCTTGCAGTACTTTCTAATAGTAATGTACATTTATATTACTTCAAAGGTAATACTAAGATATTGTAGAAAGCTTTTATTTATGCATATGAGTATTATATGAAGTATACTTATGCATCAAAAAGTCACAAGATAAATCGTTTAATGCCCATTCCCACTATATACGTGCCACAACACGACATCCACCCCCTCTAAACCTGCACATCCTCCGGTATGTTCCATATTGTCTCTTTGTAAGATCATCCTTCTTGTACATCTTCCTTGCTTTCTTCTTCACTGGATGATTCCAGAGCTTCATGTTCACTTTGATCTTCACCTGTGTTTTGCTCTTCTTCCTCATCAACATCTTCTAGGTCATTGTCTCCTCTTCTCTTAAACATTTTAATCCTTTTTCCCGCAATGGGAATCTTTACTTCTGTACCATCTAGTTTAGACAAGCTGTAAGTAGCATTTTCATGCACATGCTTTACAACATACGGTCCAAACCATCTTTTTGAGAACTTACGCATGACTGTGTGCTGGTTATCAAGGCTACTATCATACACTAAAGCCGAGTCACCTTTGTCAATTGCTTTGCTCCTGAGTCGATGTCGCTTATCAAAGTAGTCCTTGTTTTTCAACCTTGCATTTTTGAGTCGTTCTTTTGCAGCTTCAATGTCTCCAGGTCTTCTCTCGAGTTGCCTTATACGCAGTGCAAGGAGATCATCCTTGCTAAGCCCCTCTTGCCAAGGTAGTACATTCCATGTGGGAATTGTATCTTCAATCGGCATCACTGGATTTTGACCATACATTAGCTCCGCATGCATGTAGCCAGTTACTGAGCTATGTGTTGTACGATCAACCCATAAAGCATATGGTAATAGTTTTGGCCACTCACCAACTCTTCCTTCACAAGCCTTGGCCAAAGCTTTGATGATAGGAGGATGCCCTCTTTCACTCTTTCCATTGCCTTCAGGGTTGTAAGCTGTAGTAAGAGAAAGCTTGATTCCTAATCTAGAAAAGAACTCCCTTGCTTCTTTGGCATCCAATTCACCTCTATCTGCAGTGATTTTTCCCACACAACCATAACGGAAAATCACCTTGGTAGACAATCTATTTCTACAACCACACATGCAACAATTAGGTACTCTTTTCCATTTTTCAGGGCTATACCCATACCCCATAGCTCTCTCTTTATTTGTGGATAGTTTCTTTGGCGAGCACTTAGTACCTTTGCTCCAAATCTTACCACATACCTACGTCCTTCTTCTTCATCTTGCCCTATTGCCCATCCAATCCCTGTAGGACTGGTGTCTACTGTCACAATTGCTGGCCTTTGACACTCATAGTCTACCTTTCTCAAAGTTGGTGTTGATGACTAGAGCAACTCCTTTAGCTTTTTCATGGATTTTACATGTGCTCCTGTCCATTTAAACTTTTGATTCTTTCTAAGCAACTGATAAAGAGGATCAGCTACATGTGCATAATGTGGAATCCAAATAACATAGAAGACACATGCTCCCAGAAACCTTCTAACCTGAGTGATGCTAGTGCATGTTTCTTTCATTCTTTGGATGGAATCTACCATTGTTGGACAAGGTTTCCTACCATATGGCCCACACATGTGCCCCACAATGAGCACTTCATTGACACCAAACATAGACTTTTTCCCTGACAATGTAAGATTCACTTCTTCCAACCTAGAAAAAATTTTATCACAATCATTTATGTGATTTACCACAAACCTGCGACATCCCTTGAGATCCAAACCTTCATCTTTGTCACTTTCTTCACATCCTTTGATAGGAAAATAATCAATGAAAGGCATTGTGATTTGAGGAATAAAGTCGCGTAAGACCTTATTCATCCCATTCATCATATGTGCAACTGAGTTGGTTGCTCCTTGTGGCAAGGTACACATCCTTACCAAACCCAAAGGTGTCCTCATGGTTGTCAAGTCTCTGCTTTCGATTGCAAGTTGAAATTGATCATACCCTAAGTAGAGATCCCCCATTGAGTAGATTGCCCTCCCTGCAAACACCTCTGCAAACCCATCCACAATTGGACCTGTACCTACATTCTAATTGTCACCTTGTTCACTGGTTGCATATCTTGAATGAAGCGTAGAGAACCATTCTTCTTTGGAACTGTGAACCACTTGTTTGAGTATGGAGCACAAGAAGGCTCCAAGATTCCCATTTTGATTTTCTCATTCAGTAGCTCTACTAACTTTGGCAAATGAGCCTTTGGAACCGGAATAGGCCGCAGATTCCAAGGCACATGAGGTATTGTGAAAATTACCATAGGAGCTACAATAGAAGGATCAACACATCCTATCTCATGTGGCTCAAATGAAAAAGCCTTACCATGCTTTGTAAGCATTTCTTTGAAGCACTTTGTCTCCTCCTGTGTTAGAAACTCCTCGCGACCAATCTGCAACTCTTGGAAAGACTCCTTTGTGAAGGTATGCCCAATCTTTTTAAGATTCCTCAAACTTGGTTGTAAAGAAGCCTGCTCAATCTTTTCCCTATTGTTGGGTGGTAAGGGTGAAGCTACTGGTTTCACCTTCTTTGCTACACTCTTGTATTTAGTTTCAACATGGACTTTTGGGCCAACTGTTTGATTTTCTTTGAAGGCTTCTATTACTTGATACATTTCCATAGAGAAAACTTCCACAACTTCATTTTCAAGATGCAAACTAGACCCCATTATAGCATCAAGCTCACCCATCATGCCTATTTGTACATTATGCACATATTGCCTCCCACATCTCTTCAAATCTTCAAGTTTTGTAAAACATACTGATCCATTCCTTGTTACCAAGGAGCTCGTTGAGAAAGTTTCACATATTTTTGGATCAGGCGAGACCCTTTTTCTTTCTGTACCACTGCAATCCCGCTTTACGATGGTACTTGGCCAAAACCCATCATTTCCCTATGGTCATGAAACTCTTTGCTCACCTTTGGTAGAGGATGTTCTCTGAGGTTGTCATGATTTCTTTCATGGTTCACACAAACTGTGAGAAATTGGACAGCACGTTTACCATCTTTGCTATGTATCCTAGCATATGTTGAACCATCGTCCATTACCTTTGTTTCCATTCGAACTTTCACAATGTAGGGTTGTCCAAGGATGAGATGATATGAAGATGTATCATGTACAAAGAAGTTTTGGTCAATCTTTACATCACCTATTGTCACCTTCACACCTGGACATGCTGCATACAATTCACCGGATGAATTGTTTGCCACTTTTAGCATCCAACCATGATCTGTGTTCATTGACCATTTGCACTTATTGTAGAGACTCTTTGACATTATGTTTATTTCTGAACCATGGTCAATCAAGGCAACAAATGGCTCTTCAAGATCACCTACCTTGACCAAAGTTTCTGTAGTAGCCCTTGCCCAGTGACTTCGTGAATAGTAGCTCCTAGGAATATCTTCAACTTCTTCATCATCATTTGAGAAATGCACTTGCTTCATTCTCCCACTAGATTGGTAGCATCCTACCACAGCTCCATCATCCTCCTTATTTTGAAGCTGCATCCCTTGTGTCTTCGAGGTTTCCCCTTCAACCTATGGACGAGAAACTTCAGCAAGGGTTTGCCTCTTCCTCTTGATGATGTCAATGATCTCCTCATGGAATTCACGCTTTGCAATGCAAATAACTTCTCCTAGAGTAAACTCAATCTTGCTATTTAAGATCCTTTCCTCCAAGACTTTCTTTAAATCTGCAGCAACCTCAATATCAGATTGTAGTTTATAAGTTGGGCCTTTTGTCTAACCTTTTGCTGGCTCTTTCTTCTTTCCTGTTGTAGACTCCTCCATGAGTACTTCAGGTGGAGATGCTCCTTGTGTTGAGGGTGTTTGAGAAGGCATTGAGTCGCTTCTTCCCCCACTTCTAGAAGCTCTTTTTGATGGTCCTTCATCAGCATTCTCACGCCTACGCTTCTCTTCTACATTCGCCTCATTTTGTTGGCATTTTGTAATGTAGGCATGCACTGACAATGAGTCCACTGGTGTAAGACCAGCGGGTAGACAGACATGTGAATAACCTCCCAACGATCCTATATATAGGCCCCTATCCCTCTTCCATATATAGACTCCTTTACTACATGTGTGTTTGGCACATTGCCCGGGCCGTGCCCGTCTAGTCCTACCCTTGGCATGACATTACTCCCCCCTTGGAGAAGCATTTTTGTCCTCGAAAACACAAGTGGTGGTATCTTCATAAGAACACTAATGTTTTCCACCGTGGCATCCCTCATGGATCCAATGGTTCGTTGAATCGGAACCCGATTCATTGGGAGGTTCAATGAAATCAAGAGTAACATCTTGATTTTCTACATTGTTGTCCCTGTGCCACCGTCTTGGTTAACCAACTCATAATCAAAAGAGCGTGAAGTCTCCATTTAGAACTCACTTGAGAATGCTTAACGAGTTATCACAACTAAGAGGTGTTTAAATGCATACCCAGGGTTCAGACTTTCTGAAGGTACTGGAATGTGCAATATAACCTCGGCTCATCTTTCCATGAAAGTACTATGCTGACATACTCATCAGCAGCAACCAAGTCCTTGACTTGCGGTGGTTTCTTGCCAATAGTCAACCTCATCCAAAATGATGATTAAGGTTGATAACTTGAGAATAATAAGCAAAGACTAGAACTAGCCGTAACATGCCTTTCATCATATGAAGCAAACGCCAAACCAGAAAGGTAACTGATCTAGTTGTTTCACTTCTTGCTAACGTATGCACTTAGCATATCCTTTAGCGTGCTTTACTAACGTATGCACTTTGCATATCCTTTAGTACTAAATAGAATGCTTGTAAGCTGCCCATCCTACGCGGGATGAATAGCAACAGTAAGAGTGAGGTGCTTTCCCCCAACCACTTACAGACAGTCGCCCACGATTGACGACAAACTATGAGTCAATCATTGAGTATCCAGCCATATACTCGATATGGAATGGAGACAACCAACTAGGTTGAAAGCAGATTGGAGTTTTAAGCAGCCAATCATGAACACCCATACTCAGCTCTCACCTTGTATGGCAGGGTGTAACAGTGCAAAAATTTCAGAAAGAATAATGTCCATGAATTTGGATGCCGCTCCAAATAAATTTGTGTTAAACACTAGGGCCCATAACACCTAGTGTGCATGCATTTAACACAAACATATCCGAACCGCAATTTCATGAAGAGACTTTCCACGGTTCGTACGTGAAAGTCTTGCAACAAATTTGGACCATAATAGAATGTGACAACCCGATCACACCTAGGTACCAACCATGAGACATTTTCATGAATATAGCATATTTTGCAACAAAAGTTGGACCATAACAGAATGTGAAAACCCAGTCACACCTAGGTACCAACCATGAGACATTCTCATGTACATAGCATACTTAGCTATATGTAGAAATGACCCTCCGTTAAGGTGGTTTCATAGCACTTGTAATCGTAACAAGTTTGTACTTAGTACTCGACAATTTCTGGCACTGAAATTGCTTCTGATACTGTGTGCTTAAAATGGTCGAACCAATGGATGCGACCAACACCTAGGGACTTTGTCGCAAAACATTGGTAAAAAGTTGGCGCGAGTGTCAGTACAAGAGACTCATATTCTCCACATGTGGAATATGTCGCAAACAAGGATATCAAGAAAAGCGACATCCATCAAGTACGAGATGGTACTTGTGTGTGGAGGTAACTGCAAACACTCCACGACAAGAGTGAGAGGGACCCTCATTATCATGCTCCACACTGGCTAAACTGAACTCCTTGAGTTCCTAGACCATGTTGTATCCCATGTGACAACATGTGCCAAATCGAACCCTACAACTAGGTTCGTAACAGCATAAGGTATAGTGGACGCTACGGTCCAAAATACTCTGTTCCAACATGCCCTTGGCATGGCTTTGAAACATTCAAGCGTATTTATACGACTTGTACTGGAAACCGTGGGTGTTGCCTGCGCAATCCAACCCCTTTGGTTAACATCTACGTAGTCAAACCCCTTGGTAAGACCCTCTGTAGAAACTGCTCAACTAGCAGGCAACGGTAACCAACATAGTTAACCGTGTATATAATGAGTGGAATCAACTCGAAAAGTTGAATTCGTCCGTGTGTGGTAGATTGCGGAATTCTTTCCTTGAAAGTTTAACTGGGAGAGATCAAACTGTGATCCTCAATGCCTATGGGGTGATTTAGCAGTCACCCTCTGGGTCCTATGCCAAACAATATGTCCATAGACACTCCGTAGTGCTATAGAGAGAGCAAGAAATCCACACAAGTGAACTGCCTAGCTCTTGTGGACAGCCATGCTGTCTCAACTGATTGCTGCATCTATACTTCCTTGTAGAGATCAGCTACTGTGAGTTGAAGATTTATCAAAAACTCAACTTGAGTGTCGCACTGAAAACATGTAGTGCAAAAATGAAACTGTAAACATCCTAAATGACAAGACCCTTGCTTGTCCATTAACGTCGATGTATACCTCCCTGGGTAGATCTGTTCACTCTTGAAAAAAATCACCCAAAGAATGCCAATAGTTGGGTCTTACCCTTGGCCTGACAATGGCTCTTAGCCTGTGTGGTTCATAGCCCTTGTGCAAATTAGTGTTCAATGGACGAACCAATGAAGACTAAGAGTAGCATCATAGCCACGTGCTAGCTAAGAGTTAGAGCACCTTGGCTCAGGCTGACTCACGAGCAAAACACGTATCAAAAGCTTCTTAGAAGATTTTCATTATTCCCTTGAAGAGAGAGAACGAGAGAGAAGAAGAGCATGCTGGGCTGCAGAACTTTCCTTGAACGACTATGACTTGTATAGTTGATTGCCATGCTCGTGTGCATCTTATGCATAACGTGCAGTGTATCCTATAAGCATGCAACAAGTTTCTGCTATAACTCTCTCATTGAGAGAGGTAACAGAAAAACACAACCACCTCTTGATCTACATGCCTTGCAGGGTCGTGATTGTATGAAAATGACTTAGCATTGGCACTTTGCCTATGAACTAAGTCCTAGATTTAGGTTCCTTTTAGTGTTGTTGGGTGTTGATAGCAACCAACCATCAGCTTCAACAATCCATCACTAAGTCTGTCCTTGACAGAGTGGCAAGTGTGATAGCGGAAGCATAATGCATAAAGTGGTGGAATCCATGCCACCTACGTAGCATGCCTTGCATGCAAAAACGTAAGCCTTTGGCTACTATAACGGTCTCAAGCGTGAGAACCAAAACCATAAGTGCCTTGCATAGAATAAACTGGAAGGGATTCTGTGAGCTGACATTCCCTATTTTGCTTGTTCCCCAAACTTGTGTGCCAAAGCCCTTGATTCCAAATCAATGGCAGTATCTCAGCACAAGGGAGAAGCCATGCTTCAGGTAAAATTGCCAAAGCAATTTGCTTTGCACAATGACAGTAATTGCAAAGTAAAGTGTAAACATGGAAAAAAAAAACAAGAAAAACTTAAACTTGGCTAACCTGGTAGTTGTTGCTGCAACCAGTTGTCATGAAATTCCAAAGCGAAAGCTCGCGTAAAGATGGCTCATATCTAAATCCACCGTGCGAGAGAAACTTGTCTCATATGGATATACGCCCTCTTGTATCATATACATCCGTCGTATACAAAATGAAATAATCTGTAAACAGTTTGCTAAAGCCTTCCCAAGTTTGTATGCTCATAGCATATGCCAAACGTGATGAGGCACTATGCAAGATGCATAAATAGAAGCCTTGCTTCACCTAGATCAGGTAGTACTCTTAGCCAACTGATGTGTCTGCCAATAGCATGACAAAAATAATCAACCGTGTCGAGCAATTTCAAGTGAAATTAACCAGTATTGTGTGGCAAGCATCCTATGTCGGTTTGTAGAAACAGTGACAACGAGTCGTCCATGCCGAGCAACTTGCTGTCCTCAACAAATCCAAGAATAGGATATGCGTGTCACCTTGAGATAATGAAAAACCGGCCCTTGACCCTGCCTTTGAAGCTAAAAGTAACTTGTGACGAGCGTGCTCCATTAACGTACTTAGGAGAAGCCATGCTTTATATAAGTATGTCTGGCCTCATTGCCAATAAATGTTATTAGAAATCGATGACATAGCAAAAAGAGTCGACCTGCTTGATGGAATGAATGATAGCCGTGATCATTCATTCCCTTTCATACGAGAGTTACGAAGCACATGCGCAATAAGTACTCCACTTCATGCTGTCAAGGTCCTTGCCCATTTCACAACCAATGTGGTATCATGTGAGAACTGTAATGCTCTTACCTGCCCGGTTTGATTTCCATTGTTCATGACAATCACCACCCCTAGCATTAGTGTCTGCATTACCACATAGTGTGGTTAAATTTTGTATAGGTAGAGAAGCCTTGCTTCTCTGCAAGCCCAAACTCAGGGCTCTTGCCAGTCGCCTTCGGCCATGCCAATCAGCGATCCAACGATGCAAAACAACTTTTCACACATGAGCCGAATTAGCCCCTGGCCTTGCCGTTGCATCAAAGATGAAGCTTGGAAATTCGATATGTATAAGTCTGCAAAGTAAAATTTCATAGAGATTAAGAAAATCCTTGGAATTACGAAAGAACTAACCCTGATGAGTATGGCGTTCGTCCGTGTACGTGGAAAGCATATCCTCATTGTTTTTAACCCCTTTGCGAGAAACATCTCGCATGTCGCCTAATCATCTCTGCGAAGCGTTGGCATGATGCTAATTCCTTCTTGTCCAACTGAGTATCGTAAATATCGTGTTGCTCGCCTTGCATGCTTCAACAAGTGGATGCCTTGTCAAAATTGCGGCTGGTGTGTCAAATCCATGGTAATGATGTCCGAAGAACTAGAAAATTTGTTGAAGGGAGGCTCGTGCAATCTGAGGCCCCTCCTCCTAACCAGCTCGAAAATAGTTAGGCTTGGCTTTGCTGTGGGTGAACGGCCTCTTCAACACTTAAGTCCTTGGCCCTTGGCCAAGTATGAAGGTCAACCAAATTAAGCCAGCGATGGTAGCGGCCGCCTGCGCAGGAAAAATCAAAGGAGACAGCGCGCCATGCGGACTTTGTCTACTGACGATGCTGCAACAGGATGTTTTCCCCATGAGGAGGCGCTCCCGTTGAACCCAGCCATGCAGTCTTTTGTGCAGATCGACACCCTTCCCTATTGTGTGCAAGCGACCGTTCTCGCGATGGTTGGAGCCCCTATTCGGTGCATCCCTTAGGGACCTTGCCCACGCCATGGTATCTTGGCTCCAAGCAGATAGAGAAAAGAGTCAGAGAGAGAAAGGAAACATGCAATAAGACATGCAAGAAGCAAGCCCCTTCTTCTTCCCTTCTCCATGGCCGTCCTCTCCCCTAGCTCTGATACCAGTGTAAGACCAGCGGGTAGACAGACATGCGAATAACCTCCCAACCATCCTATATATAGGCCCCTGGCCCTCTTCCATATATAGACCCCTTTACTGCATGTGTGTCCGGCACATTTCCCGGGCCGTGCCCGTCTAGTCCTACCCTTGGCATGACAACTGGATCATTCCATCCTGTTTCTAGACGTATGCAATCACCTGCTTCATGTAGAATCTCTTTTGTAAGCTTTCCCTTTTTAGCTAATTGCATGACAGTTGGCCAAATTTCACCATGATAGTCACTCACCTCTTTATCAGTAAGATGCTCAATTTTTACTCCATAAGTAGCTGCCTCAACTGAAGAGGTGGCATGGTTAGTTGCCATATCTTCAACTAAGGTTTGCATTCCCCCCTTCCCAAAGTTAGTTCTCAAGGGTAGACCTGTCTCTCTTAAGTGGATTTTACCATCCTTAAAAAAGACAACGTCTTTTGACAAAGCATCACAAAAATCATCATAATCCCTTCTTACATGGTCTGTACTATCACACCAAATACATCTATTAACAAACCCTTCCTTGGGCTGTTGTCTTTGCCTAAGAAGTGACCCTGATGGTGTGCCTTTTTCTTCAAGCTTTGCAAGTTTCACCTTCAAGTCACGCATTCCCTTCACAAGTTCATCTAGCATAAACTCATCAAACTTAGGATCTATATAAGTAGGCTTTACCATTTTGTCAGAAGTTGAGGTTGAAGGACTTGTAGTGTTTACTACCATATTGTCCCTTCTTCTTTGTCGTTTGGCAAGCAACGAGACAGCACCTTCAACTTCATTCCAGTCGGTCTTTAGTCCTTGCTCAGCATCTTTATCTTCAAGGAGAAGCTCCAAATTTTCTTGAAACTCTTTACCTGCGGATTGTAAGAAAAGATATGTCTTCTCTGCATCCAGTGTGGCCCTTTTTGTCCTGGTGAGTTGTGCATAGCGCCGCTCAAATTCCCTAAGTAGCTCTGTAATTGATAGTCCTTGCTTTGGCTTGACTACCCATTCTAAGAATGTCCTTTTGGTCACTCTCTACGAGTCCTCCATGAAATATTCCTCCTTTAAAGCTACTTTGAGCTCTTCCCAATTTCTCCCATGTCCATCTTTAATTGCCCTAATTTCTGGAGCAACAACTAGCTCAAAGCTTTGAATCATCTCACCTTCTGACACGCGATGCAGCTCCATTTCTTTCACATACTCGCGTAAGTACTTGGTTATATATTTTCCATTGAACTGATCCATTCTGTTGACGATCGCTTGTATGGCCTTCGTTGCTGAAATCTCCCTTCTTTCAGAAGCATGTTGTTGTTGCATGAACATTGCAAATGCTTGAAACATTTTCATTGCTGCTGGGTCAAAATGCATACCCTGTTGCTCAACATGATCACCCATGGTTACACACAAACTCTCACCTTGGCAGTTTCGTGTTGGGTTCACCAAAAATATGTCAAGAAGTTGGCGGTCTTGCCAGCAACGCACCGGGCCTCTTGCTGTGAGAGTTTGTGAGGAAGCTCAAGGGTTATGAGAAGGAGCTAAGATGTAGATAACATAGCTTCTCAAGCTAAAGAAGAAATGTAGCCAAAGAATCCGCTCACTTTTGCTTACAAACACACACGTGATGGAGAGAACTCATGAAAGATAGCCAGAACAAAACAAAAATGAAAACAGCGAGATTACCATCATATCGTATCATGGGTAGGATAAAAGGGTTAATGGATGAGTTAATGATATTTAATCTTTTTTGTCCAAATAAGCTACGGATTGCTATTTGGAACTGTAGCTTTGTGCTTACTATAATGTATATGTTTTGTCTAGCGATTGGGATTAGTTGTACAATTCCTCTTGATTCATAATAAAATAACCATATTCACATCGAAAGAGAAGTCATAGTCAATAATATGTAGTATTATGGGATCTGGTGAGAAAAGTATTTCGTTGACCCTTTCAGGACCAAATAGAAACACTATGCGTTGCTGAAAGTGAATCTTTCAACTAATCCAAATGTTGACCCTAATAGATTGCACTGAATGGAATTGAAAGAAATTACCTCTATGTGGATTATGGTTATTCATCAATAATATACTTAGTATGCTCAAAGATAAAGGTGTGAAAGAAGTGAAAGGAGAAGAAGAAGAGAGTTTCTCTCCCAAGCCCTATTGTTGCCCTTAGGCAATTGCGGGGAGAGAAGTACCTGTAGCAAGGAGATTCTAGAGTTTGTGGAAGAGAATGAGAACCTTAAGAGAGAGAGATGCTTGTGGAAGATGAAGATATGGTTACTAACCTTGTGGACATAATTGTTTCCCACAAGAAGGTTGTACCCATTACATTGACAAGGTTGCTGCTTGAATACATGAGAGCAATCGCCACCACCTTAATGGAGAGAGAAGATGAGGCAAGAATTCGGCCTTTCTTCAAGAGAAAGTGTGGCACTAAGATGAGTGTGTCACTATGGAATTGATCTATTCTCACTCACTCATAACTTGCCCCAATGAAGAGAAGGTTGCCCTTTTTATAGTTGAGGGAGCCGTGGTTTACATAATCACTTGATTAGGCTAAAGAGTTAGCCCAAATCAAATGTTCTTTGGATATTTCTTAAAATGGGCAATATTAGGACTCAAAATATTATGAAATTCAGCATCTTTGGTCGTTGAGGCTCCATGTGGGTGCATGATGTATGTGGGCCCCACCTAGGCATCTTCTGTGTGGCTCCAGCAGGGGGTCCCAACTTGTGTGTCTTGTCCTTCAAGGCATCTTTGAGGTGTCACATTCACATGCTTGTGTCTTTTATCCTCCAAATATCTTATTTTATGGAAAAAGACCAAGATTACCTCTTTTCACTTGATTCACCTGTTTACCATCTCTTCTTGCATTGTAGTTGTGAGAGGATTTTTCACTCTTGTCCCTGTAACTTTTGACCTGTAACTCGGATTGACATGCTTCAAAAGGCAAAATTGGCCTACTAAAAGAGCTTGACTTGGTTTTGTCCTTTTCTCCACGCCCTTAGGTTGGGGTTTTCAAATTGGGATGGTCCAAGAAGCTTTGGATCTTCCTTTTCATAAAGTCTTGTAGTAGGCCCTTCCCTCTTGTATGTATCCAAGAAGGTATGCATTATTGAAGGGTTATATTATTAAATAAATGTGAAAAGAAGAAAATAATTTATATATGGTAGGGTATAGCTGAGATATTAGAAGAAATATACAAATGCTTTTCCCCCAGACAAAAAGAGACACAATCATTGATACTTCTCTTGCAGTACTTTCTAATAGTAATGTACATTTATATTACTTCAAAGGTAATACTAAGATATGGTAAAAATCTTTTATTTATGCATATAAGTATTATATGAAGTATACTTATGCATCAAAAAGTCACAAGATAAATCGTTTAATGCCCATTCCAACTATATACGTGCCACAACACGACAACGCAGATGTTACGTCTTCTCCAAATTTGTTTGAAGAGTGATGCACGAGTTTGGTCTAAAGCATTTGAAGAGGAGTTGCGTGTGGTTGATCCACCTGTAATATTGAGTTGGGACAATCTACGGCATGGATTGGAAGTGGAGTTTGTGAAGATAGAAGATCCTGACAAAGTGTGGCAAGAAGTACAGGCTTTGGTGCAAAAGGAAGGTGAGCCAGTAGATGCATACATACACAAGTTTTCATTGGCATGGGAGAGGATGTGCAAGGCCTTAGCACCACAGGTACCCCCACCTGACATGATGAAGAAGGACAGGTTCTTGGCTGGTCTTTGGAAGAATATACGTTGGAGAGTGGAGCTAAAGAAGCCTAGGACATATGAAGATGCACTAGAGGTAGCAAGAAACAAAGAGTGGAAGATGAGGAAAATGAGCCAGCTAGGGGTGGAGTATTTTCCCATGAGGTCTGAATTTCAGCCTATGGACTCTTTACAAGGTCGCATGCCAGGGGTTCATCACGAACCAGTGGTTCCTGTTACTACTCAAGTTGTCATAATAATCAATATCTAATTCTCCTAAATGATTTTCTCATATTAAAATGATCATTTAATGTGGGGAGGTACCAGGGGAGAAAAAGCTAGAATATTGGTTAAGCTAGCAGACCGGCCACAGTAGGGATCCAAAGGAGGGAAAATAGGGATCAAAAGGGGGGGCCATCTGCAAAAGAACCATGTGCAACAATGGGCTAAAAAGACCCTAAGGCTCAACCCATTAAGACTTCCAAAAGGCTAAGGTTCCAAAATTCAAAGGTTGTGTCCAAAGGTCAACCCTAGGGAAAATTGGATGCTTAGTGTGTGTACAAAAGTCTTCTTCAAAGCCTACAAAGGAGGGGGTGAGCCCATTTATTAGGGGATGAGAGAGAAAGCCACACACACACACACACACACAGGCTCCCTTTACACAAAGGGAATTAGGGACACATGTCAGCTCCCTAGGCCAGATGCCCACAAGGTGTGCCCAATTCCTATTGGAAGACCCTTGAAGTGGACCAATGAGAATTAAGCTAGAGTAAATCTAGTTTAATTAATTTAAAAACATTTAATAAAAGAAACCAATGAGAATTAAGTCTCCTAGAAGACTATTGGGCAGTCTCCCAAGGGGTCCAATGAGCATTCAGGAGCCCAATGGCTTGCCTGATTCCTATTGGCCAGGAGGCAAAGGGGTCCAATGAGGCAAAATCCAAACCAATTTAGCAAGAAGGGCTCGCCCAAGAGAGAGAGAGGGGACTGATTTTTGCAAGGAATTATCACACACACACTCACACAAGCTCATGTGTGAAGAAAGAATACTCTATCTCCTCCCAAGCTTTAATGGAGAGCTCATCACCTACTCCAAGCTTGTGAGATAGAAGCCTACATCAACACTCTCTTGGCATGTGGATGCAAATCCAACCAAGAGCCAAGCTTCAATGCATGCTCATATTCTCTACCAAGCTAATTACTAAGCTAAGCTATGCTAATATGAGTGATTATGTGAGGAGATGTACATCTTTCTCGTAAGATACTCCTTCTTCCTCTCAATCTACTCTCATACCCTGCTAGCTCTCACCATCTTCGAAGGTGTGTGAGGTCTTGGGTCTGAGAACGGGGATAGTTCAAGTTGTGTTTGTTAAGTGTTTTTCTTAGTGCATGAAGTTTCCATCTTCATTGCACTAGCTAGTCTTGAAGGAACACAAAGAATTGTATTGTACAATGTCTCTCTTGATGGGAGAAACCATAATACAAAGCCTTTTGGAGGGGGGACCGGCTCCATGAAAATCCGGTCCTCAACTGTTGTCAATAGCTTAATTTCTCTCTCTTTTGAAAGTATTGTTGATGCTATCTAACTAGGTGTTATGCTTTTTGTTGCTCTCTCCACCCAAACACTCTTGTAATTCTCATTAGGAATCTATTCTAATGAAATGCCCACTATGTTCATGCTAATTTCCGCTACACATAAGTTATTAGGCCATTAAATGTTACACAGGTTATGCCAGCAATGGTCACCACAGCAGTGCAAGATGATGGGTTAAGGCAAGACATGAGGCAAGTCGTAGACTTAATGAAGAATCTCAGCCTGAACATGCTAGGTCAAGTGGGAAATAATCGAGGTCGAGGGAGGTTTGCAAATCAACCGGGAGGTGAAGAAAGGCCTACGAATGGTGTTGGACAAAGCAATGGTAGGTTTTGGAGGCAGACGCCCACATGTTATAATTGTGGAGAGTTGGGTCATATCAGCCCGCAATGTGATAAGACACCAAGGATGGGGGGAGACATGTATCCATTGCCAAGACAGGTGCTAACTAGGTCAAATGATTATGGCATCAAAATTAAGGGAGAGGAAGGAACCAGTGGATTAACCCAGGAGGAAAAGGGAAAGAAAAAAGTGCTAAGTGTAGTCACCTTGGAGAAGGCATCAAAGCCAAAGGATACATTAGTGATGCCTATTGGGAAGAGGACCACAAAGGAAAAGGAAGGAAGAAGTGCCCCAGGCCCTAGTAAGAAGAAAGGAAAGAGTCATGAAGGCGAGGATGTTAAGGCCAAGAGGAAAAGGAGAGCTTGTCTCGCAAGTTTCATGTTTCAGATTTTCCACTAGGGGATGGGCAATTAAGCTATGAATCGAAGGAGGATCTGACAAGCAGGAAGGCGGATGTTACTTTTGGGCAGCTCATAGAGATGGTTCCTAAGCTAAAGCGACAGTGGAAGAGGATGGTTAACCCAATGGAGAAAGAGCCAAAGAGAGGTTCAGTGAAGGTGTTGGCAATGGATGAGCTACCAGACATTTGCCCAATAGTAGATGTGTGGCACAAAAGAAAAAAATCTGGGACAAGGTTATGTTGATGGCGGAGCTCAAATATGTGTCATAACACACTCATGCGTTGAGAAGATGGGTCTTACAGTGACTGGGGTGTCAAGCTTCCGGATTAGATTGGCAAACCATCAGAAAGTAAAATGTTTGGGAGTCGTAAAGAGCTTAGAAGTGGAGGCATATGATGTAAAGGCAGTGGTTGATTTTCATGTGATGCCAGCAGGATTGGGAGCATATCCTATTATATTGGGCTGACCATGGTTACGTGCAATGGGAGCTGTTCAAGATTGGAGACGTGGTACAATTAGCCTCTATGGAAAGATAGGTGCCAAGAAGCTTTATAATATGGACACAAGGAAACGATTGGAGGAGCTTTATGAAGATGAAGATGAGTCTAGTGATGAAGACTATTCCACAATGACTGACGAGGACAGTGATAGCACTACCAGCAGTGATGAGGATGCTGATATTGCATTTCTTTTGATGGACAAAGGAATCCAGGAGTCTGGTTTAGTTGCATTTGCAAATGAGGTTGAAGATGAAAGTGAAGGGCCTTATGAAGTGATTGAAGGGCTGATGCAAACCAAGGTTGAATTGTCAAAGAAGCAGGGATTGATGACACAAATGATGAGTGGAGACCTCTCAGCTATGGAGAAGGAGATATATTTACACATGTAGGTCTCGACCAAAATAATTGATTGTTTCCTTGATGCAAGGTTGATATATGGCATCTCTATAGGTTTTCCTTGGGAACCAAGTGGAACCTTAATTAAGATTTTGATGCAAGGAATGCCAAGTGTTTTTGTGTGGGATCCAGGTGGAATGAGTATCTACTACTGTTGTTGTTGCTGAGCATGAATGCTCTAGCCCGCTAGGGAATGGGCAAATTATGTCAGGAGTTTTTTGGAGCAAGGGATTGCGCATATGTACATAGACATGCATGGTGCATCAAATAAAGGATTGCCCATTTTCGAGAGCCAAGTGGTTACGTGGGGCCCACATGTGTACAGGTAGGACAGGGTGTACATAGTGCAGCGATTTTCACTATTACTAGTACCAATGTGTTTTTCCTACAATAAGGAGGAGTTGGTAGCGTGTAAAAATTCTTGAGGAAGCTATTCGCGGGCCGACGACATGAGGTAAGCAGGTGCGTCAGATGGCATATAGTGGCGTCAGGAGGTCGAATGGGGTCAATATTTTCATGTGGAGAAGTACGGACACAACGTGGATGTTTTCTTGTGATAATTATGTAGAAAGGTTATCATGAGGACCATATTTTGGGGCCACGTGAATCAAATGTTTAAACTTTCTTTGTTTTGTAAAGATAAAAGGTAAGTGGTGGCTTGACTCCAAGGTTTAACAAAAAAGAATATGGTGATGAACTTCATGGTTGATTTAAAAAAGGGAGTCCCGAGTAAGAAGAGAAGAAAGCCCAAGGCACCAGTAGCGCCGGGGCTCAAAAAAGAACTTTTTTTCCTCCTTTAAAAAAGCAAAGAGGCCAAGAGAAGGAGCACCGGGCTCCGAAAAAGTGGAGAAGGGTTTTCTTTTTGCTAATGAAGAGGGAATTAAGAAGGAGGAAGAAGATCTTCATACGCTCGTGCTCGGCGGTCGAAGCCGAGATGCATGGTCCGTGAAGCGGCGCGAAAAAAGCAAGCACCTTGCAGAGGAAAAGGCCTTCGAGGGCTCGCTCGTTAGAAGCTGGGGAAAGCTCACGAAGAGCAGGTCTCATGGAAACCTTTGTGTATGGCTGGAGCGGGGCTCGCCCTTTGTGTTTTTTTGGTTTGAGCCAGTTGCGGCAACGGTGTTGTACCTATTTCTAGTGTGAATGAAGAAGAGAAGCCTCCCATTGCAGTTGATTTTGACGTCGTCTTGCCCCCCTTTCCCCCCAGCTCTTCTGCTCTCGTGTGTGTGCGTGCGGGTGTGTGCGGCAAGTGTTGCCCCCCCGACGAAGTGGTGCAAAGAGAGAGAGAGAGAGAGAGAGAGAGAGAGAGAGAGAGAGTGCGGTGATTTGAGTGTGTGGGAGAGCACAGAACCGCTGCACTGGTGTGCGCGTTGTCGTGTGGTGCTCCGCGCGGGTGCGCGCGCGTTGAAGCGATGATGTTTCGAGTCGGTTGGTCGACGATGCATCACTCGAAGTTGGTTTTTCAGCGGATTGGGGTGCAGTGTGTGCCCTGGGCTATAGGAGGCAGCCGTGTTACCACGCTGGGCATGTTCCCCATTCCCCCTCTCCATCTTCTGGTGCCCCCACAGAGGAGCACACTGATTGCTCCCAATTAAGTGAAGTAAAGCAGTTTTTGGTGTTGGTCGACATGGCGTCCTAAAGCTATGGGCCAATTTTTACACGTGAAGAAAATCCTGATGAGTGGGTTGCAGACTTTGAGCTGTATATGTTGTCGTTGCGCATGCCAAACGAGGACAGCAAGATGCAGACATTTCCTTTGGTGATGCGCGGGAAGGCAAAGATATCGTATGAAGCTTTAGAAGGTGAGCTGAGGCATGCTTGGCCAGCTCTGCGGACGTGTTTCCTACATGATTTCCGCAAAGAGGCGTCCCCAGTGGAGATGGATGCCAAACTGAAGGCGCTCAAGCAGGATGTAAGTGAAGAGTTCAGTTTGTTTATGGATCGTTTTGAAGTGTGCTGGGCAGAGTTAGCGGGTGCCATGCAATTGGCCAATGGTGACTACTTCAAACTGGATAAATTCATGGCATGCCTGCATCCTAAAGTGAGGGATAAAGTGGATTTTGAGAGCCCAGAAAACTATAATGGTGCAGTGGCCATCGCAAAGGCAAAAAGCAGCAAAATCAAAAAGAAGATTGAACAAGGCGTGTCGGGTTATGAAGCGTTGGTCCAACCTCTGGGTCCGAGGGATGCTGTTCATGATGAGAACCCTGCAAATCGAGGTGTAGCCGTTGTGCCACAAAATTAGGTGCGAACCGTGCAGGATTTGTCTGAGCAAATACAGGAATTGCGGCTAAGCGTGATGGATAGAGGTCAACCCAAAGGAGCAAGGGGCAGGGCAAGACCGCTGCCTGGCCAGTGTCACAATTGTGGTGAAGAAGGACACTACGCACCAGATTGCCCTCATCTGCTAAGATAAAGAGGCGGTATTTATCCATTGTTTGGCAGAGGTAGAGGCCAAGCACAGCTCAATGGCCCGAGGGAGCACGTAGTCGAGAATCAGGTGCAGCCAGCTCCTCAGGATGGTGGTGATGTCCCTAGGGTGAATATCATCGGAGTGGATAAGCAGGATGTTGAAGTTTTGGCCAACAAAAGAGCAAGGATGGAAAGAGAGATAGAAACCGAGCGGGAGACGAGGGCCCGTAAAGGTAAAGAGAAAGTGTACGAAGGCAAGGAGCAGCCGGAAACTAGCAAGAAGAGGAGGCATCGCAAAATCAACAAGCAGACTTTCAGCTAGGGCGCGGCTACCCCGAATATGACTTGCTAAGCGATGTTCAAAATCAAAAGGCTAACATCACCTTTGGTCAGCTGTTTGCTTTAAATCCCAAGCTACGAAGACAGTGGTCTACAAGTGTCAGCACAAGGCTGTCAAAGGCTAAGGGAAATGTGCATGCAATACAAAACATGGCATTGAGAGTGGGTAGCCCGACGGATGTCCTTCCTCTAGTGGATGCGGTCATTGAAAAGAGGATGTAGGTTCAGGCCTATATAGACGGTGGAGCAGAGGTTTGCGTCATGACGGAAGCTGCTATGAAGGAAACAGGTGTCAAAGCAGTAGCTAAATCAAATGTACGCATGAGGATGGCTAACCATACCAAAGAGAGGTGTTTGGGCATGGCTCAAGACGTAAGAGTGAAAGTGATGGGCATTGACTGCCTAATTGATTTCTTTGTGATGAAAGCAGGTGATAATGTTTATCCAATCATCTTGGGCAGGCCATGGCTACTTGCAATAGGGGATAAGCAGGATTGGGGAAGCACGGTGTTCACCTTGTCTGACAAAGAGAGAGGGAGACAGGTGGTGCTTGATTTAAAGACCAAAGAGAGCTGTTTTCGCCCTGTGGTAGAAAAAGATGAAGGTGATACAACAAGCTATGAATACAAGACCAAGACAGGCTATGATGAGGGCTACACAGATATTGAGGAAGAGGAAAGTGAGGATGATATGCTAAAGATAGATGCCGACTTGTTTGGGGTCACTATTGAAGGCTCCAATGCAAAAGGGGTGGTGCAGCCACAGGTTGATGGCATAGGTGTGGAGGAGGTAACTGCTATGCTAAGCAAAGATTTGACCAAGGAAGAGAGAGAAGGCTATGTAGATCTGTGTGCCTCTTTTCCGAATTTATTTGCGACGAAGTACGAGGATCTACGAGGAGCGAAGGGTGCAGAGCACAAGATAGTTCTTAAAGAAGGGTGCAAACCAAAGGCACAGAAGCTAAGGAGGCTAGGGGAGATTCAGAAGGAGGCTCCTTGGCAGGAGATTAACCAGTTGTTAGATGCAGGTATCATATACCCCGTGAAGGAGTCGGAGTGGGTTTCTCTAGTGGTTATCACCCCTAAGAAGAATGGAAAATGGCAGGTGTGCGTCGATTACAAGCCATTGAATGCAGAAACCAAGAGAAACCACTACCCACTCCCGTTCCAAGATGAAATCTTAAATCAGGTGGCCGGTCATGAGAGGTACTCTATTATGGATGGATTTTCAGGGTACTTTCAGATAGGGATTGCGCTTGAAGACCAGCTGAAGACGACATTTATCTCTCCATGGGGATGCTTTGCCTATCGCAAGATGCCGTTTGGTTTAGTGAATGCCTACGCCACCTTCCAAGACTGGATGAATAGGGTGTTTGGTCCCTACTTGGGCAGATTCATTAGGGTTTTCATGGATGACATTGGGTGCTATAGCTCAAGGGCGGATCATTTGTCAAAGCTCCGGCTATGTTTTCAAAGGCTGGATGAAGAAGGAGGTCAATTAAACCCTAAGAAGTGCAAGCTAGCACAACCTCGAGCGCAATTGCTAGGTCATGTGGTGTCACAGAATGGAATTGAGGCTGATCCGGAAAAGTTCAAGGCGCTAGTCTTGATGGAGCCTCCCTCTAGTGCACAAGGCTTGGCCTCCTTTGTACATAAGCTAAAGTACTTGTCGCGTTTTTTCTGGATGCTGTCACAGTATGTGTATCCTCTCCAAAAGAGGGCCCAAGAGGTGCATGGTTTTGAATGGGATGAAGATGCTCAAGAAGCTTTTGACAGGGTGAAATAAATTTTGTGTCATCTGCCAACTGTGTGCCCTCCAAGCCAAGAGGATGATTTCTATGTGTCAATGACAGTAGGTACCGTGGCTATTGGGGCGGTGTTACTGCAGAAGGTAGGAAGGAACTATAAGCCTATCTACTTTGAAAGAAGGGTAATAAGTCCTGGAGAGGCAGCTTACACTGAAGCGGAGCAGTGGGTCATGGCATTGGTTTTTGCTTGTAGAAAGTTCAAAGTGGACCTCATTGTGCGTAAGTTTTATGTGTTGACGGCTAATAATCTATTGCCGGAAATAGTACTACACTTAAAGCCAGGGAAGCGGATCATGAAGTGGGTGATAGAGTTGCAGGAATTTGAGTTTGAGTTCAAAATTGACCACACAAGTCGGTCCCATTTGGTGGACATTTTGGTCAGCAAAGTAGTGGATTTTCCAATTTATCCAAGAGTAGTACGAGATGAAGCCAAAGAGGAGCTCGACCTGATTGGAGCCTTTACCATGTGGTTTGATGGTGCATATAGGAGGGTGATAAAGAAAGTTGGTGGAGGTGTGGTGATACACGATCCACACGGCAAGGTAATCTTCTCAAAAGCCTATGATTTGGAGGATGTTCATACCAACAATGAAGCACAATATCTTGCCCTCCATCTAGGTTTGAAACAATGCGTCGAGTTCGGCATTTCCAGGTAGGTGGTCAAAGGTGATGCGTTATTGGTCATCAAGAAACTACTAGGCCAATGGCAAGTAAAACGCGAGAGGCAGACCAGCTAGCAAGCAGTAAGGTGCAGGTACATGTTGCAGGTATATATGTGGCCCCGGCCACATACACAGGTAGGGAGTCATTGAAGGAGGTGGAAGACTTCTTGGATACAGGGCAATGTCCTCAAGGTTTGTCTAAACTGCAAAGGAGGAGGATAGTTCAGAAAGCACGCAAATTTACACTAGTAGGTGAAGACCTAATGACTTACGGCAGAGACGGGGTGCTGAGGAGAGTGCTCTATAAAGAAAAGATTAACTTGGTGCTGGAGCAATGCCATGAGGAGAGCGGACACCAGGGGAAAGGTCAAGTACTATTTCGAGTGTTGAGAGCGGGTTTTTGGTGGCCTTCAGTAGTGAAGGATGTGCACTATTGGTGCAAGACCTGCCACGAATGCTAAAAATTTGACAGGTCTTGAAAATGAAGGAGAGAGGCGTTTGACAGCTGAGTCACAGGGAGCGATTATTGCTAAAAATTCTTTCAAAAAATGGGGTTTGGATGCCATCGGTCCACTCCCTAAGTCTATAAGTGGTAAGAAATATGTTGTGGTAGCCATCGACTACCTCACCAGGTGGATCGAGGCCAAAGCTATGAAGGAGGTAAATGCACAGGTTGTGGCCCACTTTGTTTTCGATAACATTTGTTGCCGTTTCGGAGTGCCGTGGGTACTCATTTCTAATAGAGGGCAAGGATTCAGAAGCAAGCTAATGCAGGCATTGGTGGAAAAACTAAAGATTCAGCATCAGTTTTCCTCGCCTTATCATCCCCAATGCAATGGTCTTGTGGAGAGTGCCAATGGACAAATCATCAAAATGCTCACAAAGTATGTATATAAGCAGGAGAAAGAATGGGAGATCAATCTAGAAAAGTGTCTATGGGCCTACAGGACGTCCTACAAAGTGGAGACCAACTTTACTCCATTTGAGTTGGTTTATGGTAAGGAGGAAGTGCTGCTAGTGCATGCACAACTAGGGGCTTTGAAAGGTATGTGGTGCATCAATGCCACTCCACCAGCTGTCTTGCAAGATAGGATTTTCGGCCTTGAGGCATTGCAGATGGATAGAGAGGCAACAACAGACTACTATGTGAAGTAGCGGGAAAGAAGAATGGCCAAAGTCAATGAGAGTCTTCCATAAAAAAAAGATAGAAGAAGGGGACCTAGTGATGAAGTATGAGAGCTACTTAGACTTCACCTTCCAGAAGAAGTTCAAAAAGAAATGGACGGGTCCGTACAGAGTGCTAAAGGCCTTTTTGAATGGAGCCTATCAACTGGTGAGAGCCAATGGCAAACTTCTCACGCACAGGGTAAATGGTGTACGGCTCAAGTTGTACTTTGATAGGGAAATGGTGCCCGATGTACATCAAATGATGACCACGAGGGTTGGGCAACCCACTTGAAGGGACTCAAGAGTAACAGACATACAGTTTTGTACATATTTTACATATGGTGGTGTGTTTTCCAGCATGTTTGTGTGTTTGCAGAGTGTTGCAAGTTTCAAGTTTAAGAAAGATACTTTTGGTTGAACATGAATGTTGAGCAGGGGGGTGGGCAATGATGGTGCAAACAAAGTTGTTCCGCTCTATAAAGTGTGTTGTGTAGTGCAAAGGGTGCTAATAGGTGCATGGTAGAGGTCTAAAGCCAGCGTGGGAAACCTCAGCAGGACAGTGGGGCAACGAAAATGCATGCTTAAAGTGTTTTTTTTTAGGCTAGGGGGACTCCGAAGTGGGCTAATTGGGACAGCACATCAAAGTGTTCGAGATGCGTGGAATGTGCCCCGAAATGTGGTGTTCAAGATTCTCTAGAAGCTCGTCCAAATGGCTCGCCAAACAGAGTCCCGGTGTGAAAGTTATGATTGTCCAAAGATGGAATGCTTTCCAGGTCCCGACGGGCAGAGCAGGTACAGATAGGTGCCGGAAAATGGGATCATTGGATACATGTGTAAAGCTCACGTTGTCGATCATGCCAGTCTTTTCGGTTTGCCATTCGGAGCTCAGACCGGCAAGTTATGGCCTAAGGAATATTTGACAGAGCTCGGATACGTGCTCACCGAGCCGCATTGGGAAACGTGCCATTTGGTGTTTTCTCGAGCTCGCCAGGTGTCTAGTGGGTAGCATACAGCATGTGACGCTAGTCGAAGTCGACGGCACTTGAATCGGAGTCCAGAGCATGGAGATATGCTTGGCCGAGGTCGACAATTCGTAGGGAACGTGGATGATCGGATGCTTTTCCCGATGTTTAGGACACGCCGTTTGAGGCTGTTGAGGCGTCATGATGCGGAGCTGATAGGTGGATCTCCCATGTGACATGATCAAAGAGTTGATGGGCGAGCCCGAACACATGGAGCACGGACGGCACGTGAATCAAATGCTTAAACTTTCTTTGTTTTGTAAAGTTAAAAGGTAAGTGGTGGCTTGACTCGAAGGTTTAACAAAAAATAATATGGTGATGAACGTCAAGGTTGATTTAAAAAAGGGAATCCTGAGTAAGAAGAGAAGAAAGCCCAAGGCAACAAGTAGGTGCAAGTGGGTAATTACTGCCCAAAACGTTGTTTTTCATTAGTTTGTATAGGAATCACTAAAGATGCTTTTTTTCTGGCTCAAAAGGAAAAGGGAAGGGCTCTTGGGATAGTTTCTGCGACGTTAAAACTTCTTGTATTTTGTTGGGGATGCCATGCGTCGAGAGCAACAGCTAGAGGGGAGAGAGAGAAGGAGATTCCATGTGCAGCCGAAGGCGAACGGAAAGTAGCACTGGGAGCTGGGGCTCAAAAAAGAAGTTTTTTTTCCTTCTTAAAAAAGCTAAGAGGCCAAGAGAAGGAGCAGCGGGGTTCGAAAAAGTGGAGAAGGGTTTTCTTTTTGCTAAGGAAGAGGGAATTAAGAAGGAGGAAGAAGATCTTCATACGCTCGCGCTCGGCGGTCGAAGCTGAGATGCATGGTCCGTGAAGCGGCGCAGAAAAAGCAAGCACCTTGCAAAGGAAAAGGCCTTCAAGGGCTCGCTCGTTAGAAGCTGGGGAAAGCTCACGAAGAGCAGGTCTCATGGAAACCTTTGTGTATGGCTGGAGCGGGGTTCGCCCTTTGTGTTATTTTGGTTTGAGCCGGTTGCAACGACGGTGTTGTACCTATTTCTGGTGTGAATGAAGAAGAGAAGCCCCCCATTGCAGTTGATTTTGACGTCGTCTCGCCCCCCTTTCCCCCCAACTCTTCTGCTCTCGTGTGTGTGCGTGCGGGTGTGTGCGGCAAGTGTTGCCCCCGCGACGAAGTGGTGCAGAGAGAGAGAGAGAGAGAGAGAGAGAGAGAGAGAGAGAGAGAGAGAGAGAGAGAGAGAGTGCGGTGATTTGAGTGTGTGGGAGAGCACAGAACTGCTGCATTGGTGTGTGCGTTGTCGTGTGGTGCTTCACGGCGGGTGCGTGCGCGTTGAAACGATGCTGTTTTGAGTCGGTTGGTCGACGGTGCGTCGCTCAAAGTTGGTTTTTCAGTGGATTGGGGTACAGTGTGTCCTGGGCTATAGGAGGCATCCGTGTTAGCGCGCTGGGCGTGTTCTCCATTCTCCCTCTCCAACGTCATTACACGCCAAAATCTCGAATAATCACCAAATAGCCATACTTGTTTTTATCGAAATATATTTTGATCGAAAAATCTTTGTTTTTGTGTGTTGTGTCAGACTCGCATGGTGCAGTAGTTTTTCTCTCACCACAGAGTTAGCTTGCTGGGTATAGGCCACTTCATGGTGTTGTGTAGTCATCCTGCTCACTTTAGAAGTAGGTAGAAGCTAGTCTCTTTTCTCGTGCTATGCAGCCACTTGGCTCACTGCAAAGAAGGGTTTTAGAACACACTTAGATTATCACTCGTGTGGTGCAATAGTATATCTCTCACCATAGAGCTGAGTTAGAATTTAGTGGTCGACTCTTGGAGCGCAGTAGGCATGATGCCACACCTCTCACTTCAGAGTGACCTATAGGTTTCTCAATTTTAGGTTAGCTCAAATCATCGTTTGTATCACATAGAAACTCAAGAGTTTTGCTTGTCAAACAGAGAGTGGAGAGATGCATAGTTTATGCCCTCTTCATCTCTTTGTGAGACACTATTTACTCTTGTGCTTTGAACTCCAAAAACACATCATTGTTCATCCCTAGATGACTTGGTGTTGTCTTGGATGTAGATACATATGATATTTGGCTTGCATCTCAGATTGATAAGTTGTCCCCCGCTGATGTTTGTGTTGTGATTTCCACACACTTCAATAGGGATTAGATTAAGTCACATTATCGTTCTTACTACATAGAGATATGAGGGATACGTTTGTCTACCTAAGAGTGGAGAGATGCATACCTATGCCCTCTTCATCTTAGCATGACACGCCTTCCCCTTGTATTTTTTGATCCGTAGATATGCCACTCATCAGTAGATGACTTAGTGTTTTCTTGGATGTAAGTATGTATGATGTTTGACCACAATCTGAGACTGTTAAACTGTCCATTAATGGTTGTGATGTGCGTTCCACACACTTCATCAGGGGTTAAACTATCAATCAACATTACAGCAACGTCTAGGACTTGTGTTGAGCATATGTCACACAAGTTGGGTTGTTCACATGTACGCTCCGATCGTTAACGTGTATTATGTAACACAAATAACAGGGTCCACTTCTTGTGATGAGTGTCCCTCACACTCTTGGCCTATTCACCTCTCTCCATCTCTCTCTTTGTGTGTTCTCCTCTCTATTGTACAATGTATGGGTGCAATCATAATATATTGTTGTTGGCTATAAATTATGTCAATTGTGTATGGATTAGGGTCATGACAGGATTTTGATAGTTTCCCCTCTCCTTTGACAACGTTTATGTTTTAAAATTATATCTTGTAGATATGGCAGATACTAAGCTAGAGAAACATCAGCAAAAAATCACCTTCAAAGTGATAGGATTGTGAGAGAGCCCGAGAACTAAACCCAAAAAACATTGTATTATGGAATGTTTTTTTGTACAGAAACAAGACTACTTGCATACCCTATCTACAAAGTGTCTTCCTCATTACATAACTCAAAATGGAAAAGAAGTAAGGGAGGTTTTCTAGGATACTAAAGTCCCCCCACTCTTCGGCATCAACTCTTAGAAGGAGATTCCATTCGTCGACCACAACAAAAGAGGCTAGAATCTCGCAGTAGGAACAAGATATAGTCAACCTGTAAACCATCACGCCAAAAACAAGATAGAGGACGCGCAGAAGTGAGACCATGGATGCTTGATTCCTTAGTGTTTAAACTCGGTTGCGGGTGTTATACAAGTAATTATATGGCCAAACGAAGACAAGATTAAGGTTTAGTAACTAGTATCTACAAAGACTTGAGTTTTGCACACACTTTAGGCTTAAAATAAGAGATAGATAATGACCACTTTAAACACAACCTCCATTGAGAAGGCTGTTTGGTTTTTTTGATAGTTGTCAGGCTGAGTAGTGTCGCCTCCCTCTCCTTCGTTAACCGGTTTGATAGCTTATAGACACCCTTGTGCAGTGTTCCCTTGCCTATACCTTGAGAGTCTCAGTACTTTGCAGCCCTCTAAGGGCTTGTCTCCTCCATTTATGGCTTGTACAAGGACCCCTGTCTTCCACTGGCAAACCCTCTTTGAGAGAAATTCCTTCCATGGAGCTGCCATTGTATAGTGTCGGCTACCACCCAAACCTCCCCCATTTCACAAGGTGGGCTCCCTATGCAATTTTGTTGTAGGCCCCCTCAAAGCTCCTCAACCCCTTCTATAGCTCTCTCCTCTAAGCTGTACGCAGCCCTTCAAATCCCTCTCAGATTAGGAAATTTCGGAGGTCATTTGGAGGGCCTTCTAAGAAAAATAGAATTTTGAATTTCTCTCTCTAGAAAATAGGTGTTGTAAAAGCAAATGTAAAGTTGGCATAACCATTCAAAAAAGTGTACTTACAAGTAGATTCTTGCCACAGTGTCATAACGATCATGATGATTGAAGATTAAATCATTTTCAGTTGCATTTAGTGAACATCCTAGAATTGGAGGGAGTTTGCTGTACATGGAATGTATGAGTAAAGGAAATAGGACGTATCCTTCCAAACCTGCTCTCTCCTTACTCTCTCACTGTTTGTGTGCGCTGACCTTAAAGAAATCCTCCCTTTCTTGCCATGTTGCACACATGGCTTCTTCTTCCACCCCGACAAATGTCCTCCTTAAAAGACCCTTCTATCATCTACACATTGAAATGGATCCCCAATATATGCCGTTGTGTAAGCGACGCAAAACTAACATGAAAGTGACACCGATCATGGCAGAGAGACTCAGAGAAGAGGGAGCAAAACACTTAGATATTTGGACAAAAGGCTCACTCTGTCCATTGAATCCCATGACAAATGCTTTCCCAGCATTTTCAAAACCCACTAACTTATTGAGCTTTGCAGGTAATGGAGAGAATGGATTGCTTTGCTACTATAAAGCTCTAAACAACAAATCAGAAACTTATAAAGACATGGTGAAGCACCAAGCAAATGAGATTCAAAGACTTTTAGACTTGCATCATGAGGACCGAAACATTGTAATGAAGCACACACAAGAATCACAGGTCTTATGAACAAAGGTATGGTCATTACAAAACAAAGAGACAATGTTAGGCACTCTTGAAACGTTGAAGGTGGGCTCTGGCGGCCTTAAGAAAAGAATCCAAGCATTGAGGTGAGCATTGTAAACTATCTAATTAATTTAAATTAATCTAATGGTTTGTTTATGTTAGTTATTCTTTCTTTGTAGAGATTCCATCTATCCAGACAAAGAAAACATAGACCTGAAGGCCAATGTAGGAAAGCACTTAAAGCCATTGATAACTAGTGGTCTTGCAAAGGATATCATGCATGAAAAAAAGTTTAAGGTTTTGCAATGAGATGTCGTTTACAGATTCATTTCAAAGAATGCAGTGCCTCCCAAGCATATACAGGGTACATTGGACTCCCTTGGAGTTAGTAAAATAGGTTACTCAGCTATTCAACAGTCTATCTCTTCCATGTTTGTGAAGAAGGGAATAAAGTCTAAGCTTTTACCAACAGCTCCAAGTGTTTGAAAGAAAAGACTACAGCTCAATAATGGGAATAGACAGACTTCATTGGATATCCATTTCATGTTCAAGATATTTATAGCTCACACAGAACTATTGTCACTTATGATGAGTACAACAATATCTTCATGGACCTCACTTTGCTGCAAAATGGTAGAGTTCTACAATATCACATTCGAAGAGAAAGGTGGCATTCTACATTTTTTTTTGAAGCTAGATGAGTGTGAGATTCTTAAAGAGCAGACGCTAGAGCGAGTTACAATCACATTAATGAAGAGGGCCCTTTCCAAATGTCCCACTGATGACCCTTCATACTTCAATGTTCAATAAAAAACAAACATATGGTGGCTTGGTGCATTTCAAGTAATCCAGTTATCTCCAATTTTGGAGCTCTAGCAAGCCCTCTATTGTACCTAAATTTTAGATTTAATTTTTGTATCTCATAAGGATTGATCTTGTAGGTAAAGAAAGAAGAGCATGACATTTTATTTTGGGTGTTCCATCAAACCCCTATTCCAGATATCATTGATAGGCAAATGAATCGAGGAGAGATATTGGATGTAGATGGGAGAGGAGACTTTCAAGTTCAATGGCATCTTGCAGGTGACCTCAAAACACTGAAATGTATGTATAATTGTGGAATGGGTGCCATGGCAAAGTATCCATGCTTGTATTGCATGGAACCTGTAAAAGTGATGGACTCAAAGTGGTGGCGAAAGGCTCCAACTCGTCACAATCAAGACTCTAATTTCCGACCAGTTCTGAATATACCACTTGTTAATGTCCATATTTGTACAATGCATGCTCTCTGCCGAATTGTAGAGAACTTGGTAATATCTGTACATTGGGTTTGCTTGGAAAATAGAAAAGTCATATGAACGACAAGTCGCTCTAGAGGCTTTGGAACTAGTTTTGTGAGATATTGGTCTACATGGGGGCAATGTGAAAATACAGCGGGATGGAAAAATTTCAACCAATGAGAAAGATGTACCCTGCAAACAATCCATAGGTGGGTTCAAGGCACGCCGTTTTCTATCTAAACCTCAAGGTATGAAGATATGATCAGTGAAAGACCAAGAGCCAACAACTCGCAATGCAAAGGGTGATGTGTGGCATTCCATTGACATATTATTTCAAATGTGTGAGAATTATGATTGGTCATAGGATAATCTCAGCAAGTTTAAACAGAACCTTCAGCTACTAAAAAATCCTTCAAGACAGCATGGAGTAACACTCAAATCACTCATTACATGGTAAATTCAAAGCGTATCATATAGTCTTAGTACTAAGTGTGTGTTTAAATTTCTTCTTTTGCAACACATTATGTTGAATCATTTGTCATACTTCATCCAAAAGTATGGGTATCCAGGTATATGGAACACCCAGGGCCTGGAGAAGTCTCATTACATGGCTAGAAATGCCTACTTCAGACACACACAACATGGAGGCTCTCGAAATAAGGCAAACAGTCTAAAGAAGTTATTTCAGTGGTTTTATCACAGAATCATTCATCGCACGAAACAAAAGCAAGTATTGGCCTCTTCAGCAATCGTACAGGCAATCAGACATTTGCAAATTCAGAAAGGAAAGCGAGTAGACGCATTCAACAACTCAAGTGCTCTTGAAAGTCAAATCAGGTGGAGAGAGACAATACAATATGCCAATTATCGGTGGAACAAGAGAGTTAGAGTTTAGATGATCGATGTACCCCAAATTCCTGTAGAATTAAATTCAATATGTACCACAACTATTTCAACATTTTGATGATTTGCAAATATCATTTGGAACCTCGCCCTTGTATCTGATCATTAAATGTTTGCCATACTCTAAGAGTTTAGTAAGGTTTTCTTTCCCTAAAGATAATGCCATTGCTATGTATATGTAGTAATATGTTGCACGGCCCCCAATATATCTTGGCGATTAACCAAAACATTCTCTCCTAAAAACCTTGTCGACGAGGATTACTTTGTCAGCATTTTGTGGCAGCATTGGACCACTTACGAAGCAAGATAATGTCTTGAAAGCATAGGTTGCAGTATTCCCTCTTGTGACATTCTGTTGTGGAAGATTAGGATGGGTGCCTCGCGTAAACTAGGAAGACATTGTCCTAGAGTTGCATCCCTACCATGGAACTGTCTTCTTCAACGACGAAGAAAGTCGTCCTTTTCAGCAATCCATGACTGTAAACAAAAGAAGTGTTTGTGTTGGGGTTAAGGCCTATGTGCCTTGACCGGTCGCCCAGGTCATGGGCGCCCGCCCACTGTTACCCTATACTTATAGTGAGTATACTGTACAGGGGGAGCTGCCACTTCACTGTCTCCCCACCCACATCATGTGTGTCTCCTTCTCTCTCTCTCTCACTCTCCGTCTGTGGTGCTCCCCGATCCCCTTCAATTATGTGCCTTCACCGGTCGCCCAGGTCATGGGCGCCCACCCACTGTTACCCTATACTTATAGTGAGTATACTGTATAGGGGGAGCTTCCACTTCACAGTCTCCCCACCCACATCGTGCGTGTGTCTCCTTATCTCTCTCACTTTCTGTTTGTGGTTCTCCCCGATCCCCTTCAATTGGTATCAGAGCTATGGTGACCGCGGAGAGCACGACGGCTTTGAGAGCTTCAAGGCGATAGCTCCCTCGCTCTCAAAGCTGTCGTGCTCTTCGCTTCGAGGCGGCTTTGATAGCTCGCTCGCTCTCAAAGCCGTTGTGCTCTCCGCGGTCACCATAGCTCTGATACCAATTGAAGGGGATCGGGGAGCACCACAAACGGAGAGTGAGAGAGAGAAGGAGACACACGAACGATGTGGGTGGGGAGACTGTGAAGTGGCAGCTCCCCCTATACAGTATACTCACTATAAGTATAGGGTAACAGTGGGCGGGCGCCCATGACCTGGGCGACCGGTCAAGGCCTATACTTATAGTGAGTATACTGTATAGGGGGAGCTGCCACTTCACAGTCTCCCCACCCACATCGTGCGTGTGTCTCCTTCTCTCTCTCACTCTCCGTTTGTGGTGCTCCCCGATCCCCTTCAATTGGTATCAGAGCTATGGTGACCGCGGAGAGCACGACGGCTTTGAGAGCTTCGAGGCGATAGCTCGCTCGCTCTCGACAGTAGAGAGATTAAGAAAGCTTGGAAGCTTTGTGAGAATGCAATAGGAGCTTGTGAGCTGAGTTGAGAGTGATGTATGCTCTTGTGGAAGCTCAGAAAGGAGTGTGGAAGATTGCGTGTAAGTGAAGGTGCTGCCCTAAAACTGTGTGCGGAGCAGCACAATTTTCAGATTCGTTTTCTCTCCTTGTAGAATGCAGATATGAGAATTATGTCCGCCATGCCCATCCATTTCGACGTGGTCTACAACTTTGCAGAAGAAACTTTTTGCAAATTCCTCACCGTTTTGCTGATATTCAGCTCAGACTGACTGTATATAGAAATTCCAGATTTTCTGTTGTCGCATTGTGTGCGAGTTTGATGCACTTTTGGAAGCACGGGAGATGCTTGAAATTGAGTGCATAAATTCTGAGTTGAAGATGCAATTGCAGCTTGTGTTAAGCTTGTGGTTTGAGGGTTTTTGGTAGACTTGGGCAACGAAGTACGGAGGCGTTTACACACCATCGAGGCGGTCTCTTGAGAGACGCAGTTTTTTGGAGCACACAGGTGGAGCTTCTTTCATTGGTTTTCACAAAATACTTTGGCAGTGATTTTGTGCTTGGATTCATGGTCTTTGCGAATGGTTTGCATATGGTTATGGCGCATGGTTGATGCCCATTATACATGCATTTTGACGAGCACTTTCAAGTGCCGGTAAGCTCTCTTGAGAGCATTGTTTTTGCATTGATCAAGTTTCTGAATTGCAAATCTTTTGGCGCTTGCTTATGCGTGGTCACTCCGTTGATGTACGTTGAGTGCGGATTGCCATTGTATGTGAAAATGTGGAGCCATTTTAGAATTTGTACTCATTGGCATTGAGTAGTGTTATTGTTTATGGTAGAGATTGTACTTGAGTTTTTTGCTCAGTTTTCAGAGAAAATTCTGTCGGATTTTTCCCAGATTCTCGCTATAGTTTGTGATCAAGTGTTTACTCTCACTTTGATAGGTTTTGTCAGTTTGGACACAGTTTTGTGTTTTGTATCCACTCTCGCAAGAGTGAGGAGTTGTGTATCTTTCTTTGCTTGAGACAGTGGTTTGCTCTCGGGTGGGAGAGTCTTGTGATCTCGAGCATTGTTTGCCATAGTTTTGCAGAGCTTATGCATGTATATTGAGTGTAGTTTGATGCGCATTGATTGCTCATTGTATTGAGCTTGCAGGAAAATGGTTATTTTGTGTTGATAGCCATTGTACGTCGAAACTCTGGTGAAATTTTCCCAGGAGTTTTATGCGTATCATTTATGCGATCTAGGTAGAGATTGTTGGTTGCACTCAGCATTTGTGTGCGGTGTTCTCTGCAGGTGGGAGATTTGTGCATGTGTATGCATCGATACTGCATAGTGTGGGCTTGGTGATTAGCTCAAAGATTGCAGTGTGATACTAGAGCAGGCGAGGCTTGTATTGACATTGCGGGAGCTCTATTTTGGAGTGTGTCTCACAGGTTTTACATTGTGTTTCTGGCCATATTTGTAGACAGTTTCCAGGTGTTGTTGGTGAGGTGGTTTTTCTTTCTAGTTTGCTACATTGTGCTCATGGCAGAGACAGGTGATCGCTCAGATTATGATCTCTCTGAAATGTGCATGTTTGATGGGTCAGACTTTGCAGCATGGAGCGAGTGTATGCTTGATGCATTGACACAACGAGAATTGCATCGACCATTGAGTGGTGATGCAGGTAAACCTTCAAACATGTCTGACGATCAGTGGCAGGAGCTAGAGGAGATGGCACTATCTACGCTCTCTTTGCACCTTGCGGAATCTGTATATGCTCTTGTTATGTATGAGACTACTTCGAGAGCACTTTGGCGCAGATTACATGAAATGTATGATAGATATGAGTCATCACGGACTCGTGTGAGACATGTACATTCACGAGTATGCCGACAGGTGACATGTTGGTATTGTGGTCATTCTGGACACGTTAGACGGCGTTGTTTTCATCGTATGCGACATCGTAGGGGACATGGCAGTCTCAGAGATGTATGTAGTGATGCCATGGACTCAGTTGCTTTGACAGTTGAGGCAGATGTAGTGTCGGAGTATACTAGTGACGGGGATGTCACTTTTACCTCAAGCTATGCACGAGATGCTATACATGTGGATGGTGCACTCCCTTCGCAGTGGTTGCTAGACGCAGATGCTATGTTTCATGTCACGCCGCATCGTGCATGGTTTTGTAGCTATTCTAGCGGGATGCTTTGTAGTGTACGTTTGACCGATGGATCGGTGCATGCGATAGCAGGTGCAGGAGATGTGAGACTGTCATTACCGAGTGGTGGATCTTACTTGTTACGACATGTGCGCTATGTACCAGATTTGACAGTGAGTTTGATCTCGATTGGTCAGCTTAGAGATTGTGGATGTCAGATTTCGCTACGAGAGCGAGATTTTGTGATGCATTTGGATTCGCTAGTGATTGCGAGAGGTGCCAGGAGTGGTACAGGTTATCCATTTCATGTGGATCACGGGAGAGACGGTGTTGTCTCTATGATCATGCATCCAAGTAGAGAGCGAAAGAGCAGGCGAGTCTCTTTTGCTTGTGGGTTGCAGGATGCTTTGCATGGAGTGCAGAGTAGTGACCTTGTTGTGCAGGTTTTGTCTACGGATGCACAGGTAGAGTGGGACAGCTCTAGTGAGTCACAGCAGGATGAGTCATCAGAGGTGATGACAAAGATGACTCACATGGATGCTGAGATTTTGGCTATTGTGGAGTCATTTCTTGATATGCTTATGCCAGAGCTTGATGCAGATTCAGGACATATGGATACTCTTGGTGCACATGTGATATGTGGTGGGCACGAGGAGTCACTCCAGAGCTCGGAGTCAGAGTGCCATGGTCTCTATGATAGGGGACAGGATTTCCATGAGTTGAGTTCTCAGCTGGAGGTGGCAGAGGTTGCCAGGGTTGCATCAACGTTCGGTGTCCTTATGTACGAGATGATGATCTCGAGGCCCGACATAGCAGCTGCAGTGGGAGCATTTGCAGTAGGGTTGATCAGTCGTTCGATGACTGATCTTGGCATAGAGCATAGGGGAGGTTTGCAAGTATTGGACCGATACTTGCAGGAGTGCATGAGCTCCTATAGACTATTTGCAGAGCTTTGAGCTAGCTCTATGTGGCTTCTGCAGCGGGATGTTTGTCTATCAGTATAGCCGGATGCACTAGCTCATCGAGAGTCAGTGGGCATAGGTTGAGAGAATCTCTCACCTTCTATTAGTTGTACACTAGTAGATCTTGCTTAAAGGCACATTGGCCTTTAAGTGGGAGGTTTTTGGGGTTAAGGCCTATGTGCCTTGACCGGTCGCCCAGGTCATGGGCGCCCGCCCACTGTTACCCTGTACTTATAGTGAGTATACTGTATAGGGGGAGCTGCCACTTCACAGTCTCCCCACCCACATCGTGCGTGTGTCTCCTTCTCTCTCTCACTCTCCGTTTGTGGTGCTCCCCGATCCCCTTCAGTTTGTGTATGTGTGAGAAAGAGAGACAAACAGAGATGGGGGGGGGGGGGGGGGGGGAGGGCATAAATTTATACCATGAAACTCTCATCTTGCAAAAAAAGTTCATCCTTCCATAGGTTGACTGATCTGGTTGACTCCTCTGCTGGTCGACTCCTCCATATCCTGTTTACTAGTTGATGGCTTAAGATTATTTCGAATAGCTTGAAATGTGGTTTCATCAGGAAGGGTTTCTTTATACTTTTCTGCCTTTTCAAAGCAGAGTTTAAGGTAGTCCAGTGGGTTACTGGAGATCTCCATTGCCTCATCATCACTACTGTCATCTGAAACAAATCCATTCCTCTCCTCCTGATACTTCGAGATAGTGGCCAGTGCAAAGTCCTCCCGCAAACAAAAAATACTTTGTATATCATGGAGGAAAATGTACGACCTATCTTCAAATTTAAACTCTAGCACTCCTGGTAGCATTAAGGTGGCTTGCCGCTCATTGAAACCTGACACATCTAGAGGTAGCTTGATATCTGAGGTTTTCATTGAGAGAAGATTGCTTTGTTTCACCTCTTTTGCTTCTTCTTCAAGATCAATGGACTCCTCTATCTCTCTCACTTCAATATATTCCTCATTCTTTTCCTCTTTTCATCTGCTGGTAAATCTTGTTTCTCCATTACCTCCTTAGGATCTTTCATAAGACTTGTAAATAATCCATTTAAAAAATATTAGAAATCCAAAGGACTCTTGAATCATCTTGCACTCCCGATCATGTAATCTGCACCAATGGGGTCTGTACATAAGAGGCAGTTGATTATACTTCTTGTAAGACTGTCTTAGTCTTTTAAATGGACTACCACCATTTCACCAACATTAACCCTGCCCTCTTGAGTGTGAAGATCAAACTTCTCTCGTTCCAGCTTCAAATGTTCAGTCTATTCAGCTATAAACACATCAAGATTAAATGGAGCATTAAAAATGCAGGAGACCAAATCAAACTTATCACCAGCCCCAAAAGAAACTGCAAAATCTAAAATCCTTTCATCAATCACTGTAGGGTCTTCATAAATAACTATCTCTTTTTTCTTTTGGATTGTTGCAATACATTGGGCACTCTGCAAAGTAGGTGTTGAAAAATCCACTTCTCTCTTAAGTGAGTTGGGTACATTAAATTTTGGAGTAGAAGGGGACTCCATTTCTATATATGGGTCAGTATTAGGCTCCTCCAATCCTAGAGCTGGCTTCTCCAAACTACTGGCAGGCTCTGCAACAGTTATATCAATGGGTTCTGTGAAGTCTACATTCCTCTTCATTGATGTTTTTAACAGCTCCGACAGTCTTCTTGGAAGGTTTCCTTGGCCAACAATGCGCTAGGGATCAATTTTTTGCCTCTTCCTCCTATGTGATCTTAAACATGCCATTTATTTCATACTCACAAATATAAGTTAAAATGAGTATATATAAAAAGAAGAGCACCAAACAATCATATAAGTTTTGAACAAACTATAACTAGGTATCTTAGAATTGTTACCAACTAATCATATAAACAAAAAAATAAGATGATTACTATGCATTAAATGCAAAACTCGATTATATATGTGAGGAGTAAAAGCCATACAAGTGGATCACGGTGCGAAGATTACATAAACAAAAATCCATACAACTATAAGCGTGTCGTGATCCACTTAGTGGGCTTTCAAAAAATAGAATAGCTACCAATACATCAAAGCAATTGTACTTTCAGAAAAAATGTTTGTACAAAATCAAAAGAGGATCATGGCGCATGGAATATGTAAATTAATGTTAAAAAAAATGCTGGCGCGCCGTGATCCACTTAGCAGGCTTTCATGCATTGAAATACCTACAATATTATTATACAAAAAATCCCTTTGTAAATATTAGAAGAGGATAACGATGCGCGGAGTATGTAAAGGAATCTTCATAATGTAACTGGCGCGTCGTGATCCAATTATGGAATTTGAAAGGTGAAATGATCTTTTACATTTTGAAGCACACTCACAAAACACAACTAAACCAAGGACATAGTAAAACTGAAGAGATTGGCTTTACCTTTGCTAGGACTAGACATTGTTGTTGGAGTAGAGGTTTTGGATTGGGAATGTAGTTTTGAGTTTTCAAGCTTCTGATTTCTGTAGCTTGAAGGAGGTAGAGGCCTTCTTAGGTGTCTCTTTCCCACTTCCTCACTTTCTCTCTCTGTCTCTCAAGGCTTTAACCCCGTCTCTTTCGAGGTATGTAATTAGCTTGACCACACCAGTTAATCTCTCTCTCCCCCTCCTTCTCTCTATCCCCCCCCCCCCCCCTCTCTCTCTCTCTCTCTCTCTGTCTCTCTCTCCTCTCCCCTTTTCATGCAATAATAGATATTACCGTTGGCGTTTTTTACGATGTGAGCCGCATATATTGAACGCGTGTTACAAGGACATGCATTTAATGGGTGGTACGACCAAAGAAAAGATTTTTAACAACCCAAAAATACGTGTACATTTATAGTAACAAATGCACACTTGATTTCATGATAAGAGAGAGAGAGAGTGAGAGAGAGAGAGAGAGAGATATAGAGTGAAATACAAAGAGAGAGAGGAAGAGAGAGAAGAAGCCTGCATATATAGACGACCTCTGCAAGAAGTAGAGGGAGATATCTAACGGAAAGGGCAACCTCTGCGAGAGATAGAGAGAGACATAGCGACACCTATAGCCGAGACATCCTCTTCAACCAAGACTCAAGGCTCCTACACGCGTTTTTTCCATTTGAATTCCACATAGAGAGGTATTTCCATAGTGATTTTTGTAGATGAAGAGTCAAAAAGAGATAAAGAGAGAGAGAGAGTGAGAGAGCTAGAGTTGATGATAGTCTGTTAGGTTTGGAAGCTAAAGGCTGAGAGTGATTGACGGACAGAGTGTCAGAGATAGTATTTTTGAAACTTTGCTTGGTTTGAAAGAAGAAGAGACATAGACAGAGAAATACAAAGAGAGGGATGTCATAAAATGGATCACAGCACGCGGTAGAGTGTTCTCTTTGCTTGATTTTGTGCCCGCGCGCCGTGATCCATACAGAGAGAGAGAGAGAGAGAGAGAGAGAGAGAGAGAGAGAGAGAGAGAGAGAGAGAGAGAGAGAGAGAGAGAGAGAGAGAGAGAGAGAGAGAGAGAGAGAGAGAAAGTATCCTACAAAAGTGTTGAGGCTTGTTGCTTACAAGGCATGATATAGATTACAATTTTTTCTTGATCCTCTTGTGGATCACGATGCGCGGAGAGCAACTAGCCTGGCTTCAAGATGAACCCGCGCGCGCGCCGTGATCCATAAAAAACGGGGTGGTGGAGAGAGAGAGAGAGAGAGAGAGAGAGAGAGAGAGAGAGAGAGAGAGAGAGAGAGAGAGAGAGAGAGAGAGAGAGAGAGAGAGAGAGATAGATAGATAGATAGATAGATAGTTCTATTATCGTCCTGGGAGGTCAAATATGACCTATGGGACCAAATGAACATGTCACGTGGTGTGAGTGGAGTTCATAAGTGACTCTCGATGCTCAAAAATGGCTGAAATGAGCGTCGCAATAGAGAGTCCACATCGTGGTTGGGAGAGGAAGGTATGTAGGGAGAGCTCATGGCTGAATATATGGGGAAAAGAGGACCTAATGTGGTCAAAAGCTGAGCACTCAAGTAGTGTGTGGTACTCACTCTCTCGCACTTGACGAGGGCATAAGGTGCAAAGTCGATGACACTCCTCGCCAGTGCCCCAACGTCCTGTCTCGCAGCGTAGAGAATGGGAGCTAAGACGAATGGAGGCAATGGTGCGGATCGCACTCAACGGGATGGGCTCAAGGATGTAGGAATGGGTTCGGTTACCTCGTTCCGAGAAGAAGAGAGATTTGTAGTTTGGGGCAACGTGTGTGGTGTAATGGCTGAAGCGAGAACCTCCGGATTTCTCCCAAGCCATGATACATTGGCGTTGTAAGAAGGCCTCATTAACTTGGGAGTCGATCGACGCATCCTTGACCAAGTGACATGCATCCCATCTTCCAAACCATTTCTTGATATCAAGCATCCACCCCGAACTTAGTATTTTGCTCTTGCATGTCTTTTGAACCTTTTGACTTGCTTCATATGCGATTCTAGGAAGTCGATGCAAAGGGCTACGTTGTGTCTTACGCATGTACTCCACAACCCTTTCCATGCCCAAGACCTTAATGGGAAGCGATCCGGACTCAAGAAGTAAGAGCATGTAGGGTGTTTGTGTCTTGACTTGGAGAAAGTTGGTGAGAAAACGCTTTTGGACATTCTCAAACTCTTTCCAAGTAGACTTCCCGATGCTTCCACCCCACACCTCCACTCCATAAAGAAGCACCGGTGTCACCAATGTGTCAAAGAGGTACTTTTTGAGAGCCCAACACTTGATCTCTCCTGCATTGCACATGTTCTCAAATGCATAATAAGCCCTCTTTCCGGCTTCCAAGCGACGCATTGCACAATCCTTCCATTTATGATTGGATGGAACCTCAAGGCCAAGGTACTTGAAGTGATCTACCACTTCAAGTTTCTCATTGTTGTATACAATGCATGGATTTTCGTCATTGAGGATCTTTACAAGCATAACCTTGGTTTTGGATCCATTCACGATCAGCCCGCTATGTAGGCAAAAGCGTTCCAAGACACTCATAAGCTTTTGTGCATCTTCTAAGGTATGTGCCAAGAGCACTACATCATCGGCATAAAGCAAAAGCATGATCACCGCATTTCCAATCTTAACCTCTTCTATGCCTTCTTGCTGCATAAAATCAAGAACCATGTATTCCAATTCATCAATGAGTAGCCCAAAGAGGGTTGGGGAAAGTGGGCATCCTTGTTTGACACCAATAGTGCTTGCAAAAAATTCTGAAATTCCATCTCCCATACGTAATCGACATATCACTTTTTGGTAGATGCGAAAGACTGCATGCATAAATTCTCTCGGCACTTGAAGGCTTTGCATACGTCTCCAAAGATTTCCTCGCGGTACCATGTCAAAAGCTTTCTTGAAATCCACAAAGCAACAATACAACTTTTTTCCTTTCAATCGAGACGCTTCCATAAGAACTCGAAGAGTGACAAGGTGATCAATAGTGCTATGATGCTTTCGAAAACCTGCTTGGCCAAGCGCACGTTTGCCATTCTTTTCAGCCCATTCACTTATCTTCATCTCCATGATACATCCAAATAACTTTGCCATCAAAGAACCAACCATTATAGTGCGATAGTTGTTCACATTGTTTACATCTCCTCCTTTGTGCAAAGGTTTGATCCAATTTGCACTCCAATCATGAGGCATGCCATACTGAAGTGCAAGGTTAAACATATCGCATATCCAATATCGTGTTTTCTTGCTTGTCCATTTAATCATTTCAGCCTTGACACCTTGAAGGTCACCTGCCTTGCGAGTAGCAAGTTTCTCAAGCGCGCGGCATACATCTTCAATGGTAAAGAAGGGAGACATAAATGGAAGGGAGCTACAACCCTCCATCTTATCAACATTGGGTTGCTCATAGAGGTTCTTACAATGCATATACATATCCTCAAGAGTCAAGTCACCAAAGCTCTCAACGCGCTTGACTTTTAGATTTTGCCAAAACTTGCCACATGCATGTGCTTTCTCTTGTGCTAAAAGAAGTTGTTTTTCGACTTCCCACCTTCTCCTCTTCTTTTGAACAAGTGCTTTGTATGTGTGTGAACATTCCAAGTAAACTTCCTTGTCTTTGATTGCATCCAATCTTAGCAAGTGTTTTCGGGCTTGACTACATTCCATGTCAAACCATTTCTTCTTGGTGCTAACCTTCTTAGACCTTTTGCAAGACATGTGTTTCACCGAAAAGCATTCCTTCGCACAAGAGAAAATTACTTCTTTGAAAACTTTCCACTTGCATTCTAATGTTGGGCTCCCTTGATGCTCTATCATGCTTAACATTTGGTCCACCATATCAGCATATATAAGTGCTCGTTTGAAGTCTAGACGTAGGTACAAATGATTCACATCATGATTGGAGGCTACATGCTCGGGCCGTTTACCACACTTGAGGTCAATACATAACATCCTATGATCCGATTCCGGATTCCATTCACCAAGTGTAAAGCTTTGTATGCATTCTAGAGTGGCTTCTGAGAACAACATATAGTCAATCACGCTAGCACCATTGTGCTTTCTACATGTAAAGTCATTGGTGACTTGCCATAGAGATACACCATTTGCAATGAGCATTCCGGTACTATTGCACATATGTAGAAGTGACTTTCCATAGTGATCCACTTCTTTTGCATCATTAGAACTTCGATTATACATGTATGAGTCATCCACTCTTCTTGATACATGCGGCATGTCGACTTGTTGTGTGTCGTGTTGTAACATATTTGTGCGAGCATTCATGTCTCCAAAAACAATGACTTCACCTTGATCCTTGTAATGAGCAATGTCTTCCTCTAGTTCAACAAAGGGCTGATCTCTATCCATATTCAAGCGAGCATAAAAGTTGGAGTCATAGTGAGGAATGTAGCAGCCGGCCACAAACATGACTTGACCATTTGGTGGGCTGATTTTCAGCCATAAGTAGCGTTTATACTTATCTTCTTTGACAATGGAAATATCTTTCAAACCCTTTTTGGTCATACATGCTACGCCTCCTTGGCCTCTTCGTTGCTTTGCATTTTTGGCCCACATCAAAGAATGTACATCGTATTTGTCAAATCCAAGAATTCGTTGCGCATCATGCTCCCATGTTTCGACAAGAAGTATCACATCGGAGTCATTGGTAAGCTCATCAATGCCAATTCCCGCATTCCATGGATACCCGTTACAATTCCAAAAGCTTATTCGCAAGCGTGAGTTGGTCTCATAGATCATGTGTCCCTATTTGTTGGGTGGACTTGCATCCTCCTCAAGTGACTTTTCTTCTTGAGATGATACCTTAACCTTCTTGCTTCTTTCCTCGTATGCTTTGCGACGTACATTTTGTTGCATAAGAGTGCGATCCTCATATACATTACAACCCGTTCCTTTGAGGTAGATCCAACCATTGTCAAGGATGATCTTTCTCTTTACCTCATCAGCCATGGTACATACAATAGGTCTTTCTCCCGAGCGAGGGTCTCCTTGTTTTCCAACTTGATGTGCACCATAAGCCATGATTCTTGACATGCCAAAGTGTGTAGCAAAAAACTCTTCAATAGCAACCGCAAGAGATTGGGGTGTTTCCATGCTTTCCTCCTTGATTCCATGAATGACGATGTTCTTTGAGCGTTTTTGTCGTTCTTGCAATTCTTGAGTGTCCACATTCTCTACATTCTTTGCTTGGACAACGGCTTGCGTGATAGGAGATGTAGAAACCACATTATCCTTACATATATCAGCCCATGATTTGGATGCATTTCTCATCTCACATACATCATGTCGTATTGTATCTATCGTTTCCTCTTTCAATACATGATCACTCTCAACTTTGCTCAAGCGCTCTTTCACTACATTCATGTCCACAAGAGAGCGTTTACATTCTTGAACTTCATTCTCAAGATGCATCAAGCGTGTTGTTTGCATTTCAAGAACCTTCTTGAGGTGCTCATTCTCCACAAGGAGAACTCTTAAAGTACCATTCTCCATTGCAAGTGCGTGCAACTCTTCACCTTGCTTGTTGACGGTTTCTTGTAACGAGATCAAGTAAGCCATGATCATTGCTTCCGTTGTTGTAGACGATGTGGTTGGATTAGTATCCAAATTCCTTGGAGATTTTGCATCATTCTCCATGGCGAGTGTGGCTTTTCCACCCTTGCGAGTTTTGTCTGACATTGCCTTCAAGTCGGCAACAAAAACGCAAAGTTTTGATAGTTTTTTCAGTTGTGAGATGCTGTTACAGCAAAGCCTTTCATTACATAGAAAAATTCTGTCTTTACATCAATGCGTAGAGGGCTTCGTGCTCTTCGATTGAGGCTATAGATCACCTAAATCGGAGTTCGGATGAGCAAGTTATGGTCAAAAGAGTGAACTGTTGCCTACTAGGTCAAAAAACGGCTGTGAGAGAGAGAGAGAGAGAGAGAGAGAGAGAGAGAGAGAGAGAGAGAGATAGATAAGAAGATAGAGAGAGAGGGGGGGAGAAAGATAAGGAGAGAGATAAGGGGGGGGGAGAGAGAGAGAGAGAGAGAGAGAGAGAGAGAGAGAGAGAGATCGGGACAGAGGGGGAGAAAGAGAGAGAAAGAGTGTGAGAGAGAGAGAGAGAGATAAGGAGAGAGAGAGAATCAATTTAATAGCCATTAAAATTGGGGCGTGTTGTCTAAAAGGCTTGAAGTAAGTTTCTAATTTTCCTCCTTCCCCTTGTGGATCAGGACGAGTAGTAGGCTATTAGCCCATGTCAAATCTGAGCCCACACGCTGTAATCCCAGAAAAAGTGGGAGAGAGAGAGAGAGAGAGAGAGAGTGATCCTCTACATTTTTCTCTTTCAGTGTAATGGAAAGAACCAAGGCAGCAGCAAGGAAGGCATGGAAAGGATCAGGTCTTGTGAAGAAAGCATGTGGAAGGTCTGCTATTAAGAAGAAAACTTCAGGTAAACCAATGAAGATATTGAAGGGCCCAAGAATGAAGAATATTCAAAGAAAGATGGGTTTATTTAGAGAGATCAGAAAAGATCAGAAATGTATTGAGCTTTGTGTCCCTAAACTTCCTTTTCAAAGAGCAGTGAGACAAATCTATGAGGAAGCATGTGCTAGTGCAATGAGGTGGAAGGCAGCTGCCCTGCTGTGTCTTCAAGAAGCAGTAGAAGATTTTCTTTTGGAGTATTTTAAAGATATTACCGTTGTTGCTGCTCATGCTCAACGTGCGACAATAATGGACAAGAACAGTGAGACTCTTAAGAGAGTGCGCTGGAGATACGATAAGCTCCTTATCCCTAATGACTTTATTGATCCCAAAATGAACGATGTAATGCTAATACCACCAGGCCACCGACTTCAAGGGGTTAAGATTCATGAGGTTACTCATGAGGTGAACACAAGAGCCAGAGCTGAGCAAGAAGAAAGATGTCACTCTGAAGCCGAGAAGTTAAAGAGTCTACAGTCTGTTGCTGATGATGAAGAGGCCCAGAGAAGAAATTATGGGCAAGTTACCACTGAGCTAAATGAAAGAAACAATGATGTATTACACTCCATGACAGAGGGACTGTTAGCAAGCATTCCCCTTGCTGATAGCAGTAGGAAATTAGCACTGGACTCTGTTGATATTGGGATATTGAAAGATCCAAATGCACAAATTATCGACTCGATTGTTTATGTATGCCTAAAGTAAGTGCTCATATCTACTGCTAAGATCTTTTTTTGTTGGTACTTGGCCTCTAATTAAATCCTTGTTTGTGATTGTATCTTAATAAAGAGCCAGCTCCCTCAAGAAACCCAAAATGAAATTTATATTTTAGATCCACAAATGTTTGTGCCACTCCGAATAAAGAACACCCCCCATGGCACACTGGAGAGATGGTTTGTCCATTGTCCAATGCTCTAGGTGACAACAGTGGTGTTGCTATACGAATCAGCAAATCATTGGAGCCTTGTATGCATAGAATTGGACAAACAAGTGGTATGGACTATCAACTCCATACAAGCAACACATTTAGGGATAAGAGTGTAAGTGTTGAAAAATTCTTTAGTGTTTATTTGGGGTATGGTTGATGACCTAAATATTGTTAATAATAAATAACCTTTACTGTTTACAGATGTATAAAAATATTACTTCATGTCTATGGAAAACTCTATGGAAATCATGAATTGTACAAGTCCACCTTTAAAGCTGTCAAAGTGCCTAATCAGACAGATCCAAATTCCTGTGGTTGGAGATGTCTTCTCCATGCAGAGTATATACTTCAGAGTTTTTTTGCTCTTCATCCATTTATGTCAAAGGTATTTCCTTGTTATGGTATAGACCAACATTAGTGCTATTATTAATTAAAGTATTGACCACAAGATACCCTAATTTTGCAGAATGCTATAGAAAATTATACATTGGAATATTTACAAAGGTACCGCGCTTTAATGATTCAACATCTACTATTATCTCTTTCAACCCCAAGAATTTAAGATGCAGAAGAAAGTTTTGTCGGTGACCATATTATAGCTTTAACAATGACCGGTGAAGAGGTAGTCAAGCGAGTTTCCAACACCCTAAACCAAATTCCTCAAACTGACCCCATATTAGAGGAAAAGACACCGGCAAGCTTTGCACTTAGAGCGGCTGAATCCGAAGTTGGGGTTGAGAATGTGAAGTAGACCAAGCCCCTGAAAATATAGATGTAAAATGCTCCTCAGAGACGAAGAATGCAACAGAGGTTCTAGGCCAAGTAGAGGAGAATAAGGGAGTGCCAGGGGCGGAGGCCAATATAGAGGAGGAGGCCAATATTTCAAATCAAGGCCAGGAACAGACAACAGAATAGGTTAACCATTCGACCATGGAAACACAAGAGTCATGTACTACACAAGCACAAGAGGTGGATACCCTTGGCAATACAGAAGGAAACATCGACACTCAACAACAAAATGTCAACATTAGAAATGAACAGTATGGACTCTTGCTTCAAGTATATATGGTTGTTCCGGTAATATCCATTGTACTTAAATAATAAATGCTTTTTTGTTTCTAACTACTTATATGTATGCCACAATGATTGCAAAGACTGATTATCTTGGATCTCAATGGATTGCTACTGCTACGACAGCCGTACAATGTACATACAGAGTTCTCTGATTTACATAGTTTCCGCTCGAGAATGTGAGAGTATTGATTCAACCAGGAACCAAGGAATTTTTGAATTTTTTGATTCCAAGGTTTAGGGTTGCTATCTGGTCTTCAATGCAGGCCCATAACCTGAATCTCCTTGTTTCCATAGTTTGTAATTTGGCTGAAATTCAGAGATGGGCTTTTTATTTTGTGTATAGTCAAAGAAATTGTAATACCATTGTGGGACATTTCCACCCAGCTAAAGCTAATGTACCACTTTTCTACAATCCCTTTGAGCAGATCAATGTACCTTATGATGCTTTCAACACTTTGTTGATTGATGACACACCACATAAGGGTTTACTGAATCCATCCGGCACTACTATATCCCCACCTTCATTTGAAGGGCATCTTTACGATTTTTACCTAGAGGACATTTTGGTCCCATACCTGCAAGCAATGTACTTAAGCCCATTGAGCACATCGGAATTTGTACTTACAAATGTACTTAGTAATTCATTGATTATACCTTAAATTGATACTATCTATCTGTCTATGTGTTTCAAATACTCTCACAGAGAGAGAGAGAGAGAGAGAGAGAGAGAGAGACTTGAGCAAACACTTGATATTAAGATTAAACTAGTAAAAAATATTACATTTTTTTGAATCCATTTAGGGATGATTACATAGGCACAATTTGAATACGGCCAGAGAGATCTCCACATAAAAAAATACTTCTCCCTTCGTTGCATTACTCTTCGTCCGTCGAGAAAGAAAGAAAAGTTTACGGAGTCAATGTCGGTAGTCTCCTCCGCTATGTCATGTTGAAGTTGCAAGAGATTGCATTGTTTCCTTATTGTAATCACTGTCATAAAATTTAGGCCTTTGTCCACCACTTCCACATCTATGACAACATTGTTTGCCAAATTTGTTGCCTCTTGATTCATAGGCACATAGAAACCTTCAACAATGTGAGAACGCTTGTACCAAAAGGAGATTATTAATGTCTGTGTCGCAAGAATATACTTGACAATGAAAGTGTCAAGAGAAATCTCGCAACATATGCCATCTATTTCTTTCACATACCACCCTCGATCAAGAAGCTTATCACATAAGAGGGAATCAAATGATTTACAGAGCAGCATTGTTTTAGCAATATGTACTTTGAAGGTATGAAATAACTCAACAAAGAGACCAATAGGACAAAAAATTGTAAGTTTCATCAATTTAGTGGGTACAGAGTTTCGGAGAGACCTCTGAACATCCCTATAGATCTTGCTCCTCAATGCGTCACTCATTGTTGTGTCGGGAATGGGCCAATCCACGAAGTTCCAGTTGGTTGGTAGTGGAACCTTCACCAACACTCCTCTCTAATTCCTTTGATTGAGTTGGTAGAAATGGTCATAGAAGAAAATACCCTCGTCTGCCAGGCTTTTGCTAGTTCTGTCAGCATATTGCAAGACTCCAATATGAGCATGGGTCACAAAGATGAGACCTATAATGCACTCCAGTGGCTCCCATTCCTCATATGACGAAGGATAAACATCTGTGAATGTAATAGAATAGAAATAAATACAAACATCTGTATAACATAATTATATACCTGTGATACGAGAAAAAAAAATCAGATTCTCATTTGAAATTAAGATAACATTTATGAGGAGTGCTAAATAATTAACTTACAGTTGCACCATGGAGACATCGCCGCCATTAGCAATCACATCAGAGTGAGTGAAAACATGTTGAACAAAGACTTCTTTCACAGTTTTCTTACCAGCCTTGACTTTGAAATTTAGAACTCTTGCTTTCCATGCAAAACAAAATATGTTTGTTGCTTTCGAGCTTTTTCTCCTTCTTGGCTGTATAAGAACCCAAGAACCTTTGCTTATCCTCTTCTCTTGCCACCTATTATCTGTAGTGAGAGAGTTTGAGATTGAGATAATGCTTATGCTACTACATGGTCTTCTTGGCACACTAATGGTGAGGCTGGTTGGGGACAGTGTAGAGCAACCTCTAGAACTTCTTGGACGGGTAGAAGATGAAGCCATAGGTAAAATGGACGGAGAATGAGGTTTGAAAGCCTTTCATAAAGGTAGTGGATATCTTTTAATGAAGGGAGAAAGATAGCTATCAATCAGTAGTCAGGTGCCATGAACTTGACGGTTACTAACAGTGGGCCCTACTTTGTAAAACCAAGAAGTTACCTTACGAAAATGGGACAAAACTCAATATTTTAAAATGTTTTCTTTCATTTTTGTGTTGCTTTCCATACATTTCTACGTTACGTAAGGTTGCTGCTCATTGGCTGCGCCTTCTTTTCTCTCTCTTCAATAAAGCCCTCCAAATGACCTCCAAAATTTACTAATTTGATTGTGCTACTTTTAGCATGCTGACATGCATAGCCTTTGACTTTCATGCAACCCGTGGTTCCCCCCTTGTTGGATACGAGCCCTCCTTGCAAAGCTTTGAGAGCTCGCCTCTAGCTTCAAGCTGGCCACCCTTGCAGTCACTTGCCTTCTCTTAATGGGCCCCAACCTACAATCTCTCTCCCTTCCTTTTGTTCTAGCTAGGCTCATGCAGTGCATCTCTTGCTTCTGGTGCCCCAACCTGTAGCGATCTCACGAAGGCCACCCCGTTGCCTTATACAGCGTGATCTCTGGCTTCTTTCTCTTGCTCGGCACCTGCACTGCGCCTCTTGCTTTTGATGCCCCAACCTGTAGCTCACTAAGGCCACCCCCTTGCCTTATACAGCACGCTCTCTGGCTTCTTCTCTTACTCGGCATCTGCACTGCACCTCTTGCTTTTGGCGCCCCAATTTGTAGCTCACTAAGGCCACCCCCTTGCCTTATACAATGCGGTCTCTAAATTCTTTCTCTTGCTGATCAGCACTGTAGCTCACTAACACCACCCCCTTGCCTTATACAATGCGCTCTCTGGCTTCTTTCTCTTGCTTGGCAACTGCACTGTGCCTCTTGCTTTTGGCGCCCCAACTTGTAGCTCACTAAGGCCACGCTTTTGCCTTATAAAGCGCACTCTCTAGCTTCTTTCTCTTGCTTGGTACCTGCACTGCACCTCTTGCTTCTGGCGTCCCAACATGTAGCTCACTAAGGCCACCCCCTTTCCTTATACAGCGCGCTCTCTGGCTTCTTTTTCTTGCTCGGCACCTGCACTGCACCTCTTCTTCTTCTGAGACCCTCGTGCCCTCCTTTTATAGGCTTCTACAAATGGGAGCCTTGAGAAGGCCCCCTGCATGGCCTCCATGCTTTGCACGGCGCCGCCCTCCCTCTCTTGCACACATACCCCTTGCTCTCCCAGTCTGCGGTGGCGGCCCACATGCAAGTCCATCCCCTGCAGTCCTCCTAAAAATTCATTTGTTTTTAAAGGGCCTTTTCTTCAGAAAATCCTATCCAAGGCCGGGTTCTCACCATTGCAATGAAAATCCTAGGCCGACAGTCAACGAACGCAGTAGGAGAAGCCTAGTGACAACCATAAAAGAAGTCGGTCCATGGTTGTCAACCAAGAGGGTGTTCCTAAGATGTGACTTGGCGGGCTCGCTTAAGATTTTCCTTCCTATCTTAACCAACAAAAATACAACTATGAGTATTACTTTGTAGCTTCATGCCGGAGATGATACCATCATGAATAGGTGAAGAACTGAAGGGAGGACGGGAATAGTCCATTGTAAATTTCTATTGAGCATAGATCAGGGAGCCCGAAGAAAATCAAATTTCACCATCTAAGATATTTACAAAAAGACTGTAACTGAACCATCGCTATACAACCCATTCCGTCCTTTTTACGGATTATGTACGGATTTGATCCCTGTTGCCTGATGCCAACTACATGAGAAATCTATTTACATGCATTATCACACTGTATATACAATATTTATAAATTTTCCTGAAACTCATCAACATCACTTTCATCACATGTCAGAGCATGAGTTTTGTCGTTGCCTAAACCCCTCTCCTCTGGAACATTATTACCAATTCACAGAGGCCTTAGCGAAGTCTGTATTTGAGCATCATATCTCTAATGACATCAGGTTCATTATCGAACATGGTCAAGAAATCTATTGGACATATTGCAAAGATTTTTCATAATCTAAAAAATCCTGAAATCATTACTTTGCCAGGCATAACTACTCGCATACAACTTATGCAACAGTTGTACATTGAGTTCAAGAGCAAGGGAAAGCTGGAAAGAGAAGCAAAGTGCACACGAGTGAAAGCCAGCTCTTCCGATGCTACTAAAGAGCCAAAAGATATCGCTAGAATAGAGTCTGCTGCTAGTGCCACTCTCGCTCTCAATCAGTCTCAGCTCCCCCCTGTATTGCATCTTTTACCAGAAACTGCAATCTTCAACATACAGGCTCCACAATTGGGGGAAGGAAGATCATGGGCACACATGAAGCGTGTAGGTGTCACACATCCTGCATTTAAAGAGCCATTATATGCGGCAAAGATCTTCAAATTCCACTTGCATGGATCAGCAGGTTAAAGACAAATCCACAGTTTTGGACATCGCTCATTTGCAACATTATTTATCCACTTACCATGGTCTGCCACATAGAGCGTCCAATGCTCATTTCACGTTTTTGAAATGGCGGTCATGTAGAGTAGTGGATAAAAGAGTGCAATGCAGATGGCAGTCAACCTGCCATTTGCGATTATGTAACCACTGAAGAAACAATAGAGTTGTTCCAAAATAACATTTTGCAAATAATAAATGCTCTTCTTCAGAACCTTCCCTCTTGGCCCTTATTAAGGTTATGAGGCAGTTCGCACGGACCATGCCCCTGCTCTCCTAGTATTGTGCATGCGTGACTCAACTATAGGGTACATCACAATGAGTTTTTTTTAAATAAAGCATTCAAACAATTTTCCTTGATTGTTGGAATTAGGGTTGCAAGAAAATTCACATAGCTTGGAGAAGATGAAGGAAGCTCAAGGCACACAACAAAGAGTGTATTACCTAGTGTGCAATGGAAAGATAAGATAGCCCTAGAGTGATGGAAATATATACAATGCAAGAGGGGAAAATCCTCATAGTGGGGGAAAATTTCCTTGAAGGTCCTAAGTTTGTTCACACATATCACTATCACATGTATATAGTAACAAATAACCCCTGGGAGTGATGTAGTGAATGAGAGCTATCACATAGAGTATAGGGAAGTGCCATGATTTTTGAGGACATGATCAATCCACAAAGGGGAATAAGCCCAAAGCTTTGCGGAAAGCTTCGAACTTCTCACGAGACAATGCCTTTGTAAACAGATCTGCAAGGTTGTCCTATGTTCGCCCATAAGCCAAGCTAATCTCTCCTGCTGAGAGCCTGATCTCCCTGACATAGTGGTAATGCACCTCAATGTTCTTTGTGCAAGCATGAAAATTTGGCGTACTTGCAACTGCCAATGAGTTTTGACTTATCAGTGTAGATAGTGTTGGCATTGTTGTTTTCAATACCCAAATCGGCCAAAAGGCGTTTGAGCCATACACACTCAATCGTAGCTATGAAGACTGCCCTTACTTAGCCTCACAACTAGAAATCGCCATAGTAGATTGTTTCTTGCTCAACCATGATATGCATGAACTGCTAGCATGAAACAAAAACCACTCGTGAATACTCGCGTGTCAAAACAACTAGACCAATTTGACTTCAAAAAGCATGTAAGGTTGGCAACAATAATCTCCCCTTGGGATAAAATAAGCCAAAATGTAAAGTGCTACTCAAGTAAAAAAAAGTTATCTTGACAGCCTTCCAAATGCTTAGACCCTAGGCTATGCATAAATGTGCTCATTTGTGAGCCTGCAAATTGAATATTATGCCTCATTTTGCATACATAAATGAGGCATTCAACAACAGTTTGGTAAATAGTGACATTGGCAGGATCACCTGCATCATGAAGACTCAATCTCAAAGATGTTTCCATCGGAGTGGCAATAGGTTTGCAATCCTCAAGTCCAAACTTACATCGCAATGTCTCTATGTAACTTGTTTGACACATGGCAATACAACCATCACACTAATTAAATTGTATGCCCAAATAACGATGCAACATGCCCAAATATTTCATCTTGAAAATAGCATTCAAATCAGCCTTGACTTCATCAATATGTCTCTCGTTTGGTCCAGTGATCAGCAAATCATCCACATAGACAACAATGAGAAGTACATCACCCTTACTCTTTACATGCAATGTGCTTTCTGTTGGACTATTACAAAAGCCTTGTTTGACCAAATGAGTGTTAGCTTTCTCATACCAAAGACGAGGATATTTGATTCAACCCATTTAAAGATTTCTTATATTTGTACACTTTATCCACTTGTCCTTTCTTGACAAAACTGCGAGGCTGTGGTACATAAACTTCTTTAAATATGTCACCATTCAAGAAAGTAGTAACAATGTCTAACTGATGTACATCCCAACCAAAATAATCAGTCAATGTACATAGAAAATGAACAATAGTCATACGATAAGTGGAAGCAAAAATATCTTCATAATCTATGCCTTTTTGTTGTGCATAACCCTCTGCAACAAGTCGAGCCTTGTAGCAATCAATCTCACCATCTGTCTTGCGTTTCAACTTGTAAACCCACTTTGTACCAATGGCCTTTTTGAGAGGAGGAAAATCACATAAAGTCCATGTGTTATTTTCTTTAAGTGCATCATATTCTGACTACATGGAAGCCATCCAATTTTTTGAATTCTATGCTTCATCAAAAGATAGAGGTTTCTCAACATCGTATAAGCTAGACATAGACAAAGCATAACAATCTTATGCATTAGATGCATGGAAAGAACCTACACGAGTACAACTAGACAAAGGTGCATCCAATTTTTTGTCAGGCAAAGTATGCACCACCCATTTTGTCATACCTCTAGCCTGCTCATTCTCATCCCTTTACTCATCAAGTACACCATATGTATATGCATCAGTAGTAGGCTAATCATTTAACATTTTCAAAAATCCCCGTAGGCTGTACATTTGCCCAATTGAAATTTACATTTGAACTTCCACCACCAAAAAGAGGCAACAAGCTTTCATAAATGTCTTATGGGCTTACATTATTGTCACCAGTCCATGCAAGCAAGGGCTAGACGGAATCTTCCACAAACACAACATCCCATGAGACCAAGATACTCTTTGTTTGCGGATGATACAACCTGTAACCTTTGATTTCAACACTATAACCAACAAAAATGCATTTGACAGCCTCATCATCCAATTTCTTGTGCTACATTTGTGGCACCAAACCCAATTCCAAGCAACCAAAAACAACCAAAAACATGCATGTGCTCAATAGAAGGCTTTCTATCATGCCATGCATCATATGGAGTCATAGATTGAAAATCTTTTGGAGGACACCTGTTAAGTACATAAGTGGCACACATGATGGCCTCAAGCCAAAACAAATGTGGCAAAGCTTGACTTTTGACCATACATCATGCGATTCTTGTAAGTGACCCATTTTTCCTCTCAGCAACACCATTTTGCTAAGGCTTATACGGCACTGTACATTGGTGTTTTATCACACAATAGCCAAAAATGCATTAAATTCATGAGACATATACTCCCCCCTCGATCGGAAGGGAGGGTGCCCATAGTACATTTTGAGACATTTTCAACCATAGCTAGAAATTGCTTGAAGCATAAAAACACTTTGGACTTTGCCTTAATTGGATACACCCATGCATGCCTGGAGTAATCATGAATGAAAAGTCACAAAGTAACGGTAATTGCCCAAGGACAGAGTTTGCATGGACCCACAAACATCACTATACACAAGCTGCAACCTGCAAGTAGCCCTAATTGAACTATCCTTTGGAAACTTTGAATGATGTATCTTACCCAAAATACAACCTTTACAAACATATTGAATTCCCAAAATGTGCATGCCAAAGTTTTTCAGCTGAAATAGCCTTAGAATCCACAATTTCATTTGCAAAATTTTTCCCACACTTGTCATACAAAGCAAGCTTATACATCCCACAACATAAAATGTTTGATGCAACAATCTCATCACCAAAACTGCAATCATGTATTGTACATCTATCATCCATAAATTTGACTGCAAGACCAAGTCTAGCAAGTGTGAATACAAAAAAAAGACTCTTCTTGATCTTAGGTATATACAATGCATCAACAAGTGTGAAAGAATGGCCATCTATAGCAGTAAGCACAATCTTTCCAACTCCCTAAACCAGATAAGAGACAATGTTGTCTCAAGTGACAATATTCCCATGAGGGACACACTCAAGAGAGGTAAACAAATCACAACGTGATGTAATTTGCTTTGTAGAACCATTGTCAAAATACCACACATGTGAATGTGAAGCAACTGACATACACATATCATGGACAATAGGATCATAAGTACAATTTTCACTAAAAGCCTACTCTGCATCAACATCAGCATCACAATATTGTCCTTTCACAGAAGACTCTACAATAGTTTCACTTGTATTGGAACCTGTAGTTGATCCAGCCTCTTTCTTCTTAGCCTCTTTTGCCTTTAACTTTGGACACTTCTTGATCAACTGATCATTAGCTTTACAATAATGGCAATGCACCTTCTTTTTTCCCTTATCACTAGAACTCCCACGCAAAGTGCTCCCAACAGACGCATTAGGAACATAAGATTTTACACTCGTAGAAGAACCATGAGAAGTGAATACATTGTTGTTGCCACCTTTTCTTTCGTAAAGAATAAAAGCATGTTCAATTGCACATTGTTTAGCCCTTATGTTTTTTGGAAAGTGACTCTTGCAACAACAATGTGCATAACATATCAAACTTAACAAGTTCGGGATTTCCTTGGGTCATAAGTCTCTGAGTACTAGCAAAAGTCTGGTAAGAATCTGGCAAAGCATCAAGAATAGTCTGCACAAGGGAAGTGTCAAAAATGACTTCACCTACACAAATAATTTGCTCATAATGTGAGTGAATAGACGTGAACATGGGTTAGAATATAGACATGTGACACGGGGCCAATATTTAGGGGTCCAAATGAGAGATGGTCTATCAAAGAGCAAAGCTAGCCAATGGAACTTAAAGACCTTAGGGTTAGCTTCATTAAAGACCCTAATAGTTAGTGTGAAAAGTCCTTTAACCTTAGGATTTAAGCTAGGGATTTGATTGAGGTGGGAGCCCAACCCAAGCTTGAGGTGCTTGATGACTAAGATGCTTGAGGTGCTTGTCGTGCTTGAGATGCTAGGGTTCTACTTGAGGTGGGAGCCGGGGGGCCCAAGATCGAGAGGCTTAAGGACCGAGATTGTGGTGGGAACTAAGCCCAAGTCTGAGTGGCTTGAGGTGTCAAAAGGTCAACAAGGATCTCTACAAGGAGGGGGTGAGCCCTACATGTAGGGGCATGAGAGGGAACACACACACCCTCACACAAGGCAACCCTAGACCAAGGAGGCATATTGGACACATGTCAAGCCCCTAGCTAGGTTGCCCTCATAATGTGCCTAAAGCCTATTGGTTAGCCTCCCAAGGGTCCAATGATAATTTAGTTTATTTAATTAATTGTTTTTGCATTTATCAAGTCCTCTCTCTCAAAGGGAAAGGGGGACACTTGTCCCAAGACTACCCTTGTTGCTTGATATGCACTAAGCCTACGATTGGCCAAGCTTGATCAGGAGGTCCAATCATATACAAGATAGTGCTAGAAGAGGGGGTCGACCAAAGCAAGGAGGGGGGTGTCTTGGGGGGTATACTCTTCCAGAACACACACACACACACACACACAAACTGATTGTGTGAAGTGCGAAGTGCAAGAGCTCCATCGGGCCTTCTCCAAGCTAGTAGGGAAGTTGAGAGCCTACACCAACACTCTTGGCTATGGAATGCAAATCCAACCAAGAGCCATGCTTCGATGCTAAATATTGACATCTTCTCCATCTTCATTACTATGCTATTATGTATGCTAGCAAGAAGAGTGAAGATAAGTGAGGAACTATTTCTTTCTCTTATGAATGTTTCTTCTTCCTCTTCCCTACCCTCATTCCCCGCTAGCTTTCTCCACCTTTGAAGGTGTTTGAGGCCTCGGGACTGAGTTTGGGGATAGTTAATTCTTTTTACAAATTACTTTTTTTGCTCGTGATGCATGAAGCTTACCATATTCAATGCATCACCTAGGTCACAAGGAACACAAAGATTGTATTGTACCAAGTATCTCTTGATGGGAGAACCTATAATACAAAAGTCTACCGGAGTGGGGAACGGATCCACATAAATTTGGTCCCCAACTCTTGTCAAGTTATCTAAACTTTGTCTCTTGAAAAAGTATTGTTCATGCCAAGTTAATTAAGTACTATGATTATGTTTCTACTTTCAATTAAGTTCACCCTCTATGTTCTCAAAGTAGTCTCACAAAAATTCTTTCTTTAATTCTCCTAATTTCGCTAATCTCAAAGTTCATAGGCCATTTCCATCACATTTTTTCTTTTGGATCAAGCTTACTTCTTAGCTCATCCGGCACATGCGCATAATCAATACATCCAAACACTTTAAAATCTGATACATGTGTTTTTTCACCAATGAAATTTTCTTCAGATGTCATATCATGTACTACAACAATAGGGGTCCTATTCAGAATGTAGACACTTGTAGCAAGAGCATCAGCCCAATAGTAATGTGGCATGTTATTATCATTCGTCAATGCTCTAGCCACTTCTGCAATGTGCATGTTCTTTCTCTCAACAACACCATTTTGTTGTGGAGTATACCTGCATTAAAACTACCTCTGAATTCCATGATTTTTTAGAAAATCATTGAGTTCATTGGAGAAGTATTCTCCCCCTCCATCTGACCTTAGGAACTTTACATGTTTCCCAATCTTTCTTTCAACCATAACTTTGAAATTTTGAAAATTTCATAAAAACCTCATGTTTCTGCTTCATGAAGTAGAACCATACCTTTCTCGTATGGTCGTCAATGAAACTCACATAGTATCTACATCCACCCATAGATCTGCAATCTTTGTCAGATGCCATACATCTGTATGCACAAAATCCAATGCATTCTTGCTTACATGTTGATCATGAGGAAAGGATTATTTTGCATGCTTTCCAAATTGACAAGCTTCACATACTTTCGACATTTTAGTAACTCAAAATATAGGTAAACCTGTAATCATCTCTTTAGTCTGCATCATTTTCAGCCTCTACAAATTCACAACACCAATACGTTTGTGCCAAACCTCTGTATATGGAACAACACATGCACCTTGTGCAAACATGGCAGCATTCACTTTGGGCACATTTACATCCAAAGTAAACATTATGTCCACTATAATATATGCACCCTATTGTCCTTTAGGTTCATAAGGAGCCATGGAGCATGTCAAAAGAATATTATATCTCTTACAAGGGGAATCTTGGGGACAAGGATGAAGTGCTAAATACAACAAACATGAAAAAACTGGGTTCAACATTATGAGTTGTAGAATCCCATAGAAACTATTCAATATCTACCCAAAATTGATCCTTATGACTAGATATGGTTACTACCTACAAAATGCATGTAGTTGTCACAAGAAACTAACAATATTGAAAAAGCTATACTTGATATACTAGAATGTTTCTTTTTCTTCTATAATTGAAAAAATCAACCATCATTGTCTACTATGAAAAATAGGGTATTAGGTGCCCCAAAACTCAAGAAATATTATCTTTATGTTACAATATGCGACATAGAAAATCAAAACTGCATTTGGATATCATGAAAGCCACCAAAAAAATCATAGAAGAGCTAAAATTGGCTCAAAAACAGGATTTGACAATTTTTGTAATTTGGTCATAACTTACAACTTTAACATTTATTTCTCCCTAGAAGCATCAGGACATGTTGAGGACTACTAAAGATAGTTCTCTAGCATTATAGACCTCACAAACATGAATTCTAGAGTGATATAGTTGCAAAAATTTGAAAAAAACAAAAAACAGGACCCGTTTTCTCACACAGTTTAGGTTGTGAAATTTTGTGCAAGGACATGGTTAAAGATGGAATTGATATTCCAAAAAAATGTCGAGTTTTTTTCAGCTCATGAGACAACTTTCTAGATAGATAGCACCTCAAAATTCATTTTGAAACTCTTGACATAATTCAAGGAAAATGGTCACTTAATAGGACATAAAAGTGTCCCAGGACATAAAAGTGTCCCATTACCAACCTAGTGTTAAACCTGACCTGTAAACCCTGCTCAATCATTTTCCCAACAAAAACCATGTTCTTTGTATGCTGGATACATGTAGTACAATAGCCAGGTACTTCACTTTACCATCTATCATTGAAAATGGCACATTCCTTGTATGCATGATAGGTTGTGTAGTATGATAATCTTCAGTTCTACATAGCTAGGACTTTGTAAAGTCTATATTTCCTTAAACCATTCACCATGGCTGATCATGTGATTTGATGCACCAGAATCCACATACTAGACATTATCACTGGATTTTTCCACATTTACAGACATAGTATTCAGCATGTGCTGCACCAGAAAGAGCCTCTCAAGCTCATTTGTATTCTTGCTAATGGTTGCATAAATGTTTTTTTGCCTCTTGTATGGACAGTCACATTCAAAATGACCATGTCTTCAATAGCTCCAACATACTATATTTTCATGTGACCTACATTATTGCATTGCGAATTTCCAAGACATCTTGGACTCCCCTTGCCTCAAAACTTTCCTCGACCACCACCTGTGTTTTGACCCTGATTGTTGTTCCATTGTTGTGCTTGGTGGTTGCCTCTTCCTTGGCCTCGAACACGACCTGTACAATGTCCTCTTCCTCTTCCTTTCTTGTTGAAAATGACCTATTCAAAATTGTTTCCACCCTACATAGAGGAGTCTTCTTCAAGTTCCTTCTCTTCCAAATCAATAAGGACACCAAATCTATAAACGAGGGAATGTTCTCTCGAAGATGGATTCTAATTTTAAACTGTTTGTATTCAGGACCGAAACCTTGTAGATAGACTATTACTTTATCATCATCATCGATTGTAACGCCAATCAATGCAAGTGACTCACATGTGTTCTTTATCTTCAGTGAATGGTCATTGACGGTAAGGATTTTCTTCTGCACAGTATTCAACTCAGTCTTCCATTGGAGCTTCCTTGCCTTTGTGTTGGTCACATCCAATGGCAACAAAGTGTCCCAAGCTTCCTTAAGAGATTGAGCATCCTTTATATGCCCAATCATAGTGTCATGTACACTAACAGGAAGCCTATACATGACCTTTTGAGCTCCCCGGTTTCAATATTTAAATGTCTTAATTTGTGCATCACTCGCACCTTCCTCTTGTAGTGGTGGTGTTATCTCATGCTCTCCATCAATGTAGTCCCAATAACATTTTCCCATAAGGAAATTGGTCATTCTGAACTTCTAAGCATGGAAGTTGTTCTTGTCCAGCTTCTCAATGAAAACCTGGTTAATCCCATCATTGTTGGACGACATGTTTCCAACAATGTTGTCCAACAAATCATGGAAATTGTTCTTGTCCAGCTTCTCAATGACAACTTGGTTAAGCCCATCATTTTTGGAAGACATGTGTACAATCCTTTACACACTCTTTGAGAAGCTTGCTAGAAATAGTCAATCACCACCTATGGCCACAATCTGCGTACATATACCTCTTTCACTGTACTTAACAATATATGTGCACACTGCATCTAAACCAAATCTTTCTGCACCACCTATATGCAGATTTGTAAAATCTCAAACTTTAGCGTTTCTGCATGCGAGCGCACTTTAACTCTAAAACAGGGGTTGAAACGCACCCGGAATGGAAATATGGATGCACACTTATAGTCCAAAGGAATGTGTAGATCCCTGAGATGCACACTTTCCAAAATAACTCACTCAATTGGAGATTGTTAATGATGGCTCCCAAGAATACTGAAGTCGTTTCCTAGATTGCTCATGCTTGTTTCTCCAAGATCCTCAGACACAAACCATACTCTGATACCATGTCAAGAGATAGAGAAGGAGAGGACTGGAGATATTGCAAGCACACACACATATACACACACAAAGATGGAGGCAAAAGAGTGTACTTCTTCTTATTCACAAACTCGAGATAAGAGGTCTACAAAACATAAGGGAAAAGACAACATAAAAAGGGATCTAGTACAACGGTCTAGTATGAACCACTAATGAGTGAGGTGAGTAGATAAGTGTTCCATCACTCTGGTAGGTAGACTAACTCGGTGTAGTCCAGCTGTAGTATCATTGGCAAAGATATGTGTATCCACCAAGGCGCGCCTGCTATAAACGAAAACATGGCTGCCCTGCAAAATACCCAAGATAACACAATATCTAGCATAAACTGACAAATCTGCATACCTGGAAATTTCCATAGCACATAAACGTGACGTATGCGAACAGAGAGAGACTGAGAGCAAGACAGAGAAAAAGAGAACACGTGTAGGCGCACCTTATAGAGTGGAGTGCTACACCAACACAACGAGAGAGAAGAGAGGAGAGGAGAGAAGAAAAGAATGCAAATACATTGGGTGCAATCTCCCCCCGTGCAAGAGTGAGCATTTCCCTCTTGCACATATTTGTTTTATACATTTCTTGAATGCTCAAAAATGAGTACAAACTGGCCGGCCGGACATAATAAAATATCAATTCTATAACATACCTCTCCACTGGAAAGCAACTGTCCTCAGTTGCGAAGATAAAAATATGCAAACAATACTTGTCAAAAACAATGCTTAGAAATCTGTATCAAATAGTAAAAAATTTATAAAATCAGACAACATTGCTTATGCCTGTCGTCATCCACATACTACCTATTCTAGTCTCCCATACCATTAGAATAAGCAGCATATGTCATACCCTGATGAATCAGAATATCATTGGTCACACTCATCATCAATCTCATAATGTCAAGTCTCATCACATAAACACTGCTAAATAATCACCAGATACCAAATTCCAATCCAATTCCAATTCCACAATATAAGTCCAAATCCAAGTCACTTTCATTATGTACCTGGGTAACAAAATCATACCAGTTACAGGGGTGGCCAGTCACTGTAACATGATTTTGTGATCGGTGTTGCCTAAATCGGCGAGTCTACACCATTAAGACGTGCTGCCTAAATCGGAGAATCTGCACTAGTGCTGCCTAAATCGGAAAATCAGCATTTGGTATAAGTTTAAAAATCATGAATCTACAATTTATCAATGTGCTGCCTAAATCGGCGGATCTGTACCAAGATGAGTATCTACACACTGCCTAAATCGGCAAATCTGTGTGCATGTGACCAATGGACTAGACCAGGCATAAGAACATAAAAAATGTACTACCTCGTTCACACCACATTGGAGTAAGGTTGAGTAGCAAAGTGCTCACAAATTACTATGCATTGGCGAAAGCACCTCGGCTCATGTAAGTAGATGCATAGCGCAATGTGAAATGATCGCAATAGCAATTTCATTTAATACAAGTATTGACACCATGTTAGAGAATGCAGGTAAGTAAAAAGATCCATACTGTATGTTAATAGATTGTAATCAAGCTGATAAGTAAGGTATATGCGTTGAATTTTTGTAACGGTGTTGTTCTCTGTGGAATGGTATATGTGTAGGACTTTGAAAATCATAGAATTTTGAGAGAGTCCCATTAGTGTATGATTGCTTGTGTTTACGAGAAGATTTTTCAAAACCAAGAAATAAAAATGCGGAGAGAACTCACCTGTGTGCTTTTTGTAAACCATTAGAATCTGGATGATGTACTGCATCTGAAAAGTAGGAGACAACTGCAACTAGCAAACTTAGACCAAAGTATAGGTAATAGATCCAAAATGTGGTAGTGAAGGACTAATAATTAGTCATGAACTTGACAACTACAAAGGGGATTAGTATACAACGGAGACAAATGTGAGACAATTGAGTGGAAAATAAATTTTCTACAGTTTTAGCTTAATAAATGTATGAACCACATTTGATTTGAGTTTATAGATTACTGTAAGAGACAAAATTACAGTACACGAATTACTTACATGCATCTACTAAATGAAGCAGTCCTCTTGATATGGCAAAATGTTGTCGGTTGACTAGTGTTTAGTCATCATGTAAAGGCTACACTATAAATAGTAGATTGATCCAACAAATAAAGCAAACAATGCGAAATTAATTTCGAGTTAGACGTCAAAGTATGTAAAAGAATATGAATCAAGACAATGCATGGCAAGACCAAAAACTTAAGCTCCTCTTTTAAACTCCTAGTATGAGAGTCTGCAGCGTGTACAAATTAGGTAAACTAGGCTAAATAATTCTCTTGAAAGTCAAACAATGCAAACCACACGAGGTAGAACCTTGTTAGTCCAAATTAAGGGAAGTAAATGTGTAATTAGTTGAAATAGAAGAATAAAGATCGCACAAGTAGGGATGCCGGTTTGCGCATTAACGAGACACTCATAGAGTAGGTGTGTTTGTGTGGTCACATGTAATGGCCATGGATAGTGTGCCAAAAATTCAATCAAGATAGATGGGTCACACTATCAGCTTGCTGAAAATAGCATAGTTGGAATTAATAAGCATATTTTACTAGATATATGATAAACAACTACATAATTACTAAGAAACTAATACCTATCTAAGCTCTAACCAATAACATCAAATGTATAAAACTGTACACAATCATTCTCTTTCTCTATATATTTATTTAGATGGTTTTTTAAATAATTATAATAATAATAATAAATTCAATTGTTTGATTATGATACTAATATAGTTTACAACTGTAAAAAAGTATAACACTATTGATTGCAATTAACAAAACGCAATGGGGGGTGAAGAGAGAGGGAGGAATGAATTGTTATAGTCATCGTCTTCAAAACGCCAAAATTTCTTATGAGACCCATCGGCTAGAATCCTTATGGATCCAATTTAATATCCAGGTACAAAAATAAAATGAAGTAAAGTGGAAGATTGCTATAAGAAAAATGTTGTCCGAGAAAGTATTGCATGGGTCGTCAAAAAGCTTCGTCAGTGTGTACTTCTGCGACTGTCGTCGGGGGGTCAGAATGCTACATTAGACACCTTCAAAGGCCAAACTTACAAATGATACAATCTCGATGGAGCTAATTACAATATCTAGGTATAAAAAATAAAACAAAGTGAAGTGTGAAACTAAGGCAACATCCTAAAATCTGCATGTTAAAACCATCATCAACATTGTCGTGAATTCTCGATGGTTCTCCACAGTGGGCGGTGTCGCAGAAAGTATTGCAATGGTCGTTGCAGATCTGCATCAATGTTCGTTGTTGTAGGTAGCTACACCGGTCACCGAAGAGTTGCGTCAAGTATCACCTCTATAGGTAGTTGGATTGGGCGAGGGGAGAGGGAGAAAGTGGGGGCAAGAGCAGACAACTTTGAACTACCATAAGCGGGGGTTTTGTGGCCGGTCGTGAGCAACTTTGGGGTGCTAGTGCAGGTTGGTACAAATTGATAGCATTGTGGAAAGCTATGTGAACGTGTGCTCTATCCAAAGGTGTTTGCCCGGGATTTTTCTCCGATCTTGGTTCTTCTCACTGCATGGATGCAGACCTTCCCCCCCCCCCTTTGTGAGGCATGTCCTTGTGCATTTGGAGTCCCAAAGACAGATTTATGCTTTATTTGCTGCGACACTTGGGCCATTTGTGAACAGCAGGGCACAGGTTACTCCTGTAAATTTCACGAGCTCTGTATGCCAAAAGAAAGCAAAAATGAGGGGTAGCACCAGTACCAAAGAAAAATCCTCAAGGGGGGGCTCTCAGAGGCTTGCCTGGGCTTCTTCACGAAGAGGAGACTGCCTCTCACATGGCGCCTGCTAGCTCCGTGCCACAAGGTGTGTGTGGCTTACATAGAAATCACAGTTGACCCGGGAGAGGGAGAGAGGGAGAGTGTTGGTAGCGGCTCTGAGAGAGAGAGAGAGAGAGAGAGAGAAATAGAGGAGATATGAGCACTAGATGGGTGCATGTACAGAAAAGGAGAGAGACAAAGGGATGCAAGTGGAAAAAGAAAAAATGACTGGTGATGCTGACGCATGCAGACAGTTGCCTAGGGTGAGGGAGTTGAGTGGAGTGTGACCACTATATCTCGAGTTTGAGTGGCACCATGTGTGTAGGAGTTGGCATGCACAGCTAGAGTGGCACGGAGAGGCGAGTGGGCTGATGGTACGCACTGATTGTTGGTCGAGAGGTGATAAGCCAAACAAAAGGGTGGGCGAGAACCACACGGCCCTCCAGTTTGCATGCACCCAGGGTAAGAGTTGGCGTTCTCCATGCCACGAATCGAAATAAAAGAATATTAACTGCCGCTGCTGCGCGTGGCCGGGTGTGTGCTCCATACGCTTCCAAACTGGCAATCCACTGGTAGGTAAGTTTTCGGCACATCCTATTGGATGAGGTTCTCCTAGAGTTCCTCTTAAACACCGCCTCTCCTTTCCTCCTCAACGTCTACTCTTACCTCACGTGGTCCCCATGTGGCCCGGTCTCATAATGGAGTCTCTGATATTGGCTCTAAAGCTGCCGGCGGAAGCAGGATAGGAAGAGCGCGCAGGCGGTGCTGATGACGATCTTCTCAGGCATGTGTGTGTATGAGAAGACTTAGCTGGACGTTCCATAAACACAGTATTAGCCAGCCCAAGTGCAAAAATAAGATGTGCCATTGTTGCATGTTAGCCGCCAACTCTGTTGTCGCTACAAGGGTGCAATTGCAGTAACAACACGGGAATGGAGATGATGCAGTATGCGTCTGGAATGTATTTGCACACAGAGTTGTTCCTCTTATTCTGATTGAGCCTAAAGCTCACGCTCTTTTTTCACGATAATTGTGTCGCCTATGTCGGGGAGGTAGCACGGATTGTTAAGAGAGAATCCTGGTTCTTCTAATTACTTCCTCAAAACTCCACCATTCAAAAATATCGTTCAATGTCTCCTGTTTCATTAAATCTCTATGCATAGACTATGTATTATAATTATATATGGGGGATGCATGCTTAAACAAGTTAATTCTATTGAGTTTCATACTTAATTATTCTTCAATCGTCTTTTAATTCCATGATAATTCATGTTGATTATTTTATTTTATTTTTAAACTTCAAGCAAGGTTTGTTTTAATTGAATTATATAACGATGTTTATGCACTTGTCGAAATAAAATTTTCATACCAATGATACTAATAAGATAAGTAAGGTAAACTTAGTTGTGGGATTGATTGGTCATGAATCTCCTCGCATCCTCGTATCTAGCACTATCAGGAGACTTTTAATATAGCTTTGATACCACTGCTACAAACGAAAACATGGTTTCCCTGCAAAATACCCAAGATAACACAATATCTAGCATAAACTGACAAATGTGCATACCTAGCAATTCCCATAGCACATAAACCGCGACGTATGTGAACAGAGAGAGACTGAGAGCAAGACAGAGCAAAAGAGAACACGTGTAGGCGCACCTCCTAGCGTGGAGTGCTACACCAACATGACGAGAGATAAGAGAGGAGAGGAGAGAAGAATACACAGACATTGGGTGCTATCTCCCCCCGTGAAAGAGTGAGCATTTCCCTCTTGCACGTATTTGTTTTATAGATTTCTTGAATGCCCAAAAATGAGTACAAACTGGCCGGCTGGACATAATTGGCTAAAGCTCAAAAAGAGCACTTGAATAATCAAATATACATAAAATGTAACATCCTTCTACATAATCCATTATCTTCTTATGATTTTGCCACCTGTCAGCTGCAATAGATAATAAAATATCAATTCTATAACAGCGCCAGTGATGATGACTGTCGGTGGTAGTCATCCAGGAGTCATGCATGTTGATCTTGACATCTCAACAAATAGCCGACAATTTGCATATCTAGTATGCTATTTACCCCACCCAATTTAGGATGCTAATTAGCATACCCAACTGCTAGCTTGACGTAGACTCTATGTACTTATTTACAAGCATACCTGAAATAGTAGTTAGCATTCCCTTTATGCTAGCTAGAAAGTGTACATGCAAGTTTGATTATCTTACTAGATTTTGGTGTGATTGGATGTCCTTATGTTGGAAGGTTGCACAACCATTTGGTAGGTATTCTTTTCTTGTAGGTGGGATCCCTACATCCAATCCCAAAAGAGAACAGTAGGAGTAAAGCATAGAAGGTGATAGTTGTGCTCACAGGGTAGCTTGAGCATTACAAGGATTTGTTGTAATTCAAGGTGTATACCACAACCAATACACATGTTTGTTCCAAAATTGACTCGTATCTTCCTATACTTCATAAAATTGGCAAGGGCTAGATTAATGAGAACAATCTAAAAAAATGATCCAGGCTGTGCACAACTTGGACTCCATGTGCATCAGAAGTTCAAGTTGACTTTCAAATTTTTTTAGTTTGGATTTTTCAATGTCCATCATACATCAATTGACAAAACAAAGACAAAAAGAGCATGGTAAGTAAATGAGTTGCCTAAGCACATGTACCAAACATAAAGTGCAGATATGAAAATTATGGACACTACCAATTGAGAGGTTATGTCCATGTCACTATCAATGGGCTCGTTCTCACTATAGGAAAACCCCAAAGACTCTATGGTGTCTTTCTGACTTCAAGCTCCATTTTTCATCGTGCATCCACATCATTACTCTACAATAGAGTCTTCAACTCCACTCCAAGTGCTTGCAACCTCTATCTCATGCCCGTGACAATCGGAGTGACCTTTGTATTTTTTTTCCTTCAAAGCCCTTGCAAATTAAAGGCCCTCTTGCACATTTTTGAGATTCTATTTATCATATTGTACTTGTGTTTTCAAATAAAGGACAAGCACCTTCATGAGCTGGCATTCCTCTGAACCACAAAATATAGAAGCTTCCATCTCTTGTTGACTATTTTGATCAGGTAGAGGTGAGTTGGAATCTGGAGATTGCATATTCTCCACTTGTTGACATGGCCCTCATAATAGCCCTTTTCTCAAATATCCTACAAGTACTACAATGCAAATTTAGCACAATTGGACCTAATGGCTGCCCCGCTTGCAATTATGATAGGACTGAATTCTTTCACAAACCTTTACAAATACAGAGGAATTTCCATGCTGGTTGGAACCTTCTGGTATACATTGTAGTGTAGTTTCATCATCAACTCATGCATGTGGGTGTGGATGGTTTTGCACTTGATGCGGCACTAGCTGGGATCCTTTGTTTGTTTTAATATTGAACCATTTAGCATCAGTCACCTACTCCCACTTCACCATTTTGGGATTTAAACCCTCCATGGAAAGTCCATTGTTTTCTAGCATAATAAATATGTTGATTAGCGCATTGAATTAGCTAGCTAGCACACTAAGTATGATACTAAACCTTTTGTGCTTATTAACGTACTAAGTGTTACATTTAATGGCCTAGTAACTTGTGTGTAGCGGAAAATAGCATAAACATAGTGAGCATTTCATTAGATTAGATTCCTAATGAGCATAGCAAGAGTGCTTGGATGGAGAGAGCAACAAAAAGCATAACATCTAGTTAGATAGGCATGAACAATACTCCAAAAGAGAGAGAAACTGAGCAATTGATAACAGTTGAGGATTGGATTTATCTAGAGCCGGTCCCCCCTCCAAAACGCTTTGTATTATAGGTTTCCCCCATCAAGGGAGACACTTTACAATACAATCCTTTGTGTTCCTTCAATAACTAGCTAGTGCAATGAAGATGGAAGCTTCAAGAAATAAGAAAACACTTTCAAACACAACATCAATTTCCTCAGAGTCTCAGACCGAAGACCTCACACACCTTCGCAGATGGTGAGAGCTAGCGGGGTATGAGAGTAGATTGAGAGGAAGAAGAAGTATTCTTACGAGAGAAGTATATCTCCTCTCATACTCACTCATAATAAATTAGCATAGCTTAGTAATTAGCATGGTAGAGGAGATGAGCATGCATTGAAGCTTGGCTCTTGGTTGGATTTGCATCACAAAGCCAAGAGTTGTTGGTGTAGGCCTCCCTTCTCACAAGCTTGGAATAGATGATGAGCTTTCTATTAAATCTTGGAAAGGAGAGAGTGTCTTCTTGCTTCACATAGGAGATTGTGTGAGTGTGTGTGTGTGAGAGTGATAATGCCTTGCCAAAATCAGCCCCCTCTCTCTCTTGGTTGACCCCTCTTGCAATTTACTCCTGTTGGCACCCCATTGGACCCTGCAAAGCTTAGCCAGCGATAATATAGAAGCATAAGTGATAACCTTGTGACATGTGTCCCCCTTTCACCTTTTGTGAGACCTTTAGGTAATTAAATAATGCAATTAAACTCTCATTGGACCCCTTTGTCTTCTGACCAATAGGAATCAGGAAAGCCATTGGGCTGTTGAATGCTCATTGACCGCTTGGGAGACTGTCCAATAGTCTTCTAGAGAGCTTAATTTCTATTGGTTCTTTTATCAAGTGTTTTAAAATGAATTAAACTAAATGTACTCTAGCCTAATTCTCATTGGTCCACCTCTATGGTCATCCAATAGGAATTGAATGCATCTTGGGGGCAACTAGCCTAGGGAGCTGACATGTGTCCCCTATTCTCTTTGTGTAAAGGGAGCCTGTTGAGTGTGTGTGTGTGTGTGTTTTCCCTCAAGCATCCAATTTTACCTAGGGTTGGACCATTGGACACAAGATTTGAATTTTGGAACCTTAGAATTTTTGAAGTCTTAATGGGCTGAACCTTAGGGTCTTTGGAGCCCATTGTTGCACATTGCTCTTTTGCAGATGGCCCCCCCTTTGGATCCCTGTTTTCCCTCCTTTGGATCCCTACTGTGGCTGGTTTTCCCTTAACCAATATTCTTGCTTTTCTCCCCTGGTACTTCCCCATATTAAATGATCAGTTTAACATGAGAAAATCGTTTAGGAGAACTAGATATTAGTTATTATGACATTACCTCTCTCTTGAAATCATAGTCATCCTCGACTATGGGGTAGAGAAGATAAAGCCTATTCATTAGTCCTTTTCCTAGCGGGTAGAGGATCCCTATCTTATCGTACAACATCGTTCAAGAATGGATGACTAATCCATTTGGTGCTTGAGAGCCTAAGTTGTTGCAAGCATGTCTACGCATTAATCATCAATCTTCCATAGTAGAGTGACAAGCTCTACTTGGTGTTTGGAAGAAGTCCTCTTCACAAACTTGATTCTAAGCATGCATACTACTCAACATTTGTGCAATAAAGAAAAAGAGAGTCTTATAAGAAAAAAAATTTGTTCATTTTAAACATTTGTATCTTTGCTTACTCTTGGGAAGCATTATAAGCATTGACAAGGTTTAGGTTATCCTTTAATTGTATGCCTTGCATCCATCTAGCATCTTCATTAGGCAAAATTTGGACTCACAAAGGGGCCCTTTAACACTAGGTTGGTAATGGGACACTTTTATGTCCTGGGACACTTTTATGTCCTGTTAAGTGACTATTTTCCTTGAATTATGTCAAGAGTTTCAAAATGGATTTTGAGATGCAATCTATCTAGAAAATTGTCTCATGAGCTGAAAAAAACTCGACATTTTTTTGGAATATCAATTCCATCTTTAACCTTGTCCTTGCACAACATTTCACAACCTAAACTGTGTGAAAAAATGAGTCCTATTTTTGGCTTTTTTCAACTTTTTGTAACTATTCCACTCTAGAATTCATGTTTGTGAGGTCTATAATGCTAGAGAACTATCTTTAGTAGTCCTCAACATGTCCTGATCCTTCCAGGGAGAAATAAATGTTAAAGTTGTAAGTTATGACCAAATTACAAAAATTGTCAAATCCTGTTTTTTAGCCAATTTTAGCTCTTCTATGATTTTTTTGGTGGATTTCATAATATCCAAATGCAGTTTTGATTTTCTATGTCGCATATTGTAACATAAAGCTAATATTCCTTGAGTTTTGGGGCACCTAATACCCTATTTTTCATAGTAGACAACGATGGTTGATTTTTTCAATTATAGAAGAAAACGAAACATTCTAGTATATCAAGTATAGCTTTTTCAATATTGTTAGTTTCTTGTGACAACTACATGCATTTTGTAGGTAGTAACCATATCTACTCATAAGGATCAAATTTGGCTAGATATTGAATAGTTTCTATAGGATTCTACAACTCATAATGTTGAACTCAGTTTTTTCATGTTTGCTGTATTTAGCACTTCATCTTTGTCCCCAAGATGCCCCTTGGTAAGAGATGTATTATTCTTTTGACATGCTCCCTGGCTCCTTATGAACCTAAAGGACAATAGGGAACTAAGAAAACATGCATAGATTATTTGTATTGAGCGTGGCTATAGAAACTTTGATGATAGGTTTGCAGAATGGTAAAAATTCAACTTTTTTGTACCTATTTCTTTTGGCAAAACAAAAAATAGTGAGTGAGAAGCAATCTTATGTTCAGATCACCAACCCATTGAAGTTAACTAGGGAATTTATCTCAAGTCCTAAAAAAATACTTAATCTTATTTTTATGCAAAAAAACGTAAGAAATGATTGTTTTGATGAAAATGTACTGGTCCATCAACTTTGGAGGCTTGGTGTGACCAAAAGATGAGAAATTTTACAAGTTTCTTATTTTTTCCATGTGTAGTAGGCCTTGAACTATAACCTCATGAAAAGATTTTACAAAATGAGTGGATCTACTATGGTTTTGGAGGTTTTTTTCAAAACCCTGAAAGGACACTTTTATTTCCTGTTAGGTTACCAACCTAGTGTTAAGGAGTTTGACTTTAACTCTCTCTACCAAAACGGGTGCATGGATAAATTTTTGCAAATAAACTCTAAAGTTGGCGGAGGTTTGACAGTTAGAATGTCCTCTTCAAGCTCTATCTACTGATATATAGCACGCCATGAGATTCCTCATATTTTAGAAGATTCTTTTTTTGATTCACTTAGATTCCAACAGAGTTGTCACATCATAGGTGAATCAAAAAAAGAATCTTCTAAAATATGAGGAATCTCATGGCGTGCTATATATCAGTAGATAGAGCTTGAAGAGGACATTCTAACTGTCAAACCTCCGCCAACTTTGGAGTTTAGTTACAAAAATTTATCCATGCGCCAGTTTTGGTAGAGAGAGGTAAAGTCAAACTCCTTAAAGGGCCCCTTTGTGAGTCCAAATTTTGCCTAATGCAAAAGGATAGTTCTTAAACTTAATAAGATATTGTCGGCGGATAATCTTACCACCTCTCAATACCTTCTCTTCATGTAGGAGGATGGACTAGGGCTGCAATACCTCTTCTTGGTCCTCAATCTTTGGTGGGTCCTCAATAGTTATTTCTTGAGGTGGCTCTCCTTTGTAAGGCTTTAGTAGGCTCACATGAAAAGCATTGTGTATGATCCAATGACTGGGAAACTTGAGTTGATAGGCCATCTCATTGATTGGTCTAAGAATCCGTAAGGGACCATAGTAACTTTTTGCTAACTTAGCATAGTACTTTTGGTGTCCCGTAGGATTCTTGACCGTCGTGTGCCTTAATCGAGCCTTGGGAAATTTAAGCAATACCCAATCATTTTCTTTAAAGGCTTGGGCTCTTTTGTGCTTACGAGCAGCAGCCTTTTGCCTTTGCTGTGAGATAGAGATAACATCCTTAATCTTTTGGAAAGATTCTTGTAGGTCTCAGCTATACTCATCTGCAGCGAAGATCTTCCCGTACCTTAAGTAGCAGGGGACTTTTAGATCTTCCCTCAATTACCTCAAAAGGTGCTTTTCCCGTTGAGGTATGTAGAATATTATTGTAGGCATATTTCACTAAGGGTAAGTAGTTCTCCCATTGCCTTTGATCTACTTCCAATACATAGGATTTTAGTAGATCAAGAATTGTTACGTTAGCTATTTCACTTTGGCCATCTGTTTGCGGGTGATAGGCCGAAGATAAGTTTAGCCTTGTCCCTAAATTCTCAAAGAGACCCTTCCAGAAATACCTAGTCATTCTAGGATCTCTATCCGACACTATGGACATTGGCAAGCCATGGTACTTGAATATTTGTGATATGAAGAGGGTTGCCATTTGATGGGCTTTGATAGTCTTTTTGACAGGTATAAAATGAGCTTGTTTATTGAACCTGTCTACTATCATCCATATTCCCGTACTCCCATGGATAGACTTAGGCAATCCATGGATATGCTCTCCCATGGTGAATTAGGGATTGGAAAAGGTTGAAGCAATCCAAGTTGCTTCCCTCTATAAAACTTCGTCTTTTGGCATACCACACATTTAGAAACATACTCTTGTTTAGAAACATACTCTTGTATGTTTGCTTTCATGGCAGGCCAATAGAAATATGTTTCAATCCCTTTTAAGGTAGACTGAATCCCTCTATGCCCCGCATAAGGAGGATCATGAGATTCATACATTACTTTCTCACGTAGTGAGTTAGTAATGCATACTCTATTGCCATAGAGAAGATAACCATCTTGTAAAGTAAGTGGTTCCTCTTTCTTTCCTAGTGCAAGGGCTGAAATCACATCTCTAAAAGAGGGATCAATAGTGTACTCATCTATCATAGAAGATAGATCATTGTGAGTTGCTATGGAGATCGCATTCACTCTCGGCTGTCTTGAGAGTGCATCGGCTACTTGATTATGCTTGCCAGCAATGTGAGCAATATGAAAATGAAATTGCAAAATGAAATTTGCCGACCTCATTTGTTTGTCGCAAAGCTTTTTTTGCGTCATGAAGTACTTATGGCTTTGGTGATCTGTCCGCAGAATGAAAGGGGTCCCAAGTAAATAGTCCTTCCATGAGTCTAAGGCATGTAGAACTGCGAGCAGTTACTTTTCATATGTGCTTAGAGCTTTCTCAACAAGGTCGAGCCTTCGACTTTATTAGGCTATGCGTGCCATTCTTGGAGCAAAATAGCTCCAAGGCAATCACCACAAGCGTCACATTGGACCTCAAATGTCTTTGAGAGATCCGGTAGTGTAAGCACAGCTTGAGAGATAAGCTTTTTGAAAGCATTGTTCTCCTTGGTAGACCATGTACACAACTTTTTTCTTTGTTAGGTGATGTAATGGTACCGCGATTAGTGAGAACTTTTCTATGAAGCGTCTATAGTATACACACATACCTATAAAGATTCTTAGTTCATGAAGATTCATTGGTTTAGGCCATCCTTTTACTACCTCTAGCTTTGATGGATCCATTTGGATACCATCTTGAGAGATAATATGACCTAAATACTGAATCTCTTGTAAGAAAAGCTCACTTTTCTTTCGATTAACATAAAGTTTATTCTCTTGTAAGACTTGAAATATTACCTGGAGGTGTTGCTTGTGTTTGTCTAATGAATTAGAGTAGACGATAATATCATCAAAGAACACTCTAGTAAAGGTTCGATAAGGCCTGAATAGCTTCTCCATCAAGCGGTTGAATGTGGGTGGTGCATTGGTCAAGCCAAAAGGCATGACAATGTATTCATAAAGACCAAACGTAGTGCAAAATGTGGTCTTTACAATGTCTTGATCAACTATCCTTATTTGATGGTAGCAAAGCAAACCCCGAACCCCGACGGCCTCTAAAACGTCGGGGGCCGAATGGCTCTCCTCGAGACTGTCACAATAAAGCGAACAGGGGGCACCACCTAGCTTTGAGCGGCTAGGACGCAGACCACGATGATATGAACACCACAAACTTACACACACACACACACACACGGAGAGAGAGAGAGAGAGAGAGAGAGAGAGAGAGAGAGAGAGAGAGAGAGAGAGAGAGAGAGAGAGAGAGAGAGAGAGAGAGAGAGATGATGATGAAAAAACCCTCTAGGGTGTGAGGGAGAATTATTTCTACAGTATTTACAATGACCTTCCTTCCAGCAAGGCGGCACACCGTGGTGATAGAGAGATAGGGAGAAAAGATGTGTTTGGCGGAAGAGGCAACAGGCGGCCGTGGCCAGAAGGACCATAATTTCCTGAGAAACCATTGTAAAATTCTTTTTTAAAGAAGCATCTCTAAGCCGGGAAATTGTCAAGGATGTATGATTATTCTTTTGGGAGCAATTGTATATTAGAGAGCCAGTTTTAAGATTAGGGGCTTATGGCCGGACAAGCCATTTTTGCAAAGACCTAATCTATAAATGTCATTTTTTGTAAGTTTTGGATAATCTTTTTGGAGGAAAAACTGAGAAGACAGTGTACGAATGAGAGCTCCTTCTTGTTCAAACTTGTAATCTTTGCCATTCCTGCTACGGTAATCCAAATTCAGTTTTGTTTCTTGCATTGTGTTCCTCTTACTCTGCTCTTCCATTCAAGTGTAAGCATTCAAGATTCGGTGAAGGTTTCAGACGTATCTGTCTAGGCCTTAAATCGTTGTTTTGAGTGTTTATATGCGTATTTTATGTTGTTTTGACCCGAGGAGAGGCTTTAGGGACCTAAAAACGACCCTTTAGGATCATTCGTTTACTGTTTTTGTGTACTGTGGGACGAACAATCGCGATCGTTGTGCCTCTCCAGAATCCTATGACAGTGATAGGATATGTTCCTGATAGTCCCCTGTGGCTTTCCTTCAAGTTTTGTGCGATTCCGATATGATTTGCATGGTGAACGGGCGTGATGACTGTTGAGCTGTGTAGAAGGACATAGGTAGATTACTTGGCTTTAGTGCGATTGATTTGCTTGTAGAGTCAGTAGTTGCATCTCTTCGAGTTCACTTCATTAGGATTGACACCCTAGTGAGTTTCCATGCCTCATCCGAGTCGCTACCCCTGTATCGATAATTTTATGTTGATGCTTGAGAGCTATACTATGGACGTCCGTCGCGGCGACCAGCAAACAATCTTGAAGCATTGCAAAGGTATGCAATTCACTTCTTTGACATCAGTCGAGACGAGTGCGGTGGGGTTCTCAAGTTTTTTTTGAAGCTCGACGAGTGCGAGGTCCTGAAGAACAAGAAGTTGGAGAGAGTCATCATTACCCTCATGAACAGAGCTCTGGTTCCATCAATAACGAAAGAGGATCCAAGATACTTCAATGTGCAATCAGAAAACAACATTCTATCTCTAGGATCATTTTAGGTATACTTTGTTCAATCTCTGATAACAAAAATATTGATTATTTGGTTGTTGATTTTGTGTTTTCATTTTTCACTGCAGGTTGATGAGGAAAATTTTGAAATCCTCGATTGGGTTTTTAGTCAAACCCAAATTCCTTCTATCATCAGTGAACAAAGAAACGGAGCCATTCTTTCAGTGGAAGGATTTGGCGACTACACAGTGGAATGGAACATGGCAGGTGACTTAAAGACTCTTAAGTGTATGTACAACATAACACACGGAGCAGATGTGGCAAATCCATGCTTATATTGCATGGCTGATGCACAATCACTTGAGAGTGTGCAATGGATTAGAGCTCCCAACAGACATCTTCAAGATAAAACTTTTAAACTAGTGCTTGATATTCCTCTGAGTAGATTTCACGTCTGTACACTTCATACACTCTGTCGAATAATTGAAAAGGGGGTTCATTTGTACATATGTTTTGCATGGACATTAAAGCCAGAGAGTGAGTCGAAAAGAGTGATCAAAGCATTAGAGGGAGTTGTCTCAGACATTGGTTTGAATGGAGGTAATGTCAAAATTGAAGAGGACCCTAAGATGTCTCAAAGTCAGTACAAGGTACCGAGGAAAGCATCGATAGGCAGAGTGAAGGCAAGAAGGTTTCTTGGGTTTAGCCTCAAAGATTCAGATAGAGAAGAAAGGAGAATCCTGTTCAACAAATGGAAACAGCTACATAAAGTAGTTAAAGACAATGCTGGTGGTGGGGCAATCCAGAATCACAAAGCGAACGTGTGGAAATCACTAGATAAAATTTTTCACTACCTTGAGCAACATTCTGGGGACCAAAGTAAGCTCACATCATTTCAAGCAGCCTTGCTGGATTGGAAAAAGGCTTACCTTACAGGGTGGGGTGGGCAACATATCACACATTACATGGTAAGTTGGCATTCTACGTATACAAAACAAAATTTTAAATTGTACTCAACTGACCATTTTGTTTTATTTCAATGCAGCACATACTGTTCAACCATGGTCCATATTTTGCCAAGACATACGGCTCACTATCAATATGGTCCACACAAGGCATGGAAAAAACCCACTACATGGCAAGAACAGGTTATTTTAAGCACACTCGGCATGGGGGAGGAAAAGAAAAGGCCAATAGACTATTAGAGTTACACCAATGGACTTATAGATGACTAATTCATAGAGCAAGGCAGAAGGAACTTCTTAAGAGTTCAGAAATTACACGGTCTTTACAACACATCCGCAAAGAGAAGAAACAGATGGCTTGGGGAGCTTCAAATGCGGCGGAGTGCCATGCGAGGTGGCGCCCGTCACGAGTCAGGAGCGGGAGAAGATGGACTTGAGCCCGTCATTTTTATCCTCTTCGATGCACCTCCTTCCTCCTCACTTTGTACCTCTTTGATGTGCAAGCTCTGTAAACGAGCTCGTTCCTCTGTTGATGGAAGCATCCCTACGGGCATCATGCGTCTTCTTTCCCTTAGAAACAGCCGCTTATTGTATGGATCTAAGCTTTCCGGGTCTTCAACCCCTACAGCTAGAGCCTGAGCTGTGTAGGACATGAAATATGGGGCTCTTAGTGCCTGGCAACCATACCCAATGCCAAATACATGTAGAGCAAACTGTTTTTCAGTCAAAATTACTCTTTCTGCATTTAGTGGGAGGGGGTGCCCACCACACAATCTTGTAATAGCTTTCATTGCAAACAGAGGGAACTTTGCATTGTCATCAGAATATTCCTTGTGGTATATTATGATCTACATAATAATTGCAATCAATTTATTAGCCGTAAGTGAGATGAGTAGAATTGTCAATTACTGAATTGTTTCTACAAACCTTTTTGTGGTTGAAATGCCCGATGTAGTGAGACAACGTTGCATCCTTGCCTTGGACTCCAGTGACAAGCCCTTGGCGTGAGCCTCCTGCTCTTCTAAGGAAACTATCGTCATACACTAGCACCTGGCAGTAAAAAAAAAAATTCATGATATTTTATCACTCGTCCATCTCTAATACTATCTGAATGCTCGACAAAAGTTACCATCTGATTCTCGTCCATTTCCAGCATCGACCTCCCCCATAAGTGAATAGACTGACTATTCATTACATGATCTTCGGGTGCCACATGTCTACCCATGTTTTCCAAGCTGATTTGTTTTGTTGTCAATTCAAAATGCTCATCTGTTGACAAATCGGCCTCTCCAGACTTCGCCTCATTGAACGTATCTTGAATCAGTTGCGACCCTCAAGTGAACTGTGAGTCGCGGATAGCTGTGTCAGCAATAAGATATTGGTCCACTGCATCATCGTCCACAAACCCCATGTCTGCCTCACAAAAATTTGCAATTGCTGCTAGGCAATAGTCCTCTCATATATTGATCTCATGCATGATATCTGTGAGCAGAATATAGTGGGTGTCGCCTGCCATGGCAAAGTTGGGAGCACAATTGAGAGGCAAAGTCGCTTCCATACTTGGGCTTTCTTGCCTGCACCCTATTGCTGCATCCGCAAGAGAAACAAGAGTTAAGCCCGCATCAAAGGTTTCCTTCATTACCTCTTTCCGCTCTTCTTCTGGATTGAATTGCACCTCCACATCCTCTACCTCTTCCTCCGGCGCCAATGGACAACTACCGAAAGTTGTTGACTGCGAAGTCTCTGACTCGCCATCCATCTGCAAGTATAAGTAACAGACAAACCCATGGTAGAATTCCAATAAGCGACATTTTTTTAAGTGCTTCATACACCTGTCTTGTACAAGCAGTGCATTGGAGGGACACTTTTCAAGATAGCGATTCAGTCTCCTTGAAGTACTCTTGTCAGGGCCAAGGTCGGCAGGGTGCACATATCTCATGCCATCAACTGTCATAGAATTGTCACAAGTGACTGCCTCATACTGTTGCAAATGGTTTTGTAGGTACTCAAAGGAGCAATCTACAATCCTTTGTATAGAAAACTCTGCATTGAACATTCCTGATAGTTCTGGTGCACGGTGATGAGCTCGGGCGTTATATAAGAATGTGAATAGTTTTTCTTCACATGTATCCTCGCTCACGTCTGTCTCCAGGACTATGATCCCCATGACTAAAAGAAAAAGCAAGCCAAAACTATTTGGTGTCATAACAAAGCGAATGTTGGGCATCGAGTACCCCTCAATGTCCTATTTTGCCTGGTTCATCCCCATGCGCTCATGTCATAAGAGGTGACATTAGTTGAGTCAGAACCAAGCGAGTAGGGTCCCCAAGAATTTCCGAAGGACCCTCTTCGCTTGGTTCTGTCCCGTGTGCTAAAGTCATAAGAGTTGACGTAAGTTGAGTCAGAACCAAGCGAGTAGGGCTCCCAAGAATTTCCAAAGAGCTCTATTCGCTTGGTTATGTCCTGTGCGCTAATGTCATATCGACGGGTTATGTCCCGTGCGTTAATGTCATAAGTGGTGACGCTAGTTGAGTCAGTACCAAGCGAGTAGGGCCCCCAAGAATCTCCGAAGGGTCTTATTTGCTTGGTTCTGTCTTGTGGCATTTGGAACAGGTGGATAAGAACAAAGCATATTATGTTATCAGTGATAGATTTATAGGTCACATAAGGAGTAATTATTCCAACCATGAATGCGATACGATCACCACATAAGGAGTAATTATTCCAACCATGAATGCGATACGGTCACATAATGAGTAATTATTCCAACCATGCATGCGTTTTTACCCTAACGCAGTGGCTTCGGTGCGCACACAGTTAACAACACACAGGAAGGGGAGAGGCAGGGAGAAAGAACCTGTCTCTGCAATATCCAATGGCGCCGAGTTGGATGGTGATGTCGTAGGCCACCGACAGCAAGAACCAGTAGGGGGGCGATGGCAATGGCGACGCGGAAACAAAGGACTCGACCTAGTGGAGGTCACTCAACGCAGGATCACGAGAGCTAGGCAAGGGGAAGAGCGCAAAAAATGCAAAGGTGATGGCGAATGCAACGGCGATCGGTGTCTGACTCTAAACGCAGGATCACGAGAGCTGGCCAAGGGGAAAGGCGCAGAAAAGGCAAAGGCGATGGCGAATGCAAGGGCGATCGGCGTCTGACTCTAAACGCAGGATCATGAGAGCTGGCCAAGGGGAAGGGCACAGAAAAGGCAAAGGCAAGAGAGCTCGCCAGGCAGAAGGTGAGAGATGGAGATGGCGACTGCAAGGGCGATTGGCGTCTGTCTGACCCTTAACGGTCACTCAAAAAGGCATGTGGGCTGCGCTCTTAAGGACAACCAGTATTAAATGGTCTCCGATTCCCATGCAGTACAGTTTACCAACCGCAATCTCACACATAAGTGAAGTTTTCACCCTCCCCAAGGTAAGCATTCTAAGTTGAGGCATTACCCCTGCCAAACATCTCAAGTTTCAACTATTCTGCCTCTTTTCGTGTCCTCTACTGCGCATCATTCTAATTAACTCTACCCCCATCGACGCTACGCAGTAAGCAAACTCCATCACCTCTTACTCTCGCACATCCTCCTTCTCTTACTCTTGTTCTACAGTGCTTCAGAGACGCGGAACTCTACACATAGTGAAGAGGTATGCTACTTACTACCCTTCTGCGCACTTGTATTTTGTGTAGTTGGTCAATACCAAGAGAATAAGGTAAGGTCACTTAGTCCGAAGTGCCCTATTCGATTGGTACTGACCAAAACAAAAGTTAAGTGATGTCTGCTAGTACATAGGTCAATACTAAGCAAATAAGGGGAAGGTAACCCCTGCTTGTTGCGGATTTAGGGTTTTCCTTTGCCAAATACGCCTTTTGATTTCGGTCCCGTGCGCTTTAATTTGCTGTAGTTGGTCAGTACCAAGCGAATAAGGTAAGGTCACCTAGTCCGAAGGGTCCTATTCGCTTGGTACTGACCAAAAGAAAATTTAAGTGATGTCTGCTAGTACAGAGGTCAATACTAAGCAAATAAGGGAAAGGTAACCCCTGCTTGTTGCGGATTTAGGGTTTTCCTTTGCCAAATACGCCTTTTGATTTCGGTCCCGTGCGCTTTAATTTGCTGTAGTTGGTCAGTACCAAGCGAATAAGGTAAGGTCACCTAGTCCGAAGGGTCCTATTCACTTGGTACTGACCAAAAGAAAATTTAAGTGATGTTTGCTAGTACAGAGGTCAATACTAAGCAAATAAGGGGAAGGTAACCCCTGCTTGTTGCTGATTTAGGGCTTTCTTTTGCAAAATACGCCTTTTGATTTTATAAGAAAGAAACAAAATTACAATTGAACACCGGGTTTGAGTTAGAAAACACTTCAGACTTTACAAAGAGTGGCCTATTAATTTCCGGGGGGTTTAGGGTTTAGGGGTTTATGGTTCATAGCCAACTTATCTCTTCGCAAAGCATGTTTGCAAAGTTAATGGCTTCCTCATATTTACTGGCTAGCTCAAGCACTTCATCCTTCATTTCCTAAAGCCAATTAATGATTGCCTCCATAGATCCATTCTCGGCGAGCAATCACTGCATGTCTTCAGGCCTTCTTGCTTCCAGAGAGTTTTTAAGGATTGAGACCCTCTGCCTGACGATCAGCATTTACTGCAGCTTCAGGCTAGCATCCTGCATAGAGCATTTAGCAAGTAAGCTCTTCAAACTAGGAGCTTGGAAATTGGGAGCAGAAAGCAAATAATTACCAGCAACTTACCTCGAGAATTGACTCCCGTGTTGACAGCAGCCACTCCCGAGCTGTGTCGGTCGAGAACATTAAAGGTAACATCGGGGGAGGGCCAAGGGGGGACCTCATGAGGAGGGCCCGGATGCGGTGTTGCTGGCGCTGCGAGAGTATACCTTGGAAAGTCATCGCCACTATCCTAAGCTTCTTTTAGTTGTTCTGCGAAACCCTGAGGGAGGTTCTGAAACAACTGCTTCTTAAATAGACTTTCAGACAATCCTAAAAAGCAGAGCCTGGGCATGAGGTTTCATGAGAGGGTGGTATCGCCATGAGGTTTCATGAGAGGTGGACCTGGGAGACAGAATCAATGGTATCATCCCCCCGATATTAAGGGAGGTGATCGGAGGGAACGACATGACAGTTAGAAACGCATCGATTTAAGATCTCCTTCACATTGCTATTTTGTATCAGCAGTAAATGTAAGTGATATCTGCTATTACTATTTTTGAAGTCACTACCGAGCGAATAAGGCAAGGCAAACTCTTTCCTATGCACCTATTTGCTCGGTAGTTACCTCAGAACATATAAGTCATGTCTACCATTACTATTTTCTGAGGTCACTACCGAGCGAATAAGGCAAGGAAACTCTTTCCTATCCATCTTTTCACTTGGTACTGACCTTTCCTTAAATCTGAAGTCCCTTGTGCTGACAAATGAATTGTCTTTTGGTGTTATTGTATTTGTAGAGATGCCTCGTGTTAAGGCCTGCGCTAGGAGGGCAACAGGTGAATCTTTGAACGCTCAAGCAAGAAGACGCCGATATGAGGCGCACAGAGGTGTACTGCAAGAGCTGCGTAGGATAGAACGACACATTCAACTTGCTATTCCACGTCTCCCTTTCCAGCGAGTAGTGCGGGAGATTTGCGAGCAGTGGAGAGTCGGCATGCGATGGGCCAGCAGTGCACTCCTCTGCCTTCAAGAAATTGCTGAGGACTACCTCGTGGAATTCTTCAGCGATGGATATATCCTGGCTGCCCATGCACACCGGATCACTATCATGCCGTGGGATTTTGATACTCTTCGTAGGCTTCGTTTCCGCTACAATGGGCTGCTTCAGCCAATACCAATCCGGGATAGTAGAACCATGGATATTCTCAACATCCCCCCTCTCCATCCTCGTGCGCGACAGACAGAGCCGTCTAGGGCTGAAACAAACAGTAGAAGGATCCGATCACGGGTCAAGAGAAACGACACAGATGGGCAGGCTAAGATAGCCGCAGAGGGCCAAGAGCAAGCCAGAGTGGACCCCAAGGCAGTCATGGAAGAAACAGAGACAGTTATCGAGGATCTAGCTAGACACCAAAATGAGCAAGTCATGGAGGATCTGCAGCCCATCGTGGATGATGAGGGATAAGAGCAGGTCAGGGTGGAGACTGAGGCATCTATGTAGAAACCAATATTGAAGGAAAATGATCCGGAGCCTGAGGCTGTTAGGGAGGAGCCTGAGGCAACCAGGGAGCCACTTCAAGAAAGGGAAGGGCAAGGCTGCATCAGACTGGACATCCAACGTATCGGATGAGTCAATTATTTTAGAGCAAAGCAACGAGGATAATGATGAGGAGTTGAGAATTTTGTTGAGCTCAGCGCCTCTGCATGCGCACATACAGCTACCTGCAAGGTCAGAGGAGGCCTACATTACCAACCTCGATAATGTAGACTTCATGTGCATGCGCAATTTCACTGACTCCCTCGCAACAAATGAGGTCTTCAATGTTGCTTTGTGGTAATTCTCATGCTCTTTAATTCTTATGCTCATTAAATGGGTCTCTATCGAGACATGGGTCAATACCAAGCGAGACAATGGGTAATGAAATTGAATTTTGGTACTACTCGCTCGGTATTGACCCATGTCTCTATGGCACTTGCCAAGTTTTTCTTTATAATGGTTCACTACCTTAAAGACATGGGTCAATACCAAGCGTGTCAGTTGTTTATGGAATTGGAATCCGCCGCTGACTCGCTCGGTATTGACCCATGTCTTTAAGCTAGTCGTCAAGTTCTTCATTTCAGCCAAGACAATGTTCAATACCAAGCGAATCAGTGGCGTATGGAATTCGATAGCTGCCCCACTCGCTCGGTATTGACTCACTTGGTGTTCAAGTCTAATCTTTTCCATTTGTTCATGTTAGCCACGCTGTCTTGCTTCTGTCCCCTGAGGTTCAAGAGAAAGTATACGTAATAGATCCGCTGATATCGCCTTATCTGTAGAACAAATCAGTTTCCTTTTTGAGTCTAATGAACTGGTTTAGCAGAGTCAACTTTGATCTAGCGCGCTTTCTGCTCACTACGTACAATCAATCGTGAGTATATTCTTGCCTTGTAAAAAACATCTTGCATTGCGAGTCTCTCCTCATCGTTGATGGTGTCTTTGTAGTGATCATTGCAGTTTGATTTTATTTGACATGGAAGCTAAGATTGTTTACTACGAAAACTCTGGGCAAAGCAGGGCGTTTCACGGTCGTGTAAAAATGTAAGGTCTATTTGGGTACATTTGGAAAGCAGTGTAGTGTCTCTTTGGAATGTGTTGCTGACTCAAGTGGTTATGTATGTAGTGCCGCGAAAAAACTTGTATGTTGTGTAGAGCATATTTTGTTAGAACATGATCTAGGAGATGTAGTCAAGCACGAACGGGTAACCGTGCCCATGCAGACTGATGACTATAGCTGTGGCTGGCGAACCTGCTTAAATGCCGTGTTTCTCATCATTCAAATTATGGATATATCGAACGTAATTAATCTGCTATTTTATTGTTTGCTGCAACGTATGTATGAAGCAACAGATGTCTGTATCACGCTTCTACAGGAACTTCGATTACATAACTACACCAACAACGATGTGCGACATTTTTCTGTAATGGCCATCCAGCATATTATAAATTTGGTAAATAGACGCAGAAGAGAGGAAGCGGCGAGAGCTGATGAGTTCGAAGAGGCTCGCATTAACGAAATGACCCAACGCCACAATCAGACTCAAGAAGAAGTTCAAAATATTCAATAAGCAATACACCAATATTATGTGGACGCCGTAGAAGTAGAGGAATGGGCTGCACATCGACGGCAAGAGCAAGAACAAGATGAAGCTTCACAGGTGCAAGAAGCATGGGAAGCCATGGAAGAGGCCCATGATTTCGAGCGACGCGAAAGGATTCCCCAGACCAGTGTCCCCAGAGGCAGAGGTAGCAGCAACCGGAGCAGAGGGCAAGGGACGAGTGGCACAAACCGGGGGAGAGGGCAGGGAACGAGTGGCACAAACCGAGGGAGAGGACAGTAGCTGGGAAAGGGAACAAATTACTCTTGACAGAAACAACACAATATGTAAATTTTTGAAACATTGAAAATGTACATTTTTGAAACATTGTTTGATCGCCAAAAAATATCTCTGCATTAGTCATTTTGAAGAGTACATCATGGTTTGCATGGCATCAAAGCTCTTTGCGTGCACAAGGTATGTGACCTAGCTTCTGGTGGAAGCAATTAAGTGAAGTGTATTTGTTATGGACTCCTTGTACAATGTTGTTTTCTCCTTGCGCCTTGGAATCTGAAAAGAAGAAAAAGTTAGATTCAGTCATAGTGTATTAAAGACAATCAAAATTTATCGATTTAGTAAGCACCTTTCTATTGTTGAGACTGAATGCATACAATTCCGGCAAAAGTGGAAGTTCTTCACATGTAAGATCTATCCTGAGCTGTGTCAGAGTTGTGCTTGACATTGTCTCCATCACAGTAAGTAGGCTGTCTCGAAAGTAGAGCTCCATTGATAAAGGTTTGTTCTCGAGGCTATTCTCTGTATCTTGGTCGAGTGGAATAAGCTGCCCACTAAGAAGATGATATCTAATATAGTAAAACGATACTAAGAAATTTTGAGAGCTTATAATGAACTTGCAAATTATGGACTTCTTTTGCAAAATACAAATTTTGTTCTGTGATTGTTTCCTATCCCAGTTATCATCTAAAAAGTCCAAACAGCTCTCAGACTTGCAAATGAACATTGTTGCAGTAGTTCTTATTTGTTCATCGAAGAAAAAATATGCAAACACTTCAAGAGGCAAAAATACTGCGAGCCAAACTATTTTTGTGGCAATTGAATACTTGAGGGACTTTTGTATATCCTGAAACAACTTATTCCTGAAGCTTTCACTAGTTTGCGAAGTAGGCAGGGACCAATCCTTGCTGTCAAAGGATGGAAGTGACAAAGGAGCTACACGACCCCAACCAATGGAAGTTCTCGGTTCCACATATGACATATCATAAAAGAAAATTCCATTATCTGCAAGTTCCTTGTGTTGTCTTCCTCGGTACATTTTCTCACCAATAAATGCATGGAAAGCATCAAAAATCCCAACTATACTCTCAACTGGTTGCCAATCTGTCCTATTCGATGGATAAATATCTGAAACATACCAAAGATGATATCCACCACTTAATATTCTAATATAATCATGCACTAAGCGAGATGCTGAAATAACTTACAGTTGGGTCGATGCCTTGGAAAACATGGAGGAGATGTTTGCAACCTTAAGTGTGCATGCTGGAAAGCATGTTGTATGAGGACCTCTTTCACCCGCTTGCTTTGTGCACACACTTTAAACTCTTTAACTTGACCCTTGAAAGCCTCCACGAAATCATTGTGTTGCCTCCTCTTCCTCCTCCTAGTTTGCAGTAGAACCCAACTTCCGATAGTTATACGAGATGGAATCCATGCTTGATCTTCTGTAATATAACTGTTAAAAATGCTAACAGAGTCAATGGTAGTGCTAGGCCTTCGAGAAGTAGACATGGTGTGCAGTAGAATGAATACACAGAGAGGTTAGCGCAAATATAAAAAAGGGAAGAAGTTTTGAGAGGGAAGTAGACCTACTCAAAGTCATATTTGGGCGGGAACAAAGTACTAGATAGAGTCTTCAATGAAAGTTCTGAAATTCCTCGGTACATAGTTTGTACGACTTACGACATTTATGCCTTGAAAGCGTGAAATTGTGCAATTTGATGAACCAAAATAAAATTTCCTCCCTTTTTTAAAAAAGATCTTGACTCCAAAATGTCGATTTTCAACATAACGTTAGCCTCTTCCTCATTGGTCGAGCGCCACTCTCTCTCTAGAACTGAAAGGCCCAAAAGTGAGTCCAACTTTTTCCTAATGCTGTTGCAGATTTTTGGTCAAGATTTGATGATGCTTCGAGAGTGTAGAAAGATGCTCTATTGCACGTGGAAGCCATGTCTAAAGAGGAATTTTATTCCGCATTTACAAATAGCCAAAGAATACAGGTATTCACGAGTTTCTTACGACCAATCCTTAAAGTGAAAGTGCAAGAGAAAGAGTTGAATTCCATGCGTGAAGCATTGAAGATAGCATTGCAAAAAGAAAGAAAGCTATGCGTTGCCATAGGCATGAAGTTCCCTTTTTCAATACGTGGTATGGATAGTGTAGATGACCTTTATGTGCATAAAGTCACAGTTGCAGGTGATCATGCTAGCAAGGATAATAGCTTGGATATAGGTGTGGATTCCCATATGCGCAAAGTCGATGCAAATGAAATATGTGAAGCAATTTTGGAGAGCATACACATGCCAATGGTGCAAAATGGCAAGGACGCAGTAGACAAATGTGAAAGTTTGAGCACTAGCACGGAAAGTGAAGATGATGAAACTAAAATTGACAAGGATGAGGCAACCTATGATGGTGACACATCTGATGTTTGTGAGAGTTGGTGCGATGATGTATGTGATGATGACATAGAGTCACTAGATCCACTGCAGGATATGGTAGCCTTGCACAAAGAGCAACGTATCTTTTGGGAAGCAGCTTTGCATCAACATGGCATGGATGCTTGCATTGATGATCAGATGATGGGCTATGGTCAGGGAGTTTCCACATCAAGCAAAGATGACGTAGGAGATAATGATGCTATGATGGTTGATGTGACCTTGGGTACATGTGCTTTACCAGAACTAGGGGTTGGGCAACCCTATAGTGGTTGTGATGCAAAGACATTGGGTCATGAAGGTTATATGAATGAGTTCTATGTGTGCAAGGATTTGATGCTAGTTCCATCTCCAAGGGATGTCCGTGAGAATATGCGACCTACGGTTGTTATAAAATTCTTGAGGATGGGGTAGACAAGGAGGTTAAAGTGACCTTTTGCTTGCATGATGATTTCATGGATGCATTTCACAAACCTTAATGTATGTTTAGTACATATCCTGTAATGTAATTGGCCTATTTAATTTGAGAGTAGCGGAAATTAAACTGGGCATGAACAATACTTTTGCAAGAGAGACAATTTAGAGAACATGACAACAGTTGAGGACCGGATTTATGTGGAGCCGGTCCCCCCTCCAATAGGCATTTGTATTATGATTTCTCCCATTAAGAGAGACTTGTTACAATACAATCTTTGTGTTCCTTGTGACCTAGGTGATGCAATGAAGATGGAAAGCTTCATGCATCACAAACATAACATAAACTTGAAGAAAGCTTTAACTATCCCAAGCCTCAGTCCCAAGACCTCAAACACCTTCGAAGGTGGAGAGAGCTAGCAGGGAATGAGGGTAGGGAAGAGGAAGAAGAAACATTTCGTAGGAGAAAGAATTAGTTTCTCACTTATCATAACTCTTGTTGCTAGCATACATAATAGCATAGTAATGAAGAAGAAGGAGATGGAAAGCTTAAGCATTGAAGCATGGCTCTTAGTTGGATTTTCACTCCATATCCAAGAGTGTTGGTGTAGGCTCTCAACCTCTACTTGCTTGGAGAAGGAGAGGGAGCTCTTGCCTTTGCATAGCACACAATGAGAGTGTTTGTGAGTGTGTGTGGGTGAGTATACCCCCTAAGAAACCCCCTAGCATGCGTGGGTCAACCCTCCCTTGTAGCTCATGCTTGAAGCTCATTGGACCCCTCCAGGCCTAGCCAATCACAAGCAAGAGGCATTACAAGCAGCAAGGGTAGCCTTGAGACAAGTGTCCCCCTTTCCCCTTTGTGAGAGAGGTCTAGATAAATTCTAAATCAATTAATTAAATCTCCTAAATTATTATTGGACCCCTTGGGTGGCCAACAAATAGGCTTCAGGCACACCATGAGGGCAACATGAGGAGGAACTTGACAAGTGTCCCTTTTGCTTTCTTTGTACCATGCATGCCTTGTGTGAGTGTGTGGGTGTTCTCTCTCATCCCCCCTCATGTAGGGCTTGCCCCCTCCTTGTAGGGATTGAATCTTTGACTTTTTGATACCTCAACCCCTCATGCATAGGCCCAGTTCCCACCACAAGCTTGGCTCATAAGCACTTTAAGCTTGGGGTGGTTTCTCACCTCAAGTGCAACCCTAGCATATCAAGCATGTCAAGCACCTCAAGCATTTCAAGCACCTTAATCATCAAGCACCTTAGTCATGAAGCATGACAAGCAAGACAAGCACCTCGAGCTGGGTCAGGTTCCCGTGCCTCAAACTCAGCCCTAGCTTACCTAAGGTCAAAGGCCTTTTACACACATTATTGGAGGTCTTCAATTAAGCTAACCCTAAGGTCTTATGACTCATTTGTTAGCCTTGCTCTTTGATAGACCATCTCTCATTTGGGCCCCTTTACCATTGGCCCCGTGTTGAGATAGATCTATAAGCACATGTCTATATATTAACACTTGTTCCCGTTTATTCTCCCACATTAAGTGATCAATTTAATATGAGAAAATCATTTGGGTTGGTTAGATATTAGATATTAGATTTTATGACATTACCTCTCTCTTGAAATCATAGTCGTTCTCGACTATGAGGTAGAAGAGATAAAGCCTTAGTCATTAGTCAATTTTACTTAGCGGGTAGAGGATCCCTTTTAACCCTAGGACATCTTTCCAAGATGGATGACTAATCCATTTGGTGCTTGGGAGACATATCTGCCGCAAGCATGTCTGCTCTTTAGTCCATTTCATTCTCCCAAAGTAGAGTGACAAATTCTACTTGGTGTTTGAGAGACTTCGTCATCACAAACATGATTCTAAGCATGCATACTAGTTAAATTTGTGCACAATTAAAAAGAGGACTAGTCTTATAAGACAAAAACATGAGTCATTTAAAAGAAATTTGTACATTTGCTTACTCTAATGTAGCATTGTAAGCATTGACAAGGTTCATACTATCCTTAAGCTGTATTCCTTGCATCCATCTAGCATCTTCAAAAAGATAATTTTTGAACTTAATAAGATACCGTCGGATAACATTACCATGTCGTAGTACCTTGTCTTCATGCCGAAGAACAGCTTCGGGTTGTAGCACCTCTTCTTGGTCTTCAACTTCGGGAGGGTCTTCAATAATTGGTTCACTTGGTGGCTCTCCTTTGTAGGGCTTAAGTAGGCTTACATGAAAGGCATTGTGTATGAGCCAACGGTTGGGCAACTTGAGTTGATAAGCCGTCTCATTGATGGGCTTCAAGATTTGGAAAGGACCATAGTATCTTTTTGCTAGTTTAGCATAATACTTTTGATGGCCCGTAGGATTTTTGCCCGTCGTTTGCCTTAATCGAGCCTTAGGAAACTTGAGTAAGCCCAATCATTTTCTTTGAACATTAAGGCTCTTCTGTGCTTATCAGCAGAAGCTTTTTCCCTTTGTTGAGAGATGGATATAGCCTCCTTAATCTTTTGAAAAGATTCTTGTAGGTCACGGCTATACTCATCAGCCGGAGAAGATCTTCCCAGGTACTTTGAGTAGCAATGGACTTTTAGGTCTTCCCTCAATGATCTCAAAAGGTGCTTTTCCCATAGAAGTATGTACAGTATTATTGTATGCATACTCTACAAGAGGTAAGTACTTTTCCCATTGTGAGCGTTGATCTACTTCGGTAACATAAGTCTTGAGTAGATCGAGTATCGTAAGATTGGCTATCTCACTTTGGCCATCCGTTTGTGGGGGATAGGCCGAAGAGAAATTCAATCTTGTTCCTAGGTTTTCAAAGAGACCTTTCCAGAAATTACTGGTCATTCTAGGATCTCTATCTGACACGATGGATGTGGGTACTCCATGGTGCTTGAAAATCTGAGATATGAAGAGAGTTGCCATTTGATGTGCCTTAATAATCTTTTTGACAGGAATAAAATGTGCTTGCTTGCTAAACCTATCAACTATTGTCCATATTCCTGTATTCCCATGGATAGACTTGGGTAATCCAAAGATGAAATCCATGGATATACTCTCCCATGGTGAATTTGGGATAGGCAATGGCTGGAGTAATCCAGGTTGTTTCCCTCTATCATACTTGGTCTTTTGGAATACTACACATTTTGAAACATACTCTTGTATGTCCACTTTCATGGTAGGCCAATAGAAGTACGTCTCTACTCCTCGGAGAGTAGGTTGAATACCTCTATGCCCCGCATATGGAGGAGCATGGGATTCATACATAACTTTCTCACGAAGGGAATGGGTAACACATAGCCTATTGCCGTGGAGAAGATAACCATCCTGCAAGGTGAATGGTTTCTCTTTCTTCCCCAAAGCAAGGGCTGACATTATGTCTCTAAAGTCAGGGTCAGTAGCATACTCATCTATCATAGAGGATAGATCATTGTGAGTAGCTATAGACACAACATTAACTTTGGATTGTCGTGAAAGTGCATCAGCCACTTGATTGTGCTTACCATCTATGTGAGCAATATTGAAATTAAATTGTGAAAGAAAATTTTCCCACATCATTTTTTTGTCGGAAAGCTTGGTTTGCATCATGAAATACTTGAGACTTTGGTGGTCGGTTTGTAGGATAAATGGAGCCCCCAATAGGTAGTGCTTCTATGTGTCTAGGGCATGTAGAATATCTAAAAGCTCTTTCTCATATATGCCCAAGACTCGTTCATCAATATTGAGCCTTCGGCTCTCATATGCTATGGCATGCCCTTCTTGAAGCAAAACTGCTCCAAGGCAATCACCACAAGCATCACATTGGACCTCAAATGGTTTTGAGAGATCCGGAAGCACGAGGACTGGTTGGGAAGTAAGCTTCTCTTTGAGCTTTTCAAAAGCATTTTGCTCCTTAGCAGTCCATACAAACTTAACGTTCTTCTTGGTTAAGTCGTGTAGTGGTCCTGCTACTTGAGAAAATTTTGCTATGAAGCGTCTATAGTATGCGCACATACCAACAAAGCTTCTTAGCTCATGTAGATTTCTTGGGTTAGGCCATGCTTTTATTACCTCTAACTTTGATGGATCCACTTGGATACCATCTTTAGAGATAATATGACCTAGGTATTGAATCTCTTGAAGGAAGAATTCGCTTTTCTCTTGGTTAAGAAAAAGCTTGTTCTCCCTCAATGCTTGAAAAATCACTTGGAGATGTTGCTGATGTTCCTCCAAAGACTTGGAGTAGATGATGATATCATCAAAGAACACTCTACTGAATTTGCGGTATGGTTTAAAAATTTTCTCCATCAAACGATTGAACGTAGCTGGTGCATTAGTCAAGCCAAAAGGCATGACTGGATATTCATAAAGACCAAATGTTGTGCAAAACGCGGTCTTTAAGATATCTTCATCCACTATCCTTATTTGATGATAGCCACTCTTAAGGTCAATCCTATTGAAGTAGGTCGAGCCTTGTAGCTTATCAAACAGATCTTCTACCCGAGGTATGGGAAATCTGTTTTTGATAGTGATATGGTTTAGTGCTCGATAGTCCACACACATACGATAGGTACCATCTTTCTTTTGCACTAAAAGGACTGGAGAACAAAAGGGAGAGGAACTAGGCCTCACCATCCCTTTGTCTACCAGCTCTTGTACTTGCCTCATGATCTCCTCCTGTTGAGCTTGTGAGACTCGATAAGGAGGCTTGTTAGGTGGTGAGCTTCCAGGAAGGAGCTCCATACAATGGTCATCACCCCCTCGTTTTGGAGGTAAGTCCATAGGGATATCATCAATGAACACATCTTGGAATCCTTTTAGAAAATTAGACAAGTCTAACCCTTCTTGATTCCTACCATTTACATTTGATGAAACATTAGTATCTTTTAGAGACTCTTTGCCAAAAATCATGTACGCAGAAATTGAGCTCTTCATTGACTTATCAAAAGCAAGATGATTTACAAGTGGAATAGTGCAACCATGCTCACTAGCATCTATATACATGTTCTTTCCCCTGTAGGTGAAGTAGATTCTCCTTTCAGGGAACTTCATGTTGGCAGCCATGCGATCAAACCATGGTGCCCCTAGGATAACATCCTCATGTTGGAGAGGAGGGATGAAGAAGTCTTCCTTGTCGACATAGCTTTGGACATGAAGCCTCAACTTCCCAATCAAGGGAGTAACGGAGGCTTGTTGTCCCTTGATAGCTACATCAGCCACTACTACATCTCCCATCTCAAAACCTTGAATGCCCAACTTGGTGGCCAACTCCATTGATATGAAGTTAAGAGTAGAGCCAGGGTCAAACAAGATGAAGGCATCATGCTCTCTTACCTTTCCCCAAGCATAGGAAAGTGATGATCCTTTGCAATGAGCATCCTCTTTTTGAGCTTCGATGGTGGAATCCCTAGGAGTCTCATTGCGAGTATTCTTCTTGGGGCAAGAATGATATCCATGTCCTTGCTCCCCACACTTGAAACACTTATGGTCCTTGCGAAAAGCTTCAAGCTCTTCAAGAGAGAGTTTGTTTTTACCTTTGTAAACTCCCTTCTCCTTGGACCGATTATTGTTGTTGTTGGAATTGACTTGGGGAGTATTTTGAACATTGGTTTTCCCCTTTGCATCATTTTTGTCTTTGTTTTCCATGGGCTTGACATTACGTCTAGCCCCTTGATGGAAATTGATGCATGAAGCAACCAGGGTGTGATGGATTACTTTGCTAACAGTACCAGGCCATTGAGAGTTGATGTATTCGGCCATCTCTTCAGGTAATCCCGCACAGAATTGCTGCCTTTGCTCGGCAAAGTCTATCTTTTGAAAGACAGTAGCCTTGACATGTAAATCCCAAAACTTATCTACATATTTGTGGATAGACTCATGGGAGAGAAGCTTCAAGATGCGCCATTCGGTAAGAACTTTTTCCTTTGCATCGCTTGCAAGGAATTGCTTCATGATGGAAACTCGTAGAGTTTTCCATGTCTTTGGGGCTTCACCATTTCCACGAAGGCTAGCCCACCATTGACGAGCTGATTTTTGGAAGTGCATAGATACATGGCGTAGCTTAGAGGACTCTGTGAAGCCCTCATCTCCAAAGGCTGCATTTGGATGAAGGCCAACACTTTGTCGGTAGCACCGAAGGTGCCATCATAGGTGAGAAAAGAGATACTCTTTCCTCCCTCCTTGAATTTCTTTAGCTTTTGTGACCTTCTCCATGCAGGAAATGATTTGTGATGTCCTCCCCTCTTGTATTCTCTAGGAGAATAACCATAACTTTCGTCAGAAGAGGATGAAGGTGAAGAAGAAGGAGAAGAGGGTGACCTCTTCCTAGCCCTTTTCTTCCTTTGTTTCCTGTCTTGCCTTTCAGAGTGATGAGGAGAAGGACTGTGTGTTGATCTTTTCCTCTTGGGAGGAGAGGGCGATCGTCTAGAGCGCCATCTTCGTGGAGCCACATCTTCAGAGGAACTTAAACTTTCATTGCTTTCTTGCTCTTTGGATTCCTCCTCTCGAATGGGAGAGAGTCTTCTTTAGGGGGTCTCTTCAAGAGGCCTCCTAAGCTCTCTCTCCTCTTGGAGAGGAAGGGAAATTCCATAAGCACGAAGTTGTTGCGTAGCTTCGGCTTGCAAAGCAGGGTTGCCGATAGCTTGTTGCAACCTAGTGACGAGATAATTTACAAACATGGGAGCATCATCATTAGCACCTTCATGTGCAAAATCAAAGCTATCAATGTTCATTCTACTCTCTTGATTATTGTCCTCAATGTTAGCAAAATGTATGTATGTACTTAGTGTATGCTTTGGCAATGCAAAACCTTAGTTGCCACTCCTCTTAGCCTTTGAAAATCGGCTCTTAAGTATCTACACCCATGGCTCAAAGTGGTTAATTATAGAGAGTAGAGGAGTAGGTCTAACATAGCAGAGTTGCCAAGGGCTAGCTCCTTTTGGACTTCTGATGGCTCAATAATGGTAAAGCCGTAGGCAAGTCTAAAAAGACTCCATTATTAAGTCCAAAGCTCCCGAGGTGTTCACCATCCCCCACATAGTGGGCTCAACAAAACCGATAATAGATCCCAGTTCCACTTAACCTAATATAATGAACAACATCAACCATTTATAGGCTACTTAAGGACCTCTCTTCTTAAGCAAGAAAAGAGAAACCAAATGCTCGGATACCAATCTAAAGTAATTGGCCTATTTAATTTGAGAGTAGCCGAAATTAATGAGAATACTTTTGAGAAATGACTTTGTGAGCATAGCGGGTGAACATAATTGAAGATAGCAACATAATCATAGCAATTAGTTAACTTGGCATGAACAATACTTTTGCAAGAGAGAGAATTTAGAGAACATGACAACAGTTGAGGACCAGATTTATGTGGAGCCGGTCCCCCCTCCAATAGGCATTTGTATTATGATTTCTCCCATTAAGAGAGACTTGTTACAATACAATCTTTGTGTTCCTTGTGACCTAGGTGATGCAATGAACATGGAAAGCTTCATGCATCACAAACATAACATAAACTTGAAGAAAGCTTTAACTATCCCAAGCCTCAGTCCCAAGACCTCAAACACCTTCGAAGGTGGAGAGAGATAGCAGGGAATGAGGGTAGGGAAGAGGAAGAAGAAACATTTCGTGGGAGAAAGAATTAGTTCCTCACTTATCATAACTCTTGTTTCTAGCATACATAATAGCATAGTAATGAAGAAGAAGGAGATGGCAAGCTTAATCATTGAAGCATGGCTCTTGGTTGGATTTGCACTCCATATCCAAGAGTGTTGGTGTAGGCTCTCAACCTCTACTTACTTGGAGAAGGAGAGGGATCTCTTGCCTTTGCATAGCACACAATGAGAGTGTTTGTGAGTGTGTGTGGGTGAGTATACCCCCTAAGAAACCCCCTAGCTTGCTTGGGTCAACTCCCCCTTGTAGCTCATGCTTGAAGCTCATTGGACCCCTCCAGGCCTAGCCAATCACAAGCAAGAGGCATTACAAGCAGCAAGGGTATCCTTGAGACAAGTGTCCCCCTTTCCCCTTTGAGAGAGAGGGCTAGATAAATGCTTAATCAATTAATTAAATCTCCTAAATTATTATTGGACCCCTTGGGTGGCCAACCAATAGGCTTTAGGCACACCATGAGGGCAACATGAGAAGGAACTTGACAAGTGTCCCTTTTGATTTCTTTGTACCATGCATGCCTTGTGTGAGTGTGTGGGTGTTCTCTCTCATCCCCCCTCATGTAGGGCTTGCCCCCTCCTTGTAGGGATTGAATCTTTGACTTTTTGACACCTCAACCCCTCATGCATATGCCCAGTTCCCACCACGAGCTTGGCTCATAAGCACTTTAAGCTTGGGGTGGGTTCTCACCTCAAGTGCAACCCTAGCATCTCAAGCATGTCAAGCACCTCAAGCATCTCAAGCACCTCAATCATCAAGCACCTCAAGCACCTTAGTCCTCAAGCATGACAAGCAGGACAAGCACCTCGAGCTAGGTCAGGTTCCCGCGCCTTAAGCTCAGCCCTAGCTTACCTAAGGTCAAAGGCCTTTTACACACATTATTGGAGGTCTTAAATGAAGCTAACCCTAAGGTCTTATGCTCCATTTGTTAGCCTTGCTCTTTGATAGACCATCTCTCATTTGGGCTCCTTTACCATTGACCCCGTGTTGAGATAGATCTATAAGCGCATGTCTATATCTTAACACTTGTTCCCGTTTATTCTCCCGCATTAAGTGGTCAATTTAATATTAGAAAATCATTTGGGTTGGTTAGATATTAGATATTAGATATTAGATTTTATGACATATCCCTTTATCTGTGAAGATCCTAATTGGCAGTTAGCGAGTCTTGGGGCTAGTTGGCATGATGAAGACTTGATTATAAGGTGCTATGTGGCTTTGTATACATGTTTCGAGCTTTTCAAGTGGAAAATGTCTTATGTGGAAGAAGAAGAATCTGCTAGTGATAGCATTTTTGGAGAGAGTAATCAATTTCAAAGTAGATTTGTTAATGCTTGGAGTGATGATCTCTTAGTCATAAGAAATGAAGAGCAGCTGATGCGTCAGGAAGATGAAGTGCAATTTATGGTTGTCAATCGAATGGGATCTAATTATGAGATGCATTTTGAGGTATCTATGGTTCTGAATGATTGTGATAGCTTCTGGTGTGAGATGGAGTGTAGAAACCTTCGAGTTGATTTATATCGTGCTTGGGATCCAGGTGGACAATGGCATTTTGGCAAGAAAAAGGATGTTTTTTTCTTTGATAGGGGTAGCCTGCTTGAGCATGTAGTTGGTTCTATGTGGATGTGTAAGTTTCCCAATGAGCCAGGAGGAAGTTTGCAATCACTTTTGCAGTTTTTTTGTCACTGTTTGATGCAAGTGTTGAGCATAAATGCTCTACTTGGGGTTGGGCAATGATGATAAACCACTTTTGGTATGTACAAAGTAGTGCGTATTTGCATGGTCATATGTTCAAAAAGATGTAAATACATGAATTTGGGAGATTTACAAAGTGGCTTCAAGTTTTAAAAATGGGGCAACGTGTGCACATTGTAAATATTCATGCTTGCGTGTCGGCAGTCGAGCATACGTACATGCCTGGATAGGGTATCGGGGCCTTGGATATGGTTTTGGGTGGCTTATTTTGGTTCTAGAGAATGTGTTTGAGCTTTCTAGAATGTAAATAATGCAAGTGAGAAGTGTGGGTACTCTTATCCCGCTCAAGAAGTTTGGGACATGCAGTAACTGTCTATTTACGGTGCCTGATCTACGGTGATGCGTGCACCGCCCTGGAAGTGGTCAAAAATAGAATTTGGGGATGTGGAAAAGTGATTTGGGTATCAAGGATCAAGCGTGAGAAATTTGGTGAATTTTGGAGTCCGTTAGGGGTTTTTCCCACGAAAAACGCCTGCCGGGGGTCAAAATTGGCCAAAACTGGGCCAAACAAGGTCAAAAAATGGTCAAAAAAGGTGTGAAATGGCTTAAAATTGCCACATCACTCACGATGCCGTGATGGAGCCTGACCAGGACTAAAATGACCATAACTTGACCAAATGGGACCCAAATTCAAATCCAAGCATATAGAATGGATGTATGCACTATCAGCTACAAGCACAACCAATATCAAGCCATTTTGACACAAAAGACATCATACGCGTATGATGTCTCCAGCATGATTTTGCACCCAAATTTCATATTTTTCCACTTGCATTGCATCCTTAGGCCCTGAATAGCTTATGTTTCAATTTTTAAGTCATCTGGATAGTTAAAAGCTTAATTTCGGTTTTCAGTACTGAAAAAGACGCTAACTTCTGAAATTGGAGTTACAGGATCCATGGTTCGGGGAAGTCGTCAGCAAAGAGAAAGAGGCCAACACTCAGGGAAGCAATAGCAGAAGCCGAGCCATTTTCTGTTCCCCGAGAGACTCTCAAGCCCACAAAGACTTGGATAGAAGAAGCAGTATTAGAAGAACAGGGGATAAAGATATACCAAGGTACTTTCAGAGACCCACGGGGACAAACAGTGGATATCCCAATGATTCCCCAAGAACTGGTGGACTACAGCAGAACAGAGGAGATAAGCAGATACCTGGAAAGGGTAGATATCCACAGATTTTTTACTTCCAGACCATCAGGAGTAGACGCTCAAAGAGTGTATGAGTTGGTAACCACCATACAAAAAGACGGAATGGCTACACTCACAGCCTAGGATGGGTAAAAGGTTGAAGTGGTCATCACTCCTCAGCTCATTGCAGATTCTCTAAAGTTGCACAACAAAGGATGCTCATTCAAAGAAAGAAGAGAAGCCATAGAAGTGTATGGGCGAAAGAAGCAAAATCCTTGGTGCATGGGCGTGAAGAATAGTACAAATTCATATCAAACATTTTGAGAATGTCAAATTTGCCTTTTGAAGCATGTCATTCCGAGCTACAGGTAAAAAGTTATGGTCAAAATAGTGTAAATCTGTCAGATTTGCAGCAAAAGGGAACTGTAAATCAAGTAAATCAAGAGAGTGAGATCTTATTTTTCCCCTACTCATCTTCTAGAAGAGCAATGAGTGTTCAAGGTCACTTGCATGTGATGAGACCAACCTAAAGATGCTTTCTAAATGCCAAGACAGACAAGTTGAGATACCCCGCAGGAGCCACCCGTAGGGCCTCATGGTGGGGCCCACCTACATTATGCACCCCTATGGAGCCTTCACGGTCTAAAATGATATTTTTGGTGAAAAAATAGTCCCTTTTATGTCCAATATTCAATGAGTGGTCAACGGACACTTAATTAGGGCTAATCACTCACCCTAATTAAGTGTAGCATAATCCCACTCCTACACAACTATAAATAGCCCCCTTGGAGAGACTCAATGACACACACCTATATTTTCAACTTCATGTTGTTCTTGATCAATAGTAGAGAAATCCCCAACTCTCCCTCTTTCACATCCTCCCTCCTAACCCTCCTCTTTGGAGGAAGTGCAACTCTATCCTCCACTCTTTCTATTCTACAATCTCTTATTCCATCAACCCAATAAATCATTGTAGCACCTCACTAACTTGTACATACATCATGATCTCTCTCATGGTTATGTTAATGATCATTAAATCATCTCCAAACAATCAAGTGTCGCAATTCGTGATGGTTAGCCAGCGTCTGTCTACCCCTTAAAAGGTGTGCGAGAAATCAAGTAAGTGTTCTACTCTCAATTTACCATTGGTTTGTTTCTCCACACTTATTCAATTAGTGTAAAGGAAATTCTCACTCCAACTTTCTTTTGCTTCATTACATATGCATGTGGCTACCTCTCATGGTGATTTTATTCGTCACGGCATTGCATAGATGGAGATGAGCTCTCTATGCAAAGTGTGTTAGTTCGATGTAGGTGATTCTTTTGTGTGTTTGAGAGGCAGGTCTTGTGCGCATGATGTTTTTTGATGAGTGCTTGAGAGAGGAGGAGTTTGGATGTATCACGGGTATTCTTATGGGGAGAAGGTGAATGCTATTCCACAAATTGCATATTTACATTTGATACACGGCATTGGGTTGCATAATCGTTGATGGTGTCAGGTGTCCAAAGTGTACATATAGTAAGGGTTCTCAAAGTGTGTTGCTTGAGTGGGTGAGTGCAAGTGTTATTTTGATTGGTTTCCTTCTCCACTCCCAAAAGAAGGTGGTGCCCCAAGTAGTGTGCGTACCTCTTTACGAACATTTTGTGAAGATAGCCCATTGGTTTGGGTTTAGAGGCCCCATTTCAAAAAGCTTGCCCTCATAAAGTGGTGCCCCCACGGAGGAACATATTTCCAAGTTACCTTTAAATTTATTAGTGATGAACAATGGAGTTCCCATCTATCCATTTCATTTTTCACAACACATTAGAGTAAATTTTCACTTAGATAGAAAAGTTTTTTTCCAGCAACGCATTGTTTTTATGTTTGGTGCAGAAAGACTTAGAGAAATACTAGCATCACCCAATCCAATTATACTTCCAATCATCAAATATGAAACTTCTTTTGATGTTCACATTTTCATTTTGTTTTAAAGGCAGGAACAAGGAGTGGTGAAGGGGTGCTCAAGGGCCATATGAAGGAACAAGGTCTTCAAACCAACAACGAGGAGTAGCACATGAATCACGATCAAAACAATGAACCTTTTAGGCCTTTTGCTCGGCAATCCATTCATATAATCATTGCAACTAAGTTGAGGTTTCAATCTATCATAAGGAGGATATTTGGATCCACTCGCCTCAATGAAATCAATGCTTCAATTAATCCATTTATTCTACCTATGATAAAGTACGAATTAACAATGGATGTGTACATCTTCATTTTAATGTAATCAGATTTATAGTGTCAACAATATTGTGCGGGCCGTAAGAGAAAAGTTTCTTTTTTTAAAAAAATTCAAAAAGTCTAAACAAAATGTCAAGTTCTTTTCCCACGTTTTATGCAAGAAGTGGGGAAGATGCACAAGAGTTTCTTGACAACTTGGAGATGGCACATCTCATATCCGGGAGAGATGAAGAGGAAGTAAAGCTACGAGCCTTCACGTTGGTTCTAAAAGCAGAAGCTAAAGCATGGTATGAGACCTTGCAACCCCAAATCAAGTCCAACTGGGAGAGACTTCGAGCAAGCTTCCTCTCCAAGTTTGGGCAAGGTGATACTTCTGAAGGACTATGGAAATGTCTTATTGGACATAAGTAGGTATCACTTGAAGACTATCCCTCTTATGAAGCAACGTTTGTCAATCTATGGGGTAGGTGGGAGGCTACATTAGAAAATCATGGTGGTGCACCTAACTTTCTAAAAAAAGAGAAATTCATGGTTGGCTTGTATCCACTTTTAAAGGCTAAAGTAGAGCTAAAATTCCCATCCACCTTCGAAGAAGCTCGTGAGGTAGCCATCATCAAATTTAGAAAACTACACTTCCAAGCACATAGAGCAAGCGGTTTGAATGAAGTGAGTGAGAGGGAGTCTTCACAAACCATGGAAGAACCAATTAGGGACCCTCTTGCACAATCTTCACAAATAGGAGATAACTCTCAACAAGAGGTTTTACAAAGGCTAGTACAACAGCTTGAGAACCTCACTCTGAATCTAGTACAGGGCCTACCTCAACAACGACAACCAAGAGAAGGGAATCGCAATCAACGAAGATAAGCACAAGAGTTGCGATGTTGGAATTTCAATGAAATGGGCCATGGAATGTACAATTGTCCACATCCAAGGTGACTTCCGGGAGACATATACCCCCCTAGACTACCTCCTCTCACTGTGCAGCAAGAACTAGCTCAAGGCCCACAAATCCTTTGTCGACCACCAACACCAGCAAATATACCTCCCGTCCCACATGAGGAGGAAGAAAGAGGAGTCAACATCATCAAGCTAGAAGAGGTAATAGATGAGCATACTCTAAACTTTGATGTTATGCCGGTAGAAAAACGCACAAGAGCACATGATAAGGATGAAGACATAAGAAGTGAAGGAACAAATTCAGCCAGAAGGGACAAGAAGAAGAAGTCAAAGATGGAAGAAGCTGAAAGTAGCAGGAAGAAAAGATCAAGGCGAAGGGAAATTGGTATCAACGACTTCCCATTGGGAAAGGGGCTAGAGCCCTACAACATCCTGGAGGATTTACAAACCCAAAAGCCAAACATTTCATGGCCTCAACTTCTACACCTATCAGCCAAAGTAAGAAGGCAATGGCCAAAGTTGGTAAGTACAAGAATTCCAAAAAAGAAAGCAAATCTTTCCATTAAGGTTGTGGCCTCAAAGCTACAAAAAGATGTGGAACCCTTTGTGGATGCTTACATAAGGGGTAAAAAGGTGTCTAATGTATATGTTGTTGGTGGAGCTCAAATGTGTGTGATCACAGAAAAATCAATGAACAGGTTAGGGCTTGAAATTACAAAGTCCTCTAATTGTCAAGCTAGGCTAGCCAACAACTCAAGTGTGAAGTGTTTGGGGATCATTGAAAATGTAAAAGTCTCTGTATGTAACATAGATGCAGGAGTGGATATGTATGTCATGCCAGCTAAGGGGGAGGGCTATCCCATCATCCTAGGGAGGCCTTGGCTCATTGCTGTGAATGCAGATCAAAAATGGGGAAGTGGTCGTTTGATTCTTAAGAAGGTTCAACCGGTGGTGTATGATTGGCGAGAAGGAAAGCAACTAGATATCAACTATGAAACCATGGCAGATGAAGAGATCGAGGAGGAGAGTCCTTACTCAAGTGATGAGGAAGCATCAACCAGTGAGGAGGAGTCTTCTTTGGAGGTAATGGGAATTGTATTCAACGCCAACACCCAAGATGTTTCTATAGAAGAAAAGCCAACAGACAATCACACACGAGGGGATGAAAGATGCCACCACCTTGAAAGAAGGATTTGAGAAGATGCTTGCAAAAGATCTTACTTGTGAGGAGAAGAGGTCCTACATCAATATGTTAAGGAGGTATCCCAATTTGTTTATCACTGACTACTCACAAATAAGAGGTGTAGATGTAATAGAGCATCGAATTGAATTGAAACCAGGGACCAAACCCGTGGCTCAAAAGTTAAGGCGACTAGGATCTGTGCAACAAAAGGCTCTCCTACAAGAAGTGAATCAACTCTTGAAGGCTGGCTTCATCTATCCAGTATCCAACTCCGAATGGGTATCACCTATTTTAGTCACTCCCAAGAAGAATGGTAAGTGGAGGGTCTGCGTGGATTACAAACCCCTCAACGCTGCGACAAAGAGGGACCACTTCCCTCTCCCTTTCCAAGATGAAATTTTGAATGAAGTAGCAGGTCACGAATGCTACACTGTGTGTGATGGGTATTCAGGATATTTTCAAATTAGAATAGCAGAAGAGGACCAATCAAAAACCACCTTCATCACACCTTGGGGATGTTTTGCATTCAGAGTAATGCCTTTTGGGCTCACCAATTCTCCTAGCACCTTCATGAGATTCACAATATTTGTATTTCAGCCATTCTTTGAAAAATCTATAAGAGTCTTTATGGATGATTTCTGCATTTATAGTTGTAGATCACTTCACTGCCAAAAGGTTGAAGAGGGGCTTAAGAGGATCCATCAATTTGGGGGACAACTCAACCCAGAGAAGTGTCATATCGTTGAATCTCAGGTGGTTTTGGTAGGCCATGTGGTTTCTTCACAAGGAATTCAAGTGGATCCCTCTAAAGTAGAGGCCCTTTTGTCATTATCTCCACCAACAACAACTAAGGAGCTAATGACCTTCAACCACAAAGTGAGGTACATGTCTCGCTTCATCCATCTCCTAGCAGAAGCCATCGCCCCTTTGCATAGGTTGGCAAGACAATCTACATTTGAATGGGGGAGGGAACATGCAAAATGTTTTGAGGAAGTGAAGGGCATTCTTAGCTCTCTCCCAATCCTAATGCCATCAGATCCAAAGGAGACCTACTATGTCACTCCAAGTGTAGGTTTCGAAGCAATTGGTGTTTTTTTGATGCAAAAAGATCCTAAAACATCATACATGAGGCCGATCTATTTTGCAAGCAAGGTGATGACTCCGGCTGAGAAGGGATACACTGAAATGGAGAAAGTGGTCTTTGCAATCTTGTTTGCGGTAAGGAAGTTTCGATCGTATCTTCTCCCTGTGACATTTGTTTTTCTCACCTTAGAGCACAATCTACCATATGTAGTACAACACACGAGTCTCTCATCTAGAATAGCAAAGTGGGTGCTTGAACTCCAAGAATTTGAATACACTTTCCTTGTAGAATATAGCACAAGAGCAGGACTTGCAGACATTCTCACCTACAAAGTGAGAGAAAGGGAAGGATCACGACTACGAAGAGAGGAAGGCTCAAAACAGTTCAAAGTGAAGGAGATTGATAATGCCCGTACTTTATGATTTGACGGAGCTTATCAACGCCAACAAGACAAAGCAGCAGGGGGGATCATCATTTTGAACCCACAAAAGGAGGTAATGGTTAGAAAAGGTATCACTCTACCCAACGTTCACTCTAACAATGAGGCTAAGTATGCTGCTCTAACCCTTGGGTTAGAAGAATGCAAAGAATTAGGCATACAAAGACTTATTATAAAAGGTTATTCTTTGCTAGTGGTCAAGCAAATCCAAGGGACTTGGAAGTGCAAGAATCGTACATTGTTTGAGTTGCTTAGTAGTGTAAGATCTTTGATGAAGGGTTTTAAAGCAACACAAGTACAACACATTGTGAGAACTCATAACAAGGAAGCAGACTTACTCGCAAATGAAAAGCTTCAAATGGCAGTAGGATGTGTGAAACTATATGAACCCAAATATCAAGGTCAAGAGGAGCTAAAAGACATTATCTTCTTTCTACAAGCAGGTGAGTGTCCCAAACACTTAGACAAGGTGCAAAGACATAAACTAGTTAAGAAGGCCACACCTTACCAGTTGATCAGGGATGATTTATATCACAAAGGGAAATATTTGGTCTTGAGGAGAGTACCAGGTATGCAAGAGATAGAGAAAATTCTTCTTTCATGTCATGATGATGTCTGTGGTGGTCACTTTTCTCAAGATATTACAAGTAGGAAGATTTTACAAGCAGGGTTTATTTGGCCGAGCTTACATCGTGATGTCCAATATTGGTGTAAGGCATGTAAGCCATGCCAAATTGCTGGGGATAGATGACTAACATATGAGCCTCGAGTCCCAATAATATCTTATGGCCCTTTTGAAAAGTGGGGTGTGGATGCAATAGGTCCCTACCTCGTACTTCTACAGGGAAGGTTTTCATCATCATGGGTGTGGACTACATGACACGATGGGCAGAAGCAACAAGCACAACGCGAATCACGGCTAAAGAGGTATCAAATTTTATTTTTGATCATATTTGTAGTAGGTTTGGAACACCCCTAGAAATCTTATCAGATCGAGGCCCGGGTTTTAGGGCTGACCTTCTGAATGATCTCTTGAGGAGGTTAAAAGTGAAACACCTGCATTCCACACCCTACTATCCTCAATGCAATGGATTGGTGGAAAAAGTGAATGGAATGATATGTAAGATCATTTCTAAGCAGGTTGTGGACCGGCCTAATGATTAGGATCTCCATTTGACAGCTGCTCTTTGGGCGTATAGGACATCTTTCAAGGTATCTACCCAATTCACCCCTTTTCATCTAGTTTATGGATAGGAGGCACTTCTCCCCATTGAGGTAGAGCTCTCAAGCTTGCGCGTTCTTGCAAGAGTGGCAAAAAAACCAAAAGAGGTTCTACATGAAAGGATCTTAGATCTCCAACGACTTGAGCTAGATAGAGAAGAGTCCATTGATCACTACATCACCAAAGCGACAATCCAAAGGGACAAAATCAACAAGAAGCTCAAGGGGAAAGGATTGAAGGAAGGTATGTTGGTTCTTCGCTATGATAACCGACTTGATACTCGACTTGACAAAAAGTTTTTGCAAAGATGGAAGGGACCTTTCATGATAAAAACAAATTTTGGGAATGGTAGTTACAGATTAGCAGATTTATCAGGAAAACTCCACAAGACCAGAGTCAGTGGATGGAGATTAAAGCCCTACTTTCAACGTATCAATCTGTTGATAGGAAGTCATCTGCCTACATCGTCTAAGCTCCAAATTGGCATGGCTCCCTTCGGCTTGGCAAATGCTCCACCTATTTTTAAAGCTTTGATGTGCAAAGAAGAACCAACCTTGGAATCTGAACATACCCAAGGCAACCCTCCCATCTCCGATTTATGGGATTGAGGTAATGAAAAGCAGGTCTAATGGAGTAAAAGAGTGCATGACACTCCTCCTATTGAAAAAAAAAAAGTGAAAAAGGAAAAATGACAAAAAAAGAGAAAAAAAAAGAAGAAAAAGAAGCAATACTGTCCTCCTAAAGATATGAATATCTCTAGGCTTGGGGGAGGGCTAATATGAGTGGCATAAAATGGTAACCATCTTTTTGCAACATTTTTCAGCCTACTCAACGTCCTCTTCCTCATATGTGTATATATTTTTCTACGCTATTAAGTTATCTAGAGTAAATTCCCACTCTTCGTTAAACCTTTGTGGCGACACATACATTGTACTCTTCCCAAAAATGTCACCTTAGTCATATATTTATATTACCACCCTTTTCTTTTTTGCTTTGTAAATAAAAGTAAGCATACAATAACCAACTATCTACCCCCAAACTTTCTTACCTCTTGTGAATTAGTAGTAGAAAAATAATATATCCATCTTCCATCCCATATAGATAAATTACCATGGAAATCAACTCTCCACTTGTCTTTACCAAAGATTATGGTCCATCTCTACAAGTATTCTATGCCCCCTACATAGGTGGCCCAATATCTCTTAAGAATATAAATATAGTTTTTCTCTTTTCAAAAAGACTCCAATTGTATATTCTTTTCACAAGAAAATAATATTGGGCCCTCCTCTATTTGTTTAAGAATCATAGCCTTTTGAAAAAACATGAATCCCCTTGGATGCATAAAAGCAAAGGGCCCATACAAGAAGACTTGGAAGCAAAAGGTTCCCTAGCCTAGTGTGGACCTTCCAAACCGAATTCCTTGGTGCATGGGCATGAATAATAGTCCAAATTCATCTCAAACATGTTGAGAAGGTCAAATTTGCCTTTTGAAGCATGTCATTCCGAGCTACAGGTAAAAAGTTATGGTCAAAATAGTGTAAATCTGTCAGATTCGCAGCAAAAGGGAACTGTAAATCAAGTAAATCAAGAGAGTGAGATCTTATTTTTCCCCTACTCATCTTCTAGAAGAGCAATGAGTGTTCAAGGTCACTTGCATGTGATGAGACCAACCTAAAGATGCTTTCTAAATGCCAAGACAGACAAGCTGAGATACCCCGCAGGAGCCACCCGTAGGGCCTCATGGTGGGGCCCACCTACATTATGCACCCCTATGGAGCCTTCACGGTCTAAAATGATATTTTTGGTGAAAAAATAGTCCCTTTTATGTCCAATATTCAATGAGTGGTCAAAGGACACTTAATTAGGGCTAATCACGCACCCTAATTAGGTGTAGCATAATCCTACTCCTACACAACTATAAATAGACCCCTTGGAGAGACTCAATGGCACACACCTATATTTTCAACTTCATGTTGTTCTTGATCAATAGTAGAGAAATCCTCAACTCTCCCTCTTTCACATCCTCCCTCCTAACCCTCCTCTTTGGAGGAAGTGCAACTCTATCCTCCACTCTTTCTATTTTACAATCTCTCCATCAACCCAATAAATCATTGTAGCACCTCAATAACTTGTACATACATCATGATCTCTCTCATGGTTATGTTAATGATCATTAAATCATCTCCAAACAATCCAGTGTCGCAATTCGTGATGGTTAGCCACCGTCTGTCTACCCCTTAAAAGGTGTGCGAGAAATCAAGTAAGTGTTCTACTCTCAATTTACAATTGGTTTATTTCTCCACACTTATTCAATTAGTCTAAAGAAAATTCTCACTCCAACTCTCTTTTGCTTCATTACATATGCATGTGGCTACCTCTCATGGTGATTTTATTTGTCACAGCATTGCATAGATGGAGATGAGCTCTCTATGCAAAGTGTGTTAGTTTGATGTAGGTGATTCTTTTGTGTGTTTGAGAGGCAGGTCTTGTGCGCATGATGTTTTTTGATGAGTGCTTGAGAGAGGAGGAGTTTGGATGTATCATGGGTATTCTTATGGGAAGAAGGTGAATGCTATTCCACAAATTGCATATTTACATTTGATACACGGCATTGGGTTGCATATACGTTGATGGTGTCAAGTGTCCAAAGTGTACATAAAGTAAGGGTTCTCAAAGTGTGTTGCTTGAGTGGGTGAGTGCAAGTGTTATTTTGATTGGTTTCCTTCTCCACTCCCAAAAGAAGGTGGTGCCCCAAGTAGTGTGCGTACCTCTTTACGAACATTTTGTGAGGATAGGCCCATTGGTTTGGGTTTAGAGGCCCCATTTCAAAAAGCTCGCCCTCAATAGACACAGAATATACTCAAGAAGAGGCTCTCAAAGTTGTATATGGCATTGCCTTAACACAGGAAGAACAGAGAGGAACGGAGAGGAGGACCAAGAATCGATTCGACAGAGAGCGGAGGTTGGTACCTGAGAAGGAGGAGGATGATCTTGAAGAGGAGGATGAGCTTGAAGATGAGGATGAAAGAGATATCCTGAAAGTGCATCAACTATTGCAGCAGATCAAAGCCCAATCAAAGACAATGAGGGATAGCAAAGAAGAAGTGGAAAAGAGAGAAGATGAGCTGGAAACAAAATATGAGAGCACACTAAAAGAATCAGAGTACCTCAAGGCATCTCTCTTGGAAGCAGAAAATGAAAGAGATGGACTAATCCTCCAACTTGTTGATGCTTCAAGAGAGGTGGCCAGTGCACAAGAAGCCAAAGAAACAATTTATGATGAATTGGAAGCTATAAAGGACGATCTCATTGAGCTACGAGAAATGATGGAGCTGTAGGAGAGAACAATCCTAAGGCTTAGATCCACACGAAGAGCTAGCAAAGCAGGAGTAGAGCCAGAAGGAGCAATAGTACCCGGTCTGGAAGATCAAATCCGGAGTTTGCAAAGAGAATTGCGGCTAGAGAAAGTGCAGATATTGCACATTGCGAAGGGCTCATTGGCTATAGAAGAACGACTTACATCAGATACCCAAGCACTGAGAGCGAAGAATGAGGCCCTCCGAAAGCAGCTCCAAGATCTGCAAGACAAAGTGATAAAAGATACAGAAGATCAGCAAGAAGAAACAGGCGGGGCAGCCGTGGAGCTTCCAGAGACTGGGGAAGCCACAACTAGTGAAGATCCAGCCCCATCACAAGAAGAGGCCACAACATCAAGACTTACTGAGGAGGAGGAAAAAAGATTACACGAGCAGATAGAGAAGGCAACAGAGGAGAGTGCAAAGGAGGCCATGGAGTGGGAAAGAAGACTCCTGTTCTCCATTGGACTTCAAGGGTTGGATACTAAGGTGCTGCAAGAACAGTGGATGAAACCTACATTGCCCCTTCCTCTACTAACATTTGAAGTGTTGAAAACAAAGAAAAGGATAGAAGAAGAGCAGTATGTCACGCTATATGAAGGCGACATCACAAAAGAGGAGGAATCAAAGAAGATAGTAGACTCCCAGCCAAGATGGAGGAAAGGGTGGTTGACAAAGTACCCCACCTACCTATTCTATTTGGTGGAGGCACCCAAGGAAGTTAGAGAAGATGCAACATTCTGTCCAGTGCCACAAGTCAGGAGCTGGCAAGAACATGACAGAGTCACAGCAAAGAAGCCGAATTGGCTTAATTACCCCAAGATGCCAGGACCGAAGGTGGGAGAAAGAATAAGTAAGGCCTACATGGTGAAAACCCTAACGGGCACCATTAAGCTCTTTACTGGCTCTCCTGACCTTTCGTGTCAAATGCTCAAAAAGATTTGCAGAACATTATTGGCTTGCATTGAAGTGTTCGTGCCCGATAAAGCTACCAGCTCAACATTGTTGTCAACGGCCGACACAGTCACAGATATGATGTATGATTTAGCTTTGCATACATCTCCAAAAGTATTACACCTCTTTTATGAGAGAATCATGTTTATGCCTAGTCTCCACATGTAGTCCTTTGAGGAGGCATTCTACACTGGTTTCTTTACTCATGAAAGTAAGATATTCGGCCCTACATTGACCATTGGAAACCTGAGATATGAGTCACATCTTCCGATGCTGAAATCGACGGGACTCCACTAAAGACAAAGCAAGGATGTCATGTCAGGGACGACATGAACGTGGAGGGGGGGAGTGTTGAGCGGAGGACCACACCCATACATTTTTTTCTCACACTCATATTGTTGTAAACACTTATTGTAATAAATGTCTTTCCGACATTTCATTTTCTTCATGGAGCCTATTCATTGTAATTAGCGGGACTCGACTGAGTTTCCAGTTTGTATTCCCCAAGTAGTTTCACCTGCTTATGTAATTAGATTAGAGATGTTTTCACACCTCCAAGGCTGAGGTATAAGAGCCCATTTTTGTAAACCTAAGGGAGACTTATCATTAATCAAAGGTTGAGTTTTTGAGCGTCGTGACTGTGTCTGAGAGAGAGTGAGAGAGAGAGATAGAGTCTTATCCTCTTGCTACGCGAGCTAATGAGCCACCATTGGAGAAGCGCACTGCCATTGTGTTAGCAACGGCGAGAGCTACGCACTGATACCAAGTGTGTGCACATTCGGCTTCTACGCGAGGTGAGCTCCCACGAGCTTCCATGTGAGTTTTCTCCCTACATGTGTGTCGGAATTGAGCGTTCCATATATCTATAGAACCGTAGCGAGTAGAGCTACACATTAGTACCATCGGAGTCGGGATTCGGTCACCTATATTTTTTGGTTGTCTTCATATGCGTTTACCGCCCGGAGTGGTTGTAGGTTGAGATTGTATTGTAGATTCATAGGGTATTGTCCTTACCTAGTGTAGAGAACACCCTTTCAATTTGAGGCTGATTCGATGACTTTAGATCATGTCTCGGATAGCATTTGTTCGTAGTACGGATTTCAATCATTTGCATATTTGAGAACTTAGGTTTGATTTCCTTGGTAGTGATTGTCATTAGAAGGTTGAGAAGGTGATTTGACACCCACCTATTTGTTTCCATGCGCCTGCGGGTCAAGCTCCGTCCTCGTCTGACATTCTTGTTTGTTGGTTGAGTTCGCGCTATCATAGCCACCGCTAGCGGCGTAACCGCCACAAAAGCACCCCCCCCCCCCCCCCCCCCCCCCCCCCCCCACCCTGGCGGACCACTGGCCTAAGCAACCCCCCCCCTATCTACACCTAGCCTTAGCTCTCTCTCTCTCTCTCTCTCTTGGAAGTAGTCACGGCGGGCCTTAGGGAAAACACCACCTCTCCCTCCCTCTATCTCTCACACCCTCTCTTCCTTTATCCTCTACTCCCCTCCCCCTCACAACCCCTATCTTCCCAACCCCTCTCTCTCTCCCCTTGGTGGGAACCACCCCTTGGAATTAATCTCTCTCTCTCTCCCTCGTTGACCAAGCTCCCCCCCATCTCCTTGTCGTGCTCGCTGTCGCTACCCCCCCCCCTCCCGGGCCTCACGCTCATCAACAGCCCGCCCGCGCGCTTCCTACCATCCACACCCCCCAACCCTATCCCCTCTGTCCTCCCTCACCATACGCCCCCCCCCCCCCCCCCCCACCCTCCCCCCCTCTCACTCTCTCTCGCGCTCTGTCTCGCCCCGCAGGCTGCCCGGCTCCACTCCCGCCGCATGGGCTCTTTGTACACAGCCCACTCATGCCGCCACACACACACACACACACACACACACACACACACACACACACACCCCACACACACACACGCTACACGCACACACACACACACACCCCCTTCACCATCCTCACCCCCCCCCATCACTGCGTCTCCCACAGCGCTGTCGAAAACCGAAAAAAATTATATATATATATATATATATATTAACACACACAACTCCCGTTCCCATGCACGCACACATGCCACCCGCTTCCATACATAAATATACACTTATATATATACACCTACACTTATACATAGTCACTCACGTTCCCATACACGCACACGACACGTGTATACGCACGCACTTTCAAAAAAATACAAAAAAAAGAGGATCCTACACCATCGACATCAACAAAAAGAAGGAGAACACCCAAAGCACGCGCCGCCAACAACAAAAAAGGAAAAATGCGCCGAAGGCATGCCCCGACCGACCTCAAAAAGACGTACGCGCTACATCGATGCACCGGCAACACACCATTCGCCGGCATCACGCAACCACGATGCCATTTTCAGTAACAATGTAGGTTATGTTCATCATTTCTTCAGTTTTCACCCAAGCCTTGTAAAATTCCCCAATTTGTAAATTCCCTCTCTTTAGGTGATGGTCACAAAGGCCCACCTAGAGATTCTCATTTTTTAATAACCTCCCAAAACAAAGCAAGGTTCAACCACACCGGGCCCAACGCTTGCTAGCAAGGGTCAACCACACCGGGAAGGGGGCTTGTTGATGGTTTGCCTTGGGAATTGCACCATGTGAAGGGAGCCACGTCCACCTCTCGAGTACAATGGTCGATACACACACATATACACGCTCTTGGTAGCAAGCTTCACAATCATTGAGTCATCTTAGAGAACGCACCAAGTAGTTGTACCATCTTGTTTGCAGGTCGCCGCGACGGACGTCCATAGCATAGCTCTCAAGCATGAACATAAAATTATCGATACAGGGGAAGCGACTCGGATGAGGCATGGAAACTCACTAAGGTGTCAATCCTAATGAAGTGAACTCGAAGAGATGCAACTACTAACTCTACAAGCAAATCAATCGCAATAAAGCCAAGTAATCTTCCTATGTCCTTCTACACAGCTCCGCACTCATCACGCCCGTTCACCATGCAAATCATATCGGAATCGCACGAAACTTGAAGGGAAGCTACAGGGGACTATCAGGAACATATCCTATCATTGTCACAGCATTCTAGAGAGGTACAACGATCGCGATCGTTTGTCCCTCAGTACGCAAAAACAGTAAACGAATGATCCTAAAGGGTTGTTTTTAGGTCCCTAAAGCATCTCCTAGGGTCAAAACAACATAAAATACGCATATAAACACTCAAAACAGCAATTTAAGGCCTAGATGGATGCGTCTGAGACCTTCACCGAATCTTGAATGCTTACACTTGAATGGAAGAGCAGAGTAAGAGGAACACAATGCAAGAAACAAAACTGAATTTGGATTAACGTAGCCGCAATGGCGAAGATTACAAGTTTGAACAAGAAGGAGCTCTCATTCGTACGCTGTCTTCTCAGTTTTTCCTCCAAAAAGATTATCCAAAACTTACAGAAAATGACCTTTATAGATTAGGTCTTTGCAAAAATGGCTTGTCCGGCCATAAGCCCCTAATCTTAAAACTGGCTCTCCAATATACAATTGCTCCCAAAAGAATAATCATACATCCTTGACAATTTCCCGGCTTAGAGATGCTTCTTTACAAAAGAATTTTACAATGGTTTCTCAGGAAATTATGGTCCTTCTAGCCACGGCCGCCTGTTGCCTCTTCCGCCAAACACTCCCCCCTTCCTTATCCTTGCACGCCCTCGTTCATGTTCAGTGCTTTGGCCGTTGATGTGGCTCTAATGAAGCGAGTGTCGCTGAAAAGCTTCTTGTTCATAGTACGGCTTCGAGGGCTTCTTGGTGTTGTCTTAATAGATTTTCTGATAATGTGTGTTGGTATGCCACGTACCTTGCCTTGAGGTCCTTCGCCATGGGATGGAAAATCCTTGAATCCATTTCGAAGAATCCTGTGATGAAGGCCTCTTCAAAAGTTTGCAAGTAGTGTGATGGCAGGTACATTAGCCTGGAGTACATGGCCATCAAGATATGCCGTGGCGGTGAATCCTGTAGATTCCAGTAGATGCCTCTGTGTCCTTCCAAGAATAGATTCCACGGATGATCGTCGCCTTCAGTGTCTTTAAACACCTGGATGTAGGTGATGGCAGGCCAAATCGGGGACATCCCGTAGCAAATTCACTGTTGAGTTCAGTGTGTTGACCATGTACGCCACTGTAGGGGGTTGCTGCACTGTCAGAACCAGGTAATTTAGCTTGTGCTACCTTGACCCCTTCCATGTTGTGAAATCTTTCCAAGTGCATCGTTGAGGGACAGGGCAGAATGTAGGATCTATTTGTATATGTTGAGGCGCGTTGTGGTAATTTGTTAGATCCTGTGGTCTTTTGTCCAGCCACTTCTGCCTCCACTTGGGGTGGTCATCGACAAGCACCTGAGCTTATTCCACATTGAGTGCAATGCCCTCGTAACCCCCTTCTTTGTTTCGTGGCAAGGCTGGCCGCATCTTTTTTTTCCACAAATTCGCTTCATGGCACAGCAGAGGAAACGGGAGGTATTCGTGGCCAAACCCTTCCACCTGCTCTTCTGGTTGTAAATATTCCAGGGCTGCTGACTCCAGTATCTTCTTTTCATAAAGCATATATTCCTTGGCTGGCCCCTCTGGCATGTCCAGACTGCTTTCACTGAGTTCATCTCGTATGTCCAGATCGGGTCCTTCAAATCCCTGCTCCTGTTGCCCTTGGTGTGAGGTTCCAGGCAAGTCTGTCGCATGGTGTCTAGGCAGCACTTGCGGTTGAGTCTGTGCCTTGTCTGCTTTGATCTGCTGTTGGACAAGCACATCTTCTTTTTCCATTAGCAATGTGTCACCGATCTCTCTCTGAATCTGGAGTTCAACGCTTGCTTGAGCGAGTTGCTGCTCCACTTCTTTTAATTTTAACTCGTTTGCCGCTGTCTGGGCCACCATTCCTGATACGAGCAGCTATCTTTGAAGCCTTTCTTGCTCTAGCTCAGCTTTTAGCGCTGCTATAGTGTTTGCTGCTGTGGCATTGTCAGATCTGGAGACCAATGCTCCAACAGGTTCTTGATTAGCCATCAAAGCCGTCAGAGTGCCCTTGACAGTGCTGTAGGAGTTGCTAAGCCTTTGAAATCTTGCACTTTCGTAGGCAAGCTGCTCTGTTTCTTTCTGGACTCTGGCCGTCAGCTCTTGGCACTCTTTATCTTTGGTAGTCAGGTCTGTCCTGACGTCCACCAAATCTTTGATCAGAGACTGAGCTTGCTGCCGCTCAAGGTCTCTTTCCTCCGTTGTGCGTTCTAGTTGTGTTCGTAGGCTGTCTAACTCTTCTTGCCCTGATTCTTGCTTTTGTCGGGCTTCCTGTACCTGCCTTTCTTTTTCAGTCAGCACCACATATTGACACTGGAATTGCCGTTCTAACTCTCGCAGTGTTTGCTTGTAATCAAATCCAGTCACTGCTTGGCATGCTTCTTGGTATCCGATGGGTTTTGTAGGTAGTAAAGCTTCCTTTTGCGACGTTGAAGGGAGAGGAGTTGACTGTTTTTTGTTCGATGGAGAAGGGGGAGGAGGTGGAGATTTGGGTGATGGCGCAGGTGATTTTCTAGGCGAGGGAGGAGGTGATTTTGGCGAGGGAGGAGGCAGACTCGATTTTTCTCGCACATGTCTCCTTTTGGAAGTTTCCTTGCCTTGTTGCGAAGCAGATGCTTTCGCTTTCCTTTTCTTTAGAATCCTGATTATTCTTTGGTGGTTGAGATCCGCCGCGCGTTGCGCTTCCAGATTCCTATCTCTCTGGATCTGATTAAGTTGTTCAGCCTGATTCTGCTCTTCAGCCGCGTCTTTTTCCTTCGTTTGTTCCGTGGACTGTGAGGATATGTCCACTTCAGTAGCCTTTTGTTCTGCTTCCAGTCTTTGCTTCTCAGCCTGTAGGCGAGTTGCATTTTCTATCCTTTCTTGCCTTTCCCTTTCTAATCTTCGTTTTTGTGCCTGTTGCGTTTCCACTGCTCGAGCCTATCTGTCAGCCAGCAATTTGGTGCATCTTTCTTCGACTCTTTTCTGGGCTTCCGCATATGCTTTTTGCATGTCCGACTGCGGCATTGCACTTCTCTCTCCTCGTTTTCTCTCAAGCGGCTTTGTTGAATCTTCCTCCTCACTTTCCTCAAACTCTGAAGGCACTTTATCTTTAGACTCTTACGACTTCCCTTCGTCATCTGTCTCCGTTTTCTCTTCATCACTAGAACTTTTATTGGTGGCCTTTGCTGAGCGCGATGATGTAGCGCCAGGTGTTGTCCTTAGAGAGTGTGCAACCAGCTTAGCTTTCTGGATCAAGGCCGTTTGTGAGCTGGCTGCTGGCAAATCCTTGATCATTCCCAAAGCTTGGTATGCTATTCTGGTTAGCATCGGCCCTGCACTCATGTAGGTTTTGTTTTTTGCTGAGCTTTTCAAATTTGCTTCGATCAGATTATCCAGAATATAAGATCCATAGTCGCAGCGAATGGATCTATTTTCTGTTGTCGCTAGAGCCATGACTACGGCAATGTGAGGGATTGGCTCTGTGTAGCGAGGAGGCTTTTGAACTCTGAAATGTTGAGATATCAATCTCATCGGCAATTCCATCTCTCCGTAGATCATGTCAGTGTATTTGTATTTGTTCCCCTTCGCTTTGACGAATTCCTTCTCATTGTCTAGTGACTTTGTCTTTGCTAACAAATTGTGTTGTCCTAGGAGGAAATGCAAGGCTTCATTGATGATCTCCTTCGTGATCTTTACTTTAACCTTTGACCCATCTTTGTCTGTGAGCATTGCTTGCCCATCATATTGTATTGAGCTCATGAGTTCGTGGGCCCTCATGTAATTTGTTCCCCATGGCTGTAATCTGAAAAATTGTTCCAAGTGTATCGCCCGCAAAGCCTCTATTACTTCTGGCTTTTGGTGGAGAGTCCATATCTCCCGTGGCATGATAGTTGTCTTTACCAAGTCGCCATCAGCATCCTTAAACTTCGAGATGAAAATGTGGGCAGGGATTTGAGCCAGTATTTCATCCGAGGTGAGCCTTCTCATTTGTGGCAAGCTCCTCCACTTCATATGGTGCTGCTGTCCACTGCCTGTCTTTCTTTGGGCGAGGCATTTTGTGTCAGGAGAATCATAAGCTGTCAATATTTTCTTTTCGCAATCAATCGCATTTAGACTTTTTAGTAAAAACAGTTCAAAAGTTAAAACTGATCATAACTTGAACAAATATCATCCATTCTTGTCCATATTTCACCAGTGGGACTAGGAAGGCTAGAGCTATGACTGATAAAAATTTGAGCCATTTCTGAATCTGAGGTACACCTATTGCGATCATAGTACAGAGGCCAAATTTGGATTTGATCATATGAGTGGGTTGCTGATAGTTGGAGGGTCATTTTGGTCCACTCTGTGTGTCTTTTGGACCACTTTTGAGTTTACAGGTCCCATTTCTGGGTTACAAGGGAGTTTTGGACTAGACTCTGATTTTTTATGAGTTATTGATGTCCAATTGGCTTGAAACTTGGATGGTGACTTGAACAAGATGTGTACAAGGGATCTGATAGGTTTTGGTCAAATTCTGGATTTGAGGTACACCGATCGCGATCGTAGTACTTGCACCCAATTTGGGGGAAACTAGATGGTCATGATCTCCTATGCTTGCCTAGCCCAATGATGATTTATTTTCAAGTTTGGACTTAAAATGAACAATTTAGAGCAATTTTTCACTATTTGACCATATTTTACTAAGCCTAACCATATTTGGTTTTCCTGATGAATTTTGGTTGGATCCTTGAGTTAGTTGAAGTTAGTTCTAGAGCTCCCACTGCTCCCATGATGTTCTGCTACTATCAGCCTACTTCATTGTCTGATTTTGACCTTATCAGGCACTTTATACCCTGTCTTAGGAGGTTTTCCAGATTTGTGCATTTTTCAGGAATTTCTTGGATATCCATGTGATGTTTCAGCATCCTTAAGTGATCCTCGGCTCCAATTCTAGCTTTGTGTGATCAGACGAGACTGAAATTACCATATCTGTACTTGTAGGAGATATTGAGATCCATTCGAGGTTTTCTGCAACTGTCCTAACCCTTAATCGGACAAGTGTTCCTTCCAAACCATCCATCATCATTTTTAAACAGATTTGGGTAGTTGTAGGTCAAATTTTCCCTTTTTGGTTTTGTTTGACAAATTGGGCCCATTCTATGAGCAAAATTTGTGCATTTTCCTTGAAAATTCAAGAGGGTGTACTTTTAACTGAGTTCCAAGCATGGGCCAACTCAAAAGTTGCAAAACCTGCAAGTGGGTGCATCGATCGCGATCGTACCATGGAGGCCAAATTTGGTTTTGACACCAGCAGGTCGTAGGCGAGGTTGAGGGGAGGTGTTTTGCAAAATCTATCCTAGTTTTTGTCAGGGAGGTACACCGATCGCGATCGGTGTACCATCACCAAATTTGGTTTTGACCACATGGCTTTGTTCCTGACCTTGTGGGGAGCACATTGATGTGTTCTGTGGCTGAAAAAAGTTCTGTATGGAAGCCTCTAAGGGCCCTCGACCTCTTTGACCCAATCCAACTTTGATTCGATCCTTTCGCCCGTTTGTGCAAAGATTCGCGCTTGCATGCATAATAGACTTGATGTTTACGTAATAGGGAACATACCTGTGAAATCTGGTGTGAAATGCTGGCTCCAACCGTCCGTACGGGGCAGAAACGTGGCAGCTCTCTCTAGGTCAAAAAAGCTCTCTCCTTCTCTCTCAAAAGGTGACAATCAACAATGAGCGAGAATTTGGCCTACCTGATCTATATCTTCCCGAGATTTTCATAACACAGGGTTGATTTTTCTCACCATTGATCCTGATTTAATCTGCATACCACTTGTGGGTCGAACCATTCATCATTCCAGCGTCGTATGACCGTTTGATGCGATTTTGACGAAATGTAGTCATGATCATTGAGGCCGAAATTTGACATCTTCAGATTAGCTTGATATCTTCCATGCTTGATAATTTTATCATGATACTTCGACGTTTGCTTTCAGAACTTGATTTCGACACTTGTGATCGAGATTTTTTTTGAATTTTAGATGTTTTATTAACGAAAATCAAACACAATAAAATGAAAATACTTATTAACTGGCGAAAATTTAGCCAAAATTATTATACTCACCCCTAAGCATATATTTTCTCTAGAAGCATCCCAATGCTCCGGATTTGTCATTACAGCTCATTATTATGCTAGTCGGATGATACAAAAAGGAAACTGCTGAAAATGCCAGGTTTTGATCGAATTTGTTCAAAACTGAACTCTAAATAATGAAAAAAACACACACATTATGTAAATATATACACATTGGACCTCTTAATGGCTCTGACTCTTACTCCTCCCTTCCTTGTCTGAGTCGTCCCGGACAAAGGGTGGTGCATGTGCATGGGTTTTGAACTCTGTGTCGATGCATGGCCGTGTCATGTGGCCCTATTCAGATGTTTGAGACAATGCGTTTGGTAACAATATGCTCTGCATGATGTGGGAGCTGAATGTAGTGTTCAGTGGCTTTTGATGGTGAGGGTAGCTGTTTATGGAACATGAGAGCTTGTCGTTGAATTCCTCTTTCCTTGATTGTGGGTGTTGTGTCGGCAACTACTTTTGGAACCCATTTATATGTGGTTTTCTGCATCATTACCGATTCTGCTCTAGTTTTCACCGGTTTCTAGTTCCATTTGGAAGATTCAGGCTTCGTGTTTTGAGTTTTGGTGTTCCTTTCGAGCTCTGGAATTTTAGCGTTATCCATTTTTGGTTGCCATTTCCACTTGGAAGTAGCTTCGGAAGGTTTTGGAGATGATGCTACTTCCGTCAGGAGTTTGCCCTTAGGTAGCCATATCTTGCTCGGTTTGTTGGTCAGCAATGATTTCCTGATCCAGACCTTCTGAATAACCTTTGGGGTTGTTTTTGGCTGAATAGCTGGTTGCTTATTGTCGATGGGGATACTTGGCCACGAGTGATCTGTTTTTGCGAATGGAGTCATGTACACGTTATAGTTGTGTGTGTACCTTAACGCATGTTCTGACCATTCAGTGACTGCATTGTACGTTCTCATCCATGGAACTCCTAAACATATTGATTCTCTAATTTCTCCATCTTCAAAAAATTGATGAGGGCAACTATTTTTATCAAGATTGATTGGTAAGTTTACTATCCCCATCGTTGGCATTGTTTCACCGTTTGCCGCTCGTAGATCACGTGTGGATTGCACGAGGGGTTCATCTGTAAGCATCCTGTAAGTGGAGAAGTTGACCGCATTCACTCTTGCACCTGTGTCAATTAATGCTCGCTAATACCTGCCATGCGGGAGTTTGACATTGATTCGAACATCAATTCCTGTTTCCCATTGCTCATCAGTTTGAATGATAGATAAAGGAATTTGAGCCGTGTCCGCTGGTGTAGGAATTAGTTGTTGTTGTAATGCTTGTTTTCTTTTTAAAATCCTGACTTTGGCCTCCTCCTGCGCTTGAGCTTTTGTTTCTTTTGCTTTGTTCTTGCGCTCCTTCGCAGCGTGTATTTTGGCAAGCATTTATGTGGTTAGTGGCAAGTTGTATTTCTTTAGTCTGCAACCACTAATCCAGTTAGGCATTTCCTCTCCCTCTAATGTCACAAGTTTGTTGGCACCGCTAGATGATATGTCATGAATCACGTATGGTCCATTCCCTCGCTTTTTGAGTTTTCTGGAATGTTGTTTTAGGGTATACATTAAAACGTAATCCCCAGTAGCAAATTCCTTGCTGATTACGTGTTGATCAAAGAATGATTTCATGTTTCATTTTTGCGTGTAGATTGACGCAACTGCTCTCAATCTAGTTTCATCCAGTTTTTCTAAGACATCTACCTGATTGGATAATTCATGGCCCGTCCATTCTAATTGTTTAGCGACTCGAAGTGTGGGAATAAGGAATTCAAGTGGAAAAATCACTTGCATTCCATAAACCATGTTGAATGGTGTCGTTCCGATGGATGTTTTGTAAGCTACTTGACACGCCCATAAAGCTGAATGCAGCTTTTGATCCCAGTCAGTTCTCGATTCGCCGACAATTTTGGTAAGAATTGTCATCAAAATTTTATTCGTACTTTCTGCTTGGCCGTTCGCTTGTGGGTGATAGGGGGCGGACTTCCTGTGAATTACCATGAATTCGTCCAATAGGAATTGGATCACTTCATTGATGAAGTGAGTGCCTCTATCGCTCACGAGCTCAATTGGTAAGCCATATCTGGTGAAAATGTTCTCGTACAAAAACTGTGTTGTCGTATTTGCATCATTTATGGCTATTGCTTTAGCTTCCACCCATTTTGTTAGATAATCTGTTGCCACTATAATGTATTGAGCGTGCGTTTTATACCCCGGAGGCGTTATCGGTCCTACAAAATCTATTCCCCATTTTGCAAACGCTCTTGCCCCCATCATTGGCCTTAAGGTCATATCGTCTCGCGCTCTCGGAATTTTTGTTTTCTAGCACTCATCACATCGTTTCACAAACTCTTCAGCATCCATGAATAGTGTAGGCCACCATATGCCGGCAATAAGAATTGCTTTGGCCGTTCTGTCAGCTGAGAAATGTCCACCAGCTTGTCCGCTGTGTGCTTGCTCTAAGATAAGAATGTATTCCTCTTCAGTCGCGTACATTCTCAATTGATGGTCCTTTCCCCTCTTGTAAAGAGCGTCCTCAATGAGTACATAGTTTTCTATCTCTTTCATGATTGTTTTGATTCGTGATCTACTCATCCCCTCAGGCAGGATCCTGGTGGTGAGGTATTCAACAATGTAGTTACTCCATCAGGGTGCTACAGACAATCTGAATAGAGTCGCGTGTTCTATTGGCTTTTGAAGTGTGCATTTGACACAAGATTTGACATGCATATGAACACTATGTTGCATTTTTGGCCGATACACACCCGCTCTCATCAATCTCTGGTACATCTATGCATGCCCATTGTGAATTCCTGTTGTTTTTATATGAGCCTGGTTTAGGTAGAATTCCCGTTCCTTCGATTCAACACAAAGCCTAAGGATTCGATCCGTTCCCTGTTTATATAGCCTGCCCGCCAACATTACCAATGATCTGGATGCTGCAATGGTAGATGGTTGTCTTGTCATATTCAAAGACCCGATAGTCAGCAAAGGAATTAAGTCCTCGCTGCATCTTGGAACCATTTCTATGTTGAAAAGATATGCATCTGGCAGATCATCGTCAACTCCTACAGGGTTTTCTCCATGCATCATCCTAGATAAATGGTCCGCTCTTTGGTGTGTTGTACCTTTCTTGACTACAACTGTAAAATCAAAATCAAGCAGTATGATGAACCATCGAACAATCCTTCCTGTACTGCAAGGTTTGTTTACTAAGTACAGCAATGCTTGGTGATCAACGAAGAATACAAATTTATTGGAAAGTAAGTAGTGTCTAAAATTTTTCACCGCATAGACCATACCTAATCCCTCCCTCTTGGTTGTTGTGTAATTCTTCTCTGCATTGTTCAATTGTCTACTGGAGTAACTTATTGGAAAATCCATGTTGTTCTCTCCAGGTTGTGCAAGTATGCATCCTATTGCATACGCTGATGCATCCACGTGAATGTGAAAGATCTTTTCCCAATCCGAAGCTTTCAATATTGGAGCAGAAATTAATCTCTGCTTCAACGTTTGAAAAGATTCCTCGCACTCTTCTGTCCACTCAAATTTAGTTATCAGCGTGTAAAGTGGTTTTGCAATTATAGCGTATGAGTAGATAAATTTGCGATAATACCCACAATGACCCATAAATGCCTGTACCTCTTTCACCGTTACTGGTCGTGGTAGATCAACAATGACACTGATCTTCTCCATGTCTGTAGAAATCCCATTTTTGGATACTATATGTCCCAGTATTTTGCCCTGTCTTACCATGAAGACGCATTTTTCTGGATTCAGGCAAATCCGATACAGCCTGCATTTTTCGAACACCTTGGTCAAGTGTTCTATGTGCTCTAGTCTTACAAGGGAGTGAACGCACAAGTCATCCATGTAAATTTCTAAGAATTGTCTTAGATATTCTTTAAAAGCATGACCCATTAGCCTCTGAAATGTAGCTGGTGCATTGGTTAGGCCAAAAGCCATTACTCGGAATGCAAAAATACCCCATTCAGTTGTGAAAGCCATTTTTTGCTGATCCTCTGGCTTTATTGCGAGTTGGTTGTAACCTGAAAATCCATCTAAGAAGTTGTAAGCCTCTTTGCCTGCTACCCTTTCTATTACATGATCAGTAATGGGTAGGGGATGGTTGTCTCGAATTGTAGCAGCGTTTACTTTCTTGAGATTGACACACACTCTCAACTTTCCTTTTTTCTTCGGGACCACCACAATTGGTGAAACCCAATCGGTGTGCTCAATTTCGTAAATTAACTCTGCCTCCTTAAGTTTATCTATCTCCTCCTTGATCTTTTTAGCAAATGTTTCATTGTAAGTATAGGGACGTTGTCTGCTGGGTTTTGCATCATTCTTAAGGGGTATCGTGTGTTGACAGATACTAGGATCCACCCCCTTAAGATCTTTGTACGACCACGCAAACACATCTCTATATTGTTTAAGAGTATCTACCAAAAGCTTTTCCTCTTCATCAGTAAGATCTGTGGCAATATATGCAGGTTTTGGATCTTCTCCTGGCTCCGCTAGATCTATTCGTTTGGCTTTTTCCGGACCGTTGTACGATGTACCCGGTTCTTTCAATTCCCTCATAGGTTGTTGCACTATGATTTTCCTATCTTGTATGGTATATTTCTTATAATGGGATGGTGTATCTATCTTGTCAGAACTCGTGTCCTCATTTGTTTCAAAGTCGGTCGTCCATATGTCTCTAAGGGTTCGCTTGAGCTTGTTGTACTCTGTTTTGGTCATTCCGGACCCTGTTTTTCTTTCCTTTTGCGACTTAGTCATCCGCTTTTCATGTCTGTTCTTCTTGTTGTTTTCCCATGGTTTAGTTTTGGTAAATCGGCCACTGACCTCGTCTTTGACACAATCCTCAGCTTTGAAAAGCTTTAGATATCCCATTCTGTCATTGACAAGAGGCATCGGATTATGCTTATTCGCTTCAAGTTTGAACAAGAAGGAGCTCTCATTCGTACGCTGTCTTCTCAGTTTTTCCTCCAAAAAGATTATCCAAAACTTACAGAAAATGACCTTTATAGATTAGGTCTTTGCAAAAATGGCTTGTCTGGCCATAAGCCCCTAATCTTAAAACTGGCTCTCTAATATACAATTGCTCCCAAAAGAATAATCATACATCCTTGACAATTTCCCAGCTTAGAGATGCTTCTTTACAAAAGAATTTTACAATGGTTTCTTAGGAAATTATGGTCCTACTGGCCACGGCCGCCTGTTGCCTCTTCCGCCAAACAAAGATCAACGAAGAGGTTGTTGTGCTCGTTAAACTGTACCTCTCTGCCGCCCTTTCGTGAGAACGTTGCTTCAATATGGAATGGTGACCCAATTTTCTCAAACACCTCATCGTTTACGTGCCGGTGAGCAGCCTATACATGTGATGGCTTTGGCAGCAATGATCCTTCCTATAGTTTATTTTGAGATTTTTTAGCTAATGCTTTGAATAGTGCCCTGTATCCCATCTGCGAGATGCCACTCTCATCAAGTATTGCTTGCACTTCCATTGGTTCCAGCTGATTCTCATTCATGAAGGAGGTAAGTAGCCTCCCTTTCAACTTACGAATTTTTTTTTGAGTTATCATCTCTTCAACTACTTCATTTGGAACTAGACGGCTGTAATGCACTCTGGCATTGAAGCCTGCACCGTTCGAGTTTGGATGAAGTAAAGACCTGCCAAAAAAGCACAATGCGTTATGATCATGTATAGGAAAGTAAGTGTATCCACTTCTTAATGAAGCACATTGAAGAAACAAACTTCGAGTTACCTTAAAGCTCGTATTCGTTTTTTGAGGCCACCACTACCAACCTTCATGTTCTCAAGGTTGCATAGATCTCGTTTTCTTTTCCGACTACCAAGCACGGTGTCTTTCTCTCGCAAACTTGTGATCTTCTTCTCAAGGCCTTGGATTGTCTCTTTGTTTGATGAAATCTTTTGAGAGCATGCTTCATTAAGTTTCTTCAGATGCATGTTCTCCATTTCCAGGAAGTTTCTTTGCCTTTCCGCATTCAATCCTCTCATTTCCAAATGTTCGGTGTATCCCAATAGCCCATCCTTGCCATCGCCTATGAAATGTAAGAGGTTAGTGATATTAGCAAAGGGAGGTGGCGCATTTGTCGTAGGATCCTTTGGATAAATAGACCCATCGGTCCACAAATCCAAATGATGTTCCTTGTTTGTCCTTCTAAGTTCTTTCTCCCATTAAGATAAGAAAGACTCCCTCCTACGTTTCTGCAACGGTGCATACTCTTGCAATACATCAACATGAAGATGATGTGTGTTCTTTCTCTGGGTAAGTGTTAAAGATGAAGGGGCCAAGGATTGTAAGTTCAAATTAGTGTTTTCATCAGGAAAAGATGTGTTCTCCATTCCTAGAGTTGATAAAGAAGAAGACGGAGAAATATCTCAGGTTTTGGGAGGGAAAGCCATATTCTCAAGTTTAGAGTTGATAGAGTTCGTGTGGCTTATGTTTCTGGAGGGAACGCTTGTAAGTTGGCATTTCAAATCATTAGTCATACGGTTAGTTGGATTTCTGACAAGAGAACGAAGGATAAGAATGATAAAGATGGCGGCTACCTACCAAAGAATGTCATTTTGGCTTTTTGTTGCGCAGAAAAGTATCACATAAAATGCACAAGTTAACATTTTCATTTTCTCTCTCTAAGCCGACGTGGCACTTCTTACAGGGCCCAAAAGTGAGTCCAAATTTCTCCTAATGACTCGTGCTCTTGCATAAACAAACTAGTGACCTGTTTCCATGCATCTTGGTGAGGAATCACCTTTTTAAACCGCTTCAAAAAGCATATCTTAAAGCTGTCCCAATTCACTTTGTCATCCTGTGACAATCTCTCAAACCATTCTCTTGCATTACCTCTGACCACCAGATTGATACCTGCAAGCTTTTGCTCCTCACTTGGAACTGCATGGCATAAACATGTCAAGTCGAACTCATATGATGCAAACCAATCGTCTCCATCCTCAGAACCTGTGAAAATTGATGGTTGGAATGGCACCACCATCATGAAACTCCCCTCAACATCCAAAATGTGCATACATCACTGCTCAAAATCCAAATTCTGGGTGCACAACCGGCAATTTTCGCTCCCCAGCGGGATCGCCAAAGGATGATGGAGAAAAAGATGTCGTGCGCACACTCACACACCTAGACAATTCAACACAACACAACGAATTTACTTAAATTCCTCACCTCACTCACTACCACTCAAAAGCTTCCTGAAAAATCTACCCACAAGCTCAATTCAAACTCCAAACGCCTCGACCTACAAGCCCTTGCCTGCCCCCGCAGACACTACAAGGTGAGTCGAGGTGATCAACACTTGAAATCACGCTTGATGGTCACCAAAATATACAAGAAAAACCCTCAAAAAACCAAAAACTCCAGCCACAAAAGGACACTCTCAAACCATTGCAAAAGCTTCACCAAACTCCACTCTGTTGGACTCTTTGGAGTAGCGCCAACCCTAATGGCACCGATACAGGGTCACATAGTCTTGCAGAAAGCCGCACCTTCTTCCCTCAATTCCTTGCACAGGAACATCCATGGAAACCTCAGAACTTCCATAGACTCTCCCAAGTGCAAAATTGAAGAGAGAAAGCTCTCATTCATTCCTCCATACACTCGAAAACAGGACTGGAACGCAACGGGACTGCACTAGACCACTTGTAGGAACCCTGCTTCCTCCCACACACAGAGGGGTGAAAGTGTTGATATTGCTCTTCCAAAGTTCTCCCTCAGCCTGGACCATCACAGCACCGTGAGTGATGTGGCAATTTTAAGCCATTTCACGCCTTTTTTGACCTTTTTTGGCCCAGTTTTGGCCAGTTTTGACCCCCGGCGGGCGTTTTTCGCGAGAAAAACCGCTAATGGAGTCCAAAATTCACCAAATTTCTCGCTCTTGATCCTTGATACCCAAAGCACTTTGCCACATCACCAAATTCTATTTTTGACCACTTCTAGGGCGGTGCATGCATCACCGCAGATCAGGCATCGTAAATAGACAGTTACTGCATGTCCCAAACTTCTTGAGCGGTATGAGAGTACCCACACTTCTCGCTTGCATTATTTACATTCTAGAAAGATCAAACACATTCTCTAGAACCAAAATAAGCCACCTAGAACCATATCCAAGGCCCCGATACCCCATCTAGGCATGTACGTATGCTCGACTGCCGACACGCAAGCATGAATATTTACAATGTGCACACGTTGCCCCATTTTTAAAACTTGAAGCCACTTTGTAAATCTCCCAAATGCATGTATTTACATCTTTTTGAACATATGACCATGCATATACGCACTACTTTGTACATACCAAAAGTGGTTTATCAGCATCTTTTTTCCCCATTGGTAAGTGAAACGGCTTTCTTTTGGGTTTTGCTTGTACACAAGTGTCATTGATGGATATTTGAAGCTGCTTGTGAAGTATCATAGCAATTGCTCGTCAATTTTGGTCGTTATGCCAAAATGACGCTTTGTGTGTCTACTGCCGAATCGGTTGTTTTGACCCACTTTTGGTGGTCCAAACCTGGAGATACTCCATAGTTGCATTGTCCTCGATGTTGTCAAGCTTCTTGTGAAGTTTTCTGTCGTTTCAACAACTTTTTCCTTTTTTGCCGCTTGCAGGCTCTATTGACCTAGGGTTTTTTCAGTTGGTCTTTCTCGTACTTTGAGAGTTAGGAACTCATCTTCTACACTAGGCTAAGCCACCTATTGGTTCTTGCATGGTTTGGTTAGGCTGTTGTGCCTCTACCTAGCATTCTACCCATTTTCCGTCTGCTCTTGTTTCTTTGTTTTGGTTAGTTTTCACGACAAAAGTTATTGGTAAGCATCAAAAGCTTATGGCAACGAGTCTACCTCTCATATCTGGAGTCCTCTGAGCTCTCGTAGCAGTCGTAGAAGGCTGTAGAAGGTCGGATGCTCCTGTGTGCTCTTTGCTCTCTCCAAGTGGGTAATAGTGCAAATGAGCTTGTAAGTGAAGTCAAAAATACTTAACTCTGGACTTCCCGGCTCACTTGTTACCAAATTTGACATATGCTTCTATCTCGTCATGACATGCACTTTAGGATTTGAAAGTTCTCAATTTGGACTCCTTTTGACCTGTTTCTCAGAAATCTGTCCACTTTGCCAAAATTCTGCCATTTCGGGCTTTCCGCAACTTTTCCCAAATCGTGCCCAATTTTTACCATGGGTTGCCCTTGTCATTAGAATCATCACCATCTATTCTTTTCTTTTTTCTGATGTCGTTTCACCTGTTTTTTATTTTTCTTTTACTTTTATTAAGAAAATCCAAAAAAATAAAGGAAAATTGCAAATTGAAACCAAAAAAATTCAAAAATACACAATAATTAGCTAGTAACCCCATGTATATGTATATACACTTATTTGTGGTTTCTCGGCTTGGATTACCACTTCTTTTCACTTTTTGGCTCCAAAAACACGCATTTTTAGTCGTATTTACAAACTTAGAGACTCAAATTCATCATTTGATCTCTTATTATTGCAAAACAAAGTATATAAGGGCATAAATATTGTCAATGTCCGCAATCAAACATAAAAAATTTGAAATCATGTAAGACACTACCCTCGTAATATCATTTTTTTTGTCCTTATTGCTTGTAGTTCTTGTATACCTGTATACCTCCCCCCCTCCTAGTTTGAGTCCTCCCATATGACTATGAAGTATCTGAGGGTGAAGCATTGTAGTTGTTGTGGTCATGCCTGGTGAATTCAATTGTAGAGCGATGAAATAGCAATATTTGCAATAATGCCGCTCCTTGTTTGATTGTCAGGTTTTTGGGCAATATTTGGGTTGTCTGTAGCACTTGTGTTGTAGAATCAGTACCTGGGTTCTTGTTTACATTTGTGTCCTTTTCGATAATCCAAATCTGCTTCTGATTTGTTTGTGCTTGCCACAAACTCTTTGCTACCCAAATCTGCTTGACTTTAGGTTGTGATGTCTCTGTCCTTGAATACTGAGGATTCTCTGTTGATTGTACTGAAGGGAGTTCCTGTTTACAAATCTTTGGAATCCAAATTTCCTTGCTATGGCTTTGTGCTGTCATCAACTTCTTTGGAATCCAGATCAGTTTCACTGAATTTGACTTTCTGAAATCACTCTGTTGTCTGGTGTTGAAGACTTTGTTTTCCACTTTTGTTCTCTCTGGCACAACCTTCTTTGGCCTCCATACCAACTTTGAGTCTATCTTTATCCCAGGTTGAGTTGTGCGTGTATTTTCTGTCGTCTCTACCCATGTATGAGATTTCTTCTTTGAGGAGCATTCCGGTTGTGTAGAAGTGGCTTTTGGTTGCCATCGCTCCTTCTTCACCTCTTTAGGTCGTTTACCCTTGTCATTGGATTCTTCGGCAAGCACCTGTACGGTTGCTTTGGAGAACGGAATTGATTGACTTTCCTCCTCATATTTGATGTTAATTGAATTTAAGCTCCAATTAATCATTGCATTGTACTGCTTTTGCCATGGTTGTCCTAGCAACAACGGAAGTTGCGTAGCTTTGTCTTCAACCACATAAAACATATGTGGATACACATATTGTTTTATCTATACGTGCAGTACTATGCATCCAATTAATCATTGCATTGTACTTCTTTTGCCATGGTGGTCCTAGTAACAACGTATGTTGCATAGCTTTGTCTTCAACCACATAAAACATATGTGGATACACATATTTTTTTATTTGCAAGTGTAGTACTATGCATCCGATTGCTTTAATTGAATGTTCTGAATAACTCTTCAACTCCTGTTTGGCAGTTTGCAGCTTAGTGTCATGTTTCAATTGTTTGTACAAACTGACTGAAAGCAGGTTAGCTTGTGCTCCTAAATCCAATAGTGCTCTGGCTTTAAGCTGGTTTGGCCCCACTTTGACCTCAATGATGGGCTCTACTTTGTCTTCACCCATTTTTGATACACTCACTGCGTTTATTCGTAAGGCTCCTTCATTGCGTTGTCGCTGACGCAGTAGTCTTCTTTTCTCCATTCTTTCTTTTGCTTCCGCTTGCGCTTCCTCAACAATATTTTTCTTTTTCTGAAGTCGCAGTTTATCTTGATGTATTTTGAGAAGCATGTCCTGGGTTAGTGGCAAATGATACTTCTTCAATCTGCATCCACTAATCCAGTTTGGCATTTCTTCTCCGTCTAATGTAGCAAGCTTGACGGCCCCGCTTGGTGATAGATCTTTAATCATAAGAGGTCCCATCCCTCACTTTTTAAGCTTTTTTGCATGCTGGTTTAGAGTGTATATTAGGACAAAGTCCCCAATCTTAAACTCTTTTGTTCCCACATGCTTATCAAAGAACTCATTTTGTCGCCTTTTCTGAGCGTAGATTGAAGCCACGGCTTTTAAGCGAAGCTCATCTAGCTTTTCAAGGTCGTTTATTCTATCTAAAAGCTCATGTACTGTCCACTCTAATTCCTTAGCTACTCTCAGTGTTGGAATTAAAAATTCTATTGGTAAAATAGCATTCAAACCAAAAATCATGTTGTACGGGGTCGTTCCTATCAATGTTTTATATGCTATCCTATACGCCCATAGTGTCGAATGCAATTTCTGGTCCCAATCAGTTCTCGACTCTGATACAATCTTTGTAAGGACCGTGCATATGGTTTTGTTCATCGCTTCAGCTTTTCCATTGGCTTGTGGATGATATGGAGCTGATTTGCAATGTAGTACCATGAATTCGTCTAGAAGGATCTCTATCACTTCATTTATGAAGTGTGTGCCTTGATCACTCACAATTTCTATTGGTAATCCATATCGTACAAAGACATATTTATACAGAAATTGTGCCATGGTCCTGGCATCTGCTTTTTGAGTTGCTTTTGCCTCAACCCACTTTGTTAGATAGTCCGTCGCCACAATGATGTATTGTGCATGAGTCCTATATGCAGGAGGTGAGATAGGTCCAACAAAATCAATCCCCCATTTTTCAAAGGATCTTGCTCCCATCATTGGTCTAAGCGGCATATCATCTCTTTTCAGTGGTACTTTTGTCCGCTGACAGTCATCGCATCGTTTTACATATTCCTCAGCGTCCATGTGTAATGTCGGCCACCATATTCCTGCAGCTAAGACAATTTTTACTGTCTTATCACCTGAGCAATGGCCTCCACCTACTCCTCCATGAGCTTGCTCTAGGATTATCACATACTCTGACTCTGATGCGCGTATCCTAAGCTAGTTGTCCTTTCCTCTCTTATAGAGTTGATTTCCTATTAAGGCATAATCTTGCGCTTCTGTCTGTACAGCTCTCTGACGCGCTTTTGAGGTTCCCTCTGGAAAAGTTATATTCAACAATATAATGACTCCATTCAGGAGCGATCATTATCTAATACAATGTTGAATACTCAGTTGGTGGTTTTGACGAACATGTAATACATACCGTGACATATTCATGTACACTCTCTTTCATTCCTGGCCAGTAGACTCCCATTTGTAACAAATTCATGTACGTGTTCCTTCTTGAACAATGAAATGCACATTCGTGAACATGTGCTTCTCGTAGATATATATTATATTCTTTAGGATTGATGCATAACCTTAAAATTTTATTGGTTCCTAAGTGATACAACCTTTCTGCAATCGATTGAAGATTTTTGGATTGCTGAATAATAACTTGTTTTTGGTTGTATTCTTTTCGATCAAACTCTCGTCCATAGGTTAATAGACTAAAAACATCATGAGACCACTTTGGTATCATTTCTATGTTGAAAAAGTACGCATCTGGCATGTCGTCATCTACACCTATAGGGTCTTCTCCATTCGTCAACCTTGAAAGGTGATCAGCTCTTAGATGTGTCTTCCCTTTCTTTACTACTACCGTGAAGTCAAATTCTAACAAGATGATGAACCATCTTACTATCCGTCCCGTATTGCACTGTTTGTTCACTAGGTAGAGCAAGGCTTGATGATCTGTGAAAAACAAAAACTTATTAGCTAGAAGATAATGCCGAAATTTCTTCACCGCATAAATCATTCCTAATCCCTCTTGCTCTGTTGTTGTGCAATTCCTTTCAACATTGTTGAGTTGCCGACTAGCATAGCAGATTGGAAAATCCATGTTTCCTTCTTCTGGCTGAGCCAGGATGCATCCTATTGCATATGCCGAAGCATCTATATGCACATGGAATATCTTCTCCCAATCTGGTGATTTCAAGACTGGAGCAGTAATGAGTGCCTCTTTCAGTTTCTTGAAGGATTCCCCACACTCCTCTGTCCATTCGAAATTCACTATTAGCCTGTAAAGTGGTTGTCCTATTATAGCGTACATGTAAATGAATCTTCTATAATATCCACAATGTCCCATAAATCTCTACACTTGTTTCGCGTTGGCTGGTCTAGGCATATCCATTATTACTTTTATCTTTTCCATATCCGTGGATATTCCGTTATGTGAGACAATATGTCCTAGAATTCTGCCTTGTCGGACCATAAACACACACTTCTCAGGATTGAGACAAATGCGATATGTTCTACATTTCTCGAATACCTTTCTTAGGTGTTCTAGATTCTCATCTCTCAGAAGAGAGTGTACACACAAATCATCCATGTATATTTCTAGAAACAACCTCAAATACTCTTTGAAAGCATGCGTCATCAGCCTTTGGAATGTTGCGGGTGCATTACTTAAACCAAACGGCATAACCCGATACGCATAGATTCCCCACTCCGTTGCAAAAGCTGTTTTGTGTTGATCCTCTGGCGCAATGGCAAGCTAATTATATCCTGAAAATCCATCTAGAAAGGAATATGCTCTTTTCCCCGATACACGTTGTGAAGGATTGGGGGGCTGGCCTCTACAACACCTCAAACCAACACCAGGAAAAGAGGATGAAGAGTATAGCTCTCTCGAGATAATATGGGCTGATCTTCTCTCACTAATTTTCTCAATTTCACACACACTCAACCTCGACTAGCCTCGACTAGCTTCCCTCTACACCGCTACAACTCCCACTACACTCCATTGCACTCAAAGACACCAAGGAAGCAATAAAATCAAGGAAAAAAGTGAGAAAAAAACCATGGAAATCTCTGCACTTTTGACCATAACTAAAAGATATTCACTTCTTTTCAAACGCCCTTCCATGTGCTAGTAGGGCTTCCATAGGCGCTCCCATATATACACATAGCTTGACCAAAACCCACTCAAATCAAGCTTAATTTGAAAATCCACAAATTTCAACAAAAAAAATCAAAAAAGGTGATGGAAAACTTGGGGGAAACCTTGCCCTTTGATATATGTACAAGCAAGGAATTGCAACACATAGTTTACCCTCGACTAGCTGCACCACAAGGAGCTGCACACACAATAGCCACCATACCTCAAAACAAGATGAAGAGAGGTCAATATGCAGAGCTAAGCACCCACTTTCATCAGCCCATTGAGGAGAGACACACTCTCAACTCACCACATCGGGCCCTCGACTAGCAAGACAGGCTACTCTACTCCCAAACGCCTCTATCCCTCGCGGTAATCAGGGCTTCTTGCTGCTAGATCTTCCTCTGTCAAATCCCCCACTCACTCACGACCTCAAGCTGATAAAAACTCAGTTTTGTTCATATTTTTCAAGTACTAAGTGACTCTTTCAAGTCTCAACACGTCTATGTACAAAAACAGCAAAACTATGCACCCCGCACAACTGGCTCGCATGCGTAGAGACAGTTGGCACACACCGCCTTTGTACACTTTGTACAAGCATGCTTTATTTACATATAAGGGACCCAAAAGCATTAGAAAACACTTTCCAAATTCTTTGGGGTGGCTTGCATCATTCCGTAAAAACACGTCACATATTTCCCCCCCAACAAGCATGGAACACTTTCAAGTGTTTCATGTACATTTCTTGCTTCATCACATGATTCTGGTCACATAAGGCCTGATTCGGATCCCATTGACTCTTGCCTTATGCATCTTTCCATCCAAGTCCTTGAGCTGATAGCTTCCATTATCATACACCTTATGCACCACAAAAGGACCTTCCGACTTTGCCTTGAACTTTGTTTGAAAGGTATTGTCCAAAGCACTATTATACCTCATAACCAACATGCCTTCACATAGCCCTTTTTCCTTTATCTTTTCATTGAATACATCAGCCCTTCTTCTTCCCAAGTCTTCATAGTATCTAATGGCACTTTCTCTATCCAACAAGAGGCTATGCATAGATGCCAGTCTCTCTTTTACATGCTCCTCCTCAACCAAACTATGCTTCAAAATGAACTCCAATGAAGGAAGCATCACATTAATCGGCATAACACACTCTTCTCCATATACCAAATGAAATGGAGTGAAGCCCGTGGATGATTTTTGAGTCACTCTACATACCCACAATGCCCTCTCCAAATACATATCCCAATCTTTTGGATGTTCTTCCACAAGCTTGAACAATATCTTCTGTAAAACTCCATTGAATGCCTCCACCAAACCGTTCCATTGTGGATGATAAGGAGTAGCATACCTATGTTTGATCTCCAATTTCTCCACCAATTCAGTGATAAGATCATTCCTAAACTCTTTCCCTTGATCACTTACAAGCTCCAACGGCACTCCAAATCTACAACATATGCAATCAAAGATAAAGCTGCATACATCTTTGCTTGTAGCCCCTCTACTAGCCTTTGCTTCTGGCCATCTTGTCATATAATCCACTGCACTAAGTATGTAGTGCTTCCCATTTCTAGTGCCTGGAAGAGGACCAATTACATCCACACCCCACTTCTCAAAAGGTCCATAGCTTACAATGTGTCTCAAAGGCTCAGGCATCAGCTTTCTCTTTTGATATATTTGGCACTCGTGACAGCTTCTACACCAATGCACAACATCCCTATTCATACTTGGCCACATAAGTTGAGCATTCAATACTTTCCTTCTTGTAGTTTCCACTCCAAAATGGCCTCCACATCCTTCCTCATGACATGCTTTTAAGCAATCAAAAACTTCATCATGGTAGAGAACTCTTCTCATGACACCATCAGCCCCCTTGTGATACATTTTCTCTCCAATCAAGACATACCTCATAGCTCTTCGTGTGATTGCATGCCTTTGTTGAGAAGCCAATCCCTTTCTTGCAAAACCCGTTTGCAACACATGTTCTTCCTCATGGAGGGATTCCCTTCCAAGATACCTTGGCTCTCTAATTATCACCGCATGCACATCCTTTGTGAACACCTGTTCCGCCAACTCATGAGCCCTTACATTCATATTTCGTGGTACATGCCATATTTGAAAGGAAGTAAAAGACTTTAACAACTTCCTCACTTTGAAAAACCAGCCCTTCATGCCTTCTTGATTTACCTTCCAGGTACCTTGAACTTGCCGCACAACCGACATAGAATCACCTTTGATTAAAAGCCTCCTTACATGTCTTTTGACACATTCTTCCAGGCCCAAATAGAGGCTTGCATACTCAGCCTCATTATTACTCTTTACATCCACTTCTTGGCTTCCAAACCAGCACTCAATGCCATTTTTATCCACAAATATATAACCAATAGTGCCCTTATTAATGCTCCTTTTGAAAGCCCCGTCAAAGTATAAGGTACCCTCTACATCCTGAAGCTCCGCATGCATAGTTGGGCTTGGTGCTATCTTCTTTTCCAAATCTTTCTTCAACTCACTCCTTGCATGAATCTCTTTAAAAGTGAGCATATCCGCCATAGTTTCTCTCACACTATCCTCCTTAGTAAAGCTCATGTCAAATTGTTGCAAGCTAAGTATCCACTTTTGCAATTTAGGACTATCCTCAGGATACCTTAGTGCATGAGGCAATAAACTACATGATGTTAACACCACAAAAGGCTTACAAATAAGATAATATTTCATCCTTTTTGTTGCATATACCAATGACCAAACCAATTGCTCGATCTCATGCCAAGATTTTTGTGCATCATTCTTCACTTTGCTTATGTAGTAAACCGGCCTCATATAAGATTGCTTTTTTCTTTTTTGCATCAATACTGCACCAATAGCATGCTTACCCACGCTCAAGCTCAAATAAAACATTTCATCCCAACAAGGAGGCATCATCAAAGGTAATGTAGATAGCTTTTCCTTGACGTCCTCAAAAGCTGTTTGCTCATGCTCCGTCCAAAGGAAAGGGTCTTTTTGTGTTGCTTCTTACAAAGGGTGTACATATTCAGCAAGCATACAAAAAGACCTTGACAAGTACCTTAGCTTTTGTACAAAACTCATCAATTCCTTTGTACTTTTAGGACTCTCCATCATAAGCAAACATTCCACTTTTGCAGGATCTGGAGCTATCCCATTCTCACTTACCTCATGGACAAGAAGTATCACTCTAGCTCTTGCAATTTTACATTTCAAAGGATTGAGTTGACCCCCATCATCATCAATCCTTTTAAACACCATATCAAGATTTTTCACATGAAGCATTCTATCACTGTAAACACAAAAATCATCCATAAAGACTTTTACAAAGCTTCCAAGGTAAGGCCCCAATACTTCGTCCATCCAACTTTGGAAGCTCGCATAAGAATTCATCAAGCCAAAGGGCATCACCCTATAGCAAAACACTCCCCATGGGGTCAAAAATCTGGTCTTATTTTGATCTTCATATGCAATCCCAATTTGAAAATACCCACTGGACCCATCACATACTGAATATCTCTCATGACCTGCAACAGTGTCCAAAATCTCATCCTGAAAGGGAAGGGGATAGTGATGCCGCTTTGTTGCTGCATTCAATGGCTTATATTCCACACATATTCTCCATTTATTTCCCTTTTTTGGGACTATAACCACAGGGGCAACCCATTCTGCATCATCCACAAGGTAGACAAAACTAGCTTGCAAAAGCTTACTCACCTCTATCTCCAACACCTTTTGTTGAATGGTGCCCAATCTCCTTAGCTTTTGAGCAACAGGCTTTGCACCTTCTTTAAGCTTTATTTAGTGAACAACACTCTTTGTTTCCCTCATTTGAGCATAATCTTTGGCAAACAACTTGGGATACTTATCAAACAATGTGTCATATGCTTCTCTCTCACGACTAGTCAGGTCACCTGCAAGCATATCCATTAATTCAGCTTTTGGTACATTTGGCTCATGATCAGCCCCATGGTCATTTTCTGATCTCATAGCATCCCCTTTATCACAATTTTCATCATATACATGTATCCCACAAAGATCTACATCAAGATCAAGAAGACTTTGATCATAAACCTCATTGTTAGTACATGTAGAGGATGCACAAGAAGAACTGTCACACATGTCATAAGTAAATGGCGATAAATCTTGATGCATAGATGGTTCATCATCAATTTCCAGCACCTTACATGTTTTCATATCATATCTAATCCTCTTATCTTTAGGCATGTCCACAAAGAGGTCAATCATCCCATGTACCAGTCCTGCCGTGACCTCATAGCAATCAACCAAGGTCTACCCAATATAACTGAATATGCCCCAAGATTTGCAGGCATCACATGAATGTCCATGACAGCCCTTTGACCCAAAACATTAAGCTCCAAGTCATGAATAACTCCCAAGCATTTCACTCTACTACTATTTGTCATCTTCACACTGAACAAGGATTTGCCTGTGAGCTGCAATCCTAATTGCTGCATTGTTTCTTCTGTCATAACGCACACTTGGGCTCCACCATCCATGTACGCCTTACTCACCCTCCTTCCATGTATCCAAGCATCAACCACAGGCAAAACATCAGTAACTTTATGAAGTTGCACTACATGTGCATCGCGTGTCTTTACCTTCACCCTTCTAACACTAGCTAGTTTATTCCACTGCCTTCTCATACTTGAGCTCAAATGCAAGAGTTTCCCATATGATATGTCGGCCCTCTTGTTCTTCAAGTCTTCTAAGCGATTGTATGTTGATTGACCCTTCCCAAGCTGAAAATCATCCATGCCTATTTTCCTTCCTCTTGCCCTTACCTTTGCCTGCTTACTACTTTCAGCCTCTTCCATAGGTGCCTTGCCTTTATCTACATTTCTCCTTGGCTTTGTCCTTGCTCTTTCCTCTTTGAAAAGTCCTTCACTCCCTGATTTTTGTGCCCTTGTTCTCTTATTTTCAAAGACATCAACCTCATCATCTTCATCTCCCTCCTCAACTGCCTCCAAAATTCCTACGTTAAATTGTGGAGGTGCTTGAGCTTGGTTTTGTCCCTGTTGTTGTGCAAGTCCTTGACCTTGGAGAGGTTGCACATTTCCATTTACATTGCCTTCATTACCTATTTGTCTTTGTATGATAGGATATATATCTCCTGGCTCTCTCCTTGGTTGATTGCAATTGGGCGATATATGCCCTCTCTCCCCACAATTGTAACACATCACATTATCACCTCTATTCCTTTGAGGCCATTCTCCTTGAGGTCTTCTTACTTGTTGTTGGATAGCTTGCATAGCAAGGTTGAGGTTTCCTATTTGCTCCGTCAATCTTTGAATGTCTTGGTGAAAGGATTCATGTCCTCTATTGTCCACTCTTGGAGCTTCTACATGGATTTCCCTTTCAACATGCATATCCAAAGGCAAAGGCTCGACCACATTATTTGTTGATACATAACCATCCCTTTTATGTACATTTGCTTCTCTTTCCCTATTTTCCATTTCATGCCTTCTCACATTCTTTCTCCATTGCTCTCTAGCAACCTTTACTGCCTCGTTGTAGGTCCTTGGGTCCTTGAGCTCCACCTTGTCTCTAATGCTTTGATGTAAGACAACCACAAACCTATCTTTATTCAAGAAATCAGGGGGAATTTTATTCTTCAAGTCCCTTTATGATCTTTCTCCAACAAGCTTCAAACCTGTTTATGTGCACATTGATGTCTTCATGTTCTCCTTGTTGCAACTTGCTTAGCTCTCTCCACAAATACTCAGGATCATCCTCCTTCTCAAACTCTTCTCTCAAGGCATGAGAAAAAAGCTTCCAATCTCCCTTTACACCACCTTCAAGCCTATCTTCATACCATCCACGTGCTTCCCCTTCAAGTAGCAAACTCACCAAACTTACCTTGAATGCACCATCGTCCCTATTGCTCTTCAATGCAATCAATTTGATCCTTCGGATGAACTTGTCCACATCTTCTCCTTTCCCACCCTTGAAGACTTCATACCCATCTCCCGCCATAGGCCTTGATTTGACCTTCAAATGGATGCCAATCTGTAGATCAAAACCCTGTTAGAAGGATTCTCTTCTCCTCAGTGGGGGCACCCGTTTATGTGAAGGATTGGGGGGTTGGCCTCTACAACACCTCAAACCAACACCAAGAAAAGAGGATGAAGAGTATATCTCTCTCGAGATAATATGGGCTGATCTTCTCTCACTAATTTTCTCAATTTCACACACACTCAACCTCGACTAGCCTCGACTAGCTTCCCTCTACACCGCTACAACTCCCACTACACTCCATTGCACTCAAAGACACCAAGGAAGCAATAAAATCAAGGAAAAAAGTGAGAAAAAAACCATGTAAATCTCTGCACTTTTGACCATAACTCAAAGATATTCACTTCTTTTCAAACGCCCTTCCATGTGCTAGTAGGGCTTCCATAGGCGCTCCCATATATACACATAGCTTGACCAAATCCCACTCAAATCAAGCTTAATTTAAAAATCCACAAAGTTCAGCAAAAAAAATCAAAAAAGGTGATGGAAAACTTGGGGGAAACCTTGCCCTTTGATATATGTACAAGCAAGGCATTGCAGCACATAGTTTACCCTCGACTAGCTACACCACAAGGAGTTGCACACACCATAGACACCATACCTCAAAACAAGATGAAGTGAGGTCAATATGCAGAGCTAAGCACCCACTTTCATCAGCCCATTGAGGAGAGACACACTCTCAACTCACCACATCGGGCCCTCGACTAGCAAGACAGGTTGCTCTACTCCCAAACGCCTCTATCCCTCACGACAATCAGGGCTTCTTGCTGCTAGATCTTCCTCTGTCAAATCCCCCACTCACTCACGATCTCAAGCTGATAAAAACTCAGTTTTGTTCATTTTTTTCAAGTACTAAGTGACTCTTTCAAGTCTCAACACGTCTATGTACAAAAACAGCAAAACTATGCACCCCGCACAACTGGCCCGCATGCGTAGAGACAGTTGGCACACACCGCCTTTGTACACTTTGTACAAGCATGCTTTATTTACATATAAGGGACCCAAAAGCATTAAAAAACCATTTCCAAAGTCTTTGGGGTGGCTTACATCATTCCGTAAAAACACGTCACAACGTTCTAGAACATGATCAGTTATCGGCAAGGGATAATTGTCCCTGATTGTCGCGGCATTTACTTTCTTCAAATTGACACACACTCCGAGTTTCCCGTTTTTCTTAGGCACTACCACAATCAGAGATACCCAATCCGTGTGTTCAATCTCATATATGAATTCAGCTTTCATTAGCTTGTCTATTTTCTCTTTGATTCGCTTAGCAAACGTGTCATTATACGTGTACAATCTCTGTCTACCAGACTTAGCGTTTTGTTTCAAAGGAATTGTATGTTGGCATATTGATGGATCGACTCCTTTCAAGTCCTTGTACGACCATGCAAACACATCCTTGTATTCTCTTAGAAGACTCAAAAGTCTCTCTTCTTCTTTCGGAGACAAATTTGTAGCTATGTAAACCGGTATCGGTTCCTCTCCTGGAGCCGCTATATCAACCTTTTTAGCGTCCTCCGGTCCATCATAGGATTCGTTCTCCTTTCTTTCTCGGATAGGCTGGGTTAATATCACCTTTCTATCCTTTATCGTAAATTTCCTGTAGTGAGAGGGAACATCCATGTTTCCCTTGACATTGGCATTTTCGTCCTCACCACTCTTGATTTCAATCGTCCAAACTTCTTTCAGAGTTTTCTTTAACTCTCTGTATTTGTTTCGGCGTTCTAATTTGGACTCTTTGTTTTCCTTGTTTCTAATGTTCTCGCTGGGTTGAACTCGATTTCTTGAGCTTCGTTTGTCTTTCCGTGAGCTCATTTCCACATTTCCTCTCATTCTTCCGGAAATCTTGTCCTTGACACAATCTTCCGCCTTTACTAGCATTAGGAATTGGTTTTTCCCTCTTATCCTAGGCATCGGAGTGTTTCTAACTGTTAAGGCGGTTACGCCGCTAGCGGAAGCTAAATAGCGAGAACTCAACCAACAACAGAATTTGTCAGACGAGGACGGAGCTTGACCCGCAAGCGCATGGAAACAACTAGGTGGGTGTCAAATCACCTACTCAACCTTCTAATGACAATCACTACTAAGGAAATCAAATCTAAGTTCTAAAATACGCAAGTGACTGAAATCCGTACTACGAACGAATGCTATACGAAACAGGATCTAGAATCATCGAATCGATCTCAAACTCAAGGGGAAGTCTATACACTAGGTAAGAACAACACCCTAAAGACTTGAACTGCAAAATCAACCTATAACCACTCCGTGCGGCAAACACGTATGAAGACAGGCCAAAAAATATAGGTGACCGAAACTTGACCCCGATGGTACTAATGTGTAGCTCTACTCGTTGTGGTTCTATAGATATGTTGCACGCTCTATTCCGACACACGAGTTGGAAGAAAACTCACACCGAAGCTCGTAGGAACTTACCACATGTAGAAGCCGATAGCGCGCACTCTTGGTATCTGTGCGCAGCTCTCACCGTTGCTAACACAATGGCGGTGTCGCTTCTCCAATGGCGGCCCCGTAGCTCGCGTAGCAAGAAGATAAGACTCTCTCTCTCTCTCTCTCTCCCTCAGACACAGTCACGGCGCTCAAAAACTCACTTTGATTAATAATTGAATCTCCTTTAGGTTACAAAACTTTGGCTTATATACCTCAGCCTTGGAGGTGAGAACATCTCTAATTATTTACATCAACAGGTGAAATTACTTCGGGATTACAAGCTGGAAACTCAATTGAGTCGCGTTACTTAATGAATGGCTCAAATCAAAATTAATGTCGGAAAGACATTTATTACAATCAATGGTTACAAAATGATGGGTGTGAGCAAAAATGCGGGTGTGATCCTCTGCTGGCTCAACACTCCCCCCCTCCGCGTTCATGTCGTCCCTGACATGACTTTTAGGCTTGATCAATAGAGTCCTGTCGTCTTGAGCATCTGCAAATGTGATTCGTAGCGTAGGTTGCCGATGGTCAAGGTTGGGCCGAATATTTTGCTTTCGTGAGTGAAAAAGCCGGTGTAGAAAGCTTCTTCGAATGTTTGCATGTGGAAGCTAGGCAAAAACATAATTCTTTGGTACAAGAGATGTAACACCTTTGGTGATGGCTGCAATGAAATATCATACATCATATCCGTCACCGTGTCGGCCGTCGATAGTAGACTCGAGGTCGTGGCTTTATCTGGCGCAAACACTTCAATGCATGCTAAGAGAGTCCTGCAGATTTTCTTTAGCATCTGACACGAAAGGTCAGGAGAGCCAGTAAAGAGTTTGATGGTGCCCGTTAGGGTTTTCACCATGTAGGATTTACATATTCTCTCTCCTTCCTTTGGTCCTGGCATCCTGGGATAATTAAGCCAATTTGGCTTCTTTTCTGCAATCCTGCCATGCTCTTTCCAGTTTCTGACTCTTGGCACCGGGCAGAAGGTTGCATCCTCCCAAATCTCCTTTGGAGCCTCTACCAAGTAGATGAGGTAGGCTGGGTATTTGTTCAGCCAACCTTTCCTCCATCTAGGTTGAGAATCTACAATCTTCTTTGATTGTTCATCCTTTGTGATGTCGCCTTCGTAAAGAGCGACATACTGCTCCTCCTCTATTCTCTTTTTCGTCTTTATCACTTCAAATTTCATCAGAGGGAAAGGCAGGCTGGGTTGCATCCACTCTTCATGGAGCACTTTTGTGTCTAAACCTTGAAGTCTAATGGAGATGAGGAGTCTCCTTTCCCATTCCATTTCTGCCTTGGCACTTTCCTCTGTTGACTTTTCTATTTGGTCCTGGAGCCTTTGTTCTTCTTCTTCAGAGATTCTTGAAGTTGAGGCCACTTCTTGAACTGGGGCTGGATCTTCAATTGTGGTTGCCTCTCCAGTTTCTAGTAGCTCTATGGCTGCTCCCCCTGCTTCTTCTTGTGGTGTCTCTGTTTCTCTTCTTTTTTGCTCTTGGAGGTCTTGGAGCTGTTTGCGGAGGGCCTCATTTTCTGTCCTTAGTGTTTGGTTTTCTGATGTGAGCCTCTCCTCTGCAGCCAATGATCCCTCCGCCATGTGCAATCTTTGCACTTGCTCTAACCTTAGCTCTCTTTGCAAACTTCTGACCTGATCTTCCAGAGCTGGTACGAGGGCTCCCTCTTGTTCTGTTCCTGCTCTGCTAGCTCTAGGGGTGGTCCTGAGTCTCGTGATTGTCCTTTCTTGAAGTTCGACTCTTTCCCTTAGCTCAATGAGCTCATCCTTGGCTACCTCCAGCTCATCTTCTATTCGCTCCTTTGCTTCCTGTGAACTTGTTACCTCTCTTGAAGCTTCGGCTAGTTGGAGCATCAAGCCGTCTCTCTCGTTTTCTGCGTCGTAGAGTGATGCTTTATGACTTTCAGATTCAGTCATAGCATTCTCTAACTTCTTCTGCAACTCTGCTTCCTTTTGTTTTGCTGTCTCAATTGCTACTTCCTTCGCTCTGGATCTTTCTTTAATCTTGGTGTTCATGCACCATGTGCATGTCTTTTTCATCTTCATCTGTCAACTTGACAGCTCTTTCTGCCACCACCTCCGATGGCTTCGGCTCTTCTAGTATGTTCTGTTCGTCCATTTTCTCTTCACTCTCCATTGTACCCTTTGTCTTTTCCTTCGTCCCTTTCCGATCATCTTGTTTTCGTAGGGATATCCCATAAACTGCCTCGAGGGCCTCTTCTTCACTGTATCCGATCGCTACCAGATCCTCATAATCATCTTTCTTTTGCTGAACTGGATCTATCTCCTTTACCTTGGTCCCAGCCTCCGGCTTTTCCATAACTTCTGTTTCTATTTCTATTGTGGTCTCCCCCACAATAATTTCCATCTTCTTCGGGCTTGGTACATCAGTAAAAGAGGGCTGATTGTCCTCAGACATCTTGGCTTTCCCTTTGTTTGCTTGCCCGTCTTTCTCTCGAAGTTCAGTAGACTCATCTACTTCCTTCTTCTCCTTGTCGTCCTTTTTCAGCTCAGCTTTTAAAAGCTGTACTTCCTCTTCAGTATAAGGCTCGACAGGTTGCTGCTCCAGTATGGCCTCCGACTCCTCATAAGCTCTAATATATTGATCATATTGATCAACATGTGGCCTGGCAGAGCTGGTTCCGACTTTAGTGGGGTCTGGTACCCACATTTCTTCAAAGTCCCCCTTTAGAGCTCTTTCCGCTCTGAACTGCTCCACCAGCCTTTCCATTCTTGTGGCTTTTTGACTTTTGGTTTGCTTGGGATCAGCCTTCTTCTTCGCTTTCTTCTTTAGCGGCTCGACCACAGCCTCTTCAGGTTCTGAAACTATTTCTAGTTTTCGGCGTGCTCTTGTGGACGCCCTCTTGGATACTTCTTGCTGTTCTTTCTCTTCATCGGCTTCTCTAAGCCACTCATTCTGGGAGGGAACCCGTGGCCCTTGATCCCTAGCTCCAATAGCTTCATAAGCTATTCTTGTTAGGATTTCTCCTCCTCCTATGTACTTTGGCTTCTGGTTGTGCATGGCGATTACTTGCTCGTGGATGTATTGAGCATAATTCACCTCTTTTGGCATGTTGCTCTTCAGTGCCCATGTGATGGTTGTCGCAATGGCATGGGGTGGTGTAGTATACTTCTGCGGTCTTTTACTGCACACATGGAAAAACTGGTTGTATAATCGGTAAAGGGTTGCCGCTCGTTGATCTGCCATATCTCCGTAGGTTGTATTTTGTTTCTTTGATCCATAGACCTCTATGGCCTCCCTTCTTTCTCTGACAGAACTCCCTTTGTTGTGCAGCTTCAATGCATCTGCAATGAGCTGTGGAGTGATCTGTACTTCAACTGTTTCTCCATCCATGGCTGTCAACGTGGCTTTCCCATCCTTCTGAATGGATGTTGCCAACTCATACACTCTTCTTGTGTCTACACCTGATGGTCTCGAGGTGAAGAACCTGTGTAAGTCAGCCTTTTCCATGTATCTGCTGATGTTCTCTAATCTGCTATAATCCACTAATTCTCGTGGGATCATAGGTACATCGACCGATTGCCCTTGAGGATCTCTGAAAGTCCCCTGGTAGATCTTTATTCCCTCTTTTTCTAGTACTGCTTCCTCCACCCAAGTCTTGGTTGGCTTGAGGGTTTCTGTTGGAATATCAAAAGGTTCTGCTTCTGCAAGAGCATCCTTGATGGTTGGTCTATTTCTCTTAGTTGCCGATGACTTAGCGGAATCCATGGATCCTGTAACTCCAATTTCAGAAGTTAGCGTCTTTTTAGTACTGAAAGCCGAAATGAAGCTTTTAACCATTCAAATGACTTGAAAATTGAAACATGAGCTATTCAGGGCCTAAGGATGCAATGTAGGTGAAAAAATATGCAAACTGGGCTCAAAAACATGCTTGAGACATCATACGCGTATGATGTCTTTTGTGTCAGAATGACTTCATATTGGTTGTGCTTGTAACTGATAGTGTACACATGAGTATCATATGCTTGGATTTGAGTTTGGATCCCATTTGGTCAAGTTTTGGCCAGTTCAGTACAGTTCAGGCTCTTGGCAAAATTTTGAAAGGGAAATGGATTTTATGATCCAAATTGGGTAAAACTTGGTGGTTCACCTTCAAATGGCATGTAGATCACTTCTGTTTGGTGGTTGAAGCCCTAAGGTGCCAAAATCACATAGTGGAACATCATACGCGTATGATGTCTTTTAGTGCATTTTTGGACCAATTTTCTCTATAAGCTTGGTTCTGGCTTTAGATAGGCTTATTCAGTGGATTTATCAAGTTTGGATAGAATTTGGACTAAAAATGGCTCTGGAGACATCATACGCGTATGATGTCTTTTTTGTCAATTTTTCATGGGATTGGTTCTGTGGACTCTCCATGTGCTAGTGAAGGACTGTTTATACTCAAATCTTGGTTTGGACTTGAATATGTTGGATTTGGGACAAAAATAGGCTTTGTATGAAGGATTTTCTCTTAACTGGGCTAATGGGGTGATCCACTTGACCAAATGGTTCCAAACTTCATATGTAGCATGTATTAGATATATATAATGGATGTATGATGCCAAATGAGCAGTTTTGGCTCTGTAAGTGCAAATAGACATCATACGCGTATGATGTCTTTTGTGTCAAAATGGTGCTTTTTGGTTCCAGATAGCTTGTAGATGTGTTAATCAACAATCCTACAAAGTTTCAATGAGTTTGGAGTTATTTTGACAAAATTAGGACCAAAAATCAATTTTATGGCCTACTTTGAGTCTTTTTGGTTTTCCTTGGGTTTTCTAACTCCAATTCTCATGATACTTGGTTCATAGGATGTGATTAACATGTGGAATGAGGCTATGCACTCAAATGTTGAAATGGATGTGAAAATTATGCCGTGAGACATCATACGCGTATGATGTCTTTTCTTGAAATGTTGGTCGTTTTGTGCAAAGAATGCTTTGTGCTAGTGCCCTAAGCCCTGCTAACTAGTTTTCAACTTAAAAAGTCATCAGTTTAGCTAAAAAGCCCCCTTATAGGCATTTCAGTCTCCGAAGTCGTCTTTTTGCCTTGGAGTTGAATTTCTTCAACTTTTCTTCTCGAGAGTTGCATTTCTAGCTCATTGGATTTGTTGTGAAGCCACCTATTTGGTTGAACTTGACTTTGGCTCCCCGTTCTCCATCTTTCTCCATTTGGTTGCCCGAAAGCGTCTTTTTCACCATCGGTAAGTGAATCAGCTTTCTTTTGGGTTTTGCTTGCAAACATAAGTCATCCATGTATATTTGAAGCTGCTTGTGAAGTTTCATGTAATTTGGTCGTCAATTTTAGCCGTTATTCCAAAATGACACTTTGTGTGTCCGCCGCCGAATCGGTTGTTCCGACCTACTTTTGGTGATCCAAACCCGGAGATACTCCATGGTTACATTGCCCTCGATGTTGTTAAGCTTCTTGAGAAGTTTTGTGTCGTTCCGACAATTTTTTTCTGTTTGCCTCTTGCAGGCTCTGTTGACCTAGGGTTTTTCCAGTCGTTCTTTCTCGAGCTTTGAGTGCTAGAAACTCATCTCCTATACTAGGGTAACCCACCTTTAAGTTCTTGCAAGGTTTGGTTAGGCGGTTGTGCCCCTACCTAGTGTTCCTCCCCATTCCCCGTCTGCTCTTGTTTCTTGGTTTTGGTGAGTTTTCGCGACAAAAGTTAACGATAAGCATCAAAAGCTTATGGCAACGAGTCTACCTCTCATGTCTGGTGTCCTCTGAGCTCTCGTAGCAGTCGTAGAAGGCGGTAGAAGGTCGGATGCTCCTGCATGCTCTTTGCTCTCTCCAAGAAGGTAATAGTGGAAATGAGCTTGAAAGTGATGTGAAAAATACTTAACTTCGGACTTCCGGATCACTTGTTACCAAATTTGACATGTGCTCCTATCTCGTCGTGAAATGCACTTTAGGATTTGAAATTTCTCAATTTGGACTCCATTTGACCTGTTTCTGAGAAATCTGTCCACTTTGCCAAAATTCTGTCATTTCGGGCTTTCCGCAACTTTTTCAGAATTGTACCCCATTTTTACCATGGGTTGCCCTTGTCATTAGGATCATCACCATCTATTCTTTTCTTTTTTCCGATCTCATTTCACCTGCTTTTTTATTTTTCTTTTATTTTTATTAAGAAAATCATAAAAAATAAAGAAAAATAGCAAATTGAAGCCAAAAAATTCCAAACATACACGATAAATATCTGGTAACCCTGTGTATATGAATATACACTTCTTTGTGATTTCTGGACTTGGATTACCACTTTTTTCCACTTTTTAGCTCCAAAAACACTCTTATTTAGTGATATTTACACATCTAGAGACCCAAATTCATCATTTGATCTCTTCTTGTTGCAAAACAAGGTATATAAGGGCATAAATATTATCAATATCCGCAATCAAACATAAAAGATTGCAAAATCATGTAAGACACTGCCCTTGTAATATAATTTTTGTTTTTCTTTGTTTTTTCCGCTTGTAGCTGCTTTGTAGCTCCTGTATACCTTCCCCCCTCCTAGTTTGAGTCCTCCCGGACGACTATGAAGTGTCTGTGGGTGAAGCATTGTAGTTGTTTTGGTCATAAGTTCCCAATGCAATTGTAGAGCGACGATACAACATTCTTTCCAATAAAGCTGCTCTTTCTTTGATTGAAGGATTGGTGGTCGGGTTTTGGGTTGGTTTTGGCACTTCGGTAGTAGAATCAGTAGATGGATTCTTCGTTACCTTGTTGTCTTTTTTCAAAATCCAAATCTGCTTCCGCTTTGCTTGTGCTTGCCACAAACTCTTTGCGACCCAAACCTGCTTTGTTCTGTGTGTTGATTTCCTCGCCTTGAAATACCTAGGAGTTTTTGTTGATTGTATTGAAGGGAGTTCCTGCTTACGAATCTTTGGGATCCAAATTTGCCTGCTATAGCTTTGTGCCGTCATGAACTTCTTTGGAATCCAGATCTGTTTCACTGTCCTTGATTGTCTGGAATCACTCTGTTGTCTGGTATTGAAGACTCTGTTTTCCACCTTTGTTTTCTCTGGCACCACCTTTTTTGGTCTCCATACCAACGTTGACTCCGTTTTATCCCAAGGTTGAGCTGTTATATTATTGCTTGTCTTCCTTATCCAATGTTGAGAATTCCTCGTCGAAGAGTAATCCGGTTGTATAGAAACTTTTGGTTGCCATTGCTTCTTCTTTTTCTCTGGTTGTTGTTTATCTTTGTCTTTGGATTCGTCCTTTGGAGTTGGCTCTTCTCCTTTGGTGAACTTAACTGATTGACTTTCACCTTCGTATTTGATAAGCACTGAATTAGAACTCCAGTCAATCATTGCATTATATTACTTCTGCCATGGTTGTCCTAGCAATAATGGATGTTGTGTAGCTTGGTCTTCAACCACGTAAAACATATGAGGATACACATATTGGTTAATCTGTATATGTAAAACTGTGCATCCGACAGTTTTGATTGAATTCTCAGAGTAACTCTTTAACTCTTGCTTGGCAGTTTGTAGTTTAGTGTCATTTGTCAATTGTCTATACAAACTGAGTGAAAGTAGGTTAGCTTGAGCTCCTGAATCCAATAGTGCTCTGGCTTTGATTTGGTTGGTTCCTACTTTGCATTCAATGATGGGTTCTTCTTTGTCATTATCCATTTCTGTTATACTGACTGCGTTTATTCGTATTGCTCCTTCATTGCGCTGTTTCTGACGCAGTAGTCTTCTTTTCTCCATTCTTTCCTTCGCCTCGGCTTGCGCTTCCTCCTCAATCTTTTTCTTTTTCTGGACACGCAGCTTTTCTTGATGTATTTTGAGAAGCATGTCTTGTGTTAGCGGCAACAGATACTTTTTCACTCTGCATCCACTAATCCAATTGGCATTTCTTCTCCGTCTAATGTAGCAAGCTTGACGGCTCCACTTGGTGATAGATCTTTAATCACCAGAGGTCCCATCCCTCGCTTTTTAAGCTTCTTAGCATGCTGTTTCAGAGTGTAAACTAGGACATAGTCCCCAACTTTAAACTCTTTAGTCCGCACATGCTTATCAAAAAATTCCTTTTGTCGCCTTTTTTGAGCGTAGATGGAAGCTACTGCTTTTAGGCGAAGCTCATCTAGCTTTTCCAGGTCATCTATTCTATCAGAGAGCTCGTGCCCTGTCCACTCTAGATCCTTAGCCACCCTTAAGGTTGAAATCAAGAATTCTATTGGTAAGATAGCATTTAGCCCAAAAACCATGTTATATGGGGTCGTTCCTATTGATGTTTTATATGCTACCCTATATGCCCATAATGTTGAATGCAACTTCTGGTCCCAGTCAGTTCTCGACTCAGATACAATCTTCGTAAGGACCGTGCATATGGTTTTGTTTGTTGCTTCAGCTTGTCCGTTTGCTTGTGGATGATACGGGGCTGATTTCCTATGGATTACCATGAATTCATCTAGAAGGATCTCTATCACTTCATTTATGAAATGTGTGCCTCGATCACTCACAATTTCTATTGGCAATCCATATCGTACAAAGACGTATTCATATAGAAATTGTGCCGTGGTCCTGGCATCTGCTTTTTGAGTTGCCTTTGCTTCGACCCACTTTGTTAGATAGTCTGTAGCCACAATGATGTATTGTGCATGAGTCTTATATGCAGGAGGTGAAATGGGTCCGACATAATCAATCCCCCATTTTGCAAAAGCTCTTGCCCCCATCATTGGTCTAAGCGGCATATCATCTCTTTTAAGTGGTACTTTGGTCCGCTGACAGTCATCACACCGTTTAACGTATTCCTCAGCGTCCATATGTAATGTTGGCCACCATATTCCTGCGGCTAAGACAAGTTTTGCTGTCTTATCACCTGAGAAATGGCCTCCACCTACTCCTCCATGAGCTTGCTCCAGGATTATCACATACTCAGACTCTGATGCGCAAATCCTAAGCTGGTTGTCTTTACCTCTCTTATAGAGTTGATCTCCTATTAAAGCGTAATCTCTAGCTTCTGTCTCTACAGATTTCTGACGAGCTTTTGACGTTCCTTCTGGGAAAGTTCTATTTGTGAGATATTCAACAATATACTGACTCCATTCTGGAGCGATCATTATCTGATATAATGTCGAATACTCGGCTGGCGGTTTTGATGAACATACAATACATACAGTGACATATTCATGTACGCTTTCTTTCATTCCTGGCCAATAGACTCCCAATTGTAACAAATTCCTATATGTGTTCCTTCTTGAACAATGAAATGCACATTCCTGAACATGTGCTTCGCGCAGATATATACTATATTCTCAGGATTGATGCATAGTCGTAAAACATGATCATTTCCCAATTGATACAACCTTCCTGCAACCAATTGAAGATTCTTGGATTGCTGAATAGCAATATGTTTCAGGTTGTATTCTCTTCTATCGAACTCTCCTCCATAGGTTAATAGGTTAACGACATTTTGAGACCACCTCGGTATCATTTCTATGTTGAACAAGTACGCGTCTGGCATGTCGTCATCTACTCCTATAGGGTCTTCTCCATTCGTCAATCGCGAAAGATGATCAGCTCTAAGATGTGTTTTTCCTTCTTTACTACTACCGTGAAGTCGAATTCCAGTAAGATAATGAACCATCTCACTATTCTCCCGGTATTGCATGGTTTATTCACTAGGTAGAGCAAGGCTTGGTGATCCGTAAAAAACACAAACTTGTTGGCTAGAAGATAATGCCGAAATTTCTTCACAGCATAGATCATTCCTAATCCCTCTCGCTCTGTTGTGGTGTAATTCTTCTCTGCATTGTTGAGCTGTCGACTGGCGTAACAGATAGGAAAATCCATGTTTCCTTCTTCTGGCTGAGCCAGAATGCATCCTATTGCATATGCCGAAGCATCTATGTGCACATGGAATATCTTCTCCCAATCTGGTGATTTCAAGACTGGAGCAGTAATGAGTGCCTCTTTCAATTTCTTGAACGATTCCTCACACTCCTCTGTCCATTCAAAGTTCACTATTAGCCTGTAAAGTGGTTGGCCTATTATAGCGTACATGTAAATGAATCGTCTATAATATCCGCAATGTCCCATAAAGCTCTGTACTTGTTTCGCATTGGTTGGTCTAGGCATATCCACTATAACTTTTATCTTCTCTAAATCCGTGGATATTCCGTTTTGTGAGACAATATGTCCCAGAATTCTGCCCTGTCGGACCATAAACACACATTTCTCAGGATTGAGACAAATGCGATATGTCCTACATTTCTCAAATACTTTTCTTAGGTGTTCTAGATGCTCATCTCTCAGTAGAGAATGTACACATAAGTCATCCATGTAGATTTCTAGAAACAGCCTTAAGTATTCTTTGAAAGCATGCGTCATCAGCCTCTGGAAGGTTGCGGGAGCATTGGTTAGACCAAAAGGCATAACTCGATAAGCATAAATCCCCACTCCGTTGCAAAAGCTGTTTTATGTTGATCTTCTGGTGCTATGGCTAGCTGGTTATATCCTGAAAAACCATCAAGAAAGGAGTATGTTGTTTTCCCTGATACACGCTCTAGAACATGATCAGTTATCGGCAGGGGATAATTGTCCCTGATTGTTGCAGCATTCACTTTCTTTAAGTTGACACACACTCGGAGTTTTCCGTTCTTCTTAGGTACTACCACAATCGGAGATACCCAATCGGTGTGTTCAATCTCGTATATGAATTCAGCTTCCATTAGCTTATCTATCTCTTCCTTGATTCGCTTAGCAAAAGTATCATTATATGTGTATGGTCTCTGTCTGCTAGGCTTTGCGTCTTGTTTCAGTGGGATTGAGTGTTGGCATATCGATGGGTCAACTCCCTTTAAGTCCTTATAAGACCATGCAAACACATCCCTATACTCTCTGAGAAGACTCAAAAGTCTCTCTTCCTCGCCTGGAGACAAATCTGTGGCTATGTACACCGGTCTAGGTGGCTCACCTGGAGCTGCTAAATCAACTTTTTTTGCATCCTCCGGTCCGTCATAAGATTCGTTCTCCTTCCTCTCTCGAATAGGTGGGGTTAATATCACCTTCCTATCCTCTATTGTGAATTTCCTATAGTGAGAGGGAACATCCATGTTTTCCTTGATTTTGACGTTTTGTCCTCTCCACTCTCAATTTCTGTCGTCCAAACTTCCTTCAGAGTTTTCTTGAGCTCTCTGTACTTGTTTCTACGTTCTAACTTGGACTCCGTGTATTCTCTGTTGCGCTTGTTCTTTTCTGATTTTTCTGTTTCAGTTTTCGTTCCATTCTTTTGAACTTGATTTCTTGAGCCTCTTTTGTCTTTTCGTAAGCTCTTTTGATCACTGCCTCTCATTCTTCCAGAAATCTTATCCTTAACACAATCTTCAGCCTTTACTAGCATTAGGAATTGATTTTTTCCTCTTATTCTAGGCATCGGATTGGTTCTAACCCCTTTTGTTTTTTTCTTTGCTCTATAGTGTTTCTGGCGTTGTTTAGTTTGGTTCGGAAAATCATAAAATCGGACATCCATTATAGTTTCTTCGTTTCCGCTTGAATTGTCCGTTGACTCGTTGTCTGCTTCATTTTCCCACTCTGGATGATTGGGAATGTCGTGAAACACCTCTTCTTCATCTTCCTTTTCCAGTGTATCGTTCTTTTCAGTTTCTTTTTCGAGTACAGTTCTCAACATGAAATACGGAACCACGTCGTACCCGTCCTTGTCGCAAAATTTCGTTGTGGGACCATCCGGAATTGCACAAACATCTAGGGTTGCTAGAATGTGTGTCCATTCTAATGGTTCAAACGTGTCCTCTGGAAAGGGTTCTCCTACATAAGTTTCGTCTTCGATAGCCCTTTCTAAAACACAATCTTCTCGTTTCAGACTTCCACATTTCGAAGCTCCACACATCCATAACTCCTTGGGTTTACCTAACCAAGCTGGAAATTCGGATCCCGCCAAAGTAGCTGAATCAAACTCCTCTACCGGTGTTCGGTTCACATCTTTGTAGCTATGGTCTTTCAGGTTCACACGTGTAGTGGTTTCCATATTTCTCAAGTATATGTGATCGTAGCCCCAATCTTGGACCATTTTCAACTGTCTCATGAATGGTCTTCCCAATATGATATCATAGTTATTCTCCTTGGCAAAATTGACAATAGCAAAAGTATGTTCGTATTCAATGCCGCAAGAAGTCACTACGACTTTCTCTAATAAACCCATAGGTTTCTCCATGTGTCCATCTGCTAATTGGAGTTTCAACCTAGTCTTCCTTATTGCTGGTTTCCCCCATTTTTTCCAGATTTCTTTTGTAGCAATGGCTACCCCTGCTCCGCTGTCTAGTATTGCCATCGTCTTCACTCCTTGGAATTCAACTGGTAAGGTTGTATTCCCCTCTTCACCTTCGCAATACTCTCCGACCTTGTTTAACGGTACAGGCTTAGCGTTCTTTTGTGGCTTGCTCAGCTCCTCTATGCCCTCTTGCAATCTCGATGTTGGATCTTTTATCCCGAATTTCTCCAAGCATTTTCCTACAGTGGTCCACATATGTGGTCTTAGCCTCAAAAGCTCAGCTAGAGTGATAGTGCATGTCACTGGTGTTGACAAAATCTCTATCAATCCTTGCGAGTCCATGACTTTTTCTGATGAGATTTTTCGTGAGGGAAGTGCTCTAATCTCGGATTTTGCTTCATACTCTCCTAAGTATGAAGGTAAGGTTTTCAGTGAATGAGGTTTGCTCTCCATTGTTCTAACAGAGCCCCCATCTCCCCAGTAAGATTGCAGATCCAAGTCCACTTGAGATCCTGCCTCAAATTCCACTATGGGAGGATTCCTGATGTCCTTTTCCCAATTTGTCTGATTAGCTTGGCAACTTAGCTCGTTTGCAAAGTTTGCCTCTCTCACTTGTTTCCAAAATTCATTGTAATCCTCATCTTTTCCGTAAATCCTCTGTATGACTGGATGAAAACTCTCTATCTCCTGATCGGTTGTGTTCAATACTATGCGGTCATCCTTGTGTGTATTTTCAGGCTTTTGTGCACTGGGAGTCTTTTCAGCTACCCGTGAAACGATAGTCTCTTGCTGAATTGGGTTTTCCGTTCCACAATTCATTGTTTCTCTTGGTGGTTCTAATAAAGCTTGTGCAGTCTCGATCATTCTCTGGCACATTTCAAGTCTCTGCTTTTCCAATTCCGCGTTTGGGTATGTCATCCACCTCTGTTCTTGTGTTTGGTTGTTCTTTAACCTAGCTTCGTAAGCTCTCATCAGTGCGTCCAATGGTTCGTGTACTTTGTCGACTGGCACTGATCCCCCTGAGCTTAAGCTCGTTGTTTCTTTGATACTCTTTTGTTTCGTTCTTTCCGGGCTTATCTCTCGTTTCCCGTTTTGACTCTCAAGTTTTTCTAATCTAGCTTTAGTTTGCTTTAGTTCCTCAGCTAGAATAGCGTCTTCACGTTCTTTTCTCAACTTCATGCGTGCTTTTCTAGCTTTCCATGTGTTTTTCTGACTCCGCGGTCCTTGACTAACCACTTCAGTCGCTAACTTTCCATTCTCAGGTTCTCTAGTGGTTTTCTTAGCTTGAGCTCTAGTAACAACTTGCGTTGGTATTAGAGTTTCATTTTCAGACCCACTGCTGGTAGGAATAGTTTCTAGCATATTCAATGTCGTCTTTTGCACTTTTTTTGGATTCTTTGAACAATCCTCAATGAAGTGAGTAACCCCACACTCAGTGCAATAAGCGTTAATTCTAATGATTTCCGTATGTGGGCAAACATTCATCAGATGGTCACCTCCACACTTGTAACAGGGTCCTAGTGCTGGTCTTGGTCCCATTTGATTCGTCCTTTGTGGATAGGATGGTCTTTGTCCTGTTAACCCTCCATGAGCTATGAACATCAATGTTCTTGCGTCCATATTGTATCTCTCTTCATCAGAAGCACTTGTAACTGTTGGTGTTCCAACATTCCCCATCATGCCCCATGGTTCTGGTTGTTTTGGTTCTTCTGGTGGGTAATACACTGTCGGAGACATGTGTGCACCCGATTCTTCGTAATAGGCTTGAACAGGCACTAAGGCTTGTTCTTCCCGATTCTCTAAGGTTGGTGCATATCTAATGCCCACTGGTCTTGCTCCTGGTAAAGGTGGTTGTTGTCCCAATACCGGTTGCGGTCTTTCTATCCCCATAGGTCCCGGTACATTTCCCGTTGGGTATCGAGGTACTGGATGTATCTGAGGTGGTGCTAATTGAGCAGGAGGTGCATACTGGCGCTCCCTTACATACCCTTTGTTGTAATAGCACTCCTCTGTTGGATGATTTGTCCATTTTTGTTCAATAGCACACCATTTCAGTGGTTTTGGCAATGGTTTTTGGTATGGTGCCATCCTTTTTAGAGCATCTTCTATCATTTGCTCTACATTTGGCATGGTTGTTGTTTGAACATTCTTTTTAGTGGTAGTCTCGCTCGCTACGGAGGAGGAGCTACTGGATGCAAAATCTGTATCCGCTGACACCTCTCCATAAACCGTACAGTTATCCACTAAGTACAATGCCTCTCTCGTTACTTGCTCGAAACTTGTACAAGCTTTCAAGTGCAAGTCCTTCTTGAGAGTGTCGTTCCTCAGTCCCTCAATAAAGAGAACAGATAGTCTGTCATCTTGTGGTCGTTCACGTACTGGACATCTCTCAATGTATTGTTTGAAGCGAAGTGAAGCTTCCTTCACTTTTTCGTTTTCTCTCTGTTTAAAAGCATATATTTGTGAGACCGTATTGTGCTTAATCCCTCGTTTTGAAAATTCCTCAGCAAACTCTCTTAGCAAATGGTCAATGTCATGGAATCCCCTATGTTCATTGGTTGAAACCATGTCAATGCAGTACCTTCTAGAGTAAGACCAAATACCTCGTATTGTGTATGGAAATCTGTTATCTGCTCAGCTCTTAAGACTTGCTTAAAGAGTGACACATGTGTATACGGATCTCCTGAACCACCATACTTCTTTGGCATACACTTGGCTACTTGAGATGGTCTCATACGTCTATGATCTGCTACCAATCTCATTGCTCCTGTGTCTCGGCTAAAGCTTTCTCTAGCATCATGGACTTCATGGGTTACCCTTGTCGGTTCCTCTGCCCTGAATCTACTACTGGGAGGTAAATGTGATGGTTCCGCTTCAAACCTTGGACCTGGAGTGGTATAGGTGGGGATTGGAACTGGACTACCTCGATTCGTCTCCATTGACTCTCTGGAATGTAATGATCCCATTGGTCCGAGCTTCGAGTCCCAAGGTTGGCTGAAAGAGTCAGCAACCTGAGTTCTTTGTCCTCCTGTTGTCATTGAGTTTTGCACTCCAGTTGTTGTTGCTGGTCTATGTGAGCTAGAAGTAACATAATACTGATGTAGTGGTCCCCCAAAGTATGTATATCCTTCTAATTCTTTCTTGCCCATTGTTGAGTATTGCCTGCCATACTTGTCGTAAGCGGCAGTTTTCACTTCCGATCCCTCTGTGTAGGTAAAGACATAAAGTCTTTTTCGGTCTGTCAACTCTCTAGTGTAGGGTTCTTCACATCTATAATAGAGATCCTGCTCCCCATTATTATATTTGTATAGCCCCACATAGATGTTATCAGTGTTGATCCTTATAGTTTCATTCTCTCTTCTTAACCTCGCATCAGGGAAGTTCATTATTGGTGCCTTCTCCTCAAGTTCTTCATCTACTTTGGCTTTGGTGCCCATCAATCCCCACTTGTCCACAATGTTAGGGTTTAGGACTACCAAGTACATGGTACCCTCGTCATCTAGATATCTATCTCCGCTATAGCTCACAGGCACTAAGTCCTTGAACTCACTAGGTCTCTCCTCTATCTTTACACAATAGCGGTCCATTCCATCTTTGTAGATCTTGGCACCTTGCTCATTGTCGTACTGATATTTTATGAACAATAGCTTCATTGTAGCGGAAGGGCTTGATGATCCTGCTGCCATATTTTTTTTGTTGTTCAGGTTCAGGTGTTCCACGTGTTCGGTGAAAATCTCTTAAGATCTCTCCGAAGAAGTATCAGAGACACTTCCTTCAAAGATCGGCTCTAATGGTTGCACCCAACTTTGGTTTACACTTCCCTCGGTTAATATGACACTTGCTGGTTCCCCTTGTTTTGGTTGGTTATTCTGGAGGTTCCTGCCCGATCTCAAATTCATCAATTCCCCTAAAGGACTTTAACTTTTCCGTCTCGGCAATTTGATTTCCCCAATTTTTTGTGGTCAGAATTGATCCAAACTGACTGATACTTGGTCAATTGTTTAATCTTGTCAGTTGGACAACTTCTGTTTCATCAAGTGAGAATTTTGTTGCAGTTATGCTGAAAAAGACATTATACGCGTATGATGTCTTTTTTCACAGATTTAGACTATTTTGGTTATGCTCACTCTCAGTAGCCCCCTTATGCTCTTTCCACTCACAAAATTCAGTTTGAACTCTGTTTGAGCAAGTTATGGCTAATTTAGGCTTTTCTTGGCAATTTTCCGCTTTTGACTTGTTTTTTTTTTTTGGGTCAATTGTGATCCAAATGGGATGAAACTTGAAATATAACCTCTAGACAGCTATTACAATGGATCTGTGTTAGCAAAGTATCAAAATATGTCCAAAATTAGGTCAAAGACATCATACGCGTATGATGTCTTTTTCATCAATTTGGGTCCAAACTTGATATTTATGCTTTCTACAGTGTTTGTAACAATCTTGTCAGGTCAGATTTCAAAAATAGGCAGTGGAAGTGCCAAAAGACGTTATACGCGTATGATGTCTTTTGTCCCAGATTTTGACTATTTTTGGTTTTAAGCCTTCTCCAATGTTTATAATTGAGTTTCAAGTGTTTTTGTCAGGTTTGAATGTAAAAACAAGATCTGAATCCAAAATTTCCTATTCTTTGCGTTTCTTGGACTCCGACTTGTCTTTTTGGGTTTCTTTGAGTGTTAATGCTCTTGTTTTAAGTTCATCTTAGGGTAAAACCCCCCTTCTAAACACTCTGGCAATGTCAAATTTTCAAGTTTAGTCTCTGTTTAGGTCCTAAGACATCATACGCGTATGATGTCTAAAGTTGCAGATCTCCAGTTTTTCAGCACAGAACTCTTCCAATAGCTCTTTTAAGTGCTCAGTAACAATCAGTTACACAGAAAATTTTTCTGAACTTTGTTTATTGCATATTCCACTACCAAAGCGACTTTTTCAGTGATCTAACATGCAATCAAACACATCAAGCAAATAGAACTCCAATTGATAGCTCTAGATCAGGATCAAATCAGGCCCTACCTAAGCTACTTCTAATCATAAAATGGATTTTTTGCAATTAAAAATATAAAGAGATTTACTACCACACAAGGAGTACCAAATGCATTTTATGTCAACAACCACTTAAACACCATAAAAAACAATCTAATCTAAGCTAAACTAAAAATACTGTCAACACGGAAGACCCAGGAATACCCCACTTCCTAGTATCTTTCGAGACCTTCGGAGTCCACCACTCCTAGATCTTTTCTAACTAAAGTATACAAAGTAGTTTATACGACTCACCTCGTAGGATTAGTCTAAGGTCACCTACTTAGGGCTCTCGTCCCCGGCAGCGGCGCCAAATGTTAAGGCGGTTACGCCGCTAGCGGAAGCTAAATAGCGAGAACTCAACCAACAACAGAATTTGTCAGACGAGGACGGAGCTTGACCCGCAAGCGCATGGAAACAACTAGGTGGGTGTCAAATCACCTACTCAACCTTCTAATGACAATCACTACTAAGGAAATCAAATCTAAGTTCTAAAATACGCAAGTGACTGAAATCCGTACTACGAACGAATGCTATACGAAACAGGATCTAGAATCATCGAATCGATCTCAAACTCAAGGGGAAGTCTATACACTAGGTAAGAACAACACCCTAAAGACTTGAACTGCAAAATCAACCTATAACCACTCCGTGCGGCAAACGCGTATGAAGACAGGCCGAAAAATACAGGTGACCGAAACTTGACCCCGATGGTACTAATGTGTAGCTCTACTCGTTGTGGTTCTATAGATATGTTGCACGCTCTATTCCGACACACGAGTTGGAAGAAAACTTACACCGAAGCTCGTAGGAACTTACCACACGTAGAAGCCGATAGCGCGCACTCTTGGTATCTGTGCGCAGCTCTCACCGTTGCTAACACAATGGCGGTGTCGCTTCTCCAATGGCGGCCCCGTAGCTCGCGTAGCAAGAAGATAAGACTCTCTCTCTCTCTCTCTCTCTCTCTCTCTCTCTCTCTCTCTCTCTCTCTCCCTCAGACACAGTCACGGCGCTCAAAAACTCACTTTGATTAATAATTGAATCTCCTTTAGGTTACAAAACTTTGGCTTATATACCTCAGCCTTGGAGGTGAGAACATCTCTAATTATTTACATCAACAGGTGAAATTACTTCAGGATTACAAGCTGGAAACTCAATTGAGTCTCGCTACTTAATGAATGGCTCAAATCAAAATTAATATCGGAAAGACATTTATTACAATCAATGGTTACAAAATGATGGGTGTGAGCAAAAATGCGGGTGTGATCCTCTGCTGGCTCAACACTAACCCCTTTCGTTTTTCTCTTTTCTCTGTAGCGTTTCTGGTGTTTTTCAGCCTGATTTGGGAAGTCATAGAATCTGACATCCTTTATGGTTTCCTCGTTCTCGATTGAGTTGTCTGTGGACTCGTTGTCAACTTCATTTCCCCATTCTGGATGCTCGGGAATGTCGTGAAACATCTCCTCTTCATCTCCCTTGTCTGGTGTATCAATCTTTTCAGTCTCCTTTTCGACTACAGCTCTCATCATGAAGTACGGAACCACATCATATCCATCTTTATCACAGAACTTCGTTGTGGGACCATATTGAATTTCACAAACATCTAGGGTTGCTAGAATGTGTGTCCATTCTAATGTTTCAAGTGCATCCTCTAGAAAGGGTTCACCTATATAATTTCCATCTTCAATTGCCCTTTCTAAAACACATTCTTCGCGCTTCAGACTTCCACAGTTCGAAGCTCCACACATACATAACTCTTTCGGTTTGCCTAACTAAGCTGGAAACTCTGATCCTGCCAAAGTAGTTGAAACAAACTCTTCAACTGGTGTTCGGTTCACATTCTTGTAGCTATGTTCTTTTAGGTTCACGCGAGTAGTGATTTCCATATGTCTCAAGTATATGTGGTTGTAACCCCAATCCTAGACCATTTTCAATTGTCTCATGAACGGTCTTCCAAGTATAATATCATAGTTATTCTCCTTGCGAAAGTCAACAATAGCAAAAGAATGCTCGTACTCAATTCCGCAAGAAGTCACTACAACTTTCTCTAATAGTCCCAAAGGTCTCTCCATATGTCCGTCCGCTAGTTGGAGCTTCAACCTCGTTTTTCTTATCGCCGGTTTTCCCCATTTTTTCCAGATTTATTTCGTAGCAATGGCTACCCCAGCCCCACTGTCAAGTATTGCCATCATGCTAACTCCCTAGAATTCAACTGGTAAGGTTGTATTCCCCTCTTTGCCTTTGCAATACTCTCCGACCTTGTTCAAAGGTACAGGCTTAGCGTTTTTTTGTGGCGTACTCAACTCTCGTATGCCCTCTTGTAGTTTTTCAGTTGGGTCTTTTATCCCAAATTTCTCCAAGCATTTTCCTACAGTTGCCCACATGTTTGGTCGTAGTCTCAAAAGCTCAGCTAGGGTGATAGTGCATGTCACTGGTGTTGACAAAATCTCTATCAATCCTTGCGAGTCTCTAACTTTTTCTCAAAGAGATTCCACATGAGGGAAGCGCTCTAATCTCAGATTTTGCTTTGTATTCTCCTAAGTATGAAGGTAAGGTTTTTAACGAATGAGGTTTACTCTCTACTGTTCTAATAGAGCCTCCATCTCCCCAGTAAGAATGCAGATCTAATTCCACTTGAGATCTTGCCTCAAATTCCTCTATGGGAGGATTCTTGACGTCCTTTTCCCCATTTTTTTGATTAGCTTGACAACTCAGCTCGTTTGCAAAGTTTGCCTCTCTCACTTGTTTCCAAAACTCATTGTAATCCTCATCTCTTCTGTAAGACCTCTGTATCACAGGATGAAAACTCTCTATTTCTTGATCTGTGGTGTTCATAAATATACATTCATCCCCGTGCATTTTTTCAGGCTTTTGTGCACTATTAGACTTTTCAACTACCTGTGAGAGGATAGTCTCTTGATGAATTGGGTTTTTCGTTCCACAATTCATTGGTTCTCTAGGTGGTTCTAACAAGGCTTGTGCAGTCTCGATCATTCACTAACACATTTCGAGTCTCTGCTTTTCCAATTCCGCGTTTGGATAGGTCAACCACCGTTGTTTTTGTGTTTGGTTGCTCTTTAATCTCGCTTCGTAATCTCTCATCAGTGCATCCAATGGTTCGTGTACTTTGTCGACTAACACTGATCCCCCTGAGCTTACACTCATTGTCTCTTTGACGCTCTTCAGTTTCGACTTTTCAGAGTCCATTTCCTGTATTCCATTTTGACTCTCAAGTTTCTCTAATCTGTCTTTTGTTTTCTTAATTCCTCAGCTAGAATTGCGTCTTGCTATTCTTTTTTCAGTTTCATGCGTGCTTTCCTAGATTTCCATGTGTTTCTATGGCTTCATTGTCCTTGACTTGCCAATTCCATCTCTGACTTTCCATTCTCTGGTTCTCTAGTGGTTTTCTTTGCTTGATCTCTAGTCACAACTTGTGTTGGTATCATGGTTTCATTTTCAGACCCACTGCTAGTAGGAATCGACTCTAGCATGTTCAATGACGTCTTTTGCACTTTGTTGGGATTCTTTGAACAATCCTCAATGAAGTGAGTGACACCACACTCTGTGCAATATGAATTTATTCTAATGATCTCTGTGTGTGGACAAACATTCATCAAATGGTCACCTCCACACTTATAACAGGGTCCCAATGCAGGTCTTGGTGTCCCTTGATTTACTCTTTGTGGGTAGGCTGGTCTTTGGCCTGACAACCCCCCATGAGCTATGAACATAAGTGTTCTTGCGTCCAAGTTATACCTCTCTTCATCTGAGGCGTGTGCGGTTGGTGGTGGTCCAACATTTCCTATCATGCTCCAAGGTTCTGGTTGTTTTGGTTTTTCAGGTGGGTAATACACAGTAGGAGCCATGGGTGCACCGGAATCTTCGTAATAAGTCTGAACAGGCACTAAATCTCGTTCTTCTTGATTCTCTAGGGTGGGTGCATATCTAATGCCCACTGGTCTCACTCCTGGTAAAGGTGGTTGTTGCCCCAATACCGGATGTGGTCTTTCTATTCCCATAGGTCCTGGTACGTTTCCCATTGGGTATCTAGGTACTTGATGTACCTGAGGTGGTGCTATTTGAGTTGGAGGGGCATACTGACGCTCCTTCACATAACCCTTGTTGTAATAGCACTCTTCTGTTGAATGATTCTTCCATTTTTGTTCGATCGCACACCATTTCGTTAGTTTTGGCATTGGTTTAGGGTATGGTGCTAATCTCCTTATAACATCCTCTATCATTTGTTCCATGTTCGGCACTGTTGTTGTTTGGACACTCTCCTTAGTGGTGGTCTCACTAGCTAGTGGATGTGACATCCGTATCCATTGTCACCTCTCCATAAACAGCACAATTATCCACTAAGTACAATGCTTCTCTAGTCACTTGCTCAAAACTTGTACAAGCTTTCATGTGCAAGTCTTTCTTGAGAGTGTCATTTCTCAACCCTTCTATAAAGAGGACACATAGTCTGTCATCTTGCAGTCGTTCCCATACTGGACATCTCTCTATGTATTGTTTGAAGTGAAGCGAAGCTTCCTTCACCTTTTCTTTCTCCTTCTGTTTGAAAGCATATATTTGGGATACCGTGTTGTGTTTGATTCCTCTTTTCGAAAATTCCTTGGCAAACTCTCGCAGCAAGTGGTCAATGTCATGGAAACCTCCACCATTCAGTGGTTGAAACCATAATATTCATGTACACCCACAAGTACGTGGTGCCGAAGTCAAGCCAAAGCTATGGTAGGTTAGAAGCCGTGGAGACACCCTCATTGCAGAGTGCAGAATGGCCAACTCCAGACCATTGGGCTTTGCTTTCTTTCAAGCGCAAGGTGCTGCAAGATTTCCAAGGGTCCCTAAAGTTTGGTAAGGCAACTAGATCGGTGGGTCTCAGTTGGCATTGTCCCATTCATTTGTTTGTGCATGCATTCCGCTCTCTGCCGATTGTAGAAACACCAACAATGTTTGTTTGCAAAGAAGTTGACATAGATGCAATGGACACCATTCCATGTGTCAATTGGGGCTATGTTGACGGTTTGCATGATGGTGACTGTTATAAGTGCAATGTGTCCCCCACACAGCTTTGCCTTCGGTATTTGAAAGCAAGGTGCACCTTGTATGCATGGTTTAGCTATGAGAGGTGGATGCACAAACATGGCAAATGGATACCCTTGCAACTGACAGCCGAAGAGATTCAATCCTTTGAAATTCGTGTCCGCATGCCCAATAACGAGGTGGAGGTGGTTGCAGTGAATCCGCATTGGACTCTTGCCAATCTTCGGGAACACTTTGTCATAATGGGATTCAAGGATGTCGGTAATGCAAGTTTCAAACTAGAACAACACAAGGTCTGCTTTGTGCTTGCTTAGCTACCTTTTCTTATTTTTTGTCGGTTTTTGTATTTTGATCGGCCATTTTTGGTTGTATAGATTGGAAGGCAGATGGAGGCCACTATGCTTGTTTACAAAGATTGGGCTACAGACGAAATCATCTTGTCTAAGTGAATTGGCTTGTAACTTTAATCGTTTATATACTGGATATTTTATTAAAGATTTTGAAAAGTTTTAAGGTGTTGTACTTGATTTTGTACTTGAGTTTTAAGGTGGTGTAAATTTATTTCTTAAATGCATATTTTTTATTTTTTTCGAGATGGAATATGTCTATATAAGGAGGACCACCTCCTCATTTCACCATTTCCATCCCAGCATTGCAAAGAGACCTAGCATACCCAATCACGCAAAGAGAAGAAATGGATGCTACTAGTGCTTTAGATGCATTCCTTACTGAGGTTGGGCATGCAAATCGCCCTGAGCTTCAAGCATTTTTCACAACCCAACCCGATTTGGAAACCACCTTGACCCTCCACTCTCAATCTCTTGAGCACATTACTTCATACATTTCCACGTGCATGGGGAGATTAAAATTCGAGTTACCAAACCGGCCAGGGAAATGGGTCCTTGAAGGCCTTCTCCACCACATCTACCAAGGGGACAGGCCATTTCATAAGCGGCTTGCACGCTTTGCCACCATAGCACAACCCGCCGGACAATATGTGCGGCTTGAAGCTGATGATGTGCGAGCAATGCGTAAGGGAAGGATCGAAAACACTTTTTTGTCTGTTTAGGCCATAATGATCTTCCTCCTTCACGAGTGCCCAGCAGGCCCTGACGTAGTGCTACCTCACTTGCAGATCGGCGGGGTATTGGCTGATGTGAAGGACCCCATGCCCGTGGCCATTGACTCATCCGCAAAGGAGAGGATGCTTGCCTTGACCTACCCTGTAGGGATTCAAGGCCTCTTGGAGGCCTCTCCATCAGTCAGTTCATCCTCCGGACCGCCAGAAGGAACCACCACTCGGGATGCCATCCCTGAGGTAGAGATTACCCGCTTCTCCTCCATTGTGGTGGGTGGGGAGGAGTTTGTGTTTATGAACGATCTGGAGAAATCCTTTGAGCTTCGCATGGATGAGTGTTTCGCCATCCTCGATGCCCATGGCAAGTTTGATCTTGATACCACCACCTCTCATGATGATGATCTCCTGCTGCCCATGGGGAATACTTTGGCGGACACAGTGGCGATTGCACAAGCGGAGGTGGCAGCGGCCGAGCAGGCCAAGGTCTCTGAGGAGGAGTTTGTGGCCGTGCAAGCCATGTGTTTGGCTAAACGCGCAAGAGTGGATTCACCACCACCTGCTGCAACACCTGTTTTTCTTGATCCAAAGGGGAAGTCAAGCGTAGATCTTTACTTGCACCCGGATGCCGATGAGGAGGATCGTAGACAAGAGGTATAGATGCTCACTTACATTTGATTGTTACAAATGATTTTTTTAATGTTATATGATAATTCTGTGCCATATCTCAGAAAACCTATGTCTGCATGATGTTCTCGAGGTTGACGCATGGGCGCAACGGTCAGGGGGGAGGAGGACGCCGTTCGGACCTCAAGTGGCACTTGCTCACTACCTCGGCACACTTCCCACTGGTGTCGTGGTGTTTGTCCATGCCGACTACTCTCCCAATGGTCGCTACAACATTTTTGCTCTCCGTTCACTCTCCAAGGCGTTGTGTTTAACAACACTTGCCCAAACGGCCAACCTTGTAGTGCTTGTAAAGAAAGATTTTGCAATATCCACTTTCGGTGTAAACTTTCACGGGCGCCTTATTGCCCATGTCGGCATGAACCAAGCTGTAGGGGTTAATGACACCCAAGAAATCACAACCACTTTACTTAACAGGGAGCCACCCCAAAAGGCCAAGCGCCAGAAAATTGTAATTAGAAAGATCCTAAAGCAAAAGCCGGATATCATGTAAAGCATTGATTTCTTTAATGAAACTACTTTTTGCTGTATATGACTCTCTTTCTTGCAAGGTTTTGAATTTCTTATATGCTGGGCTTCCATTGTGTGTGAGAAGCACCATAATTTCTCCTATGACTACTAAAGGGTCTGGCAGGGATTAAAATTTTTATATCTAGGCTTCCAAAGTTATGTATGTGCCTGGTAAAGGGCTTGGAAGTCCCTAAAATATGCTGCCACAAGGGCGCGCATTGGGGCTTTCCATCAGCTGATGAACTGTGCAAATGCGCACTCTTGTGGAAGATGAAATTGGACACATCTAAGAGAATACCCAGATACAAAACAGAGTGACAAGACATTAATACCCAGTTGCAAAAGAGAAAGACATGAATACCCAGGTAACCTTAAGCCCATCTTGCCCTAGATACCTAAAGTTGTATCAACAAACCACAAGAGTAAACTGTGGCAATATCTAAGCCCTTTTTCGAGTATAGGAGCATACCCAGTTACAAAACAGAGTGACCAGGTAACCTTAAGCCCATCTTGCCCCAGATACCTAAAGTTGTATTAACAAACCACAAGAGTAAACTTTGTGGCAATATCTAAGCCCTTTTTGGAGTATAGGACTGACATGGACTAAGGGGGGATGATTGCCAGCAGCATCTATGCTAATTGAAGCATTGAAGCAAACAAAACATACTTATTGCTTGTCAAAATTGTCTGGAAACCACTGGAAAGTGTCTGGAAAGCACTAGGAAAGGCTGCCACAAGGGCGCGCATTATGTCCATCCATAGGCCTCTAGAAGCCCCAAATGCGCGCCCTTGTGGCAGCCAATTTGGGGGCATTCCAAGCCATTTTCAACACTTTGTAGATGTTTTTTCCATGCAATAGTGAGTCACATAGCATGGATACATCAGGAAGTGCATGCCCCACTTAGCCAAGGTGCTAAACGTAGGCAATTTTTCATAATAACAAGCTAATGGCTACATACATACAATAGAAGGTAGACAAAACTTGAACCAGTGCTACATTGCATGGTACAGAATTAAAACAATACAATGCGCAGTGGGGTATACAATAAAAGACGCTTATATTCAAATTCTTCCCAATACAATGCACAGAGTGGGATATACAATCAAAAGACGCTTGTATTCAAATTCTTCCCAATCTTGGAGTTCCATAAATACAAAAAGGTTGATGCCTAATTACAAGCTACTCCTCATGGCGCAAACGGCGAGCAAGCTGCATATCCTTGGGCATAATGGTTACACGATTTGCATGGATGGCACAGAGGTTAGAATCCTCGAATATGCCAGTTAAATATTACTCTGTTGCCTCTTGGACTGCCTCTATGGCCACGGCGCCCATCCAAAACTGAGTGTCGTACAATTGCAAAACCTCCCTGCATAGCCTTGCAAAAGGGGCCCTCCAAATCAAGAGCTCGTTGCTCTTTTGATAGTGTCGAATCTCCGAAAAAGCACAGCTGCGCTTTCGTACCTTCTCAGGTCGACGTGGAGGTGCATTTTTGGCACAAGTAGGGGTAGCTTGCTTCCTCTTCTTGTAGACAATGCTCTTTCTCTTTTTTTTCTGCACAGGCACTTCCAACACCTCATAATCTGATTCCACCCACTCTCCATCTGATTCGTGCTCTTCACTATTGACCGGATGTGATGGTGTAGGTCCACTCCCTTTAGGAAGTGTCTTACCCCCAATAGACATGTGAGCCTGATAAATTTGTATTTGGACGCCAACCCATGGGGCATCTTCATCCGTTTGCGTCTCTTCGGAGCCTTCTGATGGTTACTTTTGGTTGTTTGTTTCTTTGCCCTGGTCACTCTCATCCTCCGTGTTGCCATCAGAATCGTTGGAGTCCGATGAATAGACAACAAGGCGATGCTTCCGTCTCTCTTTTGCTACTGTAGAGGACTGGCCATGCTGATTTGAAGCTCCAGCTTCTTCTGTGTGGACTTCACCTTGAGCGTCTGAAGTTCCAGCTTCTGTTGCTGTACCTTTGAGTCGTTGGCCATCCGGCCCCTCTGGATATGCAATCCTAGCCGTTTGTTTTGTTCTTGCCATGGTAGCACCTAGTAGGGAAAATGACAAAATGAGCCGCTTCAACCTTTAAATAGGTTTTTTTGAGATTTGGGCCCTTTCACACTATGCGGCCAATTGAGTGAAACTCAAATAAAGCAATTGAATTTAACAACTAAACCTGGCTCATGCGGACGGCTGAAGCGACGCCCAAACGCTGCCTTTTCGATATTTAGTTGCACGCCAAGCTTCATGGCCCAGGGACGCTCGCGAGCGTTTCCACTTCTCGGATGCTGCAGTACGGGAAGCGTTGCGTAACCGCTTTGCTAACATCGATTCTCTTGCTTTCTCAATAGTACGAGTTGTCCCAAAGGTGTGCCTAAAAAACCAGTTAAACATTTCTTGGAGGTAGTTGGAGTGTGAACTACCACCACCATGCCGAGTATTCTTGAAGTAGACTCCTTTTTCTCGATAGTGGGACTTCTCCATGCCTTGTGTACTCCATATATCAAGCGAACCATAGAGGTCCATGATGTATGCACCATGCGCATAGAGAATGTGCTAAAACAACCAAAAAGGAGATAAGCGAATAGAAAAGTTGCATTTTCAAACATTGCATATGTATTAAGTCCGTTAAAACAAACCATGTAGTGTTGACGGGGGCAAAGCGAACCCCGAACCCCCGACGGCCTCTAAAACACCGGGGACAGAATGGCGCGCCTCAAGCCTGTCATGGTAAAGCAAACAGGGGGCACCACCTAGCTTCGGCGGCTAGGACGCAAACAACACACCACCATAACAAAGTTTTCATCCAAGAGAGATGGATGCTTGGGAGTAATGATGAAGAGGAAGGGAAATGAGATCGAGATCGAGATCGAGAGAGAGAGAGAGAGAGAGAGAGAGAGAGAGAGGGAGGGGGTATAGCGGCTTAGTACTTAGGCACCACAGAAGGATGGCGAATCCGCACACCCTTCACACATACACAAGCTCACTCCAAACACAAGACTAGGTGGCGATTCCGCACACCTCACATGGGCAAAACATTGCAGGAAAACATACTCACAAAACCTCAAGCTTTATTTAGAGAATAAGGTGATGAAATGGGGAGCATAAGGTAGGGGAATGAGAAGGGAGAGAGTGGTAGAGCACATGGCGGATAGGTGGGATTTGATGGCGAAGACTCGCACGAGGATTATGGCCATCATCCTTCATTTAGCTGCCCTTCATCTTCCATATCCCAAGGGTGTAGAGGTCATGCTCAAGACGAGCATGGTGATTGCGGTGATGGTGATGGTGTGGGTGTGTGTGTGTGCACTAGGCACACACAGTGCATAGTGTATTTTTTGGTGATGTTGTGTGTGTGTTTAGTGTGATGGTGACCCCTCTTTATATAGGGGAGAAGGGGGGAGAAATTCTAGAATTTAGAAATGAAGAAATCATTATCTACATAGGCCATGTGACTGTGGGCCCCACTTGTCTGGCTGTGTGTATATGTGCCAGAACAGCAGTCTCATGAGAGAGAGACTAAGAGAGAGAGATGGGGGAATGAAAAAAAGTGAGAGGTGATATGGAGAATAAAGTAATTACAAGAGGGGAGAGAGGGGAGTGTGTTCAGAGGTGAATCTGTGTGCAGATGTGTGTGAACACAAGAAAAATCAGGTAACCACCGGGTGGGGATGGGTCTGTGGGCACCTTTTTCATTGAAACTGAGTGTGTGTGAGTGTGGGGGAGGTTATTTAGCTACAAGACAAGAGACCTGGCGCCCTTTAGAGAGAGAGAGGGGGGTATTTGGTTCATGGGATATGATAGGAGAGAGAAAGGGGGGGTGGGGTATACTATTTTGGAAGATAGGATAAGTTGCATGTGAGTTAGGGTGCATTATTGGTGAGTTAGAATGCATTATTGGTGAGAGGTGGGGTAGCTTGAGGGGAGAGAGAAAGGAGAAAGGACAAAGGGAAGAGAGAGGGGGTTGAACTTTTGAGTGGAGGAGAGGAAAAGGGACACACAGCGGGGCATCAGTGAAGAAAAAGGAGGCAAGGTGGGGATGGGCAGCCCCGCAGGTATGAGGTGGCCTATTTTATCTTTCTCATATATTTACATAATCATACTTTATTTTTTTTCTTACTTTTCCAATGCCTTTTATCACTCCCTCCCTAAGAGGAGGTTTCCATGGGGTGGGGACGAGAGAAGAGGGGTATGGGAGCTTGGCTTGTGAAAAGCCCCCATCATTAGCCCTCCCCTTTCGGCTAGAGGCATCCATGTCTCTAGCTCTGTTTCTTCTTCCGCTTAGCTGTAGGATCCGATATCAAGTTGCCTTCTGAACTAGCCATTCCATTTGGCCATTGGTGAGATTTTTGGGATATTCATGAATCTGTAACAGGGCCGAGTGATAACTTGTTCCTTGGAATAGTGTCGGTTGATTAAAGGGGAAGCCCATGGCTTTCAGAACTTTGTGCCAATGTCCTCCTGGATCCCAAGTGAAAAATAGGATCATTGTTTGCAGTGTCCGAACAATAAAATTTGCATGCCAAATTGGATCAAATTTGTAACCACCAGTAGCGAGAGAGGAAATGAGCATCTTGGCTCCTGCAAAGACAGAACTAAAAATTATGATTCCCAAGAGTGTACCAAGAATCCACCATATATGGCCGCCTTGTTGGTGTGGTGAGCTCAAGTTGTCTTCAGAGTCCTGCTTACTGCCATTAGAAAAAACTGTAAGCATATCATGCTTCTTTTGGGTGTGCTCAAACATATCAGCTTCCTTTACTGATGCGAATAGAAAGCCACCTACCTTGAGTCTTAAATACAAGCGTAATCCACTTACGTTTCTCCAAAGAGAGGATGCACTATTTTTAAAAAATTGTACCAAATTGCGAATGAGGTCTTTATTCTTGCATTCTATCAGGCTTTTGTCTATCCATGGATCCTTTGCTCTTATCTCCATGCTGATCTTCTCTCTATATGTTAGAGCAGCTAGCCATAGCCATAGGTCTGATGCATCCCATGCAAACACAATGTTGTGTTGTGGAGGAGTTTGGAACATCCTTAAAAGGTTGGCAACATATTGATCATCAAACTTACTCTAAATACCCTCACATAAACTGGAGGCATTACCCATATCCAAGTTTATAACACCCTTCAGTAGACTAGAGGCATTACCCATCTCCAAGTCTATAACACTCTACAATAAAGTCTTGCTCGGCTGCCCAGCCTCTGGAGCAATAGCCAACTCCAAACCTTCAGTCATACTTACCTCTTCGTTATGGTCCTCAAGTGAAACTGCCTTGATGCAAGATTCCTTTAGCTTGCTACACTGTCCTGGGTCCATGCTGGTGCACAGGATTCCGTTTTCAAAGCCCTCCCCTTTGCTTGATATGTTGTCCATCTTCTGCAAAGCCTTGCTAACAGGCTGGTTTTCCTCTTCTCTTGTATCTTTCATGACCTTTGCATTCCTCTTACTCTGACTAGGCCTAATCAACACTTTACACCTTCTTATCCTTACTGCCCAATGCTGTCGATTGATCGCTTTGGTTCCTATTTCATTCAAGGTTAAAGATGTACTCACATTTGTAACACAATTTTCTTGACTTACCTCCCCCACCTGGGTAGCATCTTTTGATTCTTTAACCTCATTACCTCTTCTGCAAGACCAATGATACTTGGTGTGCGGGTACCAATTGGTGGTGGGCGTAGGATGATTGTAAGTGGTGATTGTGGCGGACGTAGAATTTGTGTTGGTGGGGCTGGTGCTCGGGGTGGGGGTGTTCTTTCTCTAGGGGGTGACAATTGGTTCCTCCTACCTTCTCTATTATAGTTTTGTTGTGGTTTGGGACAGTAGTACATACCGTGACCATCTTCTCCCGGTTTTTAAGGGTTTCCAGTCATCCTTGGTTGCTTGTGAAAGTGCATTGTACCATGATCTAGCTTCTAGCTTCATGAGATGCTTAAAGATTCTAACCCGGGATTCATCCGTATCTTTGTTTCTCACTACACATGCTACTTCAAAGTCATCTAGGAAGTCTGTTACCAAATCCTCCCCCTTCTTTCCTTTAAATGTTGGAAATGCTACACTTGCCATGATTACTGAGAGAGAGCTAGAAAGACACACTGCTTAACTTGCAAAAGTTTTTTTTCTTCTTTACAAGGAGGCGTGTATACCCTCTTATACTAGGACATAGATTAAAACTTCAAACGGTACATTGCCTTGTACCAAAGGTAAGACAAATGGTTGATCTGATGCCAGAACCTCCAAAAACCTCTCCCCACCCGGCATCGTGTCAATGACGTGCTGGTAGTGAGCCTTCAAATCCAGTATTACCTTGATTGAGCGTACACTTGTTGGTATGTGTGATATGTCTTGAGGTAGGTTGTACTGATTCATGTGAAGCTTAGAGGTGCTTAGTCACTATCCAAGCTTGTGGGAGAGGGTGGTGTTCTTTTCTGAAACAAACTCAGTAGATCCCTAGTTTCTCTAGTGAGAGTAAGAGCCAATGCTTCCGTTATCTGTGTTGCAGCATCAGATGCGACTTGAAAATTGACTGTGATAATTACCTCGGTGCCTTGAGTTACCCGATTCTCAAAGTAGAATAGTGTTGATTCTCTATTGTGTAGAGCTCCTTCCATTTTCTTGTTGTGGGTTGGTTGTAGGTTGCGGACATGGTTTCGACCTTCTCCTTCTTCTTCTTGGCACTTGGCCTATGTATATCCACTGGGTTTGGCGTGTTGGTTGACTCTCCCACTGCAAATCGATTACCGTTGCGCTTGGCACTCGAGCTTCGATGGAGATGCGGAGTTCTTCTAGTTGTGCTTGGAGCTCTTCTTCTTCTGTCGTCCAATTAGCAAATCCTGCTAGCCATTCATCCATTCACAATAGTTTAAGGGTTTCAGTCTTGTAACCTGAAGGGTTTCATGAAAAGATCCTCAGTGGGGGCACCAAATGATGGGGGCAAAGCGAACCCCGAACCCCCGACGGCCTCTAAAACACCGGGGACCGAATGGCGCGCCTCGAGCCTGTCATGGTAAAGCAAACAGGGGGCACCACCTAGCTTCGGCGGCTAGGACGCAAACAACACACCACCATAACAAAGTTTTCATCCAAGAGAGATGGATGCTTGGGAGTAATGATGAACAGGAAGGGAAATGAGATCGAGAGAGACAGAGAGAGAGAGAGAGAGAGAGAGAGAGAGAGAGAGAGAGAGAGAGAGGGTATAGCGGCTTAGTACTTAGGCACCACAGAAGGATGGCGAATCCACACACCCTTCACACATACACAAGCTCACTCAAAACACAAGACTAGGTGGCGATTCCGCACACCTCACATGGGCAAAACATTGCAGGAAAACATACTCACAAAACCTTAAGCTTTATTTAGAGAATAAGGTGATGAAATGGGGAGCATAAGGTAGGGGAATGAGAAGGGAGAGAGTGGTAGAGCACATGGCGGATAGGTGGGAGTTGATGGCGAAGACTCGCACAACGATTATGGACATCATCCTTCATTTAGCTGCCCTTCATCTTCCATAGCCCAAGGGTGTAGAGGTCATGCTCAAGACGAGCATGGTGATTGCGGTGATGGTGATGGTGTGGGTGTGTGGGTGTGCACTAGGCACACACAGTGCATAGTGTATTCTTTGGTGATGTTGTGTGTGTGTTTAGTGTGATGGTGACCCCTCTTTATATAGGGGAGAAGGGGGGAGAAATTCTAGAATTTAGAAATGAAGAAATCATTATCTACATAGGCCATGTGACTGTGGGCCCCACTTGTCTGGCTGTGTGTATATGTGCCAGAACAGCAGTCTCATGAGAGAGAGACTAAGTGAGAGAGAGATGGGGGAATGAAAAAAAGTGAGAGGTGACATGGAGAATAAAGTAATTACAAGAGGGGAGAGAGGGGAGTGTGTTCAGAGGTGAATCTGTGTGCAGATGTGTGTGAACACAAGAAAAATCAGGTAACCACCGGGTGGGGATGGGTCTGTGGGCACCTTTTTCAGTGAAACTAAGTGTGTGTGAGTGTGGGGAGGTTATTTAGCTACAAGACAAGAGACATGGCGCCCTTTAGAGAGAGGGGGGGGGTATTTGGGTCATGGGATATGATAGGAGAGAGAAAGGGGGGGTGGGGTATACTATTTTGGAAGATAGGATAAGTTGCATGTGAGTTAGGGTGCATTATTGGTGAGTTAGAATGCATTATTGGTGAGAGGTGGGGTAGCTTGAGGGGAGAGAGAAAGGAGAAAGGACAAGGGGAAGAGAGAGGGGGTTGACCTTTTGAGTGGAGGAGAGGAAAAGGGACACACGGCGGGGCATCAGTGAAGAAAAAGGAGGCAAGGTGGGGATGGGCTGCCCCGCAGGCATGAGGTGGCCTATTTTACCTTTCTCATATATTTACATAATCATACTTTATTTTTTTTTCTTACTTTTCCAATGCCTTTTATCACTCCCTCCCTAAGAGGAGGTTTCCGTGGGGTGGGGACGAGAGAAGAGGGGTATGGGAGCTTGGCTTGTGAAAAGCCCCCATCAGTGTGTAATCTTGCTTTCAGACCATCCGTCCTTAGCGGCCTTTGTGAATTCATAAAGCACTTCCTTGAACTCCTCTCGCTGCTCAACGGTGGTGCTTGAAAGATTCATCAATTGCACAACCTTTTGAAAGTATGACCATACTAGCTTGCGTTGGTTAGCAACCTCCACATTGGGATCTTTGTCCGTCGTGAAGAGCTTGCTGGGACATTGGTCACGTCGTCAAGAGGCATTGTAGGATGGAGAGATGGAGCTTGAAGGATGGAGAGATAGAGCTTGTAGGATGGAGAGATGGAGCTTGAAGGATGGAGAGATGGGTGTGTAGGTGCAGCAGCGGGTGCAGGTGCAAGGGGGATGGGTGTAGGAGAGGAGCTTAGATTAGGAGGGAAAGTTTTCAATTTTGGGGGGAATTTCCTAAAAGTTTGGAGGGAGTCAAAAAATGTTGAATTTTGAGCAATTTAACTTAAAAATATTCTTTTTTTATGTGTATATGTTGAGGGTACTTTTTACGGGGGAATAGAGTTTTTTTTTAAGTTTTTGAAAAAAGTCATTTTTTTTACCTCTTTGACCCACGGATTTGCTTAGGTGGCATGGGAGAGTTAAGAGGCCACTTACAAGTTGCCCAAAAAGTTAGAGAGAGAAGACCCCCTACCCCCCTACTTTTCAAATGGTTTACCCCCCCCTTCCCTAATTTTTAAATTGTTCCCCCCCCCCCCCCTTCCCCCTACCTTTTTAGGGGTCAAAGGTGGAGGAGACCCTACCAAAATAGCCCCATTCAAAGCCTTTGTCCCCCTTAATCTTGGCAGGCTTCCTTTAAATTAGGGATTCTTACAACGCCCATGGAGAGTCCATTTTTTTCCTAATGTAGCGGTCCATACCATCTTTGTAGATCTTGGCACCTTGCTTGTTGTCATATTGATACTTGATGAACAATAGCTTCATTGTGGCCGAAGGGTTTGATGGTCCTGCTGCCATGTTCTCTCTTTCGTTTAAGTACAAGTATCCTACGTGTTCAGTGAAAATCTCGTAAGATCTCTTTGAAGAAGTATCGAAAATACTTCCTTCAAGGATCGACTCTAACGGTCGCACTACACTTTGGTTTACACTCTCCTCGGTTGATATAGCACTCGCTTGTTCTCTTTGTCTCGGTTGGTTATTCTGGAGATATCTATCGGATCTCAAATTCATCAATCCCCCTAGAGGAATCTAACTTTTTAGTCTCGACAGTTTGTTTATCCCCCGTTTCTGTGATCAAGAGTGATCCAAACTAAATGATACTTGGTCAAATGGTTTGTTTTGTCAATTGGAAGATTTCTGTTATCTCAAGTGAAAATTTTGCATCAGATTTGCTCAAAAAGACATTATACGCGTATGATGTCTTTTTTCACAGATTTTGGATTTTTTTGCTTTGCTCACTCCCAGTAGCACCCTTATGCTTTGTCCACTCACAAAATTCAATTTGAACTCTGGTTGTGCAAGTTATGGCCAGATTAGGCTTTTCTGGGCAATTTCCCGATTTTTGACTTACTTGGGGTCAAATGTGATCCAAATGACTTGAAACTTTAAATACAAGCTCTAGGCAACTAGTACAAAGGATCTGTGATAGCAAAATGTCAAAATTTGCCCAGAATTAGGTTGGAGACATCATACGCGTATGATGTCTTTTTGTCCACTTTTGGTCCAAACTTGATATTTAAGCTATTCACTATATTTGCAACAAGGTTGTCAAGTCAAAATTCAAAAATCACATCAGCCAGTTCAAAAAGACATTATACGCGTATGATGTCTTTTTTCATAGATTTACCCAATTTTCAATTTTAAGCTTCTCCAAGTGTTTATCTTTGAGTTTCAAGTGTTTTTTATCAAGTTTGAATGCAAAATTGAGCTCTGAATCAATTTTCCCTATTCTTTGCGTTTTATTGCACTCTGACTTGGTCTTTTGAGTTTCTAGGGTTGTTAAAGCCCTTGTTTTAAGTTGATCTTAGGGTATAACCCCCCTTCTGAACACTCTGGTAATGTCAAATTTTTTGTTTTGGTCTCTGTTTAGCCCCTAAGACATCATACGCGTATGATGTATAAAGTTACAAATTCCCAGTTTTCTGGCACAGAACTCTTTCAAGAGCTCTCTTAAGTGCTCAACAATACTCAGTTTCACATAAAATTTCTCTGAACTTTGTTTATGCAAGTTTCACTACCAAATCAACGGTTTAGTGATCTAACATGCAAACAAACACATCAAGCAAATAAATCACTGCTTAATAGCTCTAGATCAGAATCAAATCCGGTCCTACCTAAGCTACTTCTAAATTTAAAATGGGTTTTTGCAATTGTGAGTATAAAGAGATTCACTGCCACACACGGACTATCAAATACCTCAATCTCAACAACCACTCAACACCAACAAAAATCAATCTAATCTAAACTAAAAAAAACTGTCAAACACGACAGACCCAAGAATCTACAAGTTTCCTAGTACCTCTCAAAGATCCTCGGAGTCCACCACTCCTAGACCTTTCTAACTAAAATATACAAGTAAATGAAACAATTCACCTCGTAGGATTAGTCTCAGGTCACCTACTTAGGGCTCTCGTCCCCGACAGCGGCGCCAAATGTTGTGGCGGTTACGCCGCTAGCGGTGGCTATGATAGCGAGAACTCAACCAACAAACAAGAATGTCAGACGAGGACGGAGCTTGACCCGCAGGCGCATGGAAACAAATAGGTGGGTGTCAAATCACCTACTCGACCTTCTAATGACAATCACTACCAAGGAAATCAAACCTAAGTTCTCAAATACGCAAATGACTGAAATCCGTACTACAAACAAATGCTATCCGAAACATGATCTAAAGTCATCGAATCAGCCTCAAATTCAAAGGGTGTTCTCTACACTAGGTAAGGACAATACCCTATGAATCTACAATACAATCTCAACCTGCAACCACTCCGGGCGGTAAACGCGTATGAAGACAGGCCGAAAAATACAGGTGGCCAAATCCTGACTCCGATGGTACTAATGTGTAGCTCTACTCGCTATGGTTCTATAGATATATGGCACGCTCAATTCCGACACACAAGTAGGGAGAAAACTCACATGGAAGCTCGTGGGAGCTCACCTCGCGTAGAAGCCAAATGCGCGCACACTTGGTATCAGTGCATAGCTCTCGCCGTTGCTAACACAATGGCAGTGTCGCTTCTCCAATGGTGGCTCCGTAGCTCGCGTAGCAAGAGGATAAGACTCTCTCTCTCTCTCTCTCACTCTCTCTCAGACATAGTCACGGCACTCAAAAACTCAACCTTTGATTAATGATAAGTCTCCCTTAGGTTTACAAAAATTGGCTCTTATACCTCAGCCTTGGAGGTGTGAAAACATCTCTAATCTAATTACATAAGCAGGTGAAACTACTTGGGGAATACAAACTGGAAACTCAATTGAGTCCCGCTAATTACAATGAATAGGCTCCATGAAGAAATGAAATATTGGAAAGACATTTATTACAATAAGTGTTTACAACAATATAAGTGTGATCAAAAAATGTATAGGTGTGGTCCTCCGCTCAAAAGTGCTTAAGGCCGAAGGGAGTGTGGACGAGAGGAGGTGGGGGTATAGCCCGCCGGGGCTGGAGTGTGGACAAGCAGAGAGAGAGAGAGAATATTTGGAAGAGAGAGAGAGGATAATATCTGCGAGAGAGAGAGAGGATAATATCTGCGACAGCCCGCCGTGGCTGGAGTATGAAAGAGATACCAATGGCACCTACCGGGCCGGATGATGCAGCGGCAGAGTAGGAGAGAGAATATTAGCGGAGCCTGGCAGTAAGAGAGAGATCGTCTTTGGTGATAATGGAGGGGTGTGGCCAAACTGGCGGCGCCCTACCGGTGGTTAACCTTGGGGGGGGTATGGTGGATGGTAAAGGCCTTTTTTTTGTTTTTTTTTTCTTCTTTCCTTCTTTTGGTAACAAACCCCTTCTTCCTTAGGGTGTGGTTCTCACGGGCATGGTTTCGAAAGCCATGCATCATTAGCCCTCCCATCTGGCTAGAGGCATTCATGCTTCTAGCCCTTCCTCTGCATCCGTGCTGTGGAGTTAGAGGGTTCTCCCTCTTCTAGAATGTCTAGCATGAATTTTGGATCAAACCTAAGAAAATACCTTTTCAGTCTCCATCCATTGACCCTAGTCTTGTGAATTCTCCCATCTGCTTCCATCAGCTTATAGCTGTCGTTGTTATAGTGCTTCTTGATGATGAATGGTCCCTCCCATCTGGGTTGGAATTTCTTGTCCTTCCTGGTGTCGAATCTGTTGTCGTATCTCACCACTAACATACCTTTTTCCAGTCCCTTTTCTTTAAGCCCTTGATTGAAAGTGAGCTGACGTTGTTCTGTCTGCGCTGCATAGTGATTGATGGCTTCTTCCCTATCTAGTTGGAGCCTCTCCAGATCCAGGATATGGTTTCGGAGATTTACAATTGGACGTTGTATCTGGCTAGCCAAGACTCGTAAGCTGGCTATCTGTACCTCAATGGGTAGAATTGCCTCCTTCCCATAAACTAGATGGAAAGGGGTGAAACCTAGTGATGTTCGGAACGTCGTTTGGTAGGCCCAAAGAGCTGCCATGAGATGTTTATCCCAGTCTCCTGTGTGATTGTTCACCTGCTTTGTGATGATTTTGCAAATCATTCCGTTTACCTTCTCTACCAGACCATTGCATTGTGGATAGTATGTTGTGGAATGTTGGCGTGTGATGCCTAACTTCTTCATCATTTCTCCCACCAGATCACCTCTGAATCCTAGTCCTCTATCTGATATTATCTCAAGAGGAGTGCCAAAACGACAACAGATATGCTCAAAAATGAACTTTGCTACTTCTTGGGTTGTAATGCGGGTGGTGGCTGTTGCTTCTGCCCATCGAGTCATGTAGTCTACACCCACTATGATGTACAATTTACCTGATTGGGCCCTTCGTAAAGGACCGATTGCATGTATTTCCCATTTCTCAAATGGACCATATGAGATGATAGGAGTTTGTGGCTCGTAGGTTAATGTGTGATCATTGGCCATTTGACAAGCCTTGCATGTTTTGCACCAATGGTGTACATCCCTGTTCAAACTAGGCCAAGAGTATCCTGCTTGTAGAATCTTCCTACTGGTGATATCTAGAGCAAAATGACCGCCATAGACGCCATCATGGCAACTTGAAATTACCTCTGTGATCTCACTGGAGGTTGGCACTCGTCTGAGAATCTGATCCTTGCCCTTACAATACAAGTGGTCGTTTACAAGGCGGTATTTAGTAGCCTTCTTGACCAGCCACTGTTTCTGTCCTTTAGTGTATCCTTCCAGACATTCTCCTGTATCTAGAAAGCTGACGATATCAGGCATAGCATCACTACCTTGAAAGAGGGGTAGCTTCAGTTTGATGGCTCCTACGGGAACGTCTTGTATTCTTTCTTTGGCTAGAGAATATGCCTCCTGATTTTCTGCTTTGGGGACATGAAATAGTTTCACTACTTCAAACTTCCTTAGAAGATCCTTAACGTGGCATAGTTGACCAAGTAAAACCTGACTTTCACAAACCCAAGTGCCATTTATCTGCCTTATCAAAAGCAAAGCATCGCCAAACACATTTAGGCGCTGAATTCCTTGTGAAATACATTGTTCCAACCCAAGAATTAGGGCTGCATATTCTGCTTCATTGTTGGAGTGGGAGTGTAATAACTGCCCGATGGAGAATACACTTTCTTGTTGCTCATTGAAGATGACTATGCTAGCCGCAGACTGGTCCATTGTTCTCTTGTATGCTTCGTCAAAGAAAAGAGAGTGAGCTCTTTCTAGCCTAGGACTCTCTACCATTGGTGTTTCTTCCTTTCCTTCCGTGTTGACCTTCAGCTTCTTGTCATAATGGCGATGAGTGAGAATTCCCGCTAAACTAGCCCTGGTGGACTTTTCTACTTGCATGGTGTAGTCAAACTCTTGTAATCTAATTAACCACTTAGAGATCCTAGATGATACATCCATGTGTCGCATTACATATGGGAAAACCTCTTCCATTGTCAGGATTACAAAGGGTCTAGGCAGGAGATAGGAGCGGAACTTTGTGGTAGCAAACATTAGTGCCAGAACCATGTGTTCTACTTCGGTAAATCCCTTTTCTGACGGAGTCATGACACGACTAGAGAAGTAAATAGGACGCATGAAAGAAGTTTGGGGGTCCTTTTGTATTAACACGGCTCCTAGTGTATCACTTCCTACACTAGGGTTCACATAAAATGGCTCGTTCCACTTAGGGGGTGAAATGGTGGGAAGCTTAGCTAGGATTTGCTTTACCTCAGTAAATTGTTGCTCATTCTCTTCAGTCCATGAGAAGACATCCCTCTGGCTGAGTTGTTGTAGGGGAAGGAACACTTGAGATAGCAAGTGAATGAACCTGCTTAAGTATCTTACCTTCTAAAGGAAAGAAACCAGCTGCTTAGCGATGGTGGGTGACGACAAAGATACCACGGCCTGGATCTTGCTAGGGTCAGCCTCAATCCCTTTTGCTGAAATTACATGGCCAAGGAGAGTGACTTTGCTTTCACCAATGTGACACTTATCCATGTTGAGCTGGCCACCCAAGTTTTGCAGCCTGGTTAAGCCATCATAGACTTTTCTTAAATGAAGGGCTCGTGAACTATAGATGCAAAAATCATCTATGAAAACCCGTATTGATGTTCCAAAGTAGGGTTGGAAAACAAAGGTCACATAGCGTTGAAATGTGGTCGGGGCGTTAGTGAGGCCAAACGGCATCACCCTGTGAGCAAAGCATCCCCAAGGTGTGATGAAGGTTGTCTTCTTTTGATCTTCTTCCGCAATGCTAATCTGGAAGTATTCTGAGTAGCCGTCGCACACTGTGTATCGTTCGTGACCCGCCACTTCATTGAGTATCTCATCCTGGAATGGGAGGGGAAATTGATCCCTCTTCGTGGCTGCATTGAGAGGTTTATAGTCCACACAGACTCCACTTACCATTTTTTTTTGGTGTGACTACTACTGGGGAGACCCATTCTGAGTCTTCGACCTAGTAGATGAAACTTGCTTGTAGCAAACTTCTCACTTCTTTAAGTAGTGCCTCTTGTTGGATTACTCCAAGTCTTCTGAGCTTCTGCACTACGGGTTTACTGTCTTCCTTGAGTTTTATGTGGTGCAACACCACTATAATTCCTGTGATCTTATCATAGCCATCAATGAACAAAGTAATGAAGTTACCTAGCATGGAAACATATTCCTTCCTTTCTTCATCGGTTAACTCATTTGAGAGTATTTTTTGTAATTTACCTGCATCCCCCAAGGACTGCATACCTGATGATTCCTCTTGGTTTGTCAGGGGTGTTTCAGATTCTGTCAATCTTTTCGGGTCTTTAAGAATTATCCCATCACTTCGATGCTACTGTCACTTCCATCGGTGGTGGTTGTCTCTTCTCCTAAGGTAGACGAATAGTCGCTGGTGGACTCATCTTCTGAAGCCTCCAAGATCATGTTGCGTTGCTTCTTAGTCCTCATGTCGTAGAATATGGACTTCCCTTTAGCGTCCTTCATCTGAATCATTCCGGTGCTCCAGTCTTGTTTAGCTTCCATAGCCATAAGCCAAGGCCTTCCAAGAATGATGGGGTAGCCCTCCCCTTTGTGTGGCATGATGAAGATGTCTACCTCCACTTCTGTATTGAATGCTTCTACTTTGACTGCATTCACAATGCCCATGCATTTTACTCTTACATTGTTTGCCATTTTGGCTCGGCAGGGTGTCGGCCTACTTACCTCTAGACCTAGATGGTGCATCATCTTTTCACTCATGACGCATATTTGCACGCCACCATCTATGTAGACGTTTGAGATTCGTTTCCCCTTGATGTGAGCATCCATGGTTGGTAGGATGTCGTCGAGATCCCTTCCAGAGATAGCCCCAGCTATCCTGGGTCTTGATTTCCTGGTACTCACCATTTTAGTCCATTGCCTCCTCATTCTTGGTGCAAGGTGGAGTAATTGGGGCCAAGTTATCTTCGGGCCCTGCATTAACACATCCTGAACTAAGTCATAGGGTTTTGCATACTCACCTAGTGAGAAGTCCACGATGTCTATTTTTTGTCGTGGTTTAGCTGCTTGCTTGCTAGACTCGGCCTTCCCTTTCATCTTTTCTTCTCTTTGAGAGGCTTCCTCGTGCCTGGCACGCTTCACTCCCATAGCATCCACTTCTTCTACCTTTTCTTTCCCTTTGTGCTTCTCTTGAACTGATTCTTCTACCTTTGCCTTCCCTTTAGCCTCCAAGCTAATAACACTCACCGCTTGGTTCACAGCAGGTGGTGGGGGTAGTGGTGGAATGAGAGGTTGGGGTCGTGGTTGTTGTTGTGCAGGTGGTCGAAGGATCTCGACCGGTGGGATCGGTCCTAGTTGCCTAGGTGGTGGTGGTATTGCTCTTGGCGGAGAGATCTAATTATGTCTCCCCCCTCTATTGAAATTCTACCTCCTTGGGTGTGGGCAGTAATACATTCCATGGCCGTCTTTCCCGCAATTGTAAGAGTGGTACTCTTGGTTCTACCTTCGTTTTCCTCTTCCTTGTTCTGGATTCCTGACAGGTGCATGCCCTTGATGTACTAGATGCACGGATAAACTCTCTACTTGGGTGGTGATGCGACTCAGCAGGTCTTGCTGCTCTTCTGATGCCTCTTGCTGTTGGGCTCTATGATTGGCTGTTGCAGTCACTGGGGTCGGTCTGATCGAGCTTGTTTCCTCTGACTCGTTTACCCTTGCTTGCATGCGGAGCTTCTTGTCTTTAAGGCGGGCTACTTCTACTGCCAACCTCCAGTGAGGCAACCCATCTCTCCTATAAGTCCACAAATTTGGACTCGTAGGCGGCATACTCTAGCAGACCTCCCTGCTTCAATTCCGTCAGTAGCTGCCATAGCTTCTCCGAGGTTGTGCCTCCACCAAACCTCTTTACAAAAGCAGCCCTCAACACATCCCATGCATTCTTGGTAGCCTAGGGCAATGCATTATACCAGGACTTGGCCTCTACTTTCATCAATAGAGGAAAAATTCTAAGTCGTGAAGCGTCGTCATCTTTGTTGGAAACGACACAAGCAATGTCGAAATCATCCAAAAAGTCGGTGGTGAGATCTTCTCCCTTCTTTCCATTGAACGTGGGGAAAGAAATACTTGCCATGGTAGTGACTCAGAAAATTACAAACCTTTTTTTTTTTTTTTAAAAGATTAATGACAGTAGCTGCTCATAGCGGCTTTTTATAGGATTGGGTGGATGGGTTAAAACAGGATAAAGATAGAAACATTAAAGGAATGATGGTAATCCAATATGGGGAGAATGATAGGGTTTGGGGAATTAAGAATTTCTCCTAGTGCACCGAATAGGTATACGATCTTCTGTTGGTAGAAGATTTTTCTAAATATTCACATGCATATGCTGCAGGAATCTGAATGGGAATGCTGTCGACCCATTTTTCATCATGCAAAGAGGGTGGAATACTTACTTATACTCTTATCGTGCCAGTGTTGATGAGTCGGCACATCCACAGGAGGTCGTCACCCTTCATGGGCTCTACCTTTCCTTCGTCGCTCAGTACGTACGGGGTGATGGCGACGCGTCTGACCACTCCCAGCCTCTTGGCTAGTAGCAATTGCTGGTAATTTCCGTAGTGGGCGTGTTGCATGAATTCTACTCCATTCAGCCGCAACTCGTCTCCAGCCCACTGGGTTTTACCCATGGTAGAGAGCTTCTTCATGATAAGTTGTACAGGGAGAGGAGGAAGATCCTCTACCCGTCTTCCAAAATAGCAAGAGCAGTAGCCGAACCACTCTTCCCTAGGACATGGGAATCTTCTTACCACTTCTTCTTCAAGATTGTCGAAGTGGATTGGTAGCACTCACATGCATCGTGCAAATCGATAGTAGACGACCTTCTGCCGCTTAGCTTCGGATGACTTCATCTTTGGCAAGCTAGGTACAACCCGGCTTTCTGAGCTTGAAGCACTTGCTTGGCCAGATGCTTCTCCCTTTGGGGTCATGTGTTTCCAGACTGGCTTATCTTCTCCTTAACTTTGGCTTCGAGAAGCCTCCTTAGGCCATTTTGGAGTAAAGGTTATAACTTTGACTACAGTTTCTTTAGGGAAAAGAGGCCTCACCGTTTTCTTTCCTTCTTTGATGTGAATGACTTCTTCGCGATGAATGTCAATGTAGACGATTTCAGAACCTTCATTGCCTTTGTTTCTCGCACTCATTGACAGTGTGTTTTGGTTGACAACAGTGATGGCACCTCACAGACCTCCCACCTGATGCTCTCAATTTGTGGTTAGAACGAGCAACACAAGATGGAGAATTTACCTCTTGAATACTGATGACACTCCAGCCTGGTAGTAGTACTTCAATGAAGGCGGCTAGTGCCTCCTTAGTCTCCTCTTCTTCCATCCTCCAGTTAGAAAATTCCTTCAGCCATTCGTCCATGATTGATGGCGTGCGCTACTTTCAGCATTGTAAACCGAAGGTTTTTTAGAAGCCCTCCTCCGTGGGGGCACCAAATGACGAGAGCAAAGCGAACCCCGAACCCCGACGACCTCTAAAACGTCGAGGGCCGAATGGCGCGCCTCGAGCTTGTCTCACGATAAAGCAAACAAGGGGCACCACCTAACTTTGAGCGGCTAGGACGTAGACCACGATGATATGAACACCGCAAACTTACACACACACACACACACAGATGATGAAAAAACCCTCAGGGGTGTGAGGGAGAATTATTTCTGCAGTATTTACAATGACCTTCCTTCCAACGAGGCGGCACACTGTGGTGATAGAGAGGTAGGGATTAAAGATGGTGCAACTACTTAGTGCGTTCTCTAAGACGACTCAATGATTGTGAAGCTTGCTACCAAGAGCGTGTATATGTGTGTGCATCGACCATTGGAGTCGAGAGGTGGACGTGGCTCCCTTCACATGGTGCAATTCCCAAGGCAAACCATCAACAAGCCCCCTTCCCCGTGATGCCAATAGTGTCAACTCTTCCCACTACATTCTACCAAGTGCCGACCTCTCATGAACTCCCCCCGATAGTGAACTCTCAGTGCCAATTTATAGGTGTTGGCTGCTTGGATTATGGTAATCCTGTTGTGATTAGGGTAAGCTAATCGGGGAGACAAAGCAAGCAGTGGACCCGGTGTGGTTGACCCTTGCTTTGTTTTGTGAGGTTATTAAAAAATGAGAATCTCTAGGTGGGCCTTTGTGACCATCACCTAGAGAGAGGGAATTTACAAATTGGAGAATTTTACAAGGCTTGGGTGAAAACTGAAGAAATGATGAACATAACCTACAAATTACTGAAAATGGCATCGTGGTTGCGTGATGCCGACGAATGGTGTGTTGCCGGTGCGTCGGTGTAGCACGTACGTCTTTTTGGGGTCGGCCGAGGCATGCCTTCAGCGCATTTCTCCTTTTTTATTGTTGGCGGCGCGTGCTTTGGGTGTTCTCCTTCTTTTTGTTGAAGCCGATGGTGTAGGATCCTCTTTTTTTTGTATTATTTTTTACGTACGTGAGTGAGTATGTATAAGTGTAGGTATATATATATAAATGTGCATTTATGTATGGAAGCGGGTGGCGCATGTGCATGAGTGGGAACGGGAGTTGTGTGTGTTAATATATGCATATATATAGATCTATAATTCTTTTCGGTTTTCGGCAGCGCTGTGGGCGACGCAGTGATGGGGGGGGTGAGGATGGTGAAGTGTGTGTGTGTGTGTGTGTGTGTGTGTGTGTGTGTGTGTGTGTGTGTGTGTGTGTGGCAGCGTGAGTGGGCTGTGTACAGAGAGCGCATGCGGCGGGAGTGGAGTCGGGCAGCCTGTGGGTGAGACAAAGCGCGAGAGAGAGTGAGAGTGGGGGGGGAGATGGTGAGGGAGGGGAGAGGGGATAGGGTTGGCGGGTGTGGATAGCAGGAAGCGCGCGGGCAGGCTGTGGATGAGCGTGAGGCCCGAGGAGGGGGGGGGTAGCAATAGCAGGAGCGATAAGGAGACAGGGGGGGGGGGGGGGCTTGGTCAACGAGGGAGAGAGAGATATTAATGCCAATGGGTGGTTCCCACCAAGGGGAGAGAGGGGGGGGGGGGGGGGGGGGGGGGGGGGGGAAGATAGGGGTTGTGAGGGGGAGGGGAGTAGAGGATAGAGGATGAGAGGGTGTGAGAGATAGAGGGAGGGAGAGGTGGTGTTTTCCCTAAGGCCCACCGTGGCTACTTCCGAGAGAGAGAGAGAGAGAGAGGAGAGAGAGAGAGAGAGAGAGAGAGAGAGAGAGAGGAGAGAGAGAGAGAGAGAGAGAGAGAGAGAGAGAGAGAGAGAGAGAGAGAGAGAGAGAGCGAAGGCTAGGTGTAGATAGGGGGGGGAGTTTCTTAGGCCAGTGGTCCGCCATGGTGAGGGGGGGGGGGGGGGGGGAGAGGGGATAGAAAATAAGGGGGGGGGGGTGCTTAAGGCCGAAGGGAGTGTGGACGAGACGAGGTGGGGGTACGGCCCGCCAGGGCTGGAGTGTGGACAAGCAGAGAGAGAGAGAGAGAGAGAGAGAGAGAGAGAGAGAGAGAGAGAGAGAGAGAGAGAGAGAGAGAGAGAATATTTGGAAGAGAGAGAGAGGATAATATCTACAGCGGCCTGCCGTGGCTGGAGTATGACAGAGATACCAATGGCACCTACCGGGCCGGATGATGCAGCGGCAGAGTAGGAGAGAGAATATTAGCGGAGCCGGGCAATAAGAGAGAGATCGTCTTTTGGTGATAATGGAGAGGTGTGGCCAAATTGGCGGCGCCCTACCGGTGGTTAACCTTGGGGGAGGGTATGGTGGATGGTAAAGGCCTTTTTTTTTTTCTTTTTTTCTTCTTTCCTTCTTTTGGTAACAAACCCCTTCTTCCTTAGGGTGTGGTTCTCACGGACATGGTTTCTAAAGCCAGCCATCACCACTTTTTAGGTCGATCCTACTAAAGTAGGTCAACCCTTGCATCTTATCAAATAGGTCTTCTACCCGTGGAACCTTTCTTTTGCACTAATAACACTGGTGAACAAAATGGAGATGATGAGCTAGGCCTAACCATGCCCTTCTCAAGTAACTGATGTATTTGCCGCATAATCTCCTTTTGTTGAACTTGAGAAACTCTATAAGGAGGTTTATTAGGTGGTGAACTTCCTAGAAGAAGTTCAATTGCATGGTCATCATTGCCTCGTTTAGGAGGTAGTTCACAAGGCCCTTGAGAAAATTGGATAACCCTAATTCCTTGTGATTGTTTATATTTTCTTTTGCTAAAGCATTAGGTTCATTTTGAGAATCTTTAACAAAAATCATGTACACGGAAATAGAGCTCTTTATTGACATATTGAAAGATTGTGTATGTACAGTGGGTATGATGTTACCCAACTCCTTGGCATCTATGTACATATCTTTTTCCCTCAACCTAAAGTAGATTTTCCTTTTAGGGAATTTAACATTGGCAGCCATGCGATCAAACCATGGTGCTCCTAGGATTACATCCTCGTGCTTGAGAGGAGAGATAAAGAATTCCTCTTTGTCCACATAGCTTTGGACATGGAGCCTCAATTTCCCAATTAAGGGAGTGACTAAAGCTTCTTGCCCCTTGAAAGCACCATCGGCGGGTAGGACATCTCCCATCTCATACTATTGGATGCCTAGCTTGGTGGCCAACTCTTTGGATATGAAATTGTGAGTATAACCAAGGTCAAAGAGAATAAAAGCATCATGTTCTCTTACCTTTCCCCAAGCATGGCATACAGGAGATCTTTTGTGGTGAGTTTCCTCTTATTGGATTGCGACCAAGGTAGCTCTAGGAGGCTCATGGCGGGTGTTCTTTTGGGGGCAATCACGGTACGCATGCCCTTGCTCGTTGCATTTGAATCAACGGTTATCTTTACGATAACACTCAAGCTCTTTAGGAGAGAGTTTATTTTTGCCTTTATAAACTCCGTTCTCATTAGCTTTGTTGTTGTTGGTGTTGCCTCCAGGAAACTTTTGGGCATTGTCTTTCCCCTTAGGCTCATTGTTACAGTCCTTGTTCTCCGTGGGCTTAAGACTTCTCTTAGCCCCTGTTTGGAAATTGATTTGTGAAGCCACCATGGTATGGTGTGTGATCGCAGATATGGTGCATGGCCTTTGGGAGTTGACATACTCCGCCATATCTTCAGTTAAGCCCTCACAAAATTGTTGTTTATGCTCTCCAAAATCCATCTTTTTTAAGAAAGTGGCTTTGAGATGTAAGTCCCAAAACTTGTCTACATATTTGTGAATAGATTTGTAAGAAGAGAGCTTCAAGCTTCGCCATTCAATGAGTACTTTGTCTTTGGTATCGGTAGCCAAAAAATGCACCATGATGGAAGCTCTTAAAGCTTTCCATGTTCATGAGCTTCACTGTTTGCCCCCGTAGGATAGACCACCCATTGCATGGAGGACTTATGAAAATCCATAGCTACATGGCGTATCTTAGAGGACTCCGTGAATCCCTCATCTCCAAACGCCGCATCAAATTGTTGGATGAAAGCTAAGACTTTGTCCGTAGCACCAAAGGTGCCATCGTAGGTAAGGAAAGAGATGCTCTTTCCTCCCTCTTTGAACTTCTTGAGCTTGGATGATCTCTTCCATGCAACATAGTATTTCGTATGGCCTCTTCTTTTTGGTGGTTCGAAAGTCGCACCATCGCTTTCTTCAGAAGATGAAGAATTTGAGGAAGATGGAGAAGAGGATGACCTCTTTCTCACCTTTTTCTTGCCTTGTTCCTCCTTGTCTGCACCATCACTTTCTTCATAAGAGGAAGAGGATGAAGAAAATGGAGAAGAGGGTGACCTCTTTCTTGCCTTTTCCTTTTCTTGTTTTCTGTCATCCCTCTTTGAATTATAGTGTGAAGAAGTGTGCAATGGTCTTCTCTGTTTAGGAGGTGATGGAGAGTATTTTTCCGTCGTCTTCGTGGAGCCATCTCCCCCGAGATGGCAGGAGACTCACTTCTTTCTCGTTCTTTTGGTGGGGGCTCTTGAGTTCTCCTTTGGGAAGGAGATGCGTCGTCAAGTAGAATATTTTTGAGCCCTTCGTACGGATCCTCTTCTTCTTCCCGAATCGGAGAGAGGCCTCTTTTGGAAGTCTCACCAGGAGGCTTCCTAGGTACTCTCTCTTCATGGTGGGGGGCTTGGAGAATCTCATGAGTAGGAAGCTGTCGTTGCACTTCACTTTGGAAGGATGGATTACCCATGGCCCTTGTTGAAGCCTAGAAACAAGGTAGTTAACAAGCATAGGGGCATCAATAGCCTGCTCATTAGCAAAATCAAAGCTATCAATTAATTTCACTCTCTATACTATTGTCAGCCATTCTAACAACTTTTAGGTGTAAATATTTTTAGGTGCACTTTGGCACTTCAAGCCCTAGTTGCTACTCCTCTTTACCCCTTTAGAAAAGCACTCAAGCTTCTCTACTTGTGGCTTGAATATCATTAATTTCAAGAAATAGAAGAGAGGGTCTTTCAACGCCAAAATAGTACCGGCTCCTATCAAGCTTGTAATAGCTCAATAGTGGTTAAAAGCCGTAGGCAAGCCCAGTAGGACTCCACTATTAAGACCATGTCTCTCGACAGTGATGCCCCGTTATCTGCATGAAGCAGGCACACTACAAGGCTGAGAAATCCCTATTCAATTGCAATTAATAATACCCACCATTTATAGCTAGCTTCAGGACCTCCCTTCTTGATCAAGAAAAGATAAACCTTGTGCTCTGATACCAATGTATCATTTAATAGCCTAGTAACTTGTGTGTAACGGAAAATAGCATAAACATAGTGAACATTTCATTAGATTAGATTCCTAATGAGCATAACAAGAGTGCTTGGATGGAGAGAGCAACAAAAAGCATAACACCTAGTTAGATAGGCATAAACAATACTTCAAAAGAAAGAGGAATTATTGACAACAGTTGAGGACCAGATTTATCTGGAGCCAGCCCCCCTCCAAAAGGCTTTGTATTATAGGTTTCCCCCATCATGGGAGACATTTTACAGTACAATTCTTTGTGTTCCTTTAATAACTAGCTAGTGAAATGAAGATGGAAGCTTCAAGCACTAAGAAAATACTTTAAAACACAACATCAATTCCCTCACGGTCTTAGATCCAAGACCTCACACACCTTCGAAGATGGTGAGAGCTAGCGATGTATGAGAGTAGATTGATAGGAAGAAGGAGTATTCTTATGAGAAAGAAGTATATCTCCTCTCATAATCACTCATAATAGCTTAGCATAGCTTAGGAATTAGAATGGTAGAGGAGATGAGCATGCATTGAAGCTTGGCTCTTGGTTGGATTTGCATCCCAAAGCCAAGAGTTGTTGGTGTAGTTCTCACAAGCTTGGAGTAGATGATGAGCTTTCCATTAAAACTTGATAAGGAGAGAGAGTCTTCTTTCTTCACACATGAGATTGTGTGAGTGTGTCTGAGATAATGCCTTGCCAAAATCAGCCACCTCTCTCTCTTGGTTGACCCCTCTTCCAATTTACTCATGTTGGCACCCCATTGGACCCTGCAAAGCTTAGCCAATGATAATTGAGAAGCATAAGTGATAGCCTTGTGACATGTGTCCCCCTTTCCCCTTGTGTGAGAGCTATATGTAATTGAATAATGCAATTAAATTCTCATTGGACCCCTTTGTCTTCTGACCAATAGGAATCACACAAGTCATTGGGCTATTGAATGCTCATTGGACCACTTGCCCGGGGCGGTCACTTTTTAGAATGTGTATGATATCACGTGAGTTAACCGGAGAGGATTATTAAAAGACCAAAATGTATAAAAATGTATACATACAGAGGGGGGTGGGGGTTTTTTAAATAGGCTCACAGTGTAAGTATAGTATGTATATTGGGGTATTATTAATTACCTCTTGAACGCACGTGATATAGGGGTCTTTTGATAAGTGACTGCCCCGGGACCACTTGGGAGACTGTCCAATAGTCTTCTAGAGAGCTTAATTTATAATGGTTCTTTTACCAAGTGTTTTAAAATGAATTAAACTAAATGTACTCTAGCCTAATTCTCACTGGTCCACCTCTATGGTCATCCAATAGGAATTAAATGCATCTTGGGGGCAACTGGCATAGGGAGCTGACATGTGTCCCCTATTCCCTTTGTGTAAAGGGAGCCTGACAGTGTGTGTGTGTGTGTGTGTGTGTGTGTGTGTGTGTGTGTGTGTGTGTGTGTGTGTGTGTGTGTGTTTATCTCTCATCCCCTACTAAAAGGGCTCGCCCCCATTAAGATAGGGATGTGGGAAGACTTTTGAGTCTTCCCTCAAGCATACAATTTTACCTAGGGTTGGACCATTGGACACAACCTTTGAATTTTGGAACCTTAGCATTTTGGAAGTCTTAATGGGCTGAACCTTAGGGTCTTTGAATCCCATTGTTCCACATTTCTCTTTTGCAGATGGCCCCCCCTTTGATCCATGTTTTCCCTCCTTTGGATCCCTACTGTGGTCGGCCTGCCAGCTTAACCAATATTCTAGCTTTTTCTCCCCTGATACTTCCCCATATTAAATGATCAGTTTAACATGAGAAAATCATTTAGGAGAATTAGATATTAGTTATTATGACACTAAGTATGTGTTTTCCTCCTTACCAACACACATAACAATAGGTATCTACTTGCACCTAAAAACACACGGAGAAATGGGCTCCTTTTCGCACAAGGAAAACTACATGAAGCTTTTTGTCATAATGAAGCCAAAAACTAGAAGTGAAAACACACAAGGTGAGAGAGAGAGAGAGAGAGAGAGAGAGAGAGAGAGAGAGAGAGAAGTAAGTCATGCTTCTCTTTGGATGCCTACTTGAAATGGGACATTAAGGATTCTTGAGATGAAGAAAACTTTGCACTTTTGTAGGAAGAGGGAGAAGTAGTAGGTGATTTGGCCCTACTGTGTTTTCTGCTTGGAGGATGATCAAGCAGCTCCTTGGAGCTCCTTTTTCAGTAGTCTGAGCCAACGTCCTTCCTACATCTTCTTTGCTGGCTGTTCAGAAGAACTTGAATGCCTTTCATGCGCCTGCTTGAATCTAGGCTCCACAATCCCCTTACTTTTTTGCTTCATCACCGCACCTCTTTGTGGAGTCATGTGCAATGCTCGTGCAGGACATCTTTAAAAAACAACTAACCTTATTATTCAATATTCCATAACATTTACTAATGGTGTCAAAAAAAATTTATGTACTTACTTTAGGGGAATATAAATATAATTGCTACAATAGTGATTGACATGCCAAAAATTCTCTAAAAAGATATGCTTGTTGGCACATGTGAACTAGCATAAAAAGTGTAGCATGTTAACATACTTCTATCCTTTTCATCGACATGATTTCTCCTATGGATCTATGGATGCATCAAAATCACACATAACGAAGAATAGATGGGTGCTTTTCCATGGATCTTATGCAGCACATAATTCTAGGTCCCAATAAGGTCCAAAGATTGAGCAATCAAAGGTAGGGCAGAGCAAGGTCAAAATATCCACTATTGTGATTGTGAAATGTGAAGAGTTTGTTACATAATTTGGATAGAATGCATGAAGTAGTTGAATCTAGACATGCTATTGTGCTATTGGAATATAGTGAAGATAAAACAAAGGTAGATTTGCAAAAGGAAAAAATGCATTGAGAGGAAGGTGCACAACTCTTAGTGGATAGTATGAGATGAAAATTGCAAGAGATAAAGGATGAGTTAAAAGAGTGTCTCAAAATTAATAGCTATTCATGTATTCATCTCTCCAAATGCAATCACGTACACTTGCACCTTGAAGGCATGTGGCATCACACAAGATGTTGATATGGACAAAAGAACTCACAATGATACTGTTTTTGTTGCTGCCGTAGGCAGTGGTAGTCTCACTCGTAGGGGTTAAGAAGATCATTTTGGTGCATGGAGGTGACATCTCTTCATTACCAACAATGAATCTCTAGTGCCCTAAATAAATCTAGTTTTTGGCCATGGCTGGCTATACCATTATTGAATTTATATCGTAATTAACGTGTGTGGCTTTTTAACAAAGTTGTTGCCATTTTTACAATGACTACCTCTTTGTCTATTTGTCTCTCACTATTGTTTATCTTATTATTGTTGTTTTTATGTGTAGAAGATACCACTATGAGTCCTAATGTGAATCAAGAATCAAAACGGTAGGAAAGTGGGGAGTTGAAGGAAAAATGGAAGATAGTGGTGCTAGGAAAATGATGATAAGGTCCACAAAACATAAGAGAGGAATACCACATAATAAGAACTTTGAACAATGGTTAGTGTGAAATTGTAAGTGAGTAAGCTGGAAAGATAAGTCACCATCAAGTAGGCCATGCCAGTGAATTCCATTTATATGATGACTTGCTATGAACCTCATGTCAGTGATAATTGCAAGGCATTAATCATCAAGACGTACCATGTGTTGAGCTTGATATCTCAATAGGTTTCCTATTCCAAGAGATGTACACATGGCAAGGGGTCTCATATATAGAGGTAGGATATGACTATAGAAGAAGTTGGTTGGATGGATCTTGATTGTGCTTTTCCAGCGTAATTCAGGGTGCAGAGATCATGCATGCTTATGCCAAAGGCCTTACAGAACCAAGAGAAACGTAAAAGAGAAGTGTATATGTTGGGAGAGATGGCCTTTTTGGAACATTTCTATGGGATCATGAAAGGAGTATGAATTCTACATTCCAATTTTAAAATAATTACAGATAGGGCCCCTTTTTGAATTGGTGGAATTTGTGGGATTAGTTTATGTCCATTTCAGTGTAAAAGTATTTCTTTTAGTGAAACAATCTTCTTGGGATCAGTAACACGTTCCATTTTCTCAAGGTTAAGAGATAACAAACCCAACCAACCAATTTGTGAGGCTTATGGTCAAAGGTTGAGCATGCACGTAGTGAGAGATGTCAAGCACAACTAACCAACTGGTGAGGCCTACGGTCAAAGGTTGATCATGGATGTTCGTTTTCTGTACAATAAAAGGAAATGTTACCTTAAACCGTTTTCACATTGTCTAAAGGAGAACTTGGCTTGGTACCTCGAAATATCAATCTACCACCAAATCTCTTAGCCTCAAGGAGAACTTGGCTTGGTACTAAAGAAAACCTCACTTGGATACCAACATTTCTTGTCCACAAGAATCACAAGAAGTTTTGGACAAATTCTCACAATAATTCCCACATTGTGACTTACCTCAACATCATGAGCTGCTGTGAGGGACGCACGTCATACCTAGCTAGCTAGGTATGATTGGGTGTAGGGGACCGCCGGCCCGGTGGGGGGGCCGGTGGCGGCGGTCCCTGCCCCAATCGTACCTAGCCGCGGTATGCAGTGCCTCCCTCACAGAAGCTCATGGTGTTATTCATTGTATGAAAAACACTGGAAAAGACTTTGTTTTCCTACATGAGAAAATTTCTAAATCTTCTTGTGAATATTGGTTGTAGATCAAAATATAAAAACTCAATGTGAACTCAGCATGAACTTCACACTTGTGAACTCAAGAACTTGCTTGTGAACCAAGTGGGAACAAGTGGCTAATGAGAAATGAACTCCATATGGGAGGTAAATGTGACCTCTTTGTATTCAAATTAATCTTTGTGGGAACAAGGATCACCACGAACACAAAAGTACCTATATAAGCCCTTTGCACGATCCATTAATTAATTTTTTTACAAGATTCCCCTAGACCTTAACAATCGAGCTGAATCTGTCTGTTGGATCAGGTGCACACGATCGGCTCGCGTATGTTCCCCTGAGTAGCTCCGCATCACCTTTGGACTCCGTTTCTGCTCCTATTCCTGCCCTGACCATGCAAGCGAGCGAAATGCGCTCTTTCTCCTGCAGCTCCTCATGGACATGGCATGCATGCCTTTTGCCTGCAGAGGAAATAGCACGACAGAGAGAGAGAGAGAGAGAGAGAGAGAGCAGCTCGGTCCTGCTCTGCGTGCGCAGTCACGAATTTGCTGCCCTCCGGCCATCAGGCAAAATGCACGCACCCCAGCCTCGCCTTGATGCGCACCACCCACCTGCCATTCTCTCTTCCCTGCTCTCTGCCTCCATTGCGACCTGTGAGCATCTCTGCACGCTGAACGTTCTACGTCTCCCTGTCTCTGCTCTTGTCTCCGCTCTGTGAGAAAAACTCCACGCCTGTAGGTAAATTCGACGACTCGGCGCTTGTGGGATACGTCCAAAAAAGAAAATCCCCGCCTCTCACGGAACTGGTGACATGCGCCCTTTCCTCCTCTCTTTTATTCCTCTTTCTCTCTCCCCGTCTCACTGCAATTCCAGGGTATATCACGAGATACCTTCTAATTTGACGTGCTTCCAAAAATTGTAGCAACATACTGCCCTAGTTTGAGCTATTCACTAGACCACGTTCGCTAGGGCATTGGCAACACATTCGTGTTGGGATTGGGATCTCATGAGAGCCCGAGCCCCCCTCCCCCCCCCCCCCCCCCCCCCCCCCCAAAAAAACCAAAATAAACACACTCACACAAAAAAAAAAGAGAGAAGAAGAAATGGGTGGTCTAGGATCATGGTCTAGGATCATCAATGACCTACTATGACCGCAAATCCCTTCGAATGGGAGGTGTCCACTAGTCCCAAGGGAGGGCTCCTCAGTAGACAAGAAAAAGATCGACTATATATGGCTCACTTAGATTGAGATGGGTTGTAGAGCCCTGACTCGTAGAGTGGTTACATTGCACTACAGTCTACTATTATACGTTGTAAGCTCGACACCTCATGTCACTTTTGGTTAGACAACTTGTAACTGGTGAGAACAACCAAAAAAAATTACAGACGAATCCCAAAATCGGCTAGTTTTATTGCAACTTTCTGGATTACAATGCTCGAGCAAGAGAATCCCTATGATACTTGCAAAATTTAGCAAACTTTATAGGGGATATTGCATGTGCAACAATCCTGGCATGTCTTGTAACTTTCATGTGTGATTGTGTTTTTTGACACCCATAGCCATGGGAGGTCATGCACGGGACGTAGCTTTTACTAAAATCCTAGCAAAGCCAATCTATACTATTTATTAAGCGCACAAGGACTCCGGTCCGCCATGTGGCAAACGAAGAGCTACTACAAAGGGCTTGGCCGGAGGTAGGAAAACGGGCATGTAGGGAGCTGAACACCCAGGCATCATTGATTCCAGTGCGCCACACAACAAAAGACAAGCCGCTGCAAAGGTCTTGGCCGGAGGGGGGAAACGGGCATGTAGGGAGTTGAAAACGCAGCATTCTGGTGATCGAGTTGAGAAGAGGAATGTAGGTGAGGGAACCAGCTTGCAGCCATTGGTTTTCCACTGCTACATTTCAAGGCCAGGAGTCTTGAAGTGTGGGACCGATCGTGATGCACTCTCTATTCTCATAATCAGTGTTGCTCCCAAATATACAGTCTGTGTTCTTTGATCTCCAGCTCCCATTCATCCACCGCAAGTCTCTGGAAGCTTATTAGGATAGGGACAGTGCATGCATAGAGAGAGAGAGAGAGAGAGAGAGACGTGCAACACGCTACTATACTATCTATTCACCATTAAATGCAGGCTCATTCTCTTTGCACGACAGTGGTGACGACACATCAAGGAATGCTCTCTCTCTCTCTCTCTCTCTCTCTCTCTCTCTCTCTCTCTCTCTCTCTCTCTCTCTCTCTCTCTCTCTCTCTCTCTCTCTACGTTCAATAGACAAGTGCGCAAGGGGCAGTACCGTCAAGCGTCTCTCCTCTCTTTCTCACAGACACACTCATAGACAACGATGGAAAGCACCATAGTGGGTCAAGGAGCTTAAGAAGCCTGAGAATGATCAAGCATGTTGGGCGAGGGCACACACACAACTCCTTGCCTATCTTTTGGGCGAACGCTCAAACAGAGATTTGATCTTTGTCGCACATCTAATGTACTGACGCAGAAGATCATCGACAACACCCGTGAATTTTCATATGGACATGAATTCGCATGGCCTCACGCAAGGTCTTTGACAAGCTGTGAGGAGGCTGAGGTAGACATCCCACAGTGAGCGAAGTCGATCCCTACACCCGCGCCCCTTGGCCCCAGCGGCGTCGTGCACCCCTTGCTGCTCTTCTCTCTCTCTCTCTCTCTCTCTCTCTCTCTCTCTCTCTCTCTCTCTAGGTACTACAGTCACCCGCAGCATTCAAGGCTCAATGCTCAAACATGCGTACCCAGCCAGCGTTGGCAACAGAGAAAGATAAGAGTTGAGAGATGGGAGGAAGAGAGTGCACGGGGGAGCGAATCCGGATGGCATCGCTTTTGTTAATGTTGTCTTCGTCCTCCTCCTCCTCCTCCTCCTCCTCCTCTGTTACACGAAGACAGAGGCAGTTGGCTTGCAGCCCATGGTGCTCAACCCGCTCAGAGAGAGAGAGAGAGAGAGAGAGAAACAGACTCCGCAAAGAGAGAGAGAGAGACTAGAGAGACAGAGAGGCATCACAAAAAGTACTCTAGGACACAGAAAAAGGGGCAGTCGGCTTATAGTCCAGGTGACTATTTATTAAGCGCACAACGATTCCGGTCCGCCACGTGGCAAAAGAAGAGTTGCTACAAAGTGCTTGGCCCAAGGTAGGAAAACGGGCATGTAGGGAGCTGAACACGCAAGCATCATTAAGCGCACAAGGATTCCAGTCCGCCACACAACAAAAGACAAGCCGCTGCAAAGGTCTTGGCCGGAGGGGGGAAACGGGCATGTAGGGAGTTGAAAAGGCAGGCATTCTGGTGACCGAGGTGAGAAGAGGAATGTAGGTGAGGGAACCAGCTTGCAGCCATTGGTTTTCCACTGCTATATTTCAAGGCCAGGAGTCTTGAAGTGTGGGACCGATCGTGATGCACTCTCTATTCTCATAATCAGTGTTGCTCCCAAATATACAGTCTGTGTTGTTTGATCTCTAGCTCCCATTCATCCATGGCAAGTCTCTGGAAGCTTATTGGGATAGGGACAGTGCGTGCATAGAGAGAGAGAGAGAGAGACACGTGCAACACGCTACTATACTAGCTACTATACTATCTATTCGCCATTAACTGGAGGCTCATTCTCTTTGTACGACAGTGGTGACGACACATCAAGGAATGCTCTCTTTCTGTCTCTCTCTCTCTCTCTCTCTCTCTCTCTCTCTCTCTCTCTACGTTCAATAGACAAGTGCGCAAGGGACAGTACCGTCCAGCATCTCCCCTCTCTTTCTCACAGACACACTCATAGACAACGATGGAAAGCACCATAGTGGGTCAAGGAGCTTGAGAAGCCTGAGAATGATGAAGCATGTTGGGCGAGGGCACACACACAACTCCTTGCCTATCTTTTGGGCGAACGCTCAAACAGATATTTGATCTTTGTCACACATCTAATTTACTGACGCAGAAGATCATCGACAACACCCGTGAATTTGCATATGGACATGAATTCGCATGGCGTGGGGCAAGGTCTGTTGACAAGCTGTGAGGAGGCTGAGGTAGACATCCCACAGTGAGCGAAGTCGATCCCTACACCCACGCTCCTTGGCCCCAGCGGCGTCGTGCACCCCTCGCTGCTTCTCTCTCTCTCTCTCTCTCTCTCTCTCTCTCTCTCTCTCTCTCTCTCTCTCTCTCTCTCTCTCTAGGTACTACAGTCACCCGCAGCCTTCAAGGCTCAATGCTCAAACATGCGTACCCAGCCAGTGTTGGCGATAGAGAAAGATAAGAGTTGAGAGATGGGAGGGAGAGAGAGATGAGAGATGGGAGGGAGAGAGAGCACGGGGGAGCAAATCCGGATGGCATCGCTTTTGTTAATGTTGTCTTCCTCCTCCTCCTCCTCCTCCTCCTCCTCCTCCGTTACGCGAAGACAGAGGCAGTTGGCTTGCAGCCCATGGTGCTCAACCCACTTAGAGAGAGAGAGAAAGAGACTCCGCAAAGAGAGAGAGAGAGAGAGAGAGAGAGAGACTAGAGAGAGAGAGGCAGCACAAAAAGTACTCTACGAGACAAAAAAAGGGGCACTCGGCTTATAGTCCAGATGACTATTTATTAAGCGCACAAGGATTCCGGTCCGCCACATGGCAAAACAAGAGCTGCTACAAAGGGCTTGGCCGGAGGTACGAAAACGGGCATGCAGGGAGCTGAATGCGCAGGCATCATTAAGCGCACAAGGATTCCAATCCGCCACACAACAAAAGACAAGCCGTTGCAAAGGTCTTGGCCGGAGGGGGGAAACGGGCATGTAGGGAGTTGAAAAGGCAGGCATTCTGGTGATCGAGGTGAGAAGAGGAATGTAGGTAAGGGAACCAGCTTGCAGCCCATTGGTTTTCCACTGCTACATTTCAAGGCCAGGAGTCTTGAAGTGTGGGACCGATCCTGATGCACTCTCTATTCTCATAATCAGTGTTGCTCCCAAATATACAGTCTGTGTTGTTTGATCTCCAGCTCCCATTCATCCACCGCAAGTCTCTGGAAGCTTATTGGGATAGGGACAATGCGTGCATAGAGAGAGAGAGAGAGAGAGAGAGAGAGAGAGAGAGAGAAGGAATGATCTCTCTCTCTCTCTCTCTCTCTCTCTCTCTCTCTCTCTCTCTCTCTCTCTACGTTCAATAGACAAGTGCGCAAGGGACAGTACCGTCCAGTGCGCGTCTCCCCTCTCTTTCTCATAGACACACTCACAGACAACGATGGAAAGCACCATAGTGGGTCAAGGAGCTTGAGAAGCCTAAGAATGATCAAGCATGTTGGGCGAGGGAACACACACAACTCCTTGCCTATCTTTTGCGCGAACGCTCAAACAGAGATTTGATCTTTGTCGCACATCTAATTTACTAACGCAGAAGATCATCGACAACACCCATGAATTTTCATATGGACATGAATTCGCATGGCCTGGGGCAAGGTCTACTGACAAGCTGTCAGGAGGCAGAGGTAGACATCCAACAGTGAGGGAAGTCGATCCCTACACACGCCCCCCTTGGCCCCAGCGGCGTCGTGCACCCCTCGCTGCTCCTTTCCTCTCTCTCTCTCTCTCTCTCTCTCTCTCTCTCTCTCTAGGTACTACAGTCACCCGCAGCCTTCAAGGCTCAATGCTCAAACATGCGTACCCAGCCAGTGTTGGCGACAGAGAAAGATGAGAGTTGAGAGATGGGAGGGAGAGAGAGATGAGAGATGGGAGGGAGAGAGTGCACGGGGGAGCGAATCCGGATGTCATCGCTTTTGTTAATGTTTTCTTCCTCCTCCTCCTCCTCCTCCTCCTCCGTTACGCGAAGACAGAGGCAGTTGGTTTGCAGCCCATGGTGCTCAACCCGCTCAGAGAGAGAGAGAGAGAAAGAGGCTCCGCAAAGAGAGAGAGAGAGAGAGAGAGAGAGCACAAAAAGTACTCTAGGAGACAGAAAAAGGGGCATTCGGCTTATAGTCCAAGTGACTGACTATTTACGTGGAAAAAGAAGAACTGCTACAAAGGGCTTCGCCGGAGGTAGGAAAACGGGCATGCAGGGAGTTGAACACGCATGCATCATTAAGCGCACAAGGATTCCAATCCGCCACACAACAAAAGACAAGCCGCTGCAAAGGTCTTGGCCGGAGGGGGGAAACGGGCATGTAGGGAGTTGAAAAGGCAGGCATTCTGGTGACCGAGGTAAGAAGAGGAATGTAGGTGAGGGAACCAGCTTACAGCCATTGGTTTTCCACTGCTACATTTCAAGGCGAGCAGCCTTGAAGTGTGGGACCGATCCCGATGCACTCTCTATTCTCATAATCAGTGTTGCTCCCAAATATACAGTCTGTGTTGTTTGATCTCCAGCTCCCATTCATCCACCGCAAGTCTCTGGAAGCTTATTGGGATAGGGACAATGCGTGCATAGAGAGAGAGAGAGAGAGACGTGTAACGCGCTACTATACTATCTATTCGCCATTAAATGCAGGCTCATTCTCTTTGCACGACAGTGGTGACGACACATCAAGGAATGCTCTCTCTCTCTCTCTCTCTCTCTCTCTCTCTCTCTCTCTCTCTCTACGTTCAATAGACAAGTGCGCAAGGGGCAGTACCGTCCAGCGTCGCCCCACTCTTTCTCAGAGACACACTCATAGACAAGGATGGAAAGCACCATAGTGGGTCAAGGAGCTTGAGAAGCCTAAGAATGATCAAGCATGCTGGGCGAGGGCACACACACAACTCCTTGCCTATCTTTTGGGCGAACGCTCAAACAGAGATTTGATCTCTGTCGCACATCTAATTTACTGACGCAGAAGATCATCGCCAACACCCGTGAATTTTCATATGGACATGAATTTGCATGGCCTGGGGCAAGGTCTGTTGAGAAGCTGTGAGGAGGCTGAGGTAGACATCCCACACTGAGCGAAGTCAATCCCTACACTCGCGCCCCTTGGCCCCAGCGGCACCATGCACCCCTCGATGCTCTCCCCTCTCTCTCTCTCTCTCTCTCTCTCTCTCTCTCTCTCTCTCTCTCTCTCTCTCTCTCTCTCTCTCTCTCTCTCTCTCTCTCTCTCTCTCTCTCTCTCTCTCTCTCTCTCTCTCTCTCTCTCTCTCTCTCTCTCTCTCTCTCTCTCTCTCTCTCTCTCTCTCTCTCTCTCTCTCTCTCTCTAGGTACTACAGTCACCCGCAGCCTTCAAGGCTCAATGCTCAAACATGCGTACCGAGCAAGCGTTGCCGACAAAGAAAGATGAGAGTTGAGAGATGGGAGGGAGAGAGGGATGAGAGATGGGAAGGAGAGAGTGCATGGGGGAGCGAATCCGGATGGCATCGCTTTTATTAATGTTGTCTTCCTCCTCCTCCTCCTCCTCCTCCTCCTCCGTTACGCGAAGACAAAGGCAGTTGGTTTGCAGCCCATGGTGCTCAACCCGCTCAGAGAGAGAGAGAGAAAGAGACTCCGCAAAGAGAGAGAGAGAGAGAGAGAGAGAGAGAGAGAGAGAGAGAGAGAGAGAGAGAGAGAGAGAGAGAGAGAGAGGCAGCACAAAATGTACTCTAGGAGACAGAAAAAGGGGCAGTCGGCTTATAGCCAGGTGACTATTTACGTGGCAAAAGAAGAACTGCTACAAAGGGCTTGGCCGGAGGTAGGAAAACGGGCATGTAGGGAGCTGAACACGTAGGCATCATTAAGCGCACAAGGATTCCAGTCCGCCACACAACAAAAAGACAAGCCGCTACAAAAGTCTTGGCTAGAGGGGGGAAATGGGCATGTAGGGAGTTGAAAAGACAGGCATTCTGGTGACCGAGGTGAGAAGAGGAATGTAGGTGAGGGAACCAGCTTGCAGCCATTGGTTTTCCACTGCTACATTTCAAGGCCAGGAGTCTTGAAGTGTGGGACCGATCCTGATGCACTCTCTATTCTCATAATCAGTGTTGCTCCCAAATATACAGTCTGTGTTGTTTGATCTCCAGCTCCCATTCATCCACCGCAAGTCTCTGGAAGCTTATTGGGATAGGGACAGTGCGTGCATAGAGAGAGAGAGAGAGAGAGAGAGAGAGAGAGAGAGAGAGAGAGAGAGAGAGAGAGAGAGAGATGTGCAACACGCTACTATACTATCTATTCGCCATTAAATGCAGGCTCATTCTCTTTGCACAACAGTGGTGACGACACATCAAGGAATGCTCTCTCTCTCTCTCTCTCTCTCTCTCTCTCTCTCTCTCTCTCTCTCTCTCTCTCTCTACGTTCAATAGACAAGTGCACAAGGGGCAGTACCGTCCAACGTCTCCCCTCTCTTTCTCACATACACGCTCATAGACAACGATGGAAAGCACCATAGTGGGTCAAGGAGATTGAGAAGCCTGAGACTGATCAAGCATGTTGGGCGAATGCTCAAACAGAGATTTGATATTTGTCGCACATCTAATTTACTGACGCAGAAGATCATCGACAACACACGTGAATTTGCATATGGACATGAATTCGCATGGCCTGGGGCAAGGTTTGTTGACAAGCTGTGAAGAGGCTGAGGTAGACATCCCACAGTGAGTGAAGTCGATCCCTACACCCGCGCCCCTTGGCCTCAGCGGCACCGTGCACCCCTCGCTTGTTATAGAAATGATATTTTATGATTTTTTGCAGCTGACAGGTGGAAAAGACTAGACCCAGCTTGGCCTATGAAAATGTATTTGTATATCATGTATATTTTATTATTCAAGTGCTCTTTTATGAGCTTTGGCCAATTATGACCGGCCGGCCAGTTTGTAACCAATTTGACCATTCAAGAAATCTATAAAACAAATACGTGCAAGAGGGGAAATGGTCACTCTTGCACGGGGGAGATTGCAAACCCAATGTCCGTTTTTATTCTTCTCTCCACTCTCCTCTCTCTCTCTCGCCGTGCCGGCGTAGCACTCCATTTTAGGAGGTGCGTCTGCACGCACGCTATTGCTCTCTCTCTCACACTGTCTCTCTCTGTTCGTGTATCTCGCGATTATGCGTCTATATGGTTGCCAGGTATGTCGATTAGTCTATTTTATGGTTTGTCGCATGCTATTCCGGGTATTTTGCAGGGAACTCCACGTCTCCGGCTGTAGCATCGCTGCTCTCTCTCTCTCTCTCTCTCTCTCTAGGTAGTACAGTCACCCGCAGCCTTCAAGGCTCAATGCTCAAGAATGCGTACCCAGCCAACGTTGGCGATAGAGAAAGATGAGAGTTGAGAGATGGGAGGGAGAGAGAGATGAGAGATTGGGAGGGAGAGAATGCACGAATCCGGATGGCATCGCTTTTGTTAATGTTGTCTTCCTCCTCTTCCTCCTCCTCCTCCGTTACGCGAAGACAGAGGCAGTTGGCTTGCAGCCCATCGTGCTCAACCCGCTCAGAGAGAGAGACAGAAAGAGACTCCGCAAAGAGAGAGACAGAGAGAGGAGAGAGAGAGAGGCAGCAAAAAAAGTACTCTAGGAGACAGAAAAAGCGGTAGTCAGATTATAGTCCAGGTGACTATTTATTAAGCGCACAGGGAGTTCGGTCCACCACGTGGCAAAAGAAGAGCTGCTACAAAGGGCTTGGCCGGAGGTAGGAAAACAGGCGTGTAGGGAGCTTAACACACAGGCATCATTAAGCGCACAAGGATTCCAATCCGCCACACAACAAAAGACGAGCCGTTTTTCAAAGGTCTTGGCTGGAGGGGGGAAACGGGCATGTAGGGAGTTGAAAAGGCAGGCATTCTGGTGACCGAGGTGAGAAGAGTAATGTAGGTGAGGGAACCAGTTTGTAGCCATTGGTTTTCCACTGCTACATTTCAAGGCCAGGAGTCTTGAAGTGTGGGACCGATCCTCATGCACTCTCTATTCTCATAATCCGTGTTGCTCCCAAATATACGGTCTATGTTGTTTGATCTCCAGCTCCCATTCATCCACCGCAAGTCTCTGGAAGCTTATTACGATAGGGACAGTGCGTGCATAGAGAGAGAGAGAGAGAGAGAGAGAGAGAGAGAGAGAGAGAGAGTGAGAGAGAGACAGAGAGAGAGAGACGTGCAACACCTACTATACTATCTATTCGCCCATTAATGCAGGCACATTCTCTTTGCACGACAGTGGTGACGACACATCAAGGAATGCTCTCTCTCTCTCTCTCTCCTCTCTCTCTCTCTCCTCTCTTCTCTCTCACTCTCTCACCTCTCTCTCTCTCTCTCTCTCTCTCTACGTTCATAAGACCAAGTGGCGCAAGGGGCAGTACCGTCCAGCATCTCCCCTCTCTTTCTCACATACACGCTCATAGACAACGATGGAAAGTACCATAGTGGGTCAAGGAGCATGAGAAGCTGAGAATGATCAAGCATGTTTGGGGGAGGGCACACACACAACTCCTTGCTATCTTTTGGGCGACACGCTCAAACAAGATTTGATCGTTGTCGCACATCAAAAATTCACAACTGACCAGAAGATCATAGACAATAACCGTGAATTTTGCGTATGGATATGAATTCGCATGGCCTAGGGGCAAGGTCTGTTGACAACTGTGAGGAGGCTGAGGTAGACATCCCACAGGAGAATTCGATCCCTCACACTCCGTGCCCCTTGGCCCCAGCAGCAGCGCCGTGCACGCCCTTTTTTGCTCCTCTCCTCTCTCTTTTCTCTCTCTCTCTTATCTCAAGTTCCCTCTTCTCTCTCCCTTCGTCTCTCTCTCTCTCGTCTCTCTCTCTCTCCTCCCACTCTCCTCTCTCTCTCTCTCTCTCTCTCTCTCTCTCTAGGTAGTACAGTCACCCGCAACCTTCAAGGCTCAATGCGCAAGAGCGTACCCACTAACGTTGGCGACAGATAAAGATGAGAGTTGAGAGATGGGAGGGAGAGAGTGCACGGGGGAGTGCATCCGGATGGCATCGCTTTTCTTAATGTTGTCTTCCTCCTCCTCCTCCTCCTCCTCCATTACGCGAAGACAGAGGAAGTTGGTTTGCAGCCCATGGTGCTCAACCCGCTCAGAGAGAGAGAGAAAGAGACTCCCCAAAGAGAGAGAGAGAGAGAGAGAGAGAGGCAACACAAAAACTACTCTAGGAGACAGAAAAAGGGGCGGACGGCTTATAGTCCAGGTGACTATTTAGGTGGCAAAAGAAGAGCTGCTACAAAGGGCTTGGTCGGAGGTACGAAAACGGGCATGCAGGGAGCTGAACACACAGGCATCATTAAGTGCACAAGGATTCCAATCCGCCACACAACAAAAGACAAGCCGTTGCAAAGGTCTTGGCCGGAGGGGGGAAACGGGCATGTAGGGAGTTGAAAAGGCAGGCATTCTGGTGATTGAGGTGAGAAGAGGAATGTAGGTAAGGGAGCCAGCTTGCAACCCATTGGTTTTCCACTGCTACATTTCAAGGCCAGGAGTCTTGAAGTGTGGGACCGATCCTCATGCACTCTCTATTCTCATAATCCGTGTTGCTCCCAAATATACGGTCTATGTTGTTTGATCTCCAGCTCCCATTCATCCACCGCAAGTCTCTGGAAGCTTATTACGATAGGGACAGTGCGTGCATAGAGAGAGAGAGAAGAGAGAGACGTGAGACACGCACTATCTTATCTATTCGCCATTAAATGCAGGCCCATTCCTCTTTGCACGACATGAGGACAGATCAGAGGAATGCTCTCTTCTCTCGCTCTCTCTCTCTCACTCTCTCTCCTCTCTTCGCCATCTCACAACTCCTACCCTGGCTTCCCCCTTCTCTTCTCATTCACATCCTCAGGTCTCTCCTCTCTTCTCATCCTCCTCTCCTCTCTGCTCTCTCTCCTCTCTCTCTCCTCTCTCTCTCTCTCTCTCCTCCTTCTCTCGTCTCCTATCTCTCTCTCTCCTCCACTCTCTTCTCTCTCTCCTCTCCTCTCTCTTCCTCTCTACCCTCCTCCACTCTCTCACTCTCTCTCTCTCTCCACTCCCTTCTCTCTCAACCTCTCTCTCTCAATTCTTTGTCAATCCTCATGGCCTCTCAATTCCCACAATCTCTCTCCACTAATCTCTCTCTCTCTCCCTGTCCCATCCCCACAGTCACTACCTCCCCGTCTGTCTCCCCTCTCTCACTCTCTCTCGCGATTTCCTCTCTTACAACTGTCCTCTTCTCACTCTCTCTTCTCCTCCCTCCACCGTCCAACTCTCTCTCCCCTCTCCTCTTACGATCCATCTCCTCAGTCTCTCATCAGCCGGCTCTCCTCTCTCCTCAACCGCCCTCAGCTCCCCTCACTTCTCCCTCTACCCGCTCTCACTCTTCTCTCCGTCACCTCTCTCCTCCCATCCTCTCCCTCTCTCCTCACAATCCTCCAATCCGTCCTCTCTCTTCTCGACTCTCTCTCCTCATCTCTCTCTCTCTCCAACTCTCACTCTCCTCCTCTCTCTCTCTCTCTCTCTCTACTCACTCCTTCTCTCCTCTCCACTCCTCGAACTCTTCACACTCTCCTACATCTCTCTCACCACCTTCAAGGCCTTCCCAAGCTCCTCCCATCTCTCTACACCCACTACACCATGGCCCCAGCTCTCGTCTCCCTCTCTAACTCTCGGTCCTCACCATCTCACTCACACTAACTCTACCCTCTCGCTCACCCTCTTCTTCCTCTCCTCTCTCACTCTCCTCTCTCCTCTCCCTCCTTCCTCCTCTCACTTTAACACTCCACACATCTTGCCTCTCTCGCCTCTCTTCTCACCCCTCTCTCACTCACAACACCTCCCCTCCTCACCCATCAGACCCTCTGAGATCACCCTTGAACTGCTCCCGGAGACTCCGAGTCCCACTTCTTCTAGTCTCCCCCTCTCTCTCTCTTCTCAATGTTGACCCCCTCATCACTCTCTCTCCTCCTCCTCTCGCCTCCATTCCACATCGTCCTCCACTGCATCCTTCAAGTCTCCAGGTCCGCATCTCTCCACACTACAGAGAAGCATCCTTGCACTCGTCTTGAGAGAGAAGACCTCTTATAGTCCACTGACATCTCTGGCCCTCTTCTACTCCTTCCCCTACCCATTTCAACCCCTACCTCATTCACCTTCAACTCCACCCTCTCACTCCCACGTCGTCATCCACTCTCTCCTCTCTTCTCTTGAGGGAGTTCAATCTCCTTCTCTCTCTTCTCACCATCTCCCCTCTCACTCTCCCTTCTCTTCCAAGTCCTTCACGCATCCTCTCTCCACTCTCCCCCTCTCATCTCTTCTATCTCTTCTCCACCTCTCTCCTCTCGTCTCTCTCATCTCCTCTCCCTCGCTCTCTCGTCACTCTATTCATCTCCTCTCTCCTCTCCGCATACCTCTTCCTCTCTCCTCTCCCTCACCATCTCTCTCATCTCTCACTCCCTCTCTCTCTCTCTCTCTCCCCCTTCTCTCTCTCCTCCTCCTCTCTCCTCCTCCTCCTCCACTCCTCTCTCTCATCTCTCTCTCTCCTCTCTCTCTCTCTCTAAGTTCAATAGACAAATGCGCAAGGGGCAGTACCGTCCAGCGTCTCCCCTCTCTTTCTCATAGACACACTCATAGACAACGCTATAAAGCACACTAGTGGGTCAAGGAGCTTGAGAAGCCTGAGAATGATCAAGCATGTTGGGCGAGGGCACACACACAACTCCTTGCCTATCTTTTGGGTGAACGCTCAAACATAGATTTGATCTTTGTCGCACATCTAATTTACTGACGCAGAAGACCATCCACAACACCCGTGAATTTGCATATGGACTTGAATTCGCGTGGCCTGGGGCAAGGTCTGTTGACAAGCTATGAGGAGGCTGAGGTAGACATCCCACAGTGAGTGAAGTCGATCCCTACACCCGTGCCCCTTGGCCCCAGCGGTGCCGTGCATCCGGAGAGAGTGCACGGGGGAGCGAATCCGGATGGCATCACTTTTGTTAATGTTGTCTTTCTCCTCCTCCTCCCCTGTTACGCGAAGACATAGGCAGTTGGCTTGCAGCCCATGGTGCTCAACCCACTCAGAGAGAGAGAGAGAGAGAGAGAGAGAGAGAGAGAGAGAGAGAGAGAGAGAGAGAGAAAGAGACTCCGCAAAGAGAGAGAGAGAGAGAGAGAGAGGCAGCACAAAAAGTACTCTAGGAGACAGAAAAAGGGGCAGTGGGCTTATAGTCCAGGTGCCTCCGCGAAGGAAGAGAGAGAGAGAGAGAGAGAGAGAGAGAGAGAGAGCGGCACAAATAGGAGCTTCCTATCTGTTAGGTCCAAAGAGCTCTAAGGTAGAATCTCCATATTAAGGACATTGAAAATACCACGTCAAAGTCTCAAGATATGCTGCGGAATTCTGAGGTTGGAAGGATGTAGCGTGTAGCTCAAGAGGTCGCCAAGCCGGGAAACAAGTCTTGAGTGTTTTCGCTAAGCACGCAGTAAACGCGACAGAGAAAAAAATTTGGGTCCCATTTTTAGGACTCACCCTGCCCCAACAAAAGACCAAGTTGGCAATGCCATTTGAACATGCTCCCTGGCCAACCGTTAGACGATGCGTCTCTGATCTACACCAAGGATACGCTCATGGGTGTACGCTTACTGGAGCGTGAATGGGATGCTTTATTGGCGATAGGATAGGCCGTCTGCAGGGACCCGTCCACTTATCGGGGCTTTTACCCTAGGCTATTTTCAGGGGATGCGGCATCGTACCTCTCGCTACCTTGGTCGGCATGTATGCCAAATGTGGAGCACTTTATAAAGCACAAAAAGTGCTTGAGCAGGTTCCTATCTGGGATGTCTCTTGGAATGCATTGATTGTAAGATATGCCCAACTTGGGCAGAGCCAAGGAGTTATGTAACCCCTCAATCCGTCTGAAATTTGGCACTTAAAACCATGTTGAATTCTTCCATGCAACAGCCTTCACAACGAGTAAGGCGGTGCCCAATTGCAGAGATTAACATAAGGAACTTGTCATCTGTTCCGTCGACCGAGCTTTAACAGATCTACCTAACAAACCCTTTTACGCCCAAGCAGAGCCTAGACTTCACACGTATGAGAAAATCCAGCCTATAGTGAAAGGTCCCTTCAACATGGAAAGCTCCATGGCCAATGAGCTCATGAGTCACCCGTGTTACATTTCAACTTTTTTCACTTTACCTTTCGAATGTGGTGGTTGCATTTTAGGATCTCTACTTCTCATGCCTGATTGCGGGATATGCCAAGGAGCTCCCGACCATTTTCAACAGATGCGACATTGTGCTTGGCACTACCTTGGTCAACATGTATGCAGGTGCACTTCATAAAGCACCAGAAGTGCTTCAGGAGCTTACTATCCGAGATGTCGTCTCTTGGAATGCATTGATTGCAAGATATGCCTAACTTGGGAAGGACCGAGGAGCTTTGGGCATTTTTAGCAGATGGGAAGTGAGCGTGTCTATCCAGATGCAATCGCGTACGATGTAGGCTTTTTTTATGTGATGCAAAGAGAGGGTGTCTCTCATGATGCAATGTTGTCTCAAGGAGTGCATTGATTGTAGGATATGCCCAACTTGGGCAGGGCCGAGGAGCTCTGGGCGTTTTTCAACGAATGCGAAGTGAGAATGAGCTCTTGAGTCCCCCCCTGCTACATTTCAGTTTTTTTCACTTTCCCTTTCGAATGTGGTGGTTGCAATTTTGGATCTCTGCTTCTCATGCCTGATTGTGGGATATGCCCAACTTGGGCAGGGCCAAGGAGCCCTCGACCATTTTCAGCAGATGCGATGTCGTGCTTGGCACTACCTTGGTCGACATGTATGCCAAATGTGGTGCACTTAATAAATCACCAAAAGTGCTTAAGGAGCTTACTGTCCAGGATGTCATCTCTTGGAATGCAGTGATTACAAGATATGCCCAACTTGGGTAGGACCAAGGAGCTTTGGGCATTTTTCAGCAGATGCGAAGTGAGAGTGTCTATCCACATACATGTTTTGTAAGCAATGACAGATCCAAACCCTACACGAGGTTTTAGAAGAATAAAAATTCACCCTTTGTAAATACCATGTGTGTCATGGTAAGAGCGAGCGAGACCCGCCGATAGGCGGGTCGCGCAAGCTAGTCAAACTGGTTGGGAACTCCTCCGATGAAGGAGAAACTTGCGGGAAAGTATTGATCTAAGTAGTAAAAAGTAGAAAAGGGACCAATATTATGATAAACTGAGCCGTGCACCTTAAAAGTGTATATACCTCTCCCACCATAATTAATAGTGTCATCAATATGGACACCAAGAGATGCAAATGCCAGTACATTATTATATCCCCGAATATTCCGTAAAAACTGTCTACTTCTTGTTGAGGTTGAACTCATCAAATCTCTCAATTCAGTTAGTGGTTCATTGAATGAAAGTAGCCTAACTCTTCCATCATAGCAACAGTATTTTCCGAAAAATGTTTGGATAGTCTTTCCTTCAGCTTTCCAAGCCTTTGCTCCACATTTTGAGCAAACAAAATCTAAGCTTCCCAAGTTGTGTAACACACACTTTTTGAAAAGAACATATGCTAAAGAATTGTGATGTAGAAGAGGAAAAGTAGGGTAATCAAAGCGGATTGACAAACAATACTTTGCTACTTTAGAATAGTTTCCCTCTTGAAATATAACAATAGGATTTATGGTCTCCGCATTACATCGAGATGTTATGTTCTCAATCATAAGGTAAGCACTGTCCTTCAGTGCGCCCTAGTAAAGTACCAATAGTATTTTCAAGTGAATGCCTTGTTCTCTCTCGTTCTATTTGGCGTCTCGCCCTTCGAGATTCATCACATAGTCGACTGAGTCGTGCATGACCAGTTGATAATACACGTGGTCCAGATACCATCTAAGAATTCACATGCAAATAGATACGTCACAAAAGCTACTTTGCTTAATAATAATATATATGCATACCTATACATAAATCACAAAGTAACATGGCAAAAAATTCATAAACATTGGAATATCAAAGTCTCTCTTCTACAGAGAATTGAATACAATAAACGCATTGCTAGCGTAAAAATACTTGAAAACAAAGTTTCATGAGGATACAACATAGCATTATATATTTGTGGCATTGCGTGGATTAGGACCTTGAGAAACTTGACGCGGCTTATGTCGAAACAATCTAGCTAAATCACTTAATTGATTTGAAGTAGCTCGGATTTCTGAAAGTCTTGAACCTTGGACCTTTGTCAAGGCACCCAACTTATTGACAGTACTCCTGAGTCCTGGCATAATGTGTCGCAAAGTATTATCTTGATTTCTACCCTTTGGTCCACATTGACTTCTTGAAACCTCTTTGTGCAAATTCTCAATAGATGCTAATTTCATCTTTTGAGTTTCTTCAACTATAGAAAGTTTCTCTAGCATGTATGCCTCACTCTGCAACCTCTGCACATTTCCTGCTTTTAGCTCTTCTCTCAATTTCCACACAATTCTGCTTTCAATATCCAACATAGAGCTAAGCGTTTCAATCATTCCAGAGACATTGGTTTGCATTGTCTCAACTCTAGTGTAGGAGGCTTTAATCTCCTCAAGGGCGTCGATAATCTGCCTTTTTGAAATCCTTTTGATATTTTGGGTTGCTCTTTTTGCCCACGTACATTACGAATAGAAGGAGATGATAATATATTTCGGGCTGGTCTTTTTGCCACACGTATATTACGAATAGAAGAAGATACTGACACTATTTGAGGAGTTGGCACTCCATTGGTTGCAATAACAAAAGGTATAGCATGAGCAATCTCCATTCCGATGTCTACAAAAAAGTATGTGGTTTAATGCTCTTTAATTTGTACATCTCTAATATCTAGCCAAGTAGATTATAAGCACTCTTGATTGGAAAAAACAATGAAAATAGACAAGCTCTATCTAGCTTACTATCTACAACCATACTGGAGAGACAATAAGTTATGAGGTATAGCAAGAAATTACATGGAAATTTGCCATCAGCCCAAGTTACTCTTCACATAGCTACAATCAAATGAAATTGTTTTTGATCATTACATAATCAACCCAATCTACATTTGAAAATTAGGAAAGAGCGTTTTGCACTCGGACGCTTGAAAGCAGGCTCTTTGTGATTCTCTATCTTTTCAGAGCCTACAATGCTCTTTAAAGCATTGATTTTACTGTAAGCTTCACAAATAGAGCAACAGCCTAACTCAGAATCAAGGTAGAGAGCATCCGAGTACCCCAACTTTACTCGTAACTGCAATAGACGCAGGTTACGAAACCATTGACTGGGATCATTTTGAATTCTGACAAAAACCTGGTGAAAGGGTACGCCATCTTGAGTCATAGACATACGATCATAGGTTCTCCAAGCTTCTTCTATAGTAACGCCTGGAAAGAAACCTTGAACAATGCTTTGATAAAAATCAGCTTTCTTCTCTGGAGAGTAATGGATCATTATATGATCAAATACTATCTTCATTGCTTCAAATCCATGACCAAAGCATTCAGCAGAAACTTTAGCTTCCATTAGGTCTCTGCTTTGCAAAAACAGGAGACAGTATAAGTTTATTTGCTCTAGGGTCCTTCCCACACAGGATTTCTTTTCTAAAGCAAAACTTGATCTTAAAATTTCTCGATCTCTCTCTCTCTCTATCAATCTCTCTATCTATTTGTCTATCTATCTATCTATGTATGTATCTTTTTGTATATTCATATCTTGTTTTTGATTTGCCATTGTGTGGGACTAATCATCCTGGAGACCTTACAGATTTGTAGGGTGTGAAAGTAAGTACATGTAGCTGGCATACCCTCCCGCTCATAGTAACCAAACAATGGTTATCCCATATATCCCACTCACCCCACAATATAACATCTCTTTTTTCTAAGCGTAGATGGTATCAGATTTACCAGTATGCAACGGTTATGTTGCAATGGCCACCCATACAGTAGGTGATCATACGTACCCCACACATCTATACATGGTATCAGATTCACCATACTGTACTCGAGCTGCTCTCTTTTATGTTTTTGATAATCTCTCTCCTTTGGATGACACACACCCCACATAATTCCTGTTAGTAGCAACCCTAGATTCATTTTAGGGTCTCTTTATTGTTATGCACAGACATGGTATCAGATTTAGCAGATCAAACACGTTAGTATATCATTTCATTTCTCTCTCTCACTGCTTTGCATTCTGTTTGGTTTTATATATCAATGATGACACACACCCCACACAATTCCTCTTAGTAGCAACCCTAGATTCATTTTAGAATCTCTTTTTGTTATACGCAGACATGGTGTCAGATTTAGCAGTTCATAACACAGTTCATTTCTCTATCTCACACAGATTCACCATAGTGTAACGGTTTGCATTCTCTTTCGTTCATTCATGACACACACCCCACGTAATTCCAATTAGTAGCAACCCTAGATTAATTTTAGGGTTTCTTTTTGTTATACGTCCACAGACATAGTATCGGATTTACCCTAGATTCAGTTTAGGATATCGTTTTATTATACGCACGCATGGTATCAAATTTAGCATTTCATAACACAGTACTATATCATTTCATTTCTCTCTCTCTCTCTCTCTCTCTCTCTCTCTCTCTCTCTCTCTCTCTCTCACAGATACACCAATATAGTGTAACGGTTTGCATTCTCTTTGTTTTTCAGCTAGTAGCAACCCTAGATTCATTTTAGGGTCTCTTTTTGTTCTACGCACACATGGTATTAGATTTACCAGGTTAATTGAAACTCGTTAATATATCATTTTATCTCTCTCTCTCTCTCTCCTCTTCTCTCTCTCTCTCTCTCTCTCTCTCTCTCTCTCTCTCTCATATGGCATTGGGCCATTGTATCAATGATCACACATACCCCACACAATATCATACATGGTTTATGATTCAACGGGTTTCCAATGGTTTGGATAACACACACCCCACATTATTCCTATTAGTAGAAACCCTGGATTTGTTTTAGGCCGGTCTCTTTTTGTTATATGCAAACATGGTATCAAATTTACCCTAGATTTATTTGGGGGTCTCTTTTTGTTATACGCAAACATGGTATCATATTTAGCAGTTCATAACACGTTAATTTATCATTTCATTTCTCTCTCTGTCTCACAGATTCACGATAATACGTGTAACGGTTTGCATTCTCTTTGGTTTTATGTATCAATGATGACCCCCCCCCCACCCCCCACATAATTCCTATTAGTAGCAACCCTTGATTCATTTTAGGGTTTCTTTTTATTATACGCACACATGGTATCAGATTTAACAGTTCCTAACACATTAATATATCATTTCATTTCTCTCTCTCTCTCTCTCTCTCTCTCTCTCTCTCTCTCTCTCTCTCTCTCTCTCTCTCTCTCTCTCTCTCTCTCTCTCAGCATAGTGTACCGGTTTGCATTCTCTTTGTTTTCGTGCTAGTAGCAACCCGTAGATTCATTCTATGTAGACACGGTATTAGATTTACCAGGTTAATTGTAACTCACCAATATATCATTTCATCTTTCTCTCTCTCTCTCTCTCTCTCTCTCTCTCTCTCTCTCTCTCTCTCTCTCTCTCTCATATGGCACTGGGCACACATTGTATTAGTGATCACACATACCCCACACAATACCAATCATGGTTTATGATTCACCAGTTTGAAATGGTTTGGTCACCTAGGCAACACCACCCTCTTTAAGATTTTAATATATCATTTCATTTCTTTCTCTCTTTGTTAATATTTTTTAATCTCTCTCTCTCTCTCTCTCTCTCTCTCTCTCTCTCTCTCCTCTCTCTCTCTCTCTCTCTCTCTCTCTCTCTCTCTCTCTCTCTCTCTCTCTCTCTCTCATACACAATCGTTAATATGACATTTCATTTCATATCTCTCTCTCTCTCTCTCTCCTCTCTCTCTCTCTCTCTCTCTCTCTCTCTCTGAATGAATAAAAAAGCAACATTTCAATAATAAATAAACATTTCAACATGCAGTCCTAGCTATAAAAAAGCAACATTTCAAAGATGAAATATAGATTACCTAGTTGAACTGACTGTGAATATCGTGGCTGTGATAGAGGGCGCGGAGTTGCTACCTTTTAACCTACGATGAGAGTGCATATTCTCTCTCTCTCTCTCTCTCTCTCTCTCTCTCTCTCTCTCTCAAACACACACACACACACACAAACAAACAAACAATGTGGTGGCTGAGAAGCAGCGCGCTCTCTCTCTCTCTCTCTCTTCTTCTTCCTCTTCTTCAACTCTCATGGGACCTCATGGGATAGTTTCCTAGGACGTTTAAATTCCCATCTTCTCTTCCTCTTCTCTCTCTAGCTACGGAATGTCCCTCCTCCTATGGCTGTGGCCATGGCCCCTCCTATCGTAGCCTCTTGCCCCCCCCCCCCCCCCCCCCCCCCCCCCCCCCCCCCCCCCCCCCACATAATTCCTATTAGTAGCAACCCTTGATTCATTTTAGGGTTTCTCTTTGTTATACACACACATGGTATCAGATTTAACAGTTCCTAACACATTAATATATCATTTCATTTCTCTCTCTCTCTCTCTCAACATAGTGTACCGGTTTGCATTCTCTTTGTTTTCGTGCTAGTAGCAACCCGTAGATTCATTCTACGCAGACATGGTATTAGGTTTACCAGGTTAATTGTAACTCACCAATATATCATTTCATCTTTCTCTCTCTCTCTCTCTCTCTCTCATATGGCACTGGGCACACATTGTATTAGTGATCACACATACCCCACACAACACCAATCATGGTTTATGGTTCACCAGTTTGAAATGGTTTGGTCGCCTAGGCAACACCACCCTCTTTAAGATTTTAATATATCATTTCATTTCTTTCTCTATTTCTTAATATTTTTTAATCTCTCTCTCTCATACACAATCGTTAATATGACATTTCATTTCATATCTCTCTCTCTCTCTCTCTCTCTCTCTCTCTCTCTCTCTCTCTCTCTCTCTCTCTCTCTCTTTCTTTCTTTGAATGAATAAAAAAGCAACATTTCAAAGATAAAATATAGATTACCTGGTTGAACTGACTGTGAATATCGTGGCTGTGACAGAGGGCGTGGAGTTGCTACCTTTTAACCTACGATGAGAGTACAAAGATAGATCACGCAAAAGGTGGTTTGATAAAGAATGTCAAGATGCTCGAAAGTCCTTGATAAAGCTTGATGCAACTATGGACAAAGACAACTATCAAAGTCATTTGCATACATACATGGCATTGATTCAAAAGAAGAGAAGAAGATGGGAAGTAAAGCAACAAGAATTTCAAGCCCAAGAAAAGGCACATGCATGTGGAAGATTTTGGAGAAACTTGAGAGGCAAGCGGGTTGAGAATTTTGGTAACTTGAGTCTAGTGGATATGTACACACATTGTAGGCAATTATATGAGCAAGAAAATACTAAAAAAATGCCATTTTATGGTTCACTCCCATGTATGCCGTCTTTTTTTACTATTGAGGATGTATGCGGTGGGCTTGAAAAGTTGGCCACTCGCAAAGCGGGAGATCTTCAAGGTATCAAGCCGGAGATGATCAAATGGACGGGAGATTTTACCCATGAGTGGATGTGTGATATGTTCAACCTTGCACTTCAACATGGTATGCCTTATGATTGGAGTACTAATTGGATTAAGCCTTTGCATAAAGGAGGGGATGTAAAGAATGTAAGCAACTACCGGACTATAATGATTGGGTCTCTTATGGCAAAGTTGTTTGGGTGCATAATGGAGATGAAATTGAGTGATTGGGCTGAAGAGAATGACAAGCGTGCAAAGGGACAAGCGGGTTTTCGTCGATGCCATAGCACCATTGATCATCTTGTCACTCTTCGTGTTCTCATGGAGGAAAGTCGGTTGAAAGGCAAGCGATTGTATTGTTGTTTTGTGGACTTTAAGAAAGCCTTTGATATGATTCCACGTAACAATTTGTGGAGAAGGATGGAAGAACTCCAAGTGCCAAGTGAGTTTATGCTTGCGGTTTCTCGAATCTATGAGAAGGTGATTTGTCAATTGCGCATGGGAAGAGAAATTTCAAAATTTTTTGTAAGCACTATTGGGGTTAAACAAGGATGTCCATTGTCACCAACTCTCTTTGGTCTATGCATCGATCAATTGGAACAAATGGTACTTGACTTTATGCAAGAAGAAGGCATTGAAGAGGTCACTATTTGCAATGCGGTAATCATGCTTTTGTTGTATGCGGATGATGTAGTGCTTCTAGCACACACTTTAGAAGATGCACAAAAGCTTATGATTGTCCTTGAGAACTTTTGCTTGCATAGTGGGCTAATTGTAAATGAATCCAAAACAAAGGTTATGCTTGTGAAAACCAACCATAAGGAGAAGCCATGCATTGTGTACAACAACGAGACACTTGAAGTTGTTGAGAGCTTTAAGTACCTTGGCCTTGAGGTTCCATCCAATCACAAGTGGCATGAATGTGCTATGCGTCGTTTGGAAGCGGGAAAGAGAGCATATTATGCATTTGAGAACATGTGTAATGCGGGAAACATTAAGTGTTGGGTTCTCAAGAAGTATCTTTTTGATGCATTGGTGACACCGGTTCTTCTTTATGGAGTTGAAGTGTGGGGCGGGAGCATCTCAAAGTCTACTTGGAAAGAGTTTGAGAATGTCCAAAAGCGTTTTCTTACAAACTTTCTCCAAGTTAAGACACAAACACCATATATGCTCCTACTTCTTGAGTCGGGATCTCTTCCAATTGAGGTTATGGGCATGGAAAGGGTTGTGGAGTACATGATAAAGATGCGTCAAAACCCCTCACATCGACTTCCTACAATTGCATGGGAAGCAAGCAAAAAAGTTCAAAAGACGCATAAAAGCAAGATCTTGAGCACGGGATGGATGCAAGACATAAAGAAGTGGTTTGGGAGATGGGATGCATTACACTTGCTACATGATGCTTCAATTGACTCTCAAGTGAATGAAGCTTTTCTACAACGCCAATGTATTACGGCTTGGGAGAAATCCGGTGGGTCACGCTTCATACATTACACCACCTATATTGCCCCCAACTACAAAACCATGTTCTTCGCTGAGAGAGGAAACCGTACTCACACTTACATGCTTGAGCCTATTCCCTTGTCCGCGATACGCACTATCGCAGCAATTCGGCTTAGCTCCCATTTCCTTCAATGCGAGATAGGGTGTTGGGGCAATGGAGAAGAGTCAAATCGATTGTGCACATTATGCTCACTGCAAGTTCGAGAGTCTGAGTTCCACGCACTACTAGAGTGCTCAGCTTTTGATCACATCCGAACTTGCTTCTCTCACATTTTCAGCCATAACTTAGACCTACACACTTTCCTCTCCCAGCCAAAGTGTGGGCTCTCCATTGCGACTCTCATCACTACAATTTTGGAGCATCGAGAGTCACTCATCAGCCATACACATACTACATCACATGTAACTTTGCTCCCATAGGTCATATTTGACCTCCGAGGACGATAATAAAATCTATCTATCTATCTCTCTCTCTCTCTCTCTCTGTCTCTCTCTCTTCTTCTCTCTTCTTCTTCTTCTTCCTCTTCAACTCTCGTTGGACCTCATGGGATAGTTTCCTACGACATTTAAATTCCCTTCTTCTCTTCTTCTTCTCTCTCTGGCTGCGGAATGTCCCTCCTCCTATGGTTGTGGCCATGGCCCCTCCTATCATAGCCTCTTGCCCACACCCCCCCCCCCCCGCCCCCCTTCGGGCCTGTTGCACACACACACACACACACACACACACACATATATATATATATATATATATATATATATATATATATAGAGAGAGAGAGAGAGAGAGAGAGAGAGAGAGAGAGAGAGAAACTCGACGCTCTCTCTGCTGGTTGTAAGCGTGTAGGTACTCGCTCTCTGGTGGTGGCCACCCTCTGGTCGTGGCCACCCTCTGCATATGGCCCTCTCGAGTTTCACCGCCTTTTCACAGCGTGGTGCCATGTAGTCGTCGCCTTGAGTGGAGAGAGAGGAGCCATCCATGCAGCCGTCGCTAAAAACACACACACACACACAGGTCCTTGCTCAGCCACACACACTCACTATGGCATGCAGTCCCAGCTATGACATGCAGTCGCTGAACACAGTTGCTGACATGCAGTCGCTCAGCCGAATACGGAGTGTTGACGCGGGTCCTCGCAGCCGCCACACACACATACTATGACATGCAGTCGCTGAACACATCAACACAGACACAGTGTTGAAGCAGCCCCAGCTGTGGCATTATATATATATATATATATATATATAGAGAGAGAGAGAAGAGAGAGAGAGAGAGAGAGAGAGAATCCATGCAGGGCTTGCCTGCAGGTGCCAACCGGAGAGAGAGAGAGAGAGAGAGAGAAACTCGGCGCTCTCTCTGCTGGTTGTAAGCGTGAAGGTACTCGCTCTCTGGTCATGGCCACCCTCTGCATACGGCCCTCTCAAGTTTCACCGCCTTTTCACAGCGTGGTGCCGTGCAGTCGTCGCCTTGAGTGGAGAGAGAGGAGCCATCCATGGAGTCGTCGCTGAACACACACACACAGGTACTCGCTCAGCCACACACACACGTCAGTATGGCATGTAGTCCCAGCTATGACATGCAGTCGCTGACATGCAGTCGCTCAGCCCAATACGGAGTGTTGACGTGGGTCCTCGCAGCCGCCACACACACATACTATGGCATGCAGACGCTGAACACACCAACACAAACACAGTGTTGACGCAGCCCCAGCTGTGGCATGTAGTCGGCCAAATACGAAGTGTTGACGCGGTTCCTTCCAGCCCCAGCTGTGATGGCAGTGGCTGTGGCATGTACTCGGCAAGACGCAATGTAGACGCAGTCGGCCAGTACACACAGGTACCCGCTCTCTCTCCTCGCAGCCCCAACTGTGCCATGCAGGCGGCCATCCATGCAGTCGCTCAACACACACACACACACACACAGGACACACCTTAACTGCTTCTTCACATTTAGCTTCACCTTCAGCTAAGGCAATATTCTTCACCTTCAGCTTTCGAATGTCTCTCTCTCTCTCTCTCTCTCTCTCTCTCTCGCGTGCAGCGCGCTCAGTAACCCGGTCCTTAAGTTATTTGTGGCATCTGTATTAACAGTGGCTCGATGGCAGGTTGAGTTCGCAGCTCAGAGAGTTTGAAGTTGCGGGACCCCGCTTTCAAAGATGGCGGCTACCCATTTACTGTTTTTCGCTACGCATTTAATTTTTTTTTGTATGCAAGCCTTCAGCTTGCAGTTTCAAACACGTGGAAAGGCAATTCGTTTCGCCGTTATAGAATAGTATAGAGCGCTCTCTCTCTCTTCTTCTTCTTCTTCTTCAACTCTCGTCGGACCTCATGGGATAGTTTCCTACGACGTTTAAATTCCCTTCTTCTCTTCTTCTTCTCTCTGTGGCTGCGGAATGTCCCTCCTCCTATGGCTGTGGCCATGGCCCCTCCTATCGTAGCCTCTTGCCCCCCCCCCCCCCCCCCCCCCCCCCCCCCTACGGACTGTTGCACATATATATATTTGCATTCTCTTTGGTTTTATGTATCAATGATGACAACCCCTCCCCCCCACATAATTCCTATTAGTAGCAACCCTTGATTCATTTTAGGGTTTCTTTTTGTTATACGCACACATGGTATCAGATTTAACAGTTCCTAACACATTAATATATCATTTCATTTCTCTCTCTCTCTCTCTCTCTCTCTCTCTCTCTCTCTCTCTCTCTCTCAACATAGTGTACCGGTTTGCATTCTCTTTGTTTTTGTGTTAGTAGCAACCCGTAGATTCATTCTACGCAGACACGGTATTAGATTTACCAGGTTAGTTGTAACTCACCAATATATCATTTCATCTTTCTCTCTCTCTCTCTCTCTCTCTCTCTCTCTCTCTCTCTCTCATATGGCACTGGGCACACATTGTATTAGTGATCACACATACCCCACACAATACCAATCATGGTTTATGATTCACCAGTTTGAAATGGTTTGGTCGCCTAGGCAACACCACCCTCTTTAAGATTTTAATATATCATTTCATTTCTTTCTCTCTTTCTACACACACACACACACACACACACACACACACACAGAGAGAGAGAGAGAGAGAGAGAGAGAGAGAGAGAGAGAGGAGAATCCATGCAGGGCTCTCGTGCAGGTGCCAACCGGGGAGAGAGAGAGAGAGAGAGAGAGAGAGAGAGAGAGAGAGAGAGAGAGAAACTTGACGCTCTCTCTGCTGGTTGTAAGCGTGTAGGTACTCGCTCTCTGGTCGTGGCCACCCTCTGCATACGGCCCTCTCGAGTTTCACCCCCTTTTCACAACGTGGTGCCATGTAGTCGTCGCCTTGAGTGGAGAGAGAGGAGCCATCCATGCAGTCGTCGTTGAACACACACACACACACACACACACACACAGGTACTCGCTTAGCCATACACACACACTATGGCATGGAGTCCCAGCTATGACATGCAGTCGCTGAACACAGTTGCTGACATGCAATCGCTCAGCCGAATACGGAGTGTTGGCGCGGGTCCTCGCAGCCGCCACACACACATACTATGGCATGCAGTCGCTGAACACACCAACACAGACACAGTGTTGACGCTGCCCCAGCTGTGGCATTATATATATATATATATATATATATATATATATATATATATATATAGATAGAGAGAGAGAGAGAGAGAGAGAGAGAGAGAGAGAGAGAGAGAGAGAGAGAGAATCCATGCAGGGTTTGCGTGCAAGTGCCAATCAGAGAGAGAGAGAGAGAGAGAGAGAAAGAGAGAGAGAGATAGATAGTTCTATTATCGTCCTGGGAGGTCAAATATGACCTATGGGACCAAATGAACATGTCATGTGGTGTGAGTGGAGTTCATAAGTGACTCTCGATGCTCAAAAATGGCTGAAATGAGCGTCACAATAGAGAGTCCACATCGTGGTTGGGAGAGGAAGGTATGTAGGGAGAGATCATGGCTGAATATATGGGGAAAAGAGGACCTAATGTGGTCAAAAGCTGAGCACTCAAGTAGTGTGTGGTACTCACTCTCTCGCACTTGACGAGGGCATAAGGTGCAAAGTCGATGACACTCCTCACCAGTGCCCCAACGTCCTGTCTCGCAGCGTAGAGAATGGGAGCTAAGAAGAATGGAGGCAATGGTGCGGATCGCACTCAACGGGATGGGCTCAAGGATGTAGGAATGGGTTCGGTTACCTTGTTCCGAGAAGAAGAGAGATTTGTAGTTTGGGGCAACGTGTGTGGTGTAATGGCTGAAGCGAGAACCTCCGGATTTCTCCCAAGCCGTGATACATTGGCGTTGTAAGAAGGCCTCATTAACTTGGGAGTCGATCGACGCATCCTTGACCAAGTGACATGCATCCCATCTTCCAAACCATTTCTTGATATCAAGCATCCACCCCGAACTTAGTATTTTGCTCTTGCATGTCTTTTGAACCATTTGACTTGCTTCATATGCGATTCTAGGAAGTCGATGCAAAGGGCTACGTTGTGTCTTACGCATGTACTCCACAACCCTTTGCATGCCCAAGACCTCAATGGGAAGCAATCTGGACTCAAGAAGTAAGAGCATGTAGGGTGTTTGTGTCTTGACTTGGAGAAAGTTGGTGAGAAAACGCTTTTGGACATTCTCAAACTCTTTCCAAGTAGACTTCCCGATGCTTCCACCCCACACCTCTACTCTATAAAGAAGCACCGGTGTCACCAATGTGTCAAAGAGGTACTTTTTGAGAGCCCAACACTTGATCTCTCCTGCATTGCACATGTTCTCAAATGCATAATAGGCCCTCTTTCCCGCTTCCAAGCGACGCATTGCACAATCCTTCCATTTATGATTGGATGGAACCTCAAGGCCAAGGTACTTGAAGTGATCTACCACTTCAAGTTTCTCATTGTTATATACAATGCATGGATTTTCATCATTGAAGGTCTTTACAAGCATAACCTTGGTTTTGGATCCATTCACGATCAGCCCGCTATGTAGGCAAAAGCGTTCCAAGACACTCATAAGCTTTGTGCATCTTCTAAGGTATGTGCCAAGAGCACTACATCATCAGCATAAAGCAAAAGCATGATCACCGCATTTCCAATCTTAACCTCTTCTATGCCTTCTTGCTGCATAAAGTCAAGAACCATGCATTCCAATTCATCAATGAGTAGCCCAAAGAGGGTTGGGAAAAGTGGGCATCCTTGTTTGACACCAATAGTGCTTGCAAAAAATTCTGAAATTCCATCTCCCATACGTAATCGGCATATCACTTTTTGGTAGATGCGAAAGACTGCATGCATAAATTCTCTCGGCACTTGAAGGCTTTGCATACGTCTCCAAAGATTTCCTCGCGGTACCATGTCAAAAGCTTTCTTGAAATCCACAAAGCAACAATACAACTTTTTTTCCTGTCAATCGAGACGCTTCCATAAGAATTCGAAGAGTGACAAGGTGATCAATAGTGCTATGATGCTTTCGAAAACATGCTTGGCCAAGTGCACGTTTGCCATTCTTTTCAGTCCATTCACTTATCTTCATCTCCATGATACATCCAAATAACTTTGCCATTAAAGAACCAACCATTATAGTGCGATAGTTGTTCACATTGTTTACATCTCCTCCTTTGTGCAAAGGTTTGATCCAATTTGCACTCCAATCATGAGGCTCTCTTTCTGCTGGCTGTAAGCGTGTAGGTACTCGCTCTCTGGTCATGGCCACCCTCTACATACGGCCCTCTCGAGTTTCACCGCCTTTTCATAGCGTGGTGCCATGCAGTCGCCGCCTTGAGTCGAGAGAGAGGAGCCATCCATGCAGTCGTCGTTGAACACACACACACACACACACACAGAGGTACTCGCTCAGCCACACACACACACTATGGCATGCAGTCCCAGCTATGGCATGCAGTCGCTGAACACATTTGCTGACATGCAGTCGCTTAGCCGAATACCGAGTGTTGACGCAGGTCCTCGCAGCCGCCACAAACACAGACTATGGCATGCAGTCGCTGAACACACCAACACAGACACAATGTTCACGCAGCCCCAGTTGTGGCATTATACATATCTATATATATATATATATATATATATAGAGAGAGAGAGAGAGAGAGAGAGAGAGAGAGAGAATCCATGCAGGGCTCGCTTGCAGGTGCCAACCGGGGAGAGGGAGAGAGAGAGAGCGAGAGAGAGAAACTCGACGCTCTCTCTGTTGGTTGTAAGCGTGTAGGTACTCGCTCTCTGGTCGTGGCCACCCTCTGCATACGGCCCTCTCGAGTTTCACCGCCTTTTCACAGCGTGGTGCCATGCAGTCGTCGCCTTGAGTGGAGAGAGAGGAGCCATCCATGCAGTCGTCACTGAACACACACACACAGGTACTCGCTCAGCCACACACAAACACTATGGCATGCAGTCCCAGCTATGATATGCAGTCGCTGAACACAGTCGCTGACATGCAGCCGCTCAGCCCAATACGGAGCGTTGACGCGGGTCCTCGCAGCCGCCACACACACATACTATGGCATGGAGTCGCTGAACACACCAACACAAACACAGTGTTGACGCAGCCCCAGCTGTGGCATGTAGTCGGCCGAATATGGAGTGTTGACGCGGTTCCTCCCAACCCCAACTGTGCTGGCAGTGGCTGTGGCATGTAGTCGGCAAGACGCAGTGTAGACGTAGTCGGCCAATACACATAGGTACCCGCTCTCTCTCCTCGCAGCGCCAGCTGTGCCATGCAGGCGGCCATCCATGTAGTCGCTCAACACACACACACACAGGACGCACCTTAACTGCTTCTTCACATTTAGCTTCACCTTTAGCTTTCGAATGTCGAACTCTCTCTCTCTCTCTCTCGCGTGCAGCGCGCTCAGTAACCCGCTCCTTAAGTTATTTGTGGCATCTGTATCAGCAGTGGCTCGCTAGCGGGTTCAGTTCGCAGCTCAGAGAGTTTGAAGTTGCGGGACCCCGCTTTCAAAGATGGCGGCTACGCATTTTTTTTTTTCACTACGCATTTAATTTTTTTTGTATGCAAGCCTTCAGCTTGCAGTTTCAAACACGTGGAACGGCAATTCGTTTCGCCGTTATAGAATATAGTATAGATTACAAAACTCTAGGTCCTAGGAGAAGCACATTTCCAGCGCCTCTCTCTGCGACATACACGCACAATGCACTGGCCTCTTGGGCGTTCCTCTCTGCACCGCTCTGCTGCCCTCACTCATGGCCACCCCCCTTCGATCTGCATGAGGCTTTCTTGTTCTGCCAAAGAGCAATCCATCGCTCTTGCTGCCTTCCTTCTGATTTTTGAGAAAAAGCTCTCATGGCAGCCCATCACAGGTATGCATTTTTGGGCGGGCAGGCTGATCATGGTGGGCGCCCACCAAAAACATTCGCCGCAGCAGCTCAATATGAGCAGCAGCTATGGAACCCAAGAAAGCCTGTCATTTGGGTACTCATGGCGTGTCCCTTAATGCTCATTGTATTTCTCGTTCTTTCGCCCATCTTCTCTTCCAATTCTTTAATCAGTTTAGGTGCACAGGAGGGTTCGGAAACAGGAAATGAGCCCTCGCAAACTGCCCTTCACGGAATCTCTCCTCTTACTCAGGATCACATCAACGTTATGTCTCCTCAGGATGCTGATGTTAATCTGATCCTGATGTTACAACCCTCATCGATTTCTCTGTTGGTATGTACTACTTCATTTCTTCTGAGGTCTTGATGATATACTCAGTACATTACAAAAAGGAATCCTTGTTCAAGTCTTTTATTGAAAGCTGGCATTATATATAACAGGAGGTTGCAACATATGGAGAGGTGATTGGATCCCACACCCTGATGGGCCTGCTTATACAAACGCAACATGCATGTACATTCAGGAAAATCAGAATTGTATCAAGCTCGGAAGACCCGACCTCAGATTCTTGTATTGGAGATGGAAGCCATATGGTGGTGAGCTTCCCTTATTTGATGGAAAGGCCTTCCTCAAGATTGTTGTAGGAAAGACATTGGCTTTCATTGGGGACTCCATAGCTCGAAACAATTTTCAGTCTGTTTTGTGCCATCTTGCCCAGGTAATGCTTGTCTTGAGATCTGTAATTTGTGGTAGCATAATATGATGCAATTGGCTATCTTCAAAGAAGCAAGCCTTTTCTAAATAGAGAGGGGATTCTGCAGGGATCCTCTCACAATGGCTTCGCTTAGTCGCAAAGTTCGTTATTTTGAATGTGATGTTTGCACTGCTTACAGGACCTGCATGTAGAGGTAAGGAAGAAGTAACTTAAGCTGTTGTTTCACTGCAGGTTGAGATTCCTGAGTGTATTTCCGATGATGGTGTGCATGGGAATGTCCATATGTACTTCAGATCTTACAATTTTGCATGGGCTCCCTTCTTAATCAAAGGAGTTGAGGAAGCTGAAGGCTTTGCACAGCACATTGCGAAGCTTGATTTGGATGTTTTCGATGAGAGCTGGGCGCCATCGGTGCATAACTACGATTATATCAGTTTGTCAGTAGGGCATTGGTTCTTGAGGGACTCTCTATTTTGTGCAAAATGAGCTGGTGGGCTGTAATCATTGCCCAATGTTGAAGAATGCGACAGACGTGGGTTGGGCGTGTGCCTACCGAGCGGCATTAAGGACAGGCTTCAACTTTCTGATATCTTAAAAGTACAAAGGGATGGTATTCTTTAGGACTCTCTCTCCTGATCATTGGCAAAATGCCGCTTGGGATCAGGGCGGGAATTGCACGCAAAAAGCTCCATTTGAAAGCAAGTCACATGCTTTAGATGGTCTGTCGCAGTTCATTTACAACATGCAGCTAGAAGAATTTGGAAAGACCGTGCAGAGAAGGTCGGAGTATGCATTCAAGCTCAAGATTTTGGATGCATTACATGCGGCATCACTACGGCCTGACGCACATCCAGGCCCCTACGGCCATTTTCATTCAAGTGTAGAGAATGACTGTTTGCACTGGTGTCTTCCAGGGGCTGTGGATGCTTGGAGTGCCATGCTTCTGCATATGCTCAAGCATCTCTAGCTGGTGTGCCTTCCATATATATGCATATTGTGAGCGTCTCACTGCGTTGCTTTTATTGTCTGCATTTTGTCGAACTACTTTGTTGAGTGCATTTCTCTTGTACTAAAATATGGCACAACCAGGACCTTTTAGTGAGCTAGAAATCTAGTCGCTACTCTTTAGACTATAGAAAGGAAGAAGTAACAAGATCCACACCTATAGCCTTGGCTACCCAAACATTAGGGAAAATTCAAGCTCTCAAAGGGCCTTGTAAGCATGTTTCACTCTCTCTTTCTTCGCCAAAATGGATGCTTGGTAAATTTTTTACAAAAGAGCTCAAAACTTGTTGGAACTTTTGGAACTAGAATGTACTCCTTGACATCTTTCGATTGATGTATAGTATGCCATGAGATTCTTTGAATTCTACAAGATTCCATTTCTTCATGTGACAACTCCTTGTAACAAATGAAATCTATTCCAACTCACCCTTTTAGAGAAGGGGCAAAACTTTTATATAAGTCAATTCTTCTTGTTTTTCAATTCGAAAAATGTGGGATATTTGTATTAATAGCAACAAAAAAAAAACGATATAGCCCATGCAAAGTGGTCTTGATACGTAGAACTTAGAGACTAAAACACTACATGTATCTCGCATTTACAAGGAGCAGTGTTGGACGGGAAGTCTCACACACCCATGAAGTGTATGCAATACCTAGATCAACATAATGTCAATCGAGGACATAGATGACACGATAGGCACACGGAAGAAATCTCTTTAGCTTGTTAAGCTGAGACCATCCTACACATACAACACTCTGGAAGGCCAACTAAACCACAATCCAGATCCTCACTACTCTCAACTACACCACCTAGCCATATACACACATACGGAAGGTAACTCACCTAATCATGCCAGATTTATATGAAACTCAAGGAACACCATCCCCTCACTAGGATACACCTGTCCCTAAACTTCTACACTCAAAACCCTCACTCTAAACCCATCTGCGGAAAACGCATAGGATGACAGAGCAGAATTTTGAAAGTGTCCGAAATTGAAATTTATGAGTACCTATGCGTAGCTTATGTCGCCACGATTCTATAGACTACTAGCACGCAGAAAACAGACATCGTTTGATACACTTACGGCCACAAATAGCTCGTAGATGCGTCGGTGTGTGCGCTTCGTCTCGCGTGGAATGCTTGGCGTTGTCGCGTAGCTCTCCTCGAGCCTACAACAATGGTGCAGTCGGATCTCCAATGTGCTGAGCGAGCAGGGCGTAGCGAGAGGATGAAGCTCACACTCACTCTCTTTCTCTCTCACACACAGTAGACGGCAGCGCTCAAGTTTGATTATGATAAAAGTCTTCTTTACAAAATGACATAGGTACCTTATATACTAAGGCTACCTTAGGTTTAACCAAAAATGGGGTTGAAAGGGTCAAATGGCTTTGTATTTACAATCTGGAAGTGCCATTGCACCCCGGCTTCTGAAACTAAAATAACTACTCATTACAAATGACATTTATAGCCATAATCCGCAGCATTTCATAACTCGCAAAAGATACGACTTTGGTACGAAACTTGAGTTATGTTGTGTTGTTTACCCAGCGGTCAAAATTCCCCCCTTCCGCGTTCATGTCGTCCCCGACATGACCTGATCGTCAATGGCGATGTGGTTTTTGCTGTCGTTTTGTTGTTGGAAAGAAAGTATAGACTATAGCCTTTGCAGTAGCTTTTCTTGTTCGTCCAATTCGATGTACATAGTCTTCACATGATTTAGGAAAATCATAATTGATGACGAACTTTATGTCTTTCACATCCACGCTCCGAGCTGCAACATCTGTTTCTGTCATTATAGGTCTACTGCCATATCTAAATTCAAAAAGAATCCAATGTCGTTTAACTTGACTCTTATCATCATGGATAGAGAAAGCTTCATCCATCATTTGCTCCAGCAAATCTGTCAATTCGGAGTATTTGTGATTATCAGAAACAACTTCTACAATCTGTAGAATTGAGTGATTGGCTTTCTGATCTTGTGAGCCAATGACAACTTTGTAAGGATTTTGTCTTGTGATTACTCTTATGTCTGCTCTTTGTCATTGAAGACTTCTTGGTTCTTGAGTTATGTTGTGTTGTTGACCTTGCGGTCAACATTTTGCTGTTGTTTTGGCTTCATCTGTTGCACTGCTTGTAACTTTGTCGAACCACAACAAGAACTATGATCCATTAGAGCGGACATCTATCATCGTAACCATTTATCTTTTGAGATCCTCTAATTACTTTTATGTCTGCTCTTCTTCATCGGGGACTTCTTTGTTCCTGTGCAATCATGTTGTGAGTGTTGTCTGCAGCTTTGTCATTGTAGGACATTCTTCGACTCGCCATTGAGGAGAAATATGCTATGATCTGAAATTGGTGCTAAAACCTGGATGACCAAAGGGAAAAAACCCGGTGGGAAAAAAATGCCTTTAGTATACGCTCTTCTTGGAGTTGAGCAGTTGAACGTGAAGTACATGTTCATGAAAGGTGAGTGCTTGGGTGAAACACGGAAAGAGTGCCTGATGCAAGTGCCAATTATGGGACACTCTATATACATATGAGAAATTTGTCATCAAAATCATGCAATATGAAAGAAGGAGATGATGGGCGTTCGAGGAATAAATGTAGCACATGTGACATCAAAAGATGTCTCAATAGCTTCCACCTTTCCAAGAAGGGTTGTCGATGTTGAAGATTCTCCACTCGTATCTCACTGTGCTCAGTACGTGAGTGTCTTTTGGACTTTCTCCTTCACTTCACCAGACTTAAGTACTTAGACTTCGACTCTTTTGCTCACCTATACCAGCATGAGCGACACAACGTAAATATGCTCAACTCTTCCAGCTTGAGCAGTACTTAGAATAGCTAAAACTCTTAGAATACAGAGAATATTACTTGAAGCTTTGGGACTAACACCTCACTCATTTTGTGGTTTAGCTACTTGACTCTGACTTGTATGACTTGTCGACTGCATGTTGACACTGCTTTGTGACAAGTTCTTCGGCTGTTGTAGTGGCTGCTGAGACATACTTCTTGAAGTTTCATCATTTTCCTGTACCTTCTTCTCTTTGTAGTGCTCAGGTCTCTCGTCAGTCTTTTCTTCATGTGGATTATGGATTTTTTATTTTTTTCTTAATAATAAACAAAGAAAATATTAAAACAACTCAACAAAAGAAAAATCATTCAAATAGAAATCTAAATGCTATGTACACTATACACATGTCCCTAGGGGCTCATATATGGATTTTGTCCCCATACTCCTCTGTAACACTACTATGAGGGCATATACTCTAAATTTCGTCAAAAAATTATCACAATAAAATGCAAAAATTCAATGCATCTCACAAAACATTGCCCTCTAATAGTTATACTGTTAGGTCCGCATTCAGAATGCTTCCCCTCTTCCTATTTGGAGTCATCCTTTACGACAGGGTATCGCAAAGGGTATGTGTTGTGCTTGGGCAATTAAAAGTTGTGCCTATGCAGGCCTTGTAATGTAGCCCTATTATGCATACACAGTCAATGCATGGAAAAGATTTATGCTGTGCAAGATGTGGGTATAAGCAATTTGCTTATTGGCATTTGTTGGTGAGGCTTCCTATTCTAAGCAATGTAATGGTCTTTGAAGCTCCTTTATCGTTGCTTGATTGAAGCGACTTGCTCTCTTCTAACTGTACTGTAATTGTAGGAAGAATTGTAAGAATTCAAGCGGCGATACACTGACAACAGTTTTGTTGTTCTTCTTTGGGACCCATTTCTTTGCGATTATTGGTTGTTTTGTTGCTGGCTCTCGTTTGGGAACCCATACTTGCCCGTGCTTTGTTTGTGTTTGAAGAGACTTCTTTGGGATCCACCTTTTTGTTGTGTGAGTCGACACTGGTGTTTGCTTTAGTCCTTGTACGCTTGGTTGGGGACCAAATTTAGGCTTTGAATGTTGATACTGTGGTTGTTTTGGAATCCAAATGAATTCCTGACTTTTTTGTGCTTGAATCAACTTCTTTGGAGCCCAAACCTGAGTTGTGAAAGCTTGCGACTTTGTGATATTCTTACCCGTTCGTTCACGCTTTCCTTGTTTTTTTTTTGGTGTTGGATCTTGTGATTTGTCATTAGAGATCTTTGTCTTCTTGATCCATATCTGTTTTTGGCCGATCTGGCATTTTGGTATCCAAATTTGTCGAGCTTTTTGGCTTTGACTTGTTGTCCTGTTCTTTTGACCTGTCATGGTTGTTGCTGAAGGGGTTGGTGATAGTGATGGTTTGAGTTGATGATAAGGGATGTCGTAAGATTCATCACTATCGCTACTATCCTCAGCAAGGTTGACTTCTTGTACTTTCCCTTGATTTTTTGGCTCGTAGTGGAAAGTTACTGTCTGTTTGCTCGTGGGTGGTAGTTTCTTGGAGGACTTTTCTAGCCCATTGATTAGAGCATTGTTAGCTCGTTGCTCTGGTCGTATTCCTCCTAGCTGAGTCTTTGCCTCCTTATTAGGAGCCATGTATGAGGATGCTTGTGGTGGCTGTGTCTTCACCGAGGACTTCAGAATCCACTTTTGATGCACTTTATTCGTGTAGCGATGACATTGATTCCCGGGTCATTGATCTTCTTGAAGCTCAAAGTGTTCTACAGAGTCATAAAACTCGTCGTCTTCTTCATCTTTTGATTCTCCACATTTCTTTGTTTGCTCCTTATTTCGAGAGCTTGTTGATGTCTGGTTCTCTTCGTTTTCCTGGATTACACTCACTGCAAAATAAGGAACGACATCATAGCCATTTTCATCACAAAACTTTGTTGTGGGAGCATCCTCCACGGCGCACACGTCCAGAGTAGCCAAAATATCTTCCCACCCAAAAGGCTCTAACTCTTCTTTAGGAAATGGTTCTGGGATATAGTCCTTATCCTCTATAACCTGCTCTAGGATACATTCCTCACGTTTCAAGCTACCACATTGTGAAGCTCCACACATCCACAGTTCTTTAGGCTTACCTAACCAAGCTGGAAGTTCTGATCCTGCTACTGTGGCGGAATCAAACTCCTCAACCGGTGTTCTCGTCACATCCCTATAGCTATGGTCCCTCAAGTTTATCTTTGTGATGGTATATATGGTCACAACCCCAATCTTGGACCATTTTCAATTGTCGCATGAATGGTCTTCCCAGAATGATGTCATAGTTGTTCTTCTTGCCAAAGTCAACAACAGCAAAAGTGTGTTCATATTCAATGCCACAAGAAGTAACAAGTACTTTTTCTAGCAGTCCTATGGGCTTTTCCTTGTGTCCGTCTGCAAGTTGCAGGGTCATTCGTGTTTATATCAAGGCAGGTTTTCCCCATTTTTTCCAAACCTCTGTGGTTGCAATGGCCACACCAGCTCCACTGTCAAGGATTGCCATGGTTTTTACACCATTGAATTCCATAGAAAGGGTGGTGTTTCCATCTTCTCCCTCATAATACTCGCCTACCTTGTTTAATGGCACTGGCCTAGTATTTAGTTGAGGCATTTCAAGCTCTTTGATGCCTTCCTCGATTTGAGTCATTGGGGTTTTTACACCAAATTTCTCTAGACATTTACCCACATTAGCCCACATATTTGGTCTTATTCTGAGCAACTCGGCTAACATTAATGTACAGGTGGCTGGAGTAGATAGAATATCTACTAGCCCCTTTGAATCGATGGCTTTTTTGGGAGACAGTCTCTTTGATGGGACTGCAACCACATCTGACTTGGTCTCGTACTCTCCCATATAGGATGGTAGTGTTCTTAGTGAATGGGGTTGACTATCCATAGATTGTACAGATCCTTTGTCTCCCCAATACGATCGCACGTCTAGATTCATTTGAGATCCAGTCTCAAATTCCTCTATTGGTGGTAGAAACACTCCTCGTTCATCACCAGTCTTGTCTACTCATCTTCTTATGTCATCGGCTTCATTGGCCTCTCTGACTTGTTTCCACAATTCGACAAAACCATCTATCTCTTTACAATCCTCAGGTATAGCTTGGTGAAATCCCTCGGAAGAGTTATCCGTGGTATTCAATACTATCCCTGGTTCTATTGCTGGGTCTTTGAGGTTTGTTCTGTGCTCATGACTAGAATTTGGCTCTTTTAGTTCCTAGTTTGGTGGGATTACTTGTGTAGGCATGACGCAGATCACATCCTCAGGTTTTGCAACTGGTGGTTCTAGTAAAGATTGGGCTGTTTGAATCATTTTCCTGCACATTTCCAACCTTTGCTTTTCTAATTCCGCATAGGGATATGTCATCCACCTCTGTTCTTGGGTTTGGTTGTTTTTGAGCCTCCCATCATAGGCTTTCAAGAGGGCATCTAATGTCTCATTAACCTTCTCTACCAACACCGATCCTCCTGAACTAGCACTTCTCGATTTCTCATCCGTGGATGGTTCTTCTAGAGGTTTAACCATCTGTGTAAGAGAAGGTGCCTCCTTTTCCTCATGTTGTTTTATCTTCTCCTCAGATTCGGTAAGCTTCTCAGCTAGGGATTTTTGCTCTCGTTCCCTACGTGCTTTCATCCTAGTCTTTCTAGCTTTCCAACTATTTTGTTTGCTCTTGGTTTTCTCACTAGGTGCGTCTGTCTTTGGTCCATCATCTGTCTTTGGACTCGTGTCACTTTCCATGGTCTTTGTCTCTGGATTCTCATCGGCTTCCTTTTGAGCTTGCGCTCTCGTAACCACTTGAAGTGGTACGACATTTTCATTTTCTGAGCTACTAGGTAGCTGAACAATCCCTGATACATTTGTCGTGATTTTCCTGAGTTGGTTTGGTTTTTTTGGGCAATTGGGGATCAAGTGAGTGATGCCACACTCAAGACAATAGGCATTTACTTCAGTGATCTCCGTATGAGGACATTGTTTGACCAAGTGGTTGTCACGACTTTTGTGACAATCTGTCTCTGGTTGAGGAGATTCTTTCAGCATTTCCTCTTGGCTATAAGCAAGCTTTGACCTAGATAAGCCGCTATTTGCAATGAATCGCAATGTCCTTTCGTCCATTTCATACCTTCTTTCTTTCGACTAAAACCCAGGAGGTGGAGGTTGTACCGGCCTCACTACTCCATGTGTTTCTCTCACATTTTGTTGCTCCGAAGGGTAGTACTCACTTTGGTTGCTATACCACATTGTAGCTGGTACTGGCGTTGGTTTATTTGATGCTTCCATCATTGGCATGTATCTCATGTCTACCGTCATTCTAGCACTTGGAAGCGGAGGTTGTTGTCCTAAGACAGCTGTGGCCTTAAAACTCCTACCGGTCTTGGCACATTCCCCGTAATGTATCTAGGTGGAGTAGGTGCTTCTGGAACAGGTTGTACATACCTCTCCCTAGCATTTTCCATGCTATAATAGCACTCTTCCCCTGTCTGGTTCGTCCATTTTCTCTCAATTTCACACCACTTCGGCTCTCCCGAATCAGACCTTACAAGAGGAATCAACATCTCGACCAAGTCGTCGATAAGCTTTTCTTGATCAATAGGTGCCGTTGGCTTGGCAATGGACTCACTTATCTGTGAAACACTGTGCTGAGAGGATGTGTCATCTCCTTGACTCTTTAAGTCCTTTTCTTTGTATGCTTCACAGTTATCCACTAGATAAAGAGCTTCTTTGATCAACTCGTTTAGAGTCATCCTCCTTATCATATGCATATCCTTTTGAAGGCCCGCATGTCTCATTCCCTGGATAAAGATTAGCATCAATCGTGCTTGTGTAGGTAATTCCGCTCTCGGACAGAGCTTAACATATCTCTTGAGCCGTAATGATGCTTTGCGTACTGATTCATCCTCTTTCTGTTTGAATCTATGGATTTGTGAGACCGTCTGGGCTTAAGAGCTTTTGCTTGGTTCAAGTAGACTTAGTCCACTGTGTTCAAGTGCTTTGGTTAGGGAAAAGTCGAAACTATGTCCAAAACCACAACCGTTTCGTCACAATTCTCGCAAATTGTCGCTTTTAGACACCCCTAACTTGCGGATGAATTTTGAGGCCTTAAACGATGTTTTTTTCAAAGTTGAACTAAATGGTTGCTATAGCATACATTTAGTTCAAGTTTTGCCCTGAGATCTGTAGAGCCGCTCTCAAGCTACGTTTTGATATAAAAACTTTTCCGATCCGATACCGTTTGTGAAAGTTATGGCCAAAATAGTGAAATGCAGTTTAGACTGGTCAAAATGAGTCCAAATTCAATTTTGGAAGAAGATTTGGGATCTCTGTGACTCTGTGAACACTTCTGTATGGTCAAAAGTACAGTTGGACCCTAAATCTGGCCTGGAGACATCCTACGCGTAGGATGTCTATATGCTCAGAATTTAACAAAATTTGGTCCAGAGACTCCCCTTGAGTCCAACAACACAATGGTATGCTCAGAATTTCAATTGGACCTAAAAATGGCCTTGAGACATCCTATGTGTAGGATGTCTTTTTGCTCAGAATGACTTGAAATTTTCACCCCAGCTTCTCCTTGATGTGCTGATTACAGTGGTGTGCTCATAGGTTGGTTTGGAGTCCTAAATCAAGCTTGAGACATCCTACGCGTAGGATGTCTTTTTGCTCTGTTTCAGCTCAAACTTGCACTGTAGCTTCCCCTTGATGTGTTAAACTCACAGCTATTTTTACTTTTTGATTCTGACACCTATAGATTGGTCAAATGATCAAGAACCTGTTCCAAAATCCTGATGTCTGTTTTAATGAATTCCCAAGTCAACTCAACTCCAAATTGGACCAAAATTGACTAGGAGGCTTGCCTAAGGCTATATGACAGCATGGTATGATCAAAGTAGAATTTTGGTCTCAAAATCATGCAGGAGACATCCTACGCGTAGGATGTCTTTTTGCTCAGAATGAACCCAAATTTGAACTACAGACTCTCCTTAAGGTGCTGATCACTCTGGTATGCTCAAAATTAAGTTTGGAGTGCAAAATCACACATATGACATCCTACGCGTAGGATGTCTTTTTGGCCTGTTTGACCCCAGACTTGACCCAAAGCTTCCCCTTGATGTTAGCAACCCAGTGGTATGCTCAGATTTGAATTTGGATGTCAAAAGACCCCAAAACTAGCTATCCTTGCTTTTTCAGTCAAAAGTACTAGAGTCTGTTCAATCTTCCTTTCACTTACCCAAATGAGATGAAATTTATCACATGTACTCAATACAACATTTAGATCATGCTCCTGCAACCATCCTATGGTTTTGGTCTTGGAATAATGCCTTGGCACAATTTGGGTAGCATGTCTGGCAATTTCAGTCTATCTGGCTTTATCCTGTCAAGATATGGTCAAGTTCCCCTTTCCAGGTGAAAATAGGGTAAAACCTACCTTCTGAACACACTGGTCAACTCAGAATTTCAAAAAAATGCCCAGATCACCCTGTAAACATCCTACGCGTAGGATGTTTACTGCTAATTTTTTCAGACTGAAGTGTCCTTGATGCTTCCTTATGCTCTCAGCAAGTGCAAGTATGCTTCACAATTGCAAAAACATGCAACAATCACTCAATTTAATTCTTTTCTGAAATTTTACGTTTTCTGACTCCGCCTTTTGGCTTTTGGTCAACAAAAATAGGGAAAAACACTCAAGTCAATATGTTACTAGGGTAAAACCTACCCTCTGAACACACTAGTGCAGTCAAAATTTTCAAATTTGGTCTCCAGAACCCCCTTGAGACATCCTACGCGTAGGATGTCTATGTTTACAGAATTGCAGGTTTTCTTCACAGAACCCTTGCATATGCTCTTTTATATACACAACATCAGTCAGTCATACAAAAATATCCACAAAAGCTTGTTTAATGCATTTTTATCCTCAAAAGCACACTTTTCCGTGATTTCAAATGCAATCAAGCACTTTAGCAAATAATTCAGTGATGAATAGCTCTAGATCAGAATCGGATCACTTACCTAAAGCTACTCCTACAAATCATATAGGGTTTTGCATCTATGAGTAGAAAAACGCTTCACTGTCACACACGGACTAGTAAACGCTTTTATCACCTCACAAATCACTCAACCACCAACAACTACTCTAATCCACAGATCCTAACTAAACATATCTAGTCGCAAACCCTCGGCAAGACACACGCTTCCTGGCTATCCACTTGATCACGGAATATCCTCTTCCGGATCCACTCAAGAAAAATGCTTTCTTTAGCCGAAACTAAATCAAACAACCATCACACGAGTGTTAGTAGGAAACCTACTTAGGTCCTTGTGTCCCCGGTAGCGGCGCCAATGTTGGACAGGAAGTCTCACACACCCATGAAGTGCATGCAAACACTACCTAGATCAACATAATGTCAATCGAGGACACAGATGACACGATAGGCACACGGAGGAAATCTCTTTAGCTTGTCAAGCTGAGACCATCCTACACATACAACACTCTGGAAGACCAACTAAACCACAATCCAGATCCTCATTGCTCTCAACTACACCACCTAGCCACATACACACATATGGAAGGTAACTCACCTAATCATGCCAGATTCATATGAAACTTAAGGAACACCATCCCCTCACTAGGATACACTTGTCCCTAAGCTTCTACACTCAAAACCCTCACTCTAAACCCGTATGCGAAAAACGCGTAGGATGACAGAGCAAAATTTTGAAAGTGCCCGAAACTGAAATTTATGAGTACCTATGCGTAGCTTATGTCGCCACGATTCTATAGACTACTAGCACACAGAAAACAGACATCGCTTGATACACTTACGGCCACAAATAGCTCGTAGATGCGTCGGCGTGTGCGCTTCGTCTCACGTGGAATGCTTGGCGTTGTCGCGTAGCTCTCCTCGAGCCTACAACAATGGTGCAGTCGGATCTCCAATGTGTTGAGCGAGCGGGGTGTAGCGAGAGGATGAAGCTCACACTCACTCTCTTTCTCTCTCACACACAGTAGACGGCAGCGCTCAAGTTTGATTATGATAAAAGTCTTCTTTACAAAATGACCTAGGTACCTTATATACTAAGGCTACCTTAGGTTTAACCAAAAATGGGGTTGAAAGGGTCAAATGGCTTTGTATTTACAATCTGGAAGTGCCATTGCACCCCGGCTTCTGAAACTAAAATAACTACTCATTACAAATGACATTTATAGCCATAATCTGTAGCATTTCATAACTCGCAAAAGATACGACTTTGGTACGAAACTTGAGTTATGTTGTGTTGTTGACCCAGCGGTCAACAAGCAACAACCCATATAGTTAAGATATCAGGAGAGAAGCTACTTCCTTTTTTTCTTCTTTGTAACATGACTAGTATTGATAGAAGACTTAGTAGCATCAACACGGTGGCTAAGAAGATCTATCTTTTGTACCTTATTGGCTTCGACTAGGCTATTGGGATGATGCATTTCGTCAGCCGACAAGACCTCATGCAAGGACTCTTCTAGCTTATTCTTTTCCTCCTGCTCTTCAGCCAAAGGATGACAAACATCCTCAAGTATTGCATCCTTAGCTCCATCCCGATCATTTATATCCTCCTCCGACATGGTTGTATTCGTAGCCATAGGTTCTAAACCTTTTAGCCATGAGTGGACTCTTTTGAGCACACCGCATAAACTAAGTTCTCACTAGGTCATTCTTTATGCAAAAACTCTCCAAACTAAGCTTGAAAACTTAATGCGATATATATGCCATAGGTTCAAATTTCTAAACTTGTATCCTTTTGTTTTTACTTTTAGTTCTAAAAACAAAGCTCATGCAAATATGTGCATGGCATTCATCTCTTGGAAAATACGGGCCGTAAAGAATTTGTAGTAATCTTGTTTTTTGCCATGCTCACATTTGTGAGTGGAGAGAAATTATATTAACTCGAAAAGAATACAAGTGCCTTGAGGTCTAGACAATTTCATGCAAGCCAAGAGTCCAGCCATTCCTAGCCATTCCTGTAATCAAAACATGGGTGCTACGACATGTCTAGGCAACTCAGTGCATGGTGGCACTCTATATCTCTGCATGTTGTCCCTCTCTTAGCTCCTGCTACATGGATGAGCTCAGTGCTGAGACGCACAACATCATCAAATTGAGCCACAACAAGTTTGGCCTAAACACTCGAAGATTCGTAGACTTTGAGACTTGATTAAGGTAGCAAAATCTAGTGATTTGGGTGCACACCAGAACGGTCTGGTTTTGAAAGATACGCCCTCCTAGGATTAGGTCATTTGTAAAGAAGATAATCTTCCAAGCCTTCCTTACCCATTGCAAATTTTGGCAGCTAGTTTCCATGAGAGCGGGCACTTACTGAACATATATAGGGGGTTCTCAAAAGCCGCTTTGCACCTAGAGCAAGTGTCAGTGTCGATCCCTCTAACACACACCTTATATCCCAATAGGCATGTCTCCCTACAACACCTTATAGCTAGTTTCCATGAGAGCGGGCACTTGCTGAACAGATATAGGGGGTTCTCAAAAGCTGCTTGGCACCTAGAGCAAGTGTCAGTGTCGATCCCTCTAACACACACCTTATATCCCAATAGGCATGTCTCCCTACAACACCTTCCAGATAAAACACTTCATGTATTTGGGCCATTTGCTCTCACATATGGCCTTAGCGTTTCTTTGCCACCGTTCTTCTGACCACTATTGCATATTTTTGTTGAGTGGGAAAAACCAATCGGCTTTGTATACCAGCTCACTGTAGATATCCTTGGTATTTGGGAGAGAGAACCCATCGGGCGCCAATATTTTAGCAGCGAATTACAACAAACCAATTTGGGAATACGTTTAACTAGCCCCTTTTCTAGGATGGCATGCAAATGTCCCTTCTAGAGAGCCCTCATTGCTATCTTCACTAGTGGGATTTTAAGATCTTCCCAAAATTCTTTGAAGAATTCAACTCTAAGTCCGTCCCACCCATGGGATTTTTCCTTTTACATAGCCTATGCAAGGCATACCAACATTTGTCGGTTGAGATTGACCTCTCCAATGCTTTCACTTCATCAAGAAGCACCCCACACTTAACAGTACCAAGCAGTTGGGCTTGCGAAGCAAACATGGGATTGGCCAATAATTTGACTTAAATGGTCAAGCATGAGTTTGGCCATGTCGTTTTGGTCTCTTATAACGTTCCCCTTCTCATCAGTGATTGTTGTAATAGAATCCCTTCTTCTTTTGACATTAAGAGCTCTAAAGAAATGAGCGTGGTTGGCCTAGTTAGGCTTTAGGGCAAGCTGAAATCCCCCATGATACACCGGTCTCCTTCCAAACGTTGATCCCTCAGATCCACCCGAGTTTGGTGTAATGGAATTGATATTTTATTATCTAGTGCAGCAATAGGTAGAAAAAGCTTAACCGAGAAAACGCCTATGTGAACAAATTTATATTTTATGTACATTTTATTTAAGTGCACTTTATGAGCTTTGTCCATCAATGACCGGCCGACCAGTTTGTACTCACTTTGATCATTTAAGAAATCTATAAGTAAATACGTGAAAGAGGAAAATGGTCACTTTTGCATGGGGGGAGATTGCACCCAGTGCCTATGTCTATTCTTCTTTCCAGTCCTCTCTTCTCTTTTGTCATGCCGGTGTAGCACTCCGCTCTAGAAGGTGCACCTACATGTGCTCTCTCGTTCTATGTCTCTCGCTATTCGTGTATAGCTCGATTATCCGCTTGTGGGATTGCCAGGTACGATGATCAATTAGTCGGTTTATACTTTGTATTGTGTTAGTTTTTGTATTTTGCAGGCCTTCTACGTGCTCTATTTGTAGCAGTGGTATCAGAGCATGGCTACGCTCTTGGCTACGCAATAATTATATGAAAACGATAAATCTCGTGAATGAGCAATCAAAGCTAAGTATTGCTCATTTTATTTATTTTTTTACTCTCTTGAAATCTTGAAATAAGGTATCCTCCTTTCATGGATTGTTTATGCTTAACTCATTTATCCTTGATTGATTCGAGAGAGATTTGTCATTAGATATAACTCTTTGAAGTGTATAATAGAGAAATTAAGCGCTTATAGTGGATGCATGCTAGAAATAACTTTAATCAAGTAGATATATGAATTAACACGTGAAATTTTATACCAGTCGGATAAAAGATACATGGATTGCCATAGTCGCTAGAAAGTCATAAGAGGGAGAAGCTTTTGACGAATGCAAAGATACCAATAAGAAGTAGAGGAGTTGTAAAGGGCAAAGAGTAAGTAAGAAGAAGAATCATATAAATTTTTTAATTTTTTTTTCCCATTGTCGAAGGAACTATCCGACATAGTTGTGCATAGTGCTAAAGGTGACAGTACTGTCGGTGGAACCACCTCATAGGCGGGCTAATTTTTAATATAATCCACTATCTCCTTTCCCTATATCTCCTCTTGTTCATCATCATCATCATCGCCATTGCAATGGTCATCACCATCACCACCATCTGAAGACCCAGCTTGTCACCTGGTCACCAGCCCGAGACACACGGCACACCAACTAGTCGGTACACACTGTAAAAGCATGCGCTGTCCTAATTAGCTGTGATGAACAATCTCGGTCAAACATCAGCATGCATAAGCTATTACTGTGAATGCATGCAAAGGAATGAAAACAGAGGTCCTCCCTCTCTCACTATCTCCTATGTTACGCAGCTTTCTATCTCTCTGGCGTGAGCCCCCATCCCTTCAGCTTTTTCTCTCTCTCCTCTCGTCTTCAACCACTTCTCACCAGGTGGACGGCCAGGAATTTCTTCAGGACCCCAATCACTTCATGGCGGCCTCACACGATTGCACTACTAGTATTGGGGTATTATTTATTTTCCTGCTTTATTCCGGCTCCAACTATTGCAAGTCACCCACCCATATAGACACGACCCAACCGTCGGAGTCTAACTGACTGTGTGTGTGTGTGTGTATGTGGTATGCTAGACGGGTGCGCACAGCTCCATACACCCACTTGGAGCTACTCACCACCATCCATACACCCTTCCCTCTCTCTTTCTCACTCTCTCCTCCACCAGCCACCATGCAGCGTTGAGGCCATGGTCGCATGCTCAGTAACATACCACAATAGAAATCACCACCCTCTCTCATACCACAAGCCAATGGATTCGGTTTTCCCCTCTCTTCCTTTCTCTCTTTCTCTCTCTACATTAGCCGCTCCAAGCTCTACGTCTCTCTCCCTCTCCCAGTACACTACCTACAGAGGCGGAAATTGACGTAGCTCTTCAGTGACTTAGAGCCCTAATCTCTCTTTTTTCTCTCTCTCTCTCCCCCAATAAGACTACGTATAGTGACGGAATTTGACGACGCTCTGTAGTGACCGCAGCAATACTTTCTCTGAAGATGCCTGAGGCAGGGCATTGGCGATGCTGATGAACATTTTCTTTTTTTCACTTTCCTTCATTTTATTTTGTACCCTAACGTTGTATTAGATCCATAAGGCTTGTATCAGTTGGTCCCATAGGCCTTTGGAAGACTACATTTCATCTCTTACCCCTCCCAATTTGACTCCTTACCCCGGTAGACATTGAGGAAGCTCTTCATCGACTGGTACAATACCTTTTCAACCAACATCAGATGCCGGCCATCCTCGTACAGTGACGACGACCATCCTCGTACAGTGAAAACGATGATGACAATTTTAGTCTACTTTAGTACTCAGACATTGTATTACATCCATAAGGATTAACTCACTTTGTTTTCAAAGCTAATTTTGACATTTTAACAATGGTTATTATGACATTTTGTTTCATTTCTCTCTCTTTCTCTCTCTCTCTCTCTCTCTCTCTCTCCAACCCCCTATTGTTATGTTTTGGTAATTGACATTAATAATGTTATATTTTTGACATTAGAGAACACGTATCTACCTGGTACCTGAACAACACAAAAGAAATGGATCATATATAATTTGGACACAGTGACTAGTGTTATACACTAACCATACTTAGAATTGAAGCTTATCCCAAGCAACTTTAGCTGAACGTGGTTGACATCAATTTTTTAATGTAGCTTTCAACATTACAAGAGGTTGTGTGCTCTTGTGACGCTTTTAGCGACGGAAATACATTGGGTTTTTATAACCCCCGGTGTCGCTAAGAGTGTCACTAACAACGTCGATATGGGAACGTCGCTATAAGCGTCGTGATAAGAGTCCCTATAAGCGTCGCTATAATCGTCGCTATAAAGCGACGCCTATAGCGACGATTATAGCGACGTTTGCAGGCCATCTATAGCGACGTTTATAGCGACGCTGCAGAGCCTTATATAGCGACGTTCATAGCGACACCTGAGAGGAAAATTTTTTGGTGACAGCACCCATCAACCATATTGAATGTTTCATTAATTGATTCATCTTTGAAAAAAAAAGCAAAGGTAGATATAGACCCAAAATAGTCACCCACAAGACAATATAACCATTAACTCCATCATCCATTGTACGTATTGTTTGCAAAATAAAGATACAAAACTGACAAGCGTGAATTGATGAAAGTAAATCAATGACAATTGTACACATACGCAAAATCACTTGATTGTTAAACTTTGCAAATGTGATAGTTACAAACCATTGTCATTATTGAAAAAATATACATGGTTTTCAAAAAGACGTACAAAAGTCGTCTCATGATACATAAGCTATGACAGAAAGAAACTAATGCTATCTAGCTACGACTAAACTGACGTCGTCTAATCAGACGTATCATCGCGTCCAAGTAGTGTATCTGTCGGATTCTGAAAAAAAAAACAATAAGAAAACTTTTTGCAAGTATAAACATATAGCGACTTTTATAAAACAATACAACAAATAGAAAAGAGTAAACCCTAATACTAACCATGCCGCCGCGAGAACTCAGAATGTCCATCAGGGCGTTTAAGCCCTTCCTGCCTGCATACTCGCGCTCGTACGGTGTGGGATCACGTACTGTCATCGACCACTATCAAAACATACAAAGAATCCATTATGTTAGAATTTAAAAATTCATAAACCCTAAACTATCAAACATAGAGAACAATACAAAAGCACTTACAAAATCGACCTCAAATGATATCCACCCGCTGCTCCCCAAGTGGTGCGAGCTCCCTGCCTTTACTCGCACTCTGGTTGCCTCCTTTTGTTGCTTCCACTTGTTGGGATTCTCGCGTGCTGCTTTTTTCGCATTCTTCCAATCTTCTTTGGCAATCCAATCTGGTCTGTTCCACCCATGCTTGATTGCTTTTTGCACTTCGGAACGCTTGTTCTTGTAGTATTCGCGCATTCGAACCTTCATCACATCTTCATTGAAGCGCTCATCCCATGTTGGAACGAGAAACTCGTCATGAAGAATGCTAATGACTCTATCTTTTAAATCATTCGGTACTTCACTCCAACTGTTTAGGATGTAGTGTCTAAACACCTTAGAGCAAAGACCGAGCATGCGTGAAATCACCTTCTTGCCTTCATCATCCAAGATGATGCCGTTGCTGAAGTCAGCGGAGTAAGGCAAGCCCTCTCGCCGCTGACGCGTGAACCTGGGTGTCCCGGTAGGGGTCTCTAGCGGCGTGTCGACGGGGGTACGAACGTCAGGTGTCTCCATTGGAGTCTGCTCTAACTATGCTTGTGCAGAAATCCTCGGTGGCTCTGTTCCCAAAAAGCCGTCTTGTAACACATGATTCTCTGGAAGATACGCTTGATGACCTTCGTAGATTTTCTTCTTCAATGAAGGCGCCCTACATGCATTCAGTTTAAGTCCACATGTGACACATGCTATATATCCGCTTGTTTGAAGCCCTGCATGTATACACATGATAATAGATCATCTTGAGAAAAACCAAGATTTACAGTGTCTTAGTGAGGAGTGTGAATAGATCACCTGAGCATTCTGTTAGTCCGGGATAGTCATGCATGGTCCACATTACTAGAATGCCTCTGATCAAAGCATTCTGTCGACCTGTGTGTCGGCTCATATCCACCACTTCTATGCCAATCCACAATTGTTGTAGCTCTTCCAATAGTGGACGAAGATACACATCTATATTCTTCACTTTATATCACCCCGGCACAATCAAGCTTAGCCATAGGTGCCCCTTCTTCGTAGTCAACCATGGGGGAATGTTGTAGTTGACGATGACAACGGGCCATACACTATAAGATGTTGATCTTTGACCAAATGGATTTACGCCATCCATAGCCAGGCCTAAGCGCAAATTTCGAGCTTCCCTGGAAAAATCCGACCATGTTCCATCTATATGTTTCCAAGCTGCGCAATCTGCAGGAATCTGTAGCACACCATCCGAAGATTTATTCTCCTCATGCCATGATGATAGGGCGGCCATGGACTTACATTCGAAGAAATGCTTGATGCGAGGAAGCAGATGAAAATGTCGCAAAACCTTTTGCAGAATTTTTGTTCCATGGAGATCTACTCAATATCTCTCGGAATCACATTTCAGACACTTCTCCATGTCTATGTATTCCCCTCTAAAAAGAATACAGTCATTAGGACAAGCGTGGATCGAATTGTAATCCATCCCCAAGTTTCGCAAAATCTTTCTTGCTTCCTCTTGGGAATCTGGCATCACATTATCAGCTGGTAGTATGTGCTCTTTGAGCAGCAATCTACACAACATAAAAATATGGTACAATTCTGTAAAAATCTATCAGATCATTATACATTTAGAGTTTTATTAAACTAAACTAATTGTAATAGATCACCTGAAAAACACTGTGACGCTAGTGTCACTCCATCCAAACTTTGCCTGCATGTTGAGAAGAACGAGGAGTGCTTTCAATCTAGACACACATGCTCCATTATACAATGGTATATCGGCTTCACTATTCATATCATCATATATAAGCCTTTCTGAATCCATGATCGTCTCGATCATTTCATCAATCTCGGGCTCAAACATTGCCTCGTTGGGAATGTGGTCAGTGTAATCATCCCCCGAGCTGTCAGAGGTTACCATCTTGTGGCCTCACATATGCTGCTTGACCAAAGCACCTGCGAACACGTCTATTGGGTTGCAAGATTGCTGCCTGTTGGCGAACGTCAGAGTCCGACGAGTTATAATTGGCAACAACTCGATCTATAATAGATGGATCGAACTCGCCAAATTCGCGAACATGAAAGAAACACGTCTTGTCCGTCGCACAGCATGCTTGCAATGATTACAAGGACATAAGATCCTCGTTGAGAGATAGGTGTTTCGGTTGGACGGCCCCACATCCTCGTCACTACTCATAATGAGGATAAAAATCTTATAATGTGGACAACAAATTTAATCTTTTATTGGCATTCTTCGTCTTTTATCTCTCTCTCTCTCTCTCTCTCTCTCTCTCTCTCTCTCTCTCTCTCTCTCTCTCTCTCTCTCTCTCTCTCTCTCTTTGTTCACACTGTAAACGACCTCACATTCTCTAGTCATGTCCAATCTCCGCACACCTCAGTCTAGAGGTGCACGGAGATCAGAACCACCGGGTTATAATCTCGTCTTTATTGGTCAATGCCTATATTTGTGGGTACAAGAAATCTACACACCCACGTCTACATGATACTGCATGTAGTGGACAAAACCCCTTTGCCTCTTCTCTAGCTGTAGCATTTTACAGCATCTTAACATCTTTTCACAGTAGATCTTTTCACTGTTCGTCTAACTCTAATTTTTTTACCGTAATCTCGATGATAGACTCTAAAATAAAAACTCAATCCAAAATCTTATCTTAAATCTAACTTAATTGAACATGTGGTGATTCGCTCCATTGAAGGGTAAAAGACATACCATTGGGGCTACTAGCTGTGTAGATGTGAATGGCCTCAAATATACTAATACTTCAATGCAAGAGTTTAATACTCTCACCTCTCCACCCCGTTGATCCATGACGCAGGTGATGGGACAAAATCCTCCTCAAAGCTGGCCCAGCCGCCACTGCCCAGGTGATGGGATAATCCCGTCTTGATGCAAACTCTTGCTGCATCACTTTGCTACCACCGCCTATCTGGATTGGTCGTCCTCTTCTCCCTGATACCCCTCCACTCCTCTCCTCATGTAGTCGCGCATGCGTCTGCTCATCCAAGCATTGTCTCTGGTATCAAGGAGAAGAGGACGACCAATCCAGACAGGTGGTGGCAGCAAAGTGACGCAGCTAGAGTTTACATCAAGACGGGATTATCCCTGATGCAACATCGCAATAAGATAATCCTTAAAGGCTTTATCCTAATCCCTCCAAGAGACCATGACAGACTACAGTGTGTCAAAAAATCTGTTTACACAACTGTTGTATGCGGCCCATCACTTGCTTCCCCTAAGGGATCATAATGGTCTCATTGGACATACGATTGATGAGGTAGGCGTATCACTTTGGAACGTCCCTCCCGTGAACTATAGCAACCTTGTCCAATGAATGCTCATCATCCAGGCCTCTAGGTGACCCCGACGCAGTGTTCGAGTCACCCCGGTCCTAAGCATCTCCGACGCAGTGGCCGAGACACCGGCCACTCTCAAACGCGTAGGTAGTGGGTGTACTCAAAATAAACCTAAATCTAATTTAATCTAACTTAAATAAACTTAAACCTAATCTAACGTAAATCTAAATCTAACCTTATCTTAAACGATAAAAAGAGAAAAATGTTATAACCTTTCTAACACCCAAGTGTGGTAGATTGGTTATGCCATTTCCCTCTTCAATAACAGGTAAATAACGTAAATAAACCTAAATCTAATCTAATGTAACGTAAATCTAAATCTAACATAAATAAACCTAAATCTAATATAATATAACGTAAATCTAAATCTAATGTAAATAAACCTAAATCTAATCAAACGTAAATCTAACTAAAAATAAACCTAAATCTAATCTAATTTAACTTAAATAAACCTAAATCTAATTTAACGTAAGTCTACATATAAGCTAATCTTTAACGTCTTTTGGGATAGTTTCCTACGACGTTAAAACTCTCTTCTTCTCGTGTGTGTGTGGGTGTGTGTGTGCCAATAAAAAGAGAAAAATGGTATAATCTTTCTATCACCCAAGTGTGGTAGATTGGTTATGCCATTTCCCTCTTGAATAACAGGTCTTGAGTTCAACTTCTCATCGGCTAGATCTTTAGGTCTCTTGAATTAGTTTCCTACGACGTTAAATTAAACTCTCTTCTTCTCGGGTGTGTGTGTGTGTGGGTGTGTGTGCATGCCAATAAAAGGAGAAAAATGGTATAAATTTTCTATCACCCACGTGTGATAGATTGGTTATGCCATTTCTCTCATGAATAACAGGTCTTGAGTTCAACTCCTATCGACTAGATCTTTAAGGTCTCTTGGGATAGTTTCCTACGATGTTAAGACTCTCTTATTCTTCTTCTTCTTCTTCTTCTCTCTCTCTCTATCTCTCTTTGTTTTATATCTTTCTCTTTCTCTCTCTCTCTCTATCTCTTTTCCTCTCTCAATGCGTGTGTGCATTCTTTGTTTATGCATGTGTATGTGCGTTTTTGGTTTATGCATGCTCTCTCTCTCTCTCTCTCTCTCTCTCTCTCTCTTTTCCTCTCTCAATGTGTGTGTGCATTCTTTGTTTATGCATGTGTGTGTGCGTTTTTTGTTTATGCATGTGCTCTCTCTCTCTCTCTCTCTCTCTCTCTCTCTCAAAAATGCAATGTGTGTGTGTGAGAGAGAGAGAGAGAGAGGGAGAGAGAAAGAGGGGAAGGGAACATGACAGTGAGGAGAGGGAAGGAAAATACCTGGCTCTCCTTCCTCTCCTCGTGTGTGTGTGTGTGTGTGTGTGTGTGTGTGGAGACAAGAGAGAGAGAGAGAGAGAGAGAGAGAGAGAGAGAGAGAGAGAGAGAGAGAGTGCGCGTTACCTTGCTTGCTTGAGTGCGTGCCGAAAACTCAGATATGAGATCTGAGTTTTCGGACGCTCTCGGTTATTTTTTTTACCCCTAACGGCATTGCTATAGGCGTCGCTAAGTTACTTGTAACTTAGCGATGCTCATAGCGACGCCTATAGCAACGCCGTGGTTTTTCACATTTGAGCGTCGCACTGCGAGCGTCGCTAATATTAAGTACCTCTTGTAGTGCAACCAAAATCAGGTGCTTCAAAACTGCCTGAGCACAAGTGGACCTGCAACAACTCATAAACTCGATAAGTTCTTGCTATTGGTATTAAAATGTTCATAATTGTTTTCTATGTTTATTTAGCATTCTTTTCAAATGAATCCACCTAGCTTTTGATTACAAAAATTATTTGTGCATTATATTTCTACTTTTAATGCCAATTGTAAGCAGATATATCACACATTCATATCGACTTCTAATTGTCAACATGGCATGTCCATTGTATGTCTATCAATATGATTGTTCACATTTAGTACCAATTCTCTCAAGAATTATCACTTTTAAAATCAATAGACTCATGATATTCCGGCTTTTGGCCACTTTACGTGGCACTTCTATGGATTTTAATGAATCATATGTTGGGAAACACTTATTGGTGGGTACTTACCTCTACACCAGAATTTGATACCAACAACTTTTGGAACACTACTTGTAGCCTATCCAAACAAATATACATTGAGCTTATAAGTACCTCTTTGTTACGAGACCAATACCCACTAATTTTTCCAGCTTTGTAAACCACTTTGCAAATTTATATAACATCTTTATTATGTGTTTATCTGTACTGAAATTTGTATGTTTCAATCCCAACTTTGTATCAACTTTATCATAAATAGTTTTTTTAGATTATTGTTGAATTTAACACGAAATCATTTTTAGTGCTTCCTTTTTGAGAAAAACGTTTTGTAGATAAAGCTAAATACAATGTTATCATATCAAGCTCCAGGTATGATATTTCTTAATGCAGTCTGATAATACCCCTCTTTTAAAAATCATTTCAATTATCCCTGATAAGTATGATCTATTTATGTATTTTTAGACCTAAATGTAACATTATCTAATTCACCACAAGTGCTTATTCCATCTCTTCTCTTATCTTGGCCCCTCCAAATTCCCCTACCCTTCACAACATCTCCTTACACTAGAATCCTCTAGTTTAATAATGGTTTGATAAATTAATGTTTATTATATTTAATTTATCTTATGTGAGTCTTTTTTGAAGATATTCTCACAACCCTATAGATACCCAACAAACTTTGTAGCAGGCTAGAATTCTTCGAGATACTTTTAAGAAGACTAAACTTCCTTACTTGTTTACATTATGTTGCAATATCCATTTTTTTTAATGTCATGGATTCTACTTTTGTTGATTGGAATCTTTACTGAGATGACTTGTCATACCACTACTTACATGAGCTTAGTTGGTGTGCAATGATCGCGAACATTTGGTCATGCTTCCACATTCCAGTCTATTCCAATTTCATATCAAATAGATAATTTATTTTTCACTTTTTATGCCATGTTTAGTCCATTAGTCACATGCACACAGATTCGCCAATTTTGGCAGTGTGTCAATGATCATCCTAGTGTAGATTCACTGATTTAGGTAGGACCACTTGTCCGTGCAGATTCGTCGATTAAGAGAGCACGCGTGTAGATTCACTGTTCGCCAATTTAGGCAGTGTGTCAATGCTCATCCTAGTGTAGATTCACCGCTTTAGGTAGGACCAGCTGTCCGTGCAAATTCGTCGATTAAGGCAGCACAACAACAAACTAGAGATTCACGATTTTTAAAACAAAACTCAATGCAGATTTGCTGGTTTATGCAGCATTAGTGCAAATTCACCGATTTAAGCAGCATGTTTCATTGGTGTAGACTCACCGGTTGAGGCAACACCAATCAAAAAATCATGCTGTAATGGCTGGCCACCATTGTCCTTAGTATGATTCTGTTACCCAGGTATATGTTGACAAATATTTGGATTTGGATTTGGAATGGGTGTTTGATGATTTCTTATCGCGATAGTATTTATGAAGTTAAACTTGAGATTGATGAGCATTGATGTATTCAATGATAAGTGTGACCAATGATATCCTGAATCATCAGGGTATGACATATACTGCTTATTCTAGTGGTATGGGACATTAGAATACAGAGTATGTGGATGATGGCAGGCATACTCAATGTTGTTTACTTTCATTTTTTTATTTTACTTTCTAGTGGTATTCTAGTGGTATGGGACACTAGAATATAGAGTATGTGGATGATGGCAGGCATACGCAATGTTGTTTACTTTCATTTTTTTTTTAACTATGTGATATTTTTGACACAAAATACTAACTACTGTTTTTGACAAGTATGGTTTGCAGATTCTTATCTTTGCAAGAACTAAGGGCAGTTGCTTTCTAGCAGAGAGGTATGTAATGGAATTGATATTTTATTATCTAGTGCAGCTGACAGGTAGAAAAGACTTAATCGAGCAAAGGCCTATGTGAACATATATAAATTTTATTATTCAAGTGCTCTTTATGAGCTTTGGCCATCTATGACCGGCCGGCCAGTTTGTACTCACTTTGAGCATTCAAGAAATCTATAAGTAAATGTGTGCAAGAGGAAACCCCTAAAAGCCAAGCATGCATCAATTAAGAGCATAGCCACATTATTCCTATGGAACCTATAAAGCTTCACACATGTTACCCATTCCCTAAACATGCTACACACTTAATGGCCACATGCCACTTGTCGTAGCTCACATTACCCTTGCAATTTCCACTTGTGGTCCATATCCACCCAATTAATGATTTCACTTCTCAACTTGGAGCCTATAAATGGCCATATCCAAATCTTGTAATCTCCTCTCCAATTCTAATCAATCAAGCAATAAATTTTTATATTGTGTATTGAGCTCACTCTCTAAGTCTATTCCTCCTTATCTTTTTTTTTTGGTGCCAATTTTTAAGCTAGTGGCAGCCCACTTATTAAGTTCGTGGCCGCCCTATTATGAACCTATGAAAATGCTATAAGCTAAAGACAATGTTTGTACAATCATAACCTAGGCATCTAAGGTGGATCACTTTCAGACCTGTACCCACATTAATAACCATGCTCTCTAGAGGAGGCTTACATACATCCCAACAGATGCACGCTTTATTTGTCGTGGTCCCCATCTTTTTGTGTATTGGTACAAACAAAGGAATACCCAAGGTACTTGCAAGGTCTGTGAGATTATCCCACAACTAGATCAGTAAGTTAACAAAGTCTAAATCTTATTGTGGTAATCTTATTCATGTGGCAAGTCAAAGTTCCTATTTTTGGTTTGCAAAAGGCCATAGGGAGTGGTGGAGCAAAGGATGCCATTTTTTAATGTTGATGCAAGTCTTTGATATAGAGCTTTCCAATGGTAAACACATATCCTCCTTGGTTGAAAGAAAAATTTTATACAGATTAAATCTTTCTTTTATACTATAGATCAGTCTTTCCATTATTGTAACTTGGCCCCTTAAAGTAGATGCCCACGATTTTGAAAACTAAGTTCATTAGTGGGAATATCATAGGATTACAAGGATGAAAAGATAAATGAGATGGCAGGAGATGGACGACGTTCCTTTCACTTGTAAAAGGGAAACTATTCTTCTTGAAAACCATTCAATAGAGGGTGAGAGGATTAATGCCTAATTGTACTTAACTATAAACATAAACTTAAGCCCTACACTTGTCGCTTGAGTAAGACTAGCCAATCTTGTAAGCATTCTTTGTAAGACTAACTTGAATCAAAGAAGGACTTGAATTGGGTGCATCAATCAAGGCTTGAAGTCTTCCCTCTCCTTCTCTCTTCATCAAATTGGTGAATAACTCCCAAAGGGTTTACCAAATAAAGTGTTTTGCTTTGTGATTTTGTTGGTTTTTTTAAAATTCCATTTTTCATCTCTAGCCCACCCTATATCTCTATCTCTATTTCCAAATATGTTCCCATACCTAACTATTATCCACCTCTAATTCTACAACTACCTTTGTCTCGATCTCTACTTCTACTTCTATCTCTATCTCTATCTCCATCTCTCTTGTGCCCTAATTATTTTTATTGAAGGCATTCAAGCAAGGACACTCCGTCAAAGCAACAAGAAACCTTCTTGGGAAGCTATGCTAATGCACAAGGTGAGTATTCATGTCTTTACATAGAAACACTCTCACAAATCTCTCTCATTCTCTCTACCAACTCTCGGTTCTCCTAGTTATAGGTACATCTCTCCCTGTAGTACCCTTATAGGCAAGAATAGGGCTTGGGAGGAAAACTTATCTTCATTTCAGATCTCTTACATTGCAAAAATACCCTAGATGAATAATTCACATTATGTGAAATTTTTTTGTTTCCACTTTGTGCAATCCATTACAGTTAACATATGGATTAGCCTTAAGATCCACTTCCAACAATGTATAGTGTTTCTCTTTAGCTCACAAAGGCTTATGAAATACTTTGTTTGCCAAATCCCATCGTACTACCCCTATTAGATATATATTTTTTGGGATATAAGTATAGTTATTTTCAGATAAACCAAGAGGATTTGTATCGCAAGATTTTCTATTATGTAGTTTCCCAAATGATAGCTGACAAAAACTCTTTGCTCAACAAGCCCTATTGCCATGACAAATGCAATCATGTGAAGGTTGGTTTCATTCTATCTTGGTGCCTTCTATAATATTAGGTGCTATGAAACTAGCCGCAACGACAACTCCTTCTCTGAGTAGACCAGATCTTTATACGTGAATTTGTGTCCATCTTGCTTGTTGACGGAATTATCATTATCTATCAATTTGGAGACAGAGAGATTTGTTTATTAAGTAGGTGGTGATTCAAACCTTAACTATTTCTCCATCCTTATTTGTCAAAGCGGCCTCTCCATAATAATGTATGGAGCTTATGAGCCCCCTAGAAATTTGTGCCCCATGGAGGTAGTCTATATAATGTATTTGTTTGAAAGCACCTTGATCCTTTGATCACTTATCACTACTAAAGCAATTTCCATAGCTCTTTTGGCAATACGGTTGTCTTTATTTTTGTACCATCGGCCGATTGGAACCTTCCAATAAAGATGTTGGCCAGTATTTTGGCAAGCTCATTCTCTGAAAGTTGAGCTTTCTCGTTGGAGGAGATCTCCACCACTTGATAGGGGACAGCTTCCCATTGCTTTTTGGGTCTTCTGCGAGGCATTGTAGCATCAGAAAATTGCCCAATTAGCTCCTAAATTTGTCCAAAAAGTTATCGAGAAAGTCAAAAAATGCAAACTTGACCATTAAATAAAAAATGAGCATAACTTGATAAAAAAGAAGTTTAAACTTAACCAAACTTCAACAGAGAAGTAGGTCATATGGTTACATGTCATATTTGGCTCAAGAGGACATAGATCATGATCCATGTTGGAACACATCTGGAAATTCTAATGATACCATCTAATAAAGCATGCTTTGAGGATATTGTGGTTCAAATATTTTTGAATTCTGATCGTTGGTTGATCGTTTATGTTACTTTTTTCAAACTTTGAGAAATTTGGCACTTTGGTTAAGATTTGGCATTCAAATGGCATGAAACTTTAGGGTTAGGCTATTCTTGGCATTTGAGACCTGATGACATGACTTTGATCTGGAAAACTCTTAAGGGATCATGGATCGCGATCCATGTTTGGAATCTTTTTGCGGCGGTGAAACTTGGGATACCTATTCATATAGCATTCCTAGCATACTATGAATATATTTTCAAATTTAGACAAGTTCTTCTAAAGGTTCTCCAATTTTCCAAGTTATGGCCCACTTTGATCTGACTTTGCTATATCTAGTTTCGGCTGGCATCTTTGATCTCTGATGGTGATCAATATATCTGATAACTTTTCCATTTGATGATTTGGAGTTGAAGAAGTACCCAGATCCCAACTTTTTATTGAATTTTACAAGACATGGAGATCTATTTGAACCCTCCAATCTCTTTGGTAAGTTTTGCCCACTTTTTAAGAAAGTTTTGCTTTTAGTGACATACTTTAAACTCACCAACTCTTTTTGGCATCAAAAATTTTCCCAAGACCATAATTTTAGCAGAGTTAACCCTTTGACAATGCTAAAATTGACAATTGAAGCACTTTACATGACCAAATACTGAAATCTTGCCACATTTCACACTCATAGACTTGTACACACACTCTGCACCCAATTTTTCACAAATTTTCTCAAGGGGTTCATGGATCGTGATCCATGTTTATACACTATTCTGGACCAAACTTTGGGCTTAGCTTCCATGCATATTCACTAAGATAATGGTGAACTTCTTCTTGTATTTGGGTCAAGTTTTCCAATTGTGGGTAAAAATGACCATTTGGTGAGTTAAATTCTATTTTTTCGTAGTTTTTGATGACTTCAATGTCCATTTTTCCCCAAATTTGAAGGGCACATTTTCGAAGGCATGAGCAAACTGACTGGATTGAATTCTTCCTATTTTGGCATGTTAGGAGTCATGGATCACGATCCATGTCTAACAACATCTTAAATATGTGATTACAGCAGAGTAGATGCTTTCACAATATATATTTTGCACAAATTATTTTTGCAAAATGAGGTGGGGAGTCATAGATCGCAATCCATGTTCCACCCCATTTCGAAACTATGATGACATGGACTGATTTTGCCTAGTGATTGGAGTCTTTTGGTGAAAAAAATATTGAATTTGAATTTCAATTGACTTCCCAAAATTCCTTTGGTAGTTTAGGGATTTCCCACTTTTGATTTGATTCATTCAATTTTTGTGATTGTTCTTGTGTACATCTGACTATACATGACTATCAATGCACATATAAGGAGCATACTTGTCAAATCCTGTGAAGTATGGGTGTCTGGCGTGGCTGTAGCAGGAAAACTTTGGGTATGGGCTCTCTCTCTCTCTCTCTCTCTCTCTCTCTCTCTCTCTCTCTCTCTCTCTCTCTCTCTCTCTCTCTCAAAGTGTATAAATGCAAATGAGGTCTAGCTTGGCTTATTTACCTAGATGTGCTTGGCTTACCCTCAAAGCTCTGTGCATACCTACCTTAATTTCCCACATTTGTCATGTCATACCACCTGTGGCTCACATGGTTTGTCAATTGGTGGACACATGTTTGCTAATGATTATTTTGTAATTATGATTCGTTGCAAGTTGGCCCCAATTTTGACATGTGTCAAATCCTTCCATATTTGACATGTTTGAAGCTCGTGTTCTTACCATATACATGTGGTAGTGATGTGTGTGAACACACTTAGGACCGTCGGGACATTTTTTCCCGCATTAGGAGGTTTTTTCCCCCATGCATTGTATATACGCCCATCACTCTAGAGCTATCTTAACTTTCCATTGCACACTAAGTGATACACTCTCTGTTGTGTGCCTTGAGATTCCTTCATATTCTCCAAGATGTGTCTATTTTCTTGCAACCCTAATTTCAACAATTGGTATCAAAGCAAGTTGCGTCCTCTCGGGCTTAGTTGCTAGCAGCTCCAACACACACCTACTCACTTTCATTGATTTTTGTAATCTTTGGCAAGAGTCAGCAAGTCAAAGAATACTTTGGGTAAGTTTGTAGAGCTTGGTCTGCTCTGATTTTTGACTGATTGGGCTCATTTTGGCCTCTATTTTCGCTACACATAGGTGTTATGCATGCAATTCTAATTTCAACAATTGGTATCAGAGCAGGTTGCGTCCTCTCGGGCTTAGTTGCTAGAAGCTCCAACACACACCTACTCACTTTCATTGATTTTTGTAATCTTTGGCAAGAGTCATCAAGTCAAAGAATACTTTGGGTAAGCTTGTAGAGCTTGGTCTGCTCTGATTTTTGACTGATCGGGCTCATTTTGGCCTCCATTTTCGCTACACATAGGTGCTATGCATGCAATTTTATCATTTTGTGTAGAATTTTTGTTAGTGTCTTTTTTGCATAATAGGTTCGTACAATATTCTACAGGTTATGCTATATAGACATGTTGGTCTCACTTTGTTTCTCCTCTTTTCGAGAAATTTTCACGTCAGGTGCATGCATTTGTCATGGCTGAAAACACATATGTGTTCAAGATGTTTGCTGTTGAGGACAGACTGGATGGGGACAATTACCCTATGTGGGACTACATGATGCAACATGTTATTGTGTCAAATGTTATTTGGAATATTGTGCAGGGCATTGATGTACGTCCTAGATTTGAGGATGTAGGCGATGTTGAGTATGTTGTAGGTTTTGGTGGCATGATTGCTGCTGCCAAAGCTGTTTTGCCTACGACTGAGCAAGCTTGTTGTTGGGATATAGAATATGCGTAGGCTTATGCATTAATTGCATTTTTTGTGAAGCGCACTATTACTTCTCACATTTGTTCAACAAAATCTATAAAATAGGCTTGGGATACTCTTGTTGGTCTTTATGCAACTCGCAATGAGACAAAAATTTCATTACTGCATAAAGAGCTAGAGTCAAAGATTATGCATGAGGAAGATGAAATGAATACTTTCCTTGCTGGTGTCAAGGATATGAATGAGCAACTTATTTCTTCAAGTAAAGTCATTTCTGACAGTTTGCTTGTGCAGACTATTGCAAGAGTAACATTCCAGAAAAAATAGGGCTAAATAGCATGTAGTTGAACAGGCTTTTATTGTTGCTCAAATAAAAGGTGATAACAGTAATGTAACCACTTATCACGGTTCTTCTACGAGTGGAAAATATGATGTTCCTAATGCTTTTTCTAGAACCACTTCAGCTGGGAATTGTGGTGATAACGGAAAAAATAAGATGCCTTGCCATTATTGTAAAGCTAATGATCACTTGATCAAGTAGTGTCCAAAATTGAAGACAAAAGAGCCTAAGAAGAAAGAGGCTAGATCAACTATAGGGTCCAATACAAGTGTAGCTATTGTAGAGTCTTCTATGAAAAGGGATTGTGATGCTGATGTGGAGACAGAGTGGGCTTTTAGTGCAAAGTGTACTTATAATCTTGTTTTCCTTGATACATATGTCGATTGCTGCAAATTCACATGTGTGGTATTTTGACAGTGGTGCTACAAATCACATTACCTCACATCGTGATTTGTTTACCTCTCTTGAGTGTGGTTTGCATGGGAATACTATCAGGCGTGCCAAAAATGCCTCTTATCTAGTTCAAGGAGTTGGAAAGATTGTGCTTACTACTGTAAATGACAGTTCTTTCACACTTGTTGATGCATTGTATGCTCATGGGATTAAGAAGAAATTTTTGTCTATATCAGCACTTGCTAGACTTGAACTTGTAGTAAAATGGTAGTTCTTTCACACTTGTTGATGCATTGTATGACATTGGACTAAGGATAATCTTTTGTCTATATCTGCACTTGCTAGACTTGAAATTGTAATCAAATTTGTGGATGATAGATGTACAATACATGATCTCAATTTTGGTGATGGAATTGTCGCATCTGGAATTTTATGAGGTGGTTTGTATAAGCTCACTTTGTATGAAAAATGTGGATAGAATTTTTCAAATGTTGTTGTGGATTCAAAGGCTGTTTCAGATACAAAAATTTGGCATGCAAGTTTTGAACATCTGAATTTTGCCAGTTTTCTACCTTTGCAAAAAATTGATATGGTTGCTTCTTTGACAAATCTTGAAGCACCTATTAATCATGTTCATGAAGGCTGTATTTTAGGTAAGATGCATCATTTGAAGTTTCCAAAGGATGGTTCAGCTAGGGCCACATGTAGGTTGTAGCTTTTGCATACTGATGTTTGTGGGCCCATGCAAACCCTATCCTTGGGCAATTACCTTTACTTCATGACTTTCATTGATGATTACTCCAGGAATGCATGGGTGTATCCACTTAAAACGAAGTCCAAAGTGTTTACGTGCTTCAAAAAATTTCTAGCTATGATTGAAAATGTCTCGAACTGTACTATGGGCACCCTTCCTTCGGATCGAGGGGCACCGTCTATTTTGATCGGGGGGAGAATATATGTCTCATGAATTTAATTAATTTTTGGATAGTTTTTGGATAAAACACCAATGTACAATGTTGTATATACCTCAGCAAAATGGTGTTACTGAGAGGAAAAACAGGTCACTTACAAAAATTGCATGATCTATGGTCAAAAGACAAGCTTTTTTGTATTTGTTTTGGCTTGAGGCCATCATGTGTGCCACTAATGTACTAAATAGGTGTCATTTGAAAAGATTTTTAGTCTATGACTTCATATCAAGCATGACATGATAAAAAGCATTCTATTAAGCACATTCGTGTTTCTAGCTATTTGGCATATGCTTTGGTGCCACAAACACAACGTAGAAAATTGGATGATAAGGCTATCAAATGTTTTCTTTTTTTGTTATAGTGCTGAAATAAAAGGTTACAAGGTTGTATCATTTACAAAACAAGTGTATCTTGGTCTCACAGGATGTTGTGTTTTTGGAAGATTTTGTTCAGCCCTTGCTGTCATGTACTAGAGACAGTTAAGTAAAGACATTGATGACACTTTGTTGCCTTTTTCAATGGTTTAAGTTTGAATGTAAATTACAATGAGGCAAATGCAGAGCCTATGGGGGTTTCTAAAAATTTTACAAATCAGCCTAGTACTATTGCAGATGTACATGATGTACTTGATGAGTAAAGGGCTAAGAATGATCAAGCTAGAGGTATGCCAAAATCGCTAGTGCATACTTTGCAAGATAGCAAATTTGATGCACCTTTGTCTAGTCATACTTGTTCAGGTTCTCTCCATGCATCTTATACATCAGATTGATATGCTTTGGTTGTGTCTAGCTTACGTGATGTTGATGAACCTCTTTCTTTTGATGAAACACAAAATTCAAAAAATTGGATGGTTGGCATGCAATCTGAATATGATCCACTTATAAAAAATGACACATGGAATTTATGTGATTTGCCTCTTGGGAAAAATGCCATTGGTATGAAGTGGGTTTACAAGTTGAAATGCAAGTTGGATGGTGAGATTGATCGCTATAAGGTGGCTCAACTTGTTGCAAAGGTTTATGGGCACAACAAAAAGACATACATTATGAAGATACTTTTTCTCCCACTTGTCGTATGACTACTGTGCATTCTCTATGTGCATTGGTAGCTCATTTTGGTTGGGATGTACATCAGTCAGACATTGTTATTGCTTTTTTGAATGGTGGCATATTTGAGGAAGTTTATGTAACACAACCTCGTGGTTTTGTCAAGAAAGGACAAGACGATAAAGTGTGCAAATGTAAGAAAACTTTGTATGGGTTGAAGAAATATGCTCGTGCTTGGTATGAGAAGGATGACACTATGTGGTCAAACAAGGCTTTTATAACATTCCACAGAAAGCACATTGTATGTAAAGCATGAGGGTGATGTACTTATTATTTTTGTTCTCTATGTGGATGATTTACTGATCATTGGACACAATGAGAGATATATTTTACTAAATTTAAGGCTAATTTGAATTCTACTTTCAAGATGAAATATTTGGGGATGTTGCATGATTACTTGGGTATATAATTTAAGCAGTGTGATGGTGGTATTTCCTTATGTTAGACAAGTTACATAGAAACATTTATATGTAAGTTTAGACTTGAGGATTGCAAACCTATTGCCACTCCCATGGAAACAAGTTTGAAATTGAGTCTTCATGATAGTGGTGATCCTTTTGATTTCACTCTTTACCAAACTACTATTGCCTACCTTATTTATGTATGCAACACGCGGACGGTTATTCAGTTTGCAATCTCACATGTCAACAGATTTATGCATAACCTAGGATTTAAGCATTGATAGATTGTCAAGAGGATTTTTTACTACTTGAGTGGAAATTTACATTCTGGTTTGTTTTCTCCCAAGGGGAGATCATTGCCGCTAGATTTACATGCTTTCTTGGGCTCAAATTGGGCTGGTTGTTTTGACATGCGACTGTCCACAAGTGGTTTTTGTTTCATGCTTAGCAATTCATGCATATCATGGTTGAGCAACAAGAAACTTGTTATGGCCACTTCCAGTTGTGAGGCTGAGTACAAGGAAGTTTTCATAGTTACGGTTGAGTGTGATGATGGCTCAGATGGCTTATGCCTTATTTGGGTGCTAGACAGGACACTGCCAACACTATCTACACTAATTAGTTAGAGCGCATTGGCAGTTGCGAGGAACTCAATTTTTCATGCTCTCACAAAGAACATTGAGGTGCATTACCACTCTGTGAGGGAGAGGCTCTTATAGCAGGAGAGATCATCTTGGCTTATGTGCCAACACATAACAACCTTGGAGATCTTTTCACAAAGGCATTGTCTTCTGAGAAGTTTGAAGCTTTTTGCAAATATTTGGGCTTGCTCCCCTTTGTGGTTTGATCATGTCCTCAAGGTATGGAACTTTCCTATACTCTATGTGCTAGATCTCATTCACCACATCACTCCCAGGGGGAATTGTACCATATACGTGTGGTAGTGATGTGCATGAACACATTTAGCATCACCGGGGGCTTTTTTCTCCTCATTAGGAGGGTTTTCCCCCCGCGCATTGTATATATCACTACTACAAGGGAAGGCACAAAGAGCCCTATGAAATATTCAATGTAATATAATACAAACCATAAAATGTCAAATATGCATACCTGATTAATCCCATAGCACGTAATCAAGATTGTACGCGATCACAACATTGGGTGCAATCATCCCCCATGCCTAGAGTGAGCTGGCTTCCTCTAGGCATGTATTTATATTAATTCCAAAAAGGGACAGCTCATAAATGAGGCTATTTACATTCCACTTTGGGGATAAAGACTTTATTGAACTAACTAAAAACCCTAATTCTTATTGGCTTATTCCATGTCCTGTTATCTACTGTCAGCCACCTACACATGACTCAGCTACCTTGCCTACTACATCACGCACACATGACCATAAGTGTTAGTGTCCAATTTCTCATAATCCATTGCATAAAAACTACATCTACTCCACATTGCAATTTTCTAAAGCTTGGCTTCAACTGCTCATGAGTCAAATGTCTCTTGATAACTGCACCTACGCCATCGTGCTCACCCTTCCCATGACCTGAATGCGAGAAATTCCAAGTCATTTTCAAATCTGTGAGATTTCCATACTGAGCAAAAAAGTAGAATTGTCTTTTTGCTTTGAACTACGAGGCAACGCCATTTGACAACACCTAGTGACAACAATATCCTTTAACCAACCATGATGGAGCATGAAGCAATGCTTAACAAAAAGGGTGTCATGAGTTTTAACATAAAAAAAATAGAAGTGATAATACTCCTTGCTTTTTGCAAATACGTAATGTGAACAAAGATTGTAACCTAGCAAGAGAACCCGTGCATTGATCGAATCTCATTATGTTCCTTGAATATGTAGTTCTCATAAAAGTCCACAATTGACACTATGGCATCATTGATGAAGTGACATAAACACTCCTTGAACTGTTTAGCGTGCCTCTGTAGACCCATTTGTGCTTTATGAACTTGCTCAAATGATCCCTAAACAAATCAAGAAGTTTTGTGCTTGACATCTCTTTATGAGACATGACTTTTGTTTTCTTTTTCTTGTCAGTTTCAGTTTGACCAGTTTGAATATCTTCACATTCACATGTACACCATTTGAATCCTTCACTAGACATATTGGAAGCTTTTTTGCAGGTCACATGATTAGCAGTCCCCCAACAAACACTTCAAATTAAAACGGTATGAACTTGTAGCCTTTGGACACAAAAATGATTCCCACAACATTGTAAGGCTTGAATAATTTTTTGTGTGCACTTTGCATTTCCCACTTGCACCACATATGCCACATCGACAGGCACACTATTTTCTATGCACACCTTTAGCAACATGCCTTGCTTGGTTTAAAGTGTCTCACAAAAATGACATTTTCACATGTGTGATGCAACATCATGTGTACCGATCGTGAAGCTTTCGCACAAAATAAGGCTTTAGCTTCTCAAATGCTCTTTGGCATATTTGTACCTTTGGATGATTGTGTTTGAAGTCAAGAAAGAATTACACCTGCATGAAAAGGGAGAAATTTTTGAGATTGTTGACAAAATTAGGCTTGAAGGAAGTTGAAAGGTCGCTATTAGGATGAGAGGTCACTAGGTTGGAGCTGGAATCTTCTAGATTACTTCCTGGTTGCAAGTACACTACCTAGTGAGACCATCCAGGTGATATTGGTGGATATCAAAATGGGAGTGGTGGATAACTGGTGGCTAGTGGGTAGCTTTGAGCAAAGGTGATAGCTGGTGGATAGCTTTCAGGCTTGAAGGAAGTTGAAAGGTAGCTATCAGGATGAGAGGCCCCACCAGGCTGGAAGTGGAAGCTTCTAGATTACTTCCTGGCTGGCAATACACTACATAGTGAAGATCCCTTTTGATTATTTTTGCCTTTGCATCTTGTCAAGCCCCTGCGTGCAATGTGTGAAGTACTTGATCACCTCTGATGTGATGGTTTGCCGCTTTGTCTTGATTGATTTTGCTCATTTAATTATTGATTCCATTTACTTTGCTTTTTCTTGATAGGAACGCTTTCTTTGTGTTTCATACTGGCTGATTAATTATATATAAAGTCTGCCTGCATGAGGAACACTTGAATGAATTGACACATAAACATGATGTGCCTTGAGGATCCATTACTGGTGCAAGAGGAAGAAATTCCATGTTGAGGGAATTGTTTACTGATGAAACCATCTCTTTATGAGCTTGCTGAATGGAGAACAATTACATGGTGTTTAGTGATGAAAGAATCTCTTGATGAACTTGCCCAATGAAGAACAATTCCATGTTGATGGTATTGTTTACTGATGCAACCATATCTAATTAAATTTGGTTCATGGAGAACATTTGGATGGAGTCCTAAAAGTTGTTAGAGAGAGAGAGAGAGAGAGAGAGAGAGAGAGAGAGAGAGAGAGAGAGAGAGAGAGAGAGAGAGAGAGAGAGAGAGAGAAAGAGGAGTTGCTGAGAACTATTAGGCTCAACAATCACAAAGTTGGTGATTAGCAAAGACAGAGAGGCTCCTATGGTTAAAGAGAGCAAGGGTTTTTGCCATGGTTTCAGCTCGACATTGACATAACATGCACAATGTGTGTGTGTGTGTGTGTGTGTGTGTGTGTGTGTGTGTGTGTGTGTGTGAGAGAGAGAGAGAGAGAGAGAGAGAGAGAGAGAGAGAGAGAGAGAGAGAGAGGGATACTTCTTTCAAAAGGGCTTTTCCCTCTACCATTGGGAAGATTATCTTTGGGGTTAAATATCTACAAAAGCATGTTTCGGCACAAACTTTTTCTGCTTTGCAGGCAATTGTCATGGTGGGGAGTATGAGCTGATTAATGGTACATCAAGGAACTCACCAACATGACATGTAGGATGGGTTGTTAGATCATCGATAAAACCAAAGAAATGGTTGCACAATTTCTCAATGTGGATAGACATGTAGGCGCAAGAAAGGTGCAAATGTGTGTGGCAAAGAAAATTGTGATGACAACTTTGATGCAAGAGGGGAGCTCTAGCCTTGTACTTGGTGAGCAAGAAATTCTAAATGTTGCTGAGGGAATGGGACCCTTGGTGGAGGAAAATTGGTGAGGATGCATTCATTTTCTCTTGTTTGGACATAATATTTCAAAGTGATTTAACTCTGAAGTACAGGTTTCAAAGGTATGTGGCTGCAACTAGGAATGGGCCAATAAAGGAGATCTTTGGTGTGGACTCCTTGCTGTGGCTAAAAAGAGATGCACACATGATTTTTTTCACAAAATCAAGTTTCCCAGGGAAGGAGCGGAAGGGGAGAGTTGTTTTGGGTTCAAGACGTCTACAGTAGGTCTGACATCTGAATTGGATTTGGTTAATCGAATGCGACAAAGTGGACCTAGAGATCTTCGGCACGCTTGGGTACAATTTGATCACACTCACCGAGTGGCGGATTGGGTGAGCATGGCATGCCACGTTTACGATCCAAGGTTTGTTGTCTTAAGAACATATTTCAAAAGTTTGAGAAACAACCAGCAACGTGTTTACTAATGTGCTTGTCTTCTATTCCAGTATGCAGGATCTCCTCACTATTGCAGCATGTGACATGAAAGAGGAAGACATGGAAGCACAAATTCGTTTTTGGCAGTGCATAAATGAAGTTATGGAGGTCATGGATGTGAGCGAGCGGATTTCCATGGATTCATGGCAGACGAAGCTCAAGCCAACTGGAATGCAATTCGTGCAGTGTTCAATGGTGGAAGAGATAATGTTCTACAACATCGAGAGCGATCTTGCCATTTTCATTGAAAACAAAGCATGGTGGCACACACCACAAAGTCCATTGTCTCTTCATCTCAAAAAACCCACAAAGACATGTGCAAAAAGTGGCCTCTAGCCCCCTTTAAAGAGGCAACTGCAGCGAAGTCTTGTCTACTTCGACAATGGTGGCGAAATGAAAATTTCATGGATAATAACATCCTTGCAATGGACTCTTGGTTGAGTTGGTGGGAGGTGCGTATTGCACATTGGGGGAGCACCATGTCAACAATAGAGAGAAGTGTTGATGGGACAACCACTCCAAGACCAACTTGGCCAAGAGAAAGGATGGTAGCTGGCTTGTAGCCAAAGGGTTCAAAAGAAAAATTCCATTGTATGATGCATCTACTGCAGATATGGAAAATACAATACTACAAAGCACAAAGGCAATTTCTTACTCTCAAGATAAGCATATTGGAAAGGTTCCTTCACTAGAGAGGCTAAAGAAAAGGGTTTCCTCTAGTCCAACTGAAGTGAGAAGAGTAGTAATTGAGGCTACATTTGGAACACCCATGTATAAGGCTCGTACCCCGCTTGAAGGAGACAAAGAAACCATTCGGCAAAACTGAGGGCCAACAATTGCAATTGATGTTGAGAATGAATTGACACATAGGCCGGAGTACAATGCAAAAATACAAGATCACACAACATACGGAAGGCCAAGGAAGATCATTTTCATGGCCCGGGGCGGTCACTTATCAAAAGCTTCCTATATCACGTGCGTTCAAGAGGTTATTAATAATGCCTCAATATACATACTATATTTACACTACGTGCCTATTGAAAAAACCCCCACCCCCCTCTGTATGTATACATTTTGATATTTTAATAATCCTCTCCGGTTAACTTACGTGATAGCATACGCATTCTAAAAAGTGACCGCCCCGGGTTTCATGGAAGATTCAAGGGTAGAAGATAGGAGTGGGAATTCCAAAGAGAAGATGAAGATTTGTTTTTTTGGAATGAAAGGTCAATGAGGTTATGTGGGAAATCAGAAGAACCTTGATCGGTAGTCGTGTGACATGTAGTGGCACCCCCAACAGTAAAAGATGTGGACAAAATATTGTGGCATGTAGTAAAGGGACTGTGCACCATCTTTTGAGGGGTATAGAAAACATCCTAATGGGATACTCAGACAATGGTTCGGGTTTTGTCCCGGACATGTTATTCATTGCTATGTGGTGGATCATAATATAGAACCAAGGCCAGCTCCTCCTCCAACAACTTGGACGGTTGATCTAGGAGCAAATATCACAGATGAAGAAGTTGAGATACTACTTGAAGGAGGATTTCAAGTGGAGACAATTGGAAGAGATTGAGAGAGTGCAACAACCATGTGAACTCTGCCAAGGGGTGGAGGTGATTCCTCTTTCGCTTCAACAAAAGAAAGTAGCAGTGGTTCAATACTGAGAAATGGCATAAGAGTCAAATTTCGGACTTCCATTTCAGAGAAGGCAGCTAAGAAAATTGAGCTCGCTCTTTGTTTAAAGGCAAAGGTGATTGAAGAGAAATGCATTGTAGACAAAGCAGATGAAATCTTCAAGGTTGAGCATTGCGCAGTAGATGGACATGTGGGGGTGTATGAGGTGCACATCAAGGATGAACCCTATGAATATGCCCTGATTTCACTGATAGGGAGGCCAAGAAAAATCTTATTTGGCTTGCAAGCACTTGTACTTCATTTTCTTGCGAGTTCTTGGATTGAGACAAAATGAAAACATGTTCATACATCAACCCATGCTAAGAAAATTACATGTCTACAATGCTCTTAGTTGTGAACGCACATATCCAAACTTGGAGTGAAGCCGATGATTGTACAATTTTGTGACACATTTCCTCCATGTATTGTAGCTGGTGAATTGATATAGTGGTGGGTAGCAATTGGACCTTTGGCAAAGATGTTTTGGATTATCTTGGGTTATACAACTTTGAACCTCTCTTTTTGTTGGCAATTACCTTGATGTAAATTTATTTAGGTCTATACTGAGAGAGAGAGAGAGAGAGAGAGAGAGAGAGAGAGAGAGAGAGAGAGCAAAGTTGAGAAAAGAAGGGAAAAAGAATCTTTTTGGGATTTGCTCGCCGGATTCCAAGTGCTTGCCAAAAAATATCCCCCTTTTAGCAAGGTCTATGATGCCTCCATATCTGTGGACTTGGGCTTAGTCTAAGCGAGAATAGAAGGTGTCAAGCAAGTATTACCTTCATAAATTTGTGCAAATTTAATTGCTTCCTCCAAAGTTTCAGGTGCACTACTTTTTACCTGTCGCCTTTGAAATGTCTATTTAACCCCATTATAAACCTTCTTCTTTCATGTGATTCATCTATTCCCTAAAGCTCAAGGATTATTTTTGTGTACTTTGCAATGTAAGCAAGCAGCAAAGGCCTACCCGGTTGCATAACTTTGTCCAAGTCCTCCCAATTTCTTTTTGGTTCAGTTGTAGGGAGAAATTATTTCACAATTTTTTTTTCGAATTGAGCCCAATCCCCTAAATTTTTTCTTGATTGCTTGAGACTCATCCACCATTTAAAGGATTTTGGCCCCAATGAAAAACTAGCCTCAAGTGGTTGATGGGTAATTTTTTAGCCTATGAAGGTCTTCCCATCTTTGTATAAAAATGTAAATAGCATCTTTATTTCCATCCTTTTCTTCACCATTAAACTGAAGAAGTTTCATGTCTTTGAAGGTAGGGTTTTCTCTAGGTCTTGATTGAGTTTCCAGAGAAGGTATAACAACCTCTCTATATATGATTCCAATGTCCCTAGATGTGGAAGGCATATTTGGGTTAGATGGCACAAAAGATTGTGCCATCATCCCTCAGGGGGGTGCACTATGTAATCATGTTAATGTATAACGTGAGTTCGAAAGGAGGGGTTTTAAAATGCAAAAGTTTAAGGAAATTTAACAGAGATATATTAAAATAAGGGGTTTTTATATTCAATTTTGAAAAAATCATAAATAAGGGGTCAATTTATTCATTCAGAGATGTTAAAGAGGGGTTTTTTTAATACCCCACGAACACACGTTATATAGGGGGGTACTAAACGATGAACCCCCGAGCATCGTCTGCTCACCCTTGTGCAATTACTCACTTAGTTTAGTCATTTGATCCTTGAGACCATCTAGAGCAGCAAGTGCAATTGTAGTTCTATATTTTCTACCCTATGTACTATTAGTTCATGCTACTCACGCGATGCCTTATCCCACTCTTCCCCTATGTCCTCAATCTCATTAGGGAAATTTGGACTCTCAATTTCTCAAAGGGGCCCTGTAAGGAACGGTTTGACTTTATCTCTCTTGTCCAAAGTGGGCAACCCAATGAAGTCCATGAACGCTTTGTCAAAACCCTATCAACATATCATTGGAAAGATGTTAGAAAGTAGGTTCCAAATTCCCAAACTATGACAATTTTGAAGTTGATTTGTAGAAGTTATGGCCTCCCCACTTAAACTGAAGAGTGAAGAGAGATTCCAATTATAAGATGGAATTGTCACATCAAAAAAATCTTCTAGAATATATGGAATCTAATGGCATGCTATATATCAATGGATAGTTCTCAATGAGTACATTCTAAATACAAAAGTTCCGACAAGTTTTAATTTCATTTATAAAATTATTACCATGCATAAATGTAAAAAAATTCCCTAACGATATTTTGTGGGGTCATTGCCAAAGACATTTGATGCTTCATATTTTCATTGATCACTTTGTGACTACTTCCCTTTACTATTTGATTTACTTTCTTTAGCACCCCTTGTACTTGGTGGAATTGACTAAGTAGGAGAGTCGAGTAGGTAGATAATTAACTGGATAAAAACTTCCACTACAAGTATCACACATTGCTTCAATTCCTTGCCTTGACTTCAGTAGCATGGAAAGTCCTCTTACTTGATTAAATATGGGTAGCCTTGTCGTGCAATGGCCCCTAGAGAAAGTCAAAAAATTACATGTAATATGGCCTTGGACAAAATAATGGTAGACCCTCCATGCCGGTTAGTACACACACACACACACACACACACACACACACACACACACACACACACACACACACACACACACACACACACACACACACACACACACACACAGAGTACTCAAGATAGGTCGCTCGAACTAGCTTGGAATGCATAGAATGAGGCAAGTAAGTCTTGAGTAGAGCTTTCGACCAGTTGTCCTTGAAGAGACACAACTGTCTACTCTTGCACAAGCTATCTATTTTACACGCGGTTTTATGTTGATGGTCACACGAGAGCCATGGAAGCATGCATGGAAGAAGATCGATAAGTATGGTGTTTGTTTTTTTTCCTTTATCATATCATCAAATACAAATAATTTTCTTGGTGAATGCTTTATAAACACCCAAAAGGAAGTTGATAAAGTGATATTGAAATTGATTGATCAAACGAAATCATTATAGTCAGTGATGGATGATCAAATGTAGGCCGCTAATTAATGTGATGCTATTTAGTCCTCGAGGGAAGTGTTTCATTAAAGGAGTGGATAGCTTGGGTGAGATTAAGTGAGGGAGCTATATAGCCAATATCATTACAGAGACAATTCATCAAATAGGAGTGCCGAATGTAGTATAGGTGATCATGGATAATGCAAAAAATTGTAGAGAATTTGGTCACCTCTTGGAGCATTGCTTTCCTAACTTGTACACATTTGGTTGCAATGCACATAGCTTGAATCTTGAGTTGTAGGATTGATTAAAAAAAGATGAATGGTGATTGATTCAAAATTATTATAGTTAAAGTAAGGAAGGTGGTAAAGTTTATTTGGAAGAGACTGTGTGTTCTCGACATGTATCACCAATGTATGTTCACAATGTTGCTACCGTGTGAAACAAGATTTTGCAGTAACTTCTACACTATGGAAAGTCTGTTGCAAAACGAAAAAAAATATTGTTTTACAGACATCTGTATGTGCTTGTTTCTATGAGTGGGAAGTTGAGCAACTAGAAAGATTAAAAGAAACGGTGAGGTTCTTGAAAGTGCTTATTGATGATAAACACTTTTGGTTTGATGTTGATGACACATACATGGTGATGAGACATGTGAGGATATCTTTCCAAGAGTTTGATCTTGAGTTACCTAATCTAAGGAAGGTATACATGGGCTAGTGCAATGTTCAGGAGAGTTTGAACTCGCCTTCAGAGTGTGCAAATTGTTTGATTAAGCCTTGAAAAGCACCCTTTGATAAATCTAAAAGGGCATTTGTTAAATAAGTATATATATGCTCGGTTGGTCAGTGCACATAGTCCATTTTCATAGTGTTGCTTTTTTGTTTGATTCAGAGTATTGAAACATGGACTGTGAGATGAATTGGATGAAGCCCCTCACTTGATCCAAGACACAAACTTTAGAATTAATAATGGTTGATGCGGTATAAAGAGGCCTCGTTCAGATTGCGCAATCCATCTTCGACCCTTTTCCACCCAGAAACAAATCCAAGATTTTGAGTGTCCATTGTTTTGTTCACACACATGAGAGGAAAAGAAAGCAGATGCAGGGCGCAATGGCTTTTGATTGGCTATAGCAATGCAACACAAACTATGGGCAAGGTAGGTGCCGAAACATCGAGCAACCCCCTTGGGTACGAGCCAACATTCCAACTCAGGAAGGCTAGCAAAGGCAAGTGTGCAGTCTGAACCACTCGATTGGAGGTATGCACTTTCAATGGTCCACCTAGTGGGAAGGTCTGATACACAAGCTAGAGCAGACTACCAGCATTTAGTGCGCACCTGCTTTATGTCCCAGTGTGCCATCGGTGTTTACCTCATACCCGAGGCCATCAAGCATGGTAGAAATCTCAACAAGGAAGCTAGGGAGTTGTGTTAGAGTGAACTATCGAAGGAGTCACTTAGTTTCCACTCGAAGTGCAATATGTGGTGAAGGACTTCAAAGGAGATGAAGCAGAGAGGCACCAATCTTTCGCTCTAGAGGCAAGTGTGTAGTTGTTTCATAGGGGCATCGTAAGGTGCATTGCATAAACACACGAAGAGCCATGGACCCTCATCTTTCTTGCTTTAATGGAATGGATTTGAACGACATGTTAGAGTGCGTTCCACCACCTAAGGGAATATTTTTCAACATATTGGTTGCTCAAAAGAAAGATCCTAGATGCCTTTCCACAGAGCAAGAGATAGTAATGTGGAAGCATGTGCTTTGTTGGGCAACTTCTTATATGGATGTCCTAGTGAAGACCATGATACATGCACACACCAAAGGAATTATACACTGTGACATGCACCCATGGACCATCATGATTGATTTCATAAAGGAGGGTGTGTCCCGTGTTGGTGTCATTGATTGGAGATTAGCGTTGCTAGTTGGCATTGAGAAGCGAGCAACCAACATTGCAAACTCGATGGAGCATGTCCCTAAATCCATGGAGGGCCCCCGAGCTTTGTAACCCAAAATCTGTCTGCCTATACTCTAAACCACTGACACCTATATAGTTGCTTTCTCCATCGAGCAACTATGTGATTGGTGTAAAGATTTTTTGGAGCATTACAATGTGCTTTGACAGAAAGTAAATGGATTACGGCATGATTTTCAATATAATACGCAAAAACTATTTGAAGCAAGTAGCCTTCTTTGTCGAGTAGGAGAACAATCATCCACCTCAAGATTCGCGTCCAATTCAGACAAAGTGCATCCACCAAGCTTATGAAATTCTAGTTCTTTGGTTGTCACCTCTTTCCATTGCTCCGGTCATCTTCGTTGTTATCCATAGTCCACCGTGGCCTTTCCTCTTCGTACTTTTCTGATTGAATATTGCTGAGAAGCCTGATTGCAGTATAAATATACCAATTTTTTGAATGTATTGCTTAGAAATCAATTGCGAATAGTCGAGTGCACATAGTTGTAGGTATTCCAATTTTGCTCGAAACTTGAGTTGGCAGCACACTATCCAAGCACCATAATAGCCAATCTACGTGATGTAGGCACCGAACCACCGTTCATGACCCACCATCTCCATGCTGGCTGTTTTGATGTAAGGTTCTAAACAACCTCAGAACTAAAAAAGCCATCCGTTAACCAATACTTTTGCAAGTCAGAGACGGCTTGGGTGTGATCATCTGGATTGATGTAGAAACACTCACCACGTTGTAGAGAACGTAGCTTAGTTGGTGAGACATTAGTGATGTAACCCCAAGGTTGAGGGTTCACGGCTGACGAGCTACGTTCTCAATGAGCGTATCCTACTATTCCACCGGGAGCTTGTTCCCCTCAGTTGCCCCTTGAGGATATGTTCAACAATGTGTAATTTTGATTACATGAATGTATGAAGTTTCTTCCTGCCACCTTCGCTGCCCGCATGGTTCTTTTTTTCAAAAGTGAGGTGACCTAGTGAACTTGGTTTATGGAAATTTGAGTCTTTTAAATTGAGGCCATATGCCCACATGAGGAAAAGGAGTCTTGCCTACAAAATACAGAAGGATACCCTAGAAAAATTGTGCCTTTACACCAACAAACTTATGCTTGCTTAGGTGTTTATTATAGTTCAAATGAAACGGTGAAGAAGAGATTTGGCATCCCCAAATGCGCTAATGTGAGAAAAAACTTTCTTATCAGCGCTAGCTATGGTGATGCCAGAACCACAAAACCTGGCCATATCCTTGGGTGCTCAAAAATGTCCGAAGGCTAGCGACCACTAAGACATATAAACAACTACAAATGCTTGAGCACATGCATAAGCATGGCACTCCATACATCCACAGCCCCTGGAAGACACCAATGCAGACAATCATTCTCTACACTCGAATGAAAATGGCCGTATGGGCCAGGATGTGCGTCAGGCCGTAGTGCTGCCGCATGTAATGCATCCAAAATCTTCAGCTTGAATGCATACTCTGACCTCCTCTTCACGGTCTTGCCAAACTCTTCTAGCTGAATCTTGTAAATGAGCTGCGAAAGACCATCTAAAGCATGCGACTTGCTCTGAAACGGAGCTTTCTGTGTGCAATTCCCACCCTGATCCCAAGGGGCATTTTGCCAATGATCTGGAGAGAGAGTCCTGAAGAATACGACTCCTTCGTACTTTGAAGAGATCAGAAAGTCGAAGACAGTCCTTAATGCCAATGTGTAGGCGTAGACCCAACCTATGTCTGTAGTGTTCAACATCCCGCAATGATTGCAGCCCACCAGCTCATTTTGCACAAAATACAGAGAATCCCTCAAGAACCAACGCACTGCTGACAAAACAATGTAGTCATAGTCATGCAAGGATGTCGTCCAGCTCTCATCCAAAACATCCAAATTAAGCTTTGCAATGTGTTGTGCAAAGCCTTCAGCTTGCTCAACTCCTTGGACCAAGAAGGGGGCCCATGCAACAGTTAATGTGAAATTGTAAGATCTGAAGTAGCAACTTGTGTTCCAAGCAGTACATTCGGGCCTCTCGATCTGCAGTGAAGCAACAGCTAAAGCTCATTTGTTTTTCTCTTCAACATGGCAGACTTTACAATGTGTCTGTGGCCAATTGCATCATGTGCTACCAAATATAAAGATCTCGAGGCAATTACCTGCGCGAGATAGCACAAAACAGACTGATAATTGTTTCGAGCTATGGAGTCCCCAATGAAAGCCAATCTCTTTCCGAAAACAATCTTGAGGAAGTCTTTTCCATCAAATAAGGGCAGCGTACAACCATAAGGTTTCCATCTCCAGTACAAGAAGCCAAGGTCTGGTCTTCCAAGCTTGATACAATTCTGATTTTCCTGAATGTACCCGCATGTCGCATTTGTGTAAGCAGGCCCATCCGGGTGTGGTATCCAGTCACCTCTCCATATGTTGCAACCACCTGGAATGCCAGATCCAATTGCAGCTTTGGACAAAAATTTCTTAAAGCATGAATTAGCTGTGGCAACAGCGCCACATACACACACGTCAAGACATGACAAGACGTAAAATCGTACATACCGACAGTGAAATCGATGAGCTTTTTAACATCTGAATCAGGAGGAGGTGGAATGATGTGATCCTGGATAGGAGGAGAGATGCTGGCGGGAAGCGATTTAGGGCGCTTCTCTGCACTTAAATTGATAGAAGAATCGGAAGAGAGGATGAGTGCAACAACTAGAAATACAATCAGTAAGGGGCATACCAATACCCACAATATCACAGACTTTGTTGGGTTCCATAGATGCTGGCGCTCTTGGGCTGCCGCCTCCTTTGGTGGGCGCCCATCAGCTTGCCCCAACAATGCATATACGTAATGGGTTGTCATGATCAAAACTCACAGGAAATTGCAGAGCAAAACCTCATGCAAAAAGGGGAATGGAAGAGGGCAGAAGGCTACTGCTGTACAGAGAGGAACACGACTGATTTTCGCACGAGACACCATTGTTTTGCAGCTGGTGCCACAACGAAATAGCGAGGCGTTGAAAATGCTTTTTGTCCTGATTAGCCTAGAAGGGACGCGCCCACATCTTCACTTTGTTTGAGCCACCTTCTCCTCAGCTCTCCATCGTGGGTTACGAGCATCCAAAACCCCAACTGATTGTAGGGTACGGTTGCCAACATCACTCCAAGGTTTTATCTAACCTTCATTGCTCTTTTCTAGTTTTTGCTGAATGAATGATTTCTAAGGTTCTCTTCTTGCGCACGAAGACCTTGATACCACGTCCACGTTTCTCTGCCTTGAGCATGTTGGCCATCGCTTACCAAGAGATAAGAGCAAGAGACAAGAGCAATGAAGAGTTGAAGAATCCTGTTTAGCCTAGCAAAGGACCATGGGGTATTATGCTGATTTTACATCATATCACCATAATGTTATCCACTAGGCCACAATAGTAAGCATCATTGTGTATGTGTTGAAAAGTGACAGCCCTAAGGTCACAGTAGGGATCCAAAGGAGGGAAAATAGGGATCCAAAGGGGGGGTCATATGCAAAAGAGCAATGCGTATCAATGGGCTTCAAAGACCCTAAGGTTCAGCCCATTAAACTTCCAAAATGCTAAGGTTCCAAAATTCAAAGGTAATGTCCAATGGTCAAAACTTAGGGAATATTGGATGCTTGTGGGAAGACTCAAAAGTCTTCCCACATCCCTATCTAGGAGGGGGCGAGCCTTATATGTAGGGGATGAGAGAGAAACACACACACACTCTTGCAAGCTCCCTTTACGCAAAGGACATAGTGGACCAGCTCCCTAGCCCAGTTGCCCCCAAGGTGCACTCAAATCCTATTGGATGGCCATGGAGGTGGACCAATGAGAATTAGGTTAGAGTATATTTAGTTTAATTCATTTAAAAATACTTGATAAAAGAACCAATAGAAATTAAAAGCTCTTTAGAAGACTATTGGACAGTCTCTCAAGGGGTCCAATGAGCATTCAACAACCCAATGGCTTGCCTGATTCCTATTGGCCAGAAGACTAAGGGGTCCAATGAGAGTTTCCTAAAGCTCTCACAAAAGGAAAAAGGGGGACACATGTCACAAGGCTATCCGGTATGTTTCTTAATTATCATTGGCTAAGCTTTGCAGGGTCCAATAGGATGCTAGCATGTGCAATTAGCAAGAGAGGTTGACCAAGAGAGAGAGGGGGGTGATTTTTTCAATGCATTATCACACACACACTCACACAATCTCATGTGTGAAGTAAAGAAGACTATCTCCTTCTCAAGCTTTAATGGAAAGCTCATCACCTACTCCAAGCTTGTGAGAAGGGAGGCCTACACCAACAACTCTTGGCTTTGCGAAGAAAATTCAACCAAGAGCCAAGCTCCAATGCATGCTCATATCCTCTACCATGCTAATTACTAAGCTATGCTAAGATATTATGAGTGATTATGTGAGGAGACATACTTCTTTCTCGTAACAATACTCCTTCCTCTCGATCTACTCTTATACCCCTCTAGCTCTCACCATCGTCGAAGGTGTGTGAGGTCTTGGGTCTGAGACCGTTAGGGAATTGATGTTGTGTTTTACAAGTGTGAGCTTGGTGCTTGAAGCTTTCATCTTCATTGCACCAGCAAGTTATTGAAGGAACACAAAATATTGTATTGTAAAATGTCTCCCTTGATGGCGGACCGGCTCCATGTAAATCCGCTCCTCAACTATTATAAATAGCTTAATTTCTTTCTCTTTTTGAAGTATTGCTCATGCCTATCTAACTAGGTGTTATGCTTTTGTTGCTCTATCTTCATCCAAGCACTCTTGTTATACTCATTAGGAATCTATTGTAATGAAATGCTCACTATGTCTATGTTATTTTTCGGTACACACAAGCTATTAGACCATTAAATGTTACATAGCACTACTACCTGTAGTAGCAAACTGTGTTCTTCACTCATAGTAGCAACTGAATTTGGAGCTCCCAGAAGCAATAGCAATAGCATCTACAACCACCATCATTAGGTCAATCAAGGGTTTGGAGGCAGGGTCTGGTGTTGCTTGAGTTGAGTTCATTTCTGGGATATATAAAATTCTATAGGAGGTTTTTTCATATGTTTGCAGCCAAGCCATTACCTCTATATGTGAACAAAGTTTCCATTGCTTAAAAGATGTGCTCAGCAAGAAGCTAGTACTTTGCCAACCTAACTAGGATGCTATTTTCCATGTTCATGTAGATGCTTATGGCATGGCTATGGGAGCCATACTGGCCTAGCCTGATGGGCAGACATACTACTTGGTCTAATTTTCTAGTTGTTGGAGGTTCAATAACCATGTTCAATTGCAGGTTCAATGCAATTGAACAGGGGTACTCTTGAAAGCGAAGCATTGGGGATGGTATTCAACACTGCCAAATTTAGACATTGCCTATTGGGCAAGCTATTTTACTTCTATGTTGATCATCAAGCTTTGTTGTTCTCATCAACAAAGTTTTAATACAAGGAAGGTCAAATGGATGATGTTTCGTATGGAATTTGAGTTTAAGATTTTCCTCAAAAAAGACACGCTATGGGGCAAACTTTCTTTTTAGAAGTACATAGGGATATTCAAAAATATTGTTGAGAGATGAACCATTAGATGCTAAATTATTCCAGAGTACAGTTGAAGAAGAATCGGACCCAAAATGGTAGGATGTTTATGATTTTCTTGAGCTAGGGAAGTTTCTAGATGACCGGTCCCAGAACAGGAGTTTGATCATAAAATGTCGGAAATGCATTTTCATTGCTAGAGCACTATATAGACTAGGCATTGATGGTGTGCTTCGTAGATGTGTGCCAATGAGAGGACAAATTTAAGTGGTCATTGAAGCTCACAATGGGGATGTTGAAGGACACTTTTCAACTGATATCACATATAAGAAGATCCTCCAAGCAGGATTATGGTGGCCAACCATGATGGTTGATGCTAGAGCCTTTTGAAAAACATGTGATATTTTCTAGTGAATGGAAAGACCAATGATGGTTGATATGACACCACTAACTCCAGTATATCCACTAGGATTTTTCATGAAATGGGGTCTAGATTTTATGAGGCCATTCAAGAAACTCACTCCAAGGAAGAACAAATATATCATCATGGCCACATGTTATGTTATAAAATGGGTTGAGGCTGAGGCTTTGATAGATAATACTGCTAAATCAAAACAACAGTTTTATATAAAAACATTATCTGTAGATATGGATGTCCCCAGTGGAAATAGTTTCAGATCAAGGAATTCACTTCATTAATGAAACTCTTCAAATTTTGATTGAGATGTTTTCAAGAAAGCACCAGAAGTGTACACCGTATTATCCCAAGTGCAATGGCTAGGCATGCAGAGAGCAGTAATAAAACCATTAAGACTATCCTCACTCAGGTAGTTCAGAAGGAACCTCATAAGTGGGACACTAAGCTTCAGTCGGCATTATGGGCGTATAGATCAAGCCCAGATCATGCTCTAATCATATGCTTGTGTATAGGTATCGATGATCTAGGCCGCACACCACTATGAAAATCCCCAGCAATTACAATGTAGTCACCAAGCAAAGCAACACACCTAGTATCAATGGATTTGATCTGTGCAATGTGCTGATGATGCACATGCGTGTAGAAAAATTGGAGGACACATCTCAATCTCTGTGTGCCCCCACTCTCTGCAATAACAAACATACACATTCTATATAAATACTAACAATCCATCCTAGCCATGATAACTAGACTCAAACATCAAAACAAAAATATTAAACTCAAAGATAACAAACAATGGATCATCATTCATATGGTCTACAAGAGATGTCTGGTGGTCCTTTTCCACAAAGATTGTAGCTTCAATTTATAAGTAAACACCAAACTAATCAAAAGTCATAAATCTACCAAAGTATAGGATACAAGCCAAAGAAAAATTTATTGTAACAAATATGGGCAGCCCGACCAGATGGTAGAGGACACGATGGTGGATCAACAAAAATTGTGGTTCTAGGTGGTGGAAGATCTGTGGATGCAGCTCCCCTAAAGTGCACATCATGAAACTCTATCTCTCTATCTCTCTAGCAAGGATCTCCCCTCTATCCATGTGGATCCACCAAGTACAATGCTCAAGCTCCCACTGCAAGAGTTGAGGCATGGTTGGTGGGTACATGCATCCCTCACCACTCTGAATGTGAGTCCACGAACGCGCAAGCACAAGTATCATAGCAATATGATGCATGATCAAAAGGTGAGCAAAGAATCTGTAAAAGAGAACAAATCAGAAAGCTAAAAATAAACAATTTTCCATATGATACACTAATTAAAGCACTAGATAGCATGTCAAAATGACAAAACCATCACCTATAAAGTCACTGTGAGAAGCCATGCGGTAGTAGTCAATTCTCTTCAAGGCCTGTCACTCCACATCCTTTGTTTTGTTTTCTAAAGCTACCTCTAGTGGAAATAGAAATATCCTACCCTCCACCACAATCTCAAAGAAGTACATATCCATGGTGCATGTGGGGAGAACATCAATCCTTCCAGGCACATCCACATAGTCTGCAAGGAGATTGCGAGATCTATCCAAGATTCTTTGTAGAGCTCCCTCTTGTTTTAGCCAGCTTTCACCCCAAGCACATAGAAAAATTAGACCAAGAATACAAACATTATTTCAATTCCTAAATAAACAATTTGTTTTCATATACTCACCCTCGATACTTTTGATGTCCTTTCACCATGCGCAATAAGCTGCACGAGTGATCTTGCTCGCCTCTAGTAAGAAAACCTACAAGATTTTATTTTCTATCGAAGCATCATGTAGAGAAATCAAGTTCGATTTCTCCAGGTTGGCCCAATTGTCCTCCCCCCATTGAAGGCTCAATACGCGATCAAAACAATCCTTCCCTAGCTGTGGGTCAACAATGTTACAAATCTATTAAGTACAATGTCAAATTAATTGAGTTCCTTCTTAGCATACACACAAAAAAATATCACAAGGTAGTTAAATACCTTGCCAACAGGATTGGAATACTCATAATAAACATGATTCATAATCTTAGACTCTTCCTTTTTCAAATCTTCACTAGAAAGCATAGATTTCTTGCTCTCTAGTTTACTGTGTAGCTCTTTCAACATTTGAACCTTCAAAAACAAAAAATGCTTTTCGACACAAAAAGCTTTAATCAAACCATACAAAGAAGAGCTATAATTTACAATGAGCTCACATAAAAAAGAATTCTAGCTAGATATCTTCTTGTAAGAGGATACCATGGTTCTTCTCCCTTTGTGGTTCTTTTGCGCAGGGTATCAATCAATTTTTGATCATTCTTCGACAAAGCACGAAGATAATCCTCATGATTAGCAGAGAAAATGTTTTCACAATTTACAAACTCATCTCACAGATGAGATGAAACTAGTGCATGGGTGTTCATTTTGAATTACATATAACCAAGTTAAATGACATTCAAACATGAAAAATTTATCCTTTTTTTTGTGAAGAGCTACTCACAAGTTCATGCGCTGCAAGCTCGTCAGCAATGCTATTTTAGAAACCTTTGTAGGATGAATGATCGTACATAAGACCCTACAGTTTTTGTACTTGCTAGTGAAGAACATTTATTTAATTGCATCTTGCCATGCCTCTGTCCTGTGATTCCCTTCCCATACATAGAACATTTTACCAATTAGTGGCTCTAATTGTGGTTGCAATGCTAACTCCTCTTCATACTCTTTGTTTAGGTCTCTCCAAAGTGGGTCCCATGTCTCTATGATATTTTCTATTTTCACAAACAAAACACATCCCAAAAACAATATTAAAACATTGCTAATTAATCCCCACAGCAAGCAAAGGGAGTTTTATTTAAGCTAGCCCTACTTCAAAAGTAAGGGACTGATTTCAGGACCAAAATTTCCCGTGTTTGGTATGGTGTGGGCCTAATGGCTTTGGATTTTATCGCCAAAGGTGGGAGTGTTCATCACCGTTGTCAAGAACTGCACAGTGCGACTAGGAAAGCATCCAGCCTCTAACTGTGAGGATTCATAGAAAATTCAAGCAAGGCATAGATGATTTGAAGACAAAAACACACTAAAAAAATACAAAATCGAGCCAGAAATATCCACTTTGAAAATGAATCAAGATCAACTCAAAATTCTTGTGTGTGTGAAGATTAGGTGTAGCCTCGCTCCCAATTGCACAGATGTAGTGCTCATTCGACCTGATAAAAACCCTACATTTACGCTTCGATTCTTTGTCGTGACCATTTCATGGAAGCTTCAATGCTTAATTGGAGAAGCCCAAGTATTTTTTTGAGGAGGGGAAACCCTAATTGGAGGCCTCACAGCCTCAACCATGTAGAGTAAGCAGCACGGGACTGCACTAGCACCCTGTAAAGGAATGGTTGTATCTCCTTGCTCATATAGCCAAATGAGCTCATTATTGGCTCTCGAATTTTCCACACAACTTGAGAAATAATGGCACCATCATTGATGTGGAATTTGGGCTATTTTGAGCTATTTTTGACCATTTTAAGGCCATTTTTAGCTATTTTTTACCCAAAAATGCCCGCTTTGTGTCCGGCAAAAGCCCAAACGACCTGGGAAAAATCCCTAAATTTGTGGAAAAATCCCAATGGGCTCAAATTTCAATTTGAACCTCATTTTCCCACTTGGTAATCACTTTGGACAGATCATTTATGCCTGTGCACGAAACCTGCTATTTTTGGCTAACATCGCCTGCATTGAACTTTCTAGGCAAAACGAGCGTGCCACTTCGAAACACTTGACATTTGTACATTCCTAAAGAGAATTAGGCATGCTTTAATGTGTTAAAAGATGCAACAGTGCCACATCCCAAGCCTCGCCTTCCCGGCAAAGTATGTATATGTCTGCAACTATGGCAACCGTTCTCCCATATATCACATTAGGTACATCATAGCATTTGGTCCCACATAAAAAAAGCATTGAGAGTGAGGTAGATATTTTAATTTCACATTATGGACGTGCCATGGCACGACATACACCCCCTCTAAACCTGCACATCCTCCGGCTTGTGCCACACATATCTTTTGGAGGTTCAGTCTTCATTTAAGTCAACATACATATCAATTTCGTCATCACTTGCAACGAAATCTAACGCATCATCCTCTCGTTCTTCATCCACATCCATAAAATTTTCATCAGAGCATTCATTCTGACTTTCCTATGAATCAAAGCGATCTGTATCACCTCTTCTTTTGGATAACTTGATTCTTTTCCCTGCGATGGGAATCTTCATTTTTGTCCTATCTAGTTCATGCAAGGTGTAAGTCGCATTCCCATGTAGATGTTGAACCACATAAGGAAAAAACCATATCTTTGAAAGCTTTCTTATTGTTGAATGCTGGTTGTCAAGACTATTGTCATACACCAACACCCAATCACCTTCCTCAATAGCTTTAGGTCTGAGCCTATGCCTCTTATCAAATATGTCTTTATTCTTTAACCTTGCATCTTTCAATTGCTCTACTGCATTCTCAATATCTTGAGGCCTTCTTTATAATTGTTTTATGTGCAAAGCAAGAAGGCCTTCCCTACTTATTCCATCTTCCCAAGGTAATACATTCCATGTGGGAATCACATCCTCAATTGGCATTATAGGTTTCTCACCATACATTAACTCAAAAAGCATATAACCAATAATTGAGCTATGAGTTGTACGATCAGACCATAAAGCATAAGGAAATAACATAGGACACTCTCCCATTTTACCTTTGCACGCGTTAGCCAAAGCTTTAATGATAGGAGGATGCCCACGCTCCAATTTACCATTTCCCTCAGGATTATATGCAATAGTGAGAGCAAGTTTAATGCCCAGCCTAGAGAAAAACTCCCTTGCTTTGTTAGCATCCAACTCACCCCTGTCCGCCGTTACTTTCCCAACACAACCATAACGGCTAATTACATCATCCAAGAAGAACTTACATACCCCTTCTGTGCTTGTTGTTCTTAGAGCACGACTTTCAACTTGGTTGGTTAAGTCTTCTCGTGCAGGCACTATGTATCTCATTTTCCATAAGCCCAATGACATTGTAACCAGATCTACTACCCACTTGTAATGCATGGCCAATGGGTAAGTAGGGTGCAACCCATCACAATGACGTACATTTGAATACATTTGACAGGTTTCACAGGACTCCACAAAGTGAGATACATCTTTATACATACCTTTCCACCAATACCTCTCTTTCATTTTAGTAAATGTGGCCCATACACCTCTATGTCGAGCATCAAGACTCTCATGAACCTTTTTCATAAGATCATTTTGAGCGTTCTTATTATTCACGAATCTCATCGGCATTCCATTTCTTTGTTTTGGATGCTTCTGTAAGTACCCATGTTTTAAAAATTATCCATAGGTCTTTCTTCGTATTCTTTTGAACTCTTGATCAATTCACCATTCTTGCCTTGTCAAAGTGCACAGATAGCGTCCAATGAGCAACAGTCACCTTGATATAGGTCCTCTGTAAATGACTCAAGTGCATTTGACAGGCAAACATGATCACCCTTGGCATGAGAGATACTATAGAACTGTGTGCCTACATCATCGCCCTTCACAACCATGTCTTCTTTATTTTCATACCTTGATCTTGAAAGCATATCTGCAACTGGATTATCTTTCCCTACAATATGCTTAAATTCTAGATTCAAGGACTTTATGTAGGCAATCCATCTCAACATAGCAATGTCCGGAGTTGAGCTGCTTGTGATCATTCCAAGAAGGGGTAGACAATCAGTCTCCACTATTACATTTGCTCCTATCTAATATTCTTTGTCACATTTCAAAGCTGTGACTACTCCTCATAACTCTCTTTTTATCCATGGATAGTTGCATTGATGAGCACTTAGGACTTTTGCTCCAAATCTCATCACATATCCCTTGCCATCATCGTCATCTTGCCCAATTGCCCATCCAATTCCTGTGGGGCTAGTATCCACCCACTGTCACAATTACATATCGTCCACATTCATAGTTTTCTTTCCTCAAAGTTGGAGACATAAAAAACAACTTCTTTAATTTTCTCATGGCATGTGTATGCATTTCTTCCCATTGAAACTTTTGGTTCTTTCTCAAAAGTTGATACAAAGGCTCTACTACATGTGCATAATGCGGAATCCAGATAACATAAAACACGTATGCACCCAAGAACCTTCGAACCTCAGTGAAATCTATATATTTCTCTTTCATTATCTAAATTACATCAATCTTTGTAGGACAAGGCCTTCTACCATATGGCCCACACATATGTCCCACAATAAGAACTTCATTCACACCAAACATTGACTTTTGGCCACACAAGGTAAGGTTCACCTCTTCCAACCTCGACAAGATATTATCACAATCAGTGATATGGTTTGCCACATACTTGCGGCACCCCCTCGAGTCCAGAGCCACACCCTATATCACTTACATCACATCCTTTGATTGGCACATCATGAAGGAAAGGCATTGTAGTTTGAAGTATGAAGTCATGAAGGACTTTGTTCATACCATTCATCATATGCGCAACTGAATTAGTTTCTCCTTGAGATAAGGTGCACATTCTTACTAGGCCCAAAGGTGTCCTCATGGTAGTCAGGTCCCTACTTCCGATTGCTAGTTGGAATTGATCATACCCTGAGTACAAATATCCCATAGAACATATTGCCCTTCCTGCAAATGCCTCTGCAAATTCATCTACAACTGTACCCACATTTCTACTTGTCGCCTTATTTATAAGTTGTATCTCTTGAATAAAGCGTAAAGAACCATTTTTCTTGGGAACTGTGCACCACTTGTTTGAATACGGAGCACAAGAAGGCTCCAAGATACCCATCTTGATCTTTTCATTAAGCAATTCAATGAGTTTTGGCAAATGGGCCTTTGGAATAGGAATAGGCCTCATGTTCCAAGGTACATGAGGGATAGTGAAGATCACCATAGGAGCAACAATGGATGGATCAACACACCCTATCTCATAGGGCTCAAATGCAAAAGCTTTTCTGTGTTTGGCAAGCATGTCTTCAAAGCATACCTTTTCAGCTTTTGTTAAACTGTCCTCGCAACCAACCTTTAACTCCTTCAAAGAATCCTGTGTGAACTTGTGTCCAATCTTGCTTGGGTCACGAAGGGTAGGTTGCAAAGAAGCTTGCTCCATCTTATTTGTGCAATCTTTTGGTAGAGGTAATGCCACTGGTTTCACTTTCTTTGCCATAGACTTATACTTAGTCTCCACTCGTACATCATTACATTGAGCATTTTTGAAATCTTCAATGACCTTGTATATTTCTATTGAGCATACTTTCACGACCTCACTTCCGATACACAAATTGAAATCTAGTAAAGACTCCAAGTCTTGCATAGTATCCACAAACAAACACTCATCAAACACACGTGTAGTGCATTCACCATCTTCTAGCAAACCATTCATCTTCAAACCTCTTTGTACACTATTTACATGTTTTTGTTCTCCCTACTTCAAGCCCTAACACTTTGTAAAGCAATAGATCCATAGACAGTTAATCCTACAAAACCTGTAGAAAATGTTTCCTTTGCATATACATCATGCGAGAACTTTTCTCTTCTTGTACCACTGCAATCTTGCTCTACAATGGTACATGGACAAAACCCCTCATATCCTTGTAGTCCTTGAATTATTTGTTTCTCTTTGGCAAGGGTTACTCTCTAAGACTTTCATGATTCCTTTCATGGTCCACACAAACAGTAAGGAATTGTACTGCACACTTCCCATCCCTGTTCCTTATCCTTACATAAGCTGACCCATCGTCCATTAACTTGGTTTCCATGCAAGGAGCAGTGATGTATGGCTGCCTAAGGATAAGACGGTATGCAAACATCTCCTGTAAATTTTTTTTTGGTCATCTTTCAAATCTCCTATAGTCACCTTAACATTTGGACAAGCTCGTACAACTCCCTTGATGAGTTGTTTGTTGCATGACTCATCCATCCATGATTTATATCAATTGGCCATTTTTCTTTTTGATAAAGACTCTTTGACATGAGGTTAATCTTTGACCCATGATCTATCAACACAATGTATGGCTCTTCTAAGTCTCCCACTTTTACCAGGGTCTCAGTAGTTGTTCTTGCCTAATGACTCTTCAAGTAGTAACTCTTGTGAGTGGTCTTGCCTAATGACTCTTCAAGTAGTAACTCAACATTTGGAAATTTTGGAGGTCATTAGGAGGGCCTTCTAAGAAAAATAGAATTTTGAATTTCTCTCTCTAGAAAATAGGTGTGGTAAAAGAAATTCTAAACTTGGATTATCCATTCGAAAAGTGCACTTACAAGTAGATTCTTGCCACAGTGTCATAACGGTCGTAATGATTGAAGAATAAATCATTTTCAGTTGCATTTAATGAACGTCCTAGAATTGGAGGGAGTTTCCCATACATGGAATGTATGACTAAAGGAAATAGCACGTATCCTTCCAAACGTGCTCTCTCCTTACTCTCTCATTGTTTGTGCATTGACCTTAAAGAAATCCTCCCTTTCTTGCACTGTTGCATACATGGCTTCTTCTTCCACCCCCACAAATGTCCTCCTTAAAAGACCATTCTATCATCTATACATTGACCTGGATCCCCAATATACGCCACTGTGTAAGCGAGGCAAAACTAACATCAATGTGACACCGATCATGACAGAAAGACTCAAAGAAGAGGGAGCAAAACACTTAATTATTTGGACAAAAGGCTCACTCTATCCATTTATTTAATGCCATGACCAATGCTTTCCTTGCATTTTCAAATCCCACTAACTTATTGACCTTTGCAGGTAATGGAGAGAATGGTTTGCGTGGCTACTATAAAGCTCTAAACAACAAATCAGAAACTTATAAAGACATGGTGAAGCACCAAGAAAATGAGATTCAGAGACTTTCAAGCTTGCATTATGAGGACCAAATTATTGTAATGCAGCGCACACAAGAATCACACGTCTTGCGAACAAAGGTATGGTCATTACAAACAAAGAGACGATGTTAGGCACTCATGTGGAAAAGAAGAAACTATGGAATCTTGAAACGTGGAAGGTAGGCTCTGGCGGCCTTAAGAAAAGAATCCAAGCATTGAGGTGAGAATTGTAAACTGTCTAATTAATTTAAACTTATCTAAGTTTTTTCTTATGTTAGTTATGCTTTCTTTGTAGAGATTCTATCTATCTAGACAAAGAAAACATAGACCCGAAGGCCAATGTAGGAAAGAAGTTAAAGCCATTGATAACTAGCTTTCAAATGACAGAATGCATGAAAAAACGTTTAAGGTTTTGCAACGGGATGTCGTTGAAATATTCATTTCAAAGAATGCAGTGCCTGCCAAGCATATACAAGGTACATTGGACTCTCTTGGAGTTAGTAAAAGAGGTTACTCAACTATTCAACAGTCTATCTCTTCCATTTTTGTGAAGAAGGAAATAAAGTCTAAGAGTTTACCAATAGCTGCAAGTGTTTGGAAGGAAAAACTACAGCTCAATAATGAATAGACAAACTTCATTGGATGTCCATTTCATATTCAAGGTATTTATAGCTCACAGGGAACTATTGTCTGAGTACAACAATATCTTCATGGACCTCACTTTGTTGAAAACTAGAATGGTAGAGTTCTACAATATCACATTTGAAGAGACAGGTGGCGTTCTACATTTTCTTGTGAAGCTAGATGAGTGTGAGATTATTAAAGAGAAGAAGCTAGAGCAAGTTACAATCACATTGATGAATAGGGATCTTTCCAAATGTCCCACTGATGACCTTTTATACTTCAGTGCTCAATAAAAAACAAACATATTGTGGCTTGGAGCATTTCAGGTAATCCAGTTATCTCCAATTTTGTAGCTCTAGCAAGCCCTCTATTGTACCTAAATTTTAGATTTATTTTTTATATTTCATAAGGATTAATCTTCCAGGTAAAGAAAGAAGACCATGACATTTTATTTTGAGTGTTCCATCAAACCCCTATTCGAGATATCATTGATAGGCAAATGAATCGAGGAGAGGTATTGGCTGTAGATGGGAGAGGAGACTTTCAAGATCAATGGCATATTGCGGGTAACCTCAAAAAACTGAAGTGTATGTATAATTTTGGAATGGGTGCCATGGAAAAGTCTCCATGCTTGTATTGCATGGAGCCTGCAAACGTGATGGACCCAAAGTGGTGGCGAAAGGCTCCTACTCATCACAATCAAGACCCTAATTTCTGACCAGTTCTAGATATACCACTTGTTAATGTCCATATTTGTACAATGCATGGTCTCTACCGAATTGTAGAGAAGTTGGTATATTTGTACATTGGGTTTTATTGGAAAATCAAAAAGTCAGTTGATCGACAAGTCGCTCTAGAGGCTTTGGAGTTAGTTTTGTCAGATATTGGTCTACATGGGGGCAATGTGAAAATCCAGCGGGATGAAAAAAGGTCAACCAATGAGAAAGATGTACCTTGCAAACCATCCATAGGTGGGGTTAAGGCATGCCATTTTCTATCTAAACCTCAAGGTATGAAAGATGTGAAGCTAACAAAGAGAGGGAGAGTATATCACTCTACCTACATTAGCAAAGTTGAGTATATGCACTGGAAAAAACTTCATTTAGCAATGAAAGACCAAGAGCCAACCACTCGCAATGCAAAGGGTGATATGTGGTGTTTCCATTGACACGTTGTCGAGAAATTTGCGGTCTTGCCAAGAAAGCACCGGGCTTATGGCTGTGAGAGTTTGTGAGAGAACTCAACAAAAACTATATGAAGGAGTTAAACCATAGATGCCCTGAAGACTAGAGTTTGGAAAGAAGTGCCATCAAAGAAGACTCACCCTTTCTCTCTTGCACTCACACACACACAAAGAAAGAACGCAAAAGAGAATGTCAAAACAATACGAAGATGAAAACATCAAGGCTATGGTCATATCGTATCATGGGTAATATGAAAGGGTTAATGGATGAGTTAATGGCATTCAATCTTGGCTGACCAAATAGGCTACGAATTGTTCTTTGGAATTGTAGTTTTGTGCTTACCATAATATATATATTTTGTCTAGTGATTGGGATTAATTGTGTGTACAAATCCTCTTGGTTCATAGCAAGATAACTACGCTTACATCAAAAGAAAAATTATAGTCTATGAGAGGTAGTATGATGGGATCCGGTGATAGAAGTATTTCATTGAGCCTTTCAGGGCCGAAGAGAAACACTATACGTTGTTGAAAGTGTATTTTACGGCTAATCCACACGTTAATTCTAATAGATCGTACAGAGTGAAAGCGATAGAAATGATCATCATGTGGGTTATTCATCTAGGATAGTATGTGAGAAATGTAGATATGAGAGAAGTGAAGAGATGAGAAGTTTCCCCTCCCAAGCCCTATTCTTGCCCGTAGGCAATAAGGATACTGCGGGGAGAGATGTACCTGTAGCAAAGAGAACCTAGAGAGGATGAATGAATGAGAGAGATAGGTTTGGTTAAGGAGATGAGATTAGATACATATATATATGTTGGATTAGAGATGAAAATGAAAACAACAAGAAATCAAGAAAACTTCAATGTAGAACACATCTTACTTGAAACCCTTCGGCACCATTATTGATGGAGAGAGAAGAAGAGTGGATAATTCCACTTTGATTGATACGCCAAGTACAACACCTTCTTTGATTAGAGTTGATCCTCCAAGGATGGCGTACAAGAATGGCTAGTTTTCCTCTAGGAGAAAGTGTAGGCTTGGGCTTATGTTAATGGGGCTAAGTACAATTAGGCATTACTACTCACTCCCTCAAGAATTCCTCTCATCAATGGCTTGAATGCTTGAGTTCCTTCCAAGGAAGAAGAGGTCCCCTTTTATAGGTGAAGGGAACCCACAAGGGTTTACACAAGAAGAGAGGAGCCAGTGTGAACAGGAATTGGAAAAGTTGGAAATGAGCTGTCCCTGCATGATGTGGGCAGACTGGGGTCCAGTATTTTGATCATTTCTCCTCAACCATAGCTCCAAATAAAAAAGTAAAAATATGGGCAGAAACTTCAGCTCATTAGCTACGATTTTCATTTTAAAATCATTTTCCAATTCGAATTGGAACCTTGTGTAAAAAATTCATCAAAATAGGGTCCATTTATGGCAGCAAAAGTCTTCATGTGGTCTCCTTAGCCTTGACTTTCATTTAATTCCAAAGGACACCTCATGCCATATGAAAGCATGACATTGCTCCTTGACAAAGTTTTGTAATCATGCTTGCAATAATGCATTAAAATAAGTGTATCTTTGAAATCATGCCACCTAGTGTCCCACTAGGATTTGATTCTCTCCTACTAGCTATTTAAAAAGAAATATAAGAAAAGTATAAAAAATACATAGAATATATATATTCGAGTTTACCCTAGATATAGGACCTAGCTAGGGTGTGAGATGATAATGAAATAGTAGAAATAAAGAATCAATGCTTTTTGCCCCAAGTTAAAGAGGCGGAGCTATTGATGCTTTTCCCATAGTATTTTCTGATGGTAAAGTAAGGATATGTTACCCTTGAGAAAAATAATAGGATGAGATAGAAGGCTTATTATTATACTTAAATATTCATATGTACACTATAGGAAATATAATTATGTATCTAAAAAAATACAAGATAGATCTTGTAGCATGCGTTCCCACTATGTACGTGTCATAGCACGACATCCACCCCCTCTAAACCTGCACATCCTCCGGTATGTGCCACATTGTCTCTTTGTAAGATTATACCTCTTGTACATCTTCCTTGTCTTCTTCTTCACTGGATGATTCCAGAGCTTCCTGTTCACTTTGATCTTCACATGTGTTTTTCTCTTCTTCCTCATCCATATCTTCTAGATCATTGTCTCCTCTTCTCTTAAACATTTTAATCCTTTTTCCTGCAATGGGAATCTTTACTTCTGTACCATCTAGTTCAAACAAGCTGTAAGTAGCATTTTCATGCACATGCTTTACAACATACGGTCCAAACCATCTTTTTGAGAACTTACGCATGACTGTATGCTGGTTATCAAGGCTACTATCATACACTAAAACCCAGTCACCTTTGTCAATTGCTTTGCTCCTGAGCCGATGTCGCTTATCAAAGTAGTCCTTGTTTTTCAATCTCGCATTTTTGAGTCGTTCTTTTGCAGCCTCAATGTCTCCAGGTCTTCTCTCTAGCTGCCTTATGCGCAATGCAAGGAGATCTTCCCTACTAAGCCCCTCTTGCCAAGGTAGTACATTCCATGTGGGAATTGTATCCTCAATCGGCATCACTGGCTTTTGACCATGCATTAGCTCCACAGGCATGTAGCCAGTTACTGAGCTATGTGTTGTACAATCAGCCCATAAAGCGTATGGTAACAGTTTTGGCCACTCACCAACTCTTCCTTCGCAAGCCTTGGCCAAAGCTTTGATGATAGGAGGGTGCCCTGTTTCACTCTTTCCATTGCCTTCAGGGTTGTAAGCTATAGTAAGAGAAAGCTTGATTCCTAATCTAGAAAAGAACTCCCTTGCTTCTTCGGCATCCAGTTCACCTCTGTCTGCAGTGATCTTTCCCACACAACCATAACGGCAAATCACCTCATCAAGAAGGAATTTGCACACAGCTTCTGTGGTTTTAGCTCTTAATGCTCTTCCTTCAACCTGATTAGTTAGGTCCTCTCGTGCAAGAACCAAGTACCTCATCTGCCAGAGTCCTAAAGGCATCGTGACTAGATCCACAACCCATTTATAGTGCATGGCTAGTGGATATGTAGGGTGCAATCCATCACGATGTCGAACATTTGAATACATTTGACAAGTTACACATGACTCTACAAACTGAGATACATTTTTATACATACCCTTCCACTAGTATTTTTCTTTCAACTTGGAGAAGGTTGCCCACACACCCCTGTGTCCAGCCCATAGACTCTCATGAAACTCTTGCATGAGCTTTACTTGAGTCTCTTTTTTACATATAACCCGTTGTGGTGTAGCACCCTTTTGCTTAGGATGCTTCCACAAGTAACCATCCCTTAAAAAGTACCCATATGCTTTCCTGCGTATCCTCTTGAATTCTTGTTCAGACCAATCATCCTGTTTTGCTGGAGTACTCAAGTACCTTCCAATAGAAAGCCAATCACCTTCATAAAGATCTTTCAAGAACAATTTAAGTGAATTAGTCATGCAGACATTGTTACCTTTGACATGAGAGATAGAATAGAATTTTGTGCCTACATCATCTCCCTCATCAATCATTTGTGACTCATCTTCATACCTTGCCCTTGATAGCATATCAGCCACTGCATTGTCTTTACCTGCAATGTGCTTAAACTCGGGATTTAAGGACTTAATGTAGGCAATCCACCACAACATAGCAATGTCTGGTGTTGAGCAACTTGTAATCATCCCAAGAAGTGGTAGACAATCTGTTTCTACAACCACACATGCACCAATTAGGTACTCTTTTCCACTTTTCAAGGCTGTAACCATACCCCATAACTCTCTCTTTATCTGTGGATAGTTTCTTTGGCGAGCACTTAGTACCTTTGCTCCAAATCTTACCACATACCTGTGTCCTTCTTTGTCATCTTGCCCTATTGCCCATCCAATCCCTGTAGGACTGGTATCTACTGTCACAATCACTGGCCTTTGACACTCATAGTCTACCTTTCTCAAAGTCGTTGCTGGCTGGAGTAACTCCTTTAGATTTTTCATGGATTTTACATGTGCTTCTGTCCATTTAAACTTTTGATTCTTTTTAAGCAGCTGATAAAGAGGATCAGCTACATGTGCATAATGTGGAATCCAAATAACATAGAAGACACATGCTCCTAGAAACCTTCTAACCTCAGTGATGCTAGTGCATGTTTCTTTCATTCTTTGGATGGCATCTACCTTTGATGGACAAGGTTTCCTACCATATGGCCTGCACATGTGCCCCACAATGAGCACTTCATTGACACCAAACATAGACTTTTTCCCTGACAATGTAAGATTCACTTCTTCCAACCTAGACAAAATTTTATCACAATCATTTATGTGATTTACCACAAACCTGCGACATCCCTTGAGATCCAAAGCTTCAACTTTGTCACTTTCTTCACATCCTTTGATAGGCAAATCATCAATGAAAGGCATTGTGATGTGAGGAATAAAGTCACGTAAGACCTTATTCATCCCATTCATCATATGTGCAACCGAGTTGGTTGCTCCCTGTGGCAAGGTACACATCCTTACCAAACCCAAAGGTGTCCTCATGGTTGTCAAGTCTCTGCTTTCGATTGCAAGTTGAAATTGATTATACCCTGAGTAGAGATCCCCCATTGAGTAGATTGCTCTCCCTGCAAACGCCTCTGCAAATTCATCCACAATTGTTCCTGTACCTACATTTCTAATTGTCACCTTGTTCACTGGTTGCATATCTTGGATGAAGCGTAGAGAACCATTCTTCTTTGGAACTGTGAACCACCTGTTTGAGTATGGAGCACAAGAAGGCTCCAAGATTCCCATTTTGATTTTCTCATTGAGTAGCTCTACTAACTTTGGCAAATGAGCCTTTGGAACCGGAATAGGCCGCAGATTCCAAGGCACATGAGGTATTGTGAAAATTACCATAGGAGCTACAATATAAGGATCAACACATCCTATCTCATGTGGCTCAAATGCAAAAGCCTTACCATGCTTTGAAAGCATTTCTTTGAAGCACTTTGTCTCCTCCTGTGTTAGAAACTCCTCGCAACCAATCTGCAACTCTTGAAAAGACTCCTTTGTGAAGGTATGCCCGATCTTTTTAGGATTCCGCAAACTTGGTTGTAAAGAAGCCTGTTCAATCTTTTCCCTGTTGTTGGGTGGTAAGGGTGAAGCTACTGGTTTCACCTTCTTTGCTACACTCTTGTATTTAGTTTCAACATGGACTTCTGGGCCTACTGTTTGGCTTTCTTTAAAGGCTTGTATTACTTGATACATTTCCATAGAGCAAACTTCCACAACTTCATTTTCAAGATGCAAACTAGACCTCATTATAGCATCAAGCTCACCTATAGTATCTACAAAAGAAACTTGTTCACACAAACCCAAAACATTTTCAGTAGGCTCTAGCAACCCACTCTTTTTCATGCCTATTTGTACATTATGCACATATTGCTTCTCACATCTCTTCAAATCTTCAAGTTTTGTAAAACATACTGATCCATTCTTTGTTACCAAGGAGCTCGTTGAAAATACTTCACCTATTTTTGGATCAGGCGAGACCCTTTTTCTTTATGTACCACTGCAATCCCGCTTTACAATGGTACTTGGCCAAAACCCATCATTTCTCTATGATCATGAAACTCTTTGCTCACCTTTGGTAGAGGATGTTCTCTGAGGTTGTCACGATTTCTTTCATGGTTTACACAAACTGTGAGAAATTGGACAGCACGTTTACCATCTTTGCTACGTATCCTAGCATATGCTGAACCATCGTCCATTACCTTTGTTTCCATTCGAACTCCCACAATGTAGGGCTGTCCAAGGATGAGATGATATGAAGATGTATCCTGTACAAAGAAGTTTTGGTCAATCTTTACATCACCTATTGTTACCTTCACACCTGGACATGCTGCATACAATTCACCGGATGAATTGTTTGCCACTTTTACCATCCAGCCATGATCTGTGTCCATCGGCCATTTGCACTTGTTGTAGAGACTCTTTGACATTATGTTTATTTCTGAACCATGGTCAATCAAGGCAACAAATGGCTCTTCAAGATCACCTACCTTGACCAAAGTTTCTGTAGTAGCCCTTGCCCAATGACTTCGTGAATAGTAACTCCTAGGAATATCTTCAACTTCTTCATCATCATTTGAGAAATACACTTGCTTCACTCTCCCACTAGATTGGTAGCATCCTACCACAGCTCCATCATTCTCCTTATTTTGCAGTTGCATCCCTTGTGTCTTTGAGGTTTCCCCTTCAACCTGTGGACGAGAAACTTCAGCAAGGGTTTGCCTCTTTCTCTTGATGATGTCAATGATCTCCTCATGGAATTCACGCTTTGCAATGCCAAGAACTTCTCCCAGAGTAAACTCAATCTTGCTATTCAAGATCCTTTCCTCCAAGACTTTCTTTAAATCTGTAGCAACCTCAATATCAGATTGTAGTTTATAAGTTGGGCCTTTTGTCTTACCTTTCGTTGGCTCTTTCTTCTTTGCTGTTGTAGAATCCTCCATGAGTACTTCAGGTGGAGATGCTCCTTGTGTTGAGGGTGTTTGAGAAGGCATTGAGTCGCTTCTTCCCCCACTTCTAGAAGCTCTTTTTGATGTTCCTTCATCAGCATTCTCACGTCTGCGCTTCTCTTTCTACAATTGCCTCATTTTGTTGGCATTTTGTAATGTAGGCATGCACTGACAATGAGTCCACTGGATCATTCCATCCTGTTTCTAGACATATGCAATCACCTGCTTCATGTAGAATCTCTTTTGTAAGCTTTCCCTTTTTAGCTAATTGCATGACATTTGGCCAAATTTGACCATGATGGTCACTCACTTCTTCATCACAAAAATGTTCAATTTTTACTCCATAAGTAGCTGCCTCTACTGAAGAGGTGGCATGCTTGGTTGCCATATCTTCAACTAAGGTTTGCATTCCCCCCTTCCCAAAGTTAGTTCTCAAGGGTAGACCTGTCTCTCTTAAGTGGATTTTACCATCCTTAAAAAAGACAACATCTTTTGACAAAGCATCACTAAAATCATCACAATCCCTTCTTACATGGTCTGTACTATCACACCAAATACATCTATTAACAAACCCTTCTTTGGGCTGTTGTCTTTGCCTAGGAAGTGGCCTTGATGGTTGGCCTTTTTCTTCAAGCTTTGCAAACTTCACCTTCAAGTCACGCATTCCCTTCACAAGCTCATCTAGCATGGACTCATCAAACTTAGGAGCGATAAAAGTAGGCTTTACCATTTTGTCAGAAGTTGAGGTGGAACGACTTGTAGTGTTTACTACCATCTTGTCCCTTCTTCTTTGTCGTTTGGCAAGCAGTGAGACAGCACCTTCAACCTCATTCCAGTCGGTCTTTAGTCCTTGCTCAGCATCTTTATCTTCAAGAAGAAGCTCCAAATTTTCTTGAAACTCTTTACCTGCAGCTTGTAAGAAAAGATCTATCTTCTCTGCATCTAGTGTGGCCCTTTCTGTCCTAGTGAGTTGTGCATAGCGCCGCTCAAATTCCCTAAGTAGCTCTGTTATTGATAGTCCTTGCTTTGGCTTGACTACCCATTCTAAGAATGTCCTTTTGGTCACTCTCTCAGAGTCCTCCATGAAATATTCCTCCTTTAAAGCTACTTTGAATTCTTCCCAATTTCTCCCATGCCCATCTTTAATTGCCCTAACATGCTCCCTAATTTCTGGAGCAACAACTAGCTCAAAGCTTTGAATCATCTCACCTTCTGACACGCGATGCAGCTCCATCTCCTTCACATACTCGCGTAAGTACTTGGTTACATCTTTGCCATTGAACTGATCCATTCTGTTGACGACCGCTTGTATGGCCTTCGTTGCTGAAATCTCCCTTCTTTCAGTAGCATGTTGTTGCTGCATGAACATTGCAAATGCTTGAAACATTTGCATTGTTGCTGGGTCAAAATGCATACCCTATTGCTCAACATGATCACCCATGGTTACCCACAAACTCTCACCCTAGTAGATTCGCGTCGGGTTCACCAAAAATATGTCGAGAAATTTGCGGTCTTGCCAGGAAAGCACCGGGCTTATGGCTGTGAGAGTTTGTGAGAGAACTCAACAAAAACTATATGAAGGAGTTAAACCATAGATGCCATGAAGACTAGGGTTTGGAAAGAAGTGCAATCAAAGAAGACTCACCCTTTCTCTCTTGCACTCACACACACACAAAGAAAGAACGCAAAAGAGAATGTCAAAACAATACGAAGATGAAAACATCAAGGCTATGGTCATATCGTATCATGGGTAATATGAAAGGGTTAATGGATGAGTTAATGGCATTCAATCTTGGCTGACCAAATAGGCTACGAATTGTTCTTTGGAATTGTAGTTTTGTGCTTACCATAATATATATATTTTGTCTAGTGATTGGGATTAATTGTGTGTACAAATCCTCTTGGTTCATAGCAAGATAACTACGCTTAATTCAAAAGAAAAATTATAGTCTATGAGAGGTAGTATGATGGGATCCGGTGATAGAAGTATTTCATTGAGCCTTTCAGGGCCGAAGAGAAACACTATACGTTGTTGAAAGTGTATTTTACGGCTAATCCATACGTTAATTCTAATAGATCGTACAGAGTGAAAGCGATAGAAATGATCATCATGTGGGTTATTCATCTAGGATAGTATGTGAGAAATGTAGATATGAGAGAAGTGAAGAGATGAGAAGTTTCCCTCCCAAGCCCTATTCTTGCCCGTAGGCAATAAGGATACTGCGGGGAGAGATGTACCTGTAGCAAAGAGAACCTAGAGAGGATGAATGAATGAGAGAGATAGGTTTGGTTAAGGAGATGAGATTAGATACATATATATATGTTGGATTAGAGATGAAAATGAAAACAACAAGAAATCAAGAAAACTTCAATGTAGAACACATCTTACTTGAAACCCTTCGGCACCATTATTGATGGAGAGAGAAGAAGAGTGGATAATTCCACTTTGATTGATACGCCAAGTACAACACCTTCTTTGATTAGAGTTGATCCTCCAAGGATGGCGTACAAGAATGGCTAGTTTTCCTCTAGGAGAAAGTGTAGGCTTGGGCTTATGTTAATGGGGCTAAGTACAATTAGGCATTACTACTCACTCCCTCAAGAATTCCTCTCATCAATGGCTTGAATGCTTGAGTTCCTTCCAAGGAAGAAGAGGTCCCCTTTTATAGGTGAAGGGAACCCACAAGGGTTTACACAAGAAGAGAGGAGCCAGTGTGAACAGGAATTGGAAAAGTTGGAAATGAGCCGTCCCTGCATGATGTGGGCAGACTGGGGTCCAGTATTTTGATCATATCTCCTCAACCGTAGCTCCAAATAAAAAAGTAAAAATATGGGCAGAAACTTCAGCTCATTAGCTACGATTTTCATTTTAAAATCATTTTACAATTCGAATTGGAACCTTGTGTAAAAAATTCATCAAAATAGGGTCCATTTATGGCAGCAAAAGTCTTCATGTGGCCTCCTTAGCCTTGACTTTCATTTAATTCCAAAGGACACCTCATGCCATATGAAAGCATGGCATTGCTCCTTGACAAAGTTTTGTAATCATGCTTGCAATAATGCATTAAAATAAGTGTATCTTTGAAATCATGCCACCTAGTGTCCCACTAGGATTTGATTCTCTCCTACTAGCTATTTAAAAAGAAATATAAGAAAAGTATAAAAAATACATAGAATATATATATTCGAGTTTACCCTAGATATAGGACCTAGCTAGGGTGTGAGATGATAATGAAATAGTAGAAATAAAGAATCAATGCTTTTTGCCCCAAGTTAAAGAGACGGAGCTATTGATGCTTTTCCCATAGTATTTTCTGATGGTAAAGTAAGGATATGTTACCCTTGAGAAAAATAATAGGATGAGATAGAAGGCTTATTATTATACTTAAATATGCATATGTACACTATAGGAAATATAATTATGTATCTAAAAAAATATAAGATAGATCTTGTAGCATGCGTTCCCATTATGTACGTGTCACAGCACGACAACGTTATTTCAAATGTGTGAGAATGATGATTGGCTGCAGGATAATCTCAACAAGTGTAAACAGAACCTGCAGCTCTATTGAAAAAATCCTTCAAGACAGCATGGACTGACACTCAAATCACTCATTACATGGTAAATTCAAATCACCTAAGATAGTCTTAGTACTAAGTTTGTGTTTAAGTTTCTAAATAAATTGCTTGTTTTGCAGCACGTTATTTTTAATCATTTGCTATACTTCATCCAAAAGTATGGGAATCTAGGTATATGGAACACCTAGGGCCTGGAGAAGTCTCATTACATGGCTAGAAATGTCCACTTTAGACACACACAGCATGGAGGCTCTCAAAATAAGGCAAAGAGTTTGAAGGAGTTATTTTAGTGGTTTTATCTCAGAATCATTCATCGCATGCAACAAAAGCAAGTATTGTCCTCTTCTGTAAGAACTAGGGAAACTAGACTAGTGATCCTCCTCCCAACCTCCCATTGTATAGGCGGGCTCCCAGCCCCTTGCCCTAGACGGATCCCCTTTCCACACTGTCTAGCCCAGCCCTTGGCCGTAGTCCATGACCATCCTAGTCCTTAGGTTACAGGACCCTTGTCTTGACATTACTCCCCCCTTAAGAAGAGTTTTCGTCCTCAAAAACAAAAGTGGGAAACTTCTTCTTAAGAACACTAATGTTTTCCCAAGTGGCACCTTCTTCAGGTCGGTCTTTCCACTTGATTAAGGCTTGTTGTCGTACGTGAGGTCGTGTACGCAACTCATGATAATCTAGAACACTTTCAGGTTCATGCGGTAAGGTAGTAGGTTCAATGTAATCAACCAAAACCTGTTGGTCAATGACATTGTTGTCCCCATGTAACTGGTTTCGTAGACGGCTTACATGAAACACCAGACACTACAAGAGGTTGTGTGATCTTGTGACGCTGTTAGCGACGGAAATACACTGGGTTTTTATAACCCCCGGCGTCGCTACAACCGTCGCTAATAGCGTCGCTATATGTGTCGCTATAGGCGTCGCTTATATGCGTCGCTATATAGAGACGCTCATAGCGACGGTCATAGCGACTGTTATAGCGACGTTTACACAGAAGTCTATAGCGACGCTCATAGCGACGCTACAGAGCCATAAATAGCGACGGTTATAGCGACGCCCGAGAGAATTTTTTTTTGGTGACAGGGCATTGAATGCCCTGCCACCCATCAAGCATATTGTACTTGATTCACTTTTTAAAAAAAGTGCAAGGGTAGATAATAGACCCAAAATAGTCACCCACAAGACGCATTGTTTGCAAAATTGACAAGCGTAAAATTGACAATTGTACACATCATAGGCAAAATGAATTGATTGGCAAATGTAATAATGACAATTGTACAACATCATAGACATAAAGAATTGATTGGCAAAATGAACTGCGGTGACAAATGTAATAATATACATGGTTCAAAAAGACGTATAAAATCCGTCTCATGATACATAAGCTATGAGAAACCCTAAACTAATGCTATCTAGCTACGGCTAAACTGACGTCGTCTAGTCAGATGTCTCATCGCGTCCAAGCGGCGTATCTATCGGATTCTGCAAAAAAAGATTGGCAACAACTCGATCTATAATAGATTGATCGAACTCGCCAAATTCGCGAACGTGCTGCAAAGAAACACGTCTTGTCCGTCGCACAGCATGCTTGCATTGATTACAAGGACATAAGACCCTCGTTGAGAGATAGGTGTTTCGGTTGGACGGTCCCACATCCTCGTCACTACTCATAATGAGGATAAAAATCTTATAACCTGGACAACAAATTTAATATTCTATTGGCATTCTTCGTCTTATCTCTCTCTCTCTCTCTCTCTCTCTCTCTCTCTCTCTCTACCTCACATTCTCTAGTCATGTCCAATCCCCGCACACCTCGGTCTAGAGGTGCACGGAGATCAGAACCACCGGGTTATAATTTCGTCTTTATTGGTCAATACCTATATTTGTGGGTACAAGAAATCTACAGACCCACGTCTACATGATACTGCATGTAGTGGACAAAACCCCTTTGCCTCTTCTCTAGCTGTAGCACTTCACAGCATCTTAACATCTTTTCACAGTAGATCTTTTCACTGTTCGTCTAACTCTAAACCCTAAACCGTAAGTAATTCTTGCGTGGACTCGATCTAACGTATATAAGCGTAAATCTAACTAAAAATAAACCTAAATCTAATTTAACGTAAGTCTACATCTAACCTAATCTTTAACGTCTTTTGGGATAGTTTCCTACGACGTTAAAACTCTCTTCTTCTTGTGTGTGTGTGTGTGTGTGTGTGTGTGTGTGTGTGTGTAAACCTAAATAAACCTAAGTCTAATCTAATATAACATAAATCTAAATCTAACGTAAATTATGTTATATTAAAAACAAAGAACTAAACTAACAGGGATTATAAGAACCTTAAAACTGATTTAACACATAATTTTCACATAACTCGGCAAGAGTTGGCATTCTCATCACTAAAGATGTGAGAGTTAACTTCCGGCAGTGACGTTGGGTCATCTCCATCCACATCTGACGACAGCAATTGGCCCTTTGGACCGTTCTTGCTCTTGTTACTAACTTTGAAGTTGCTGTTGAATGACTAGAGGTTGTCTAGATGGTCATTGTCAGGGATGTAGTGACTCTTGCCGCCCTGAAGATCCACCTTCTTCCCTATCTTCTGAAGACATTTCACCAGTACTTTTGGATCGACGGAGCCCACCATGAGTGAAGGCAGCAATACCCTATATTCCATTGAGGGCTTTCTTCACCCGCTTCATGCAGGCATCGCAGTCTATGGAGACCTAAATCTAATCTAATATAACGTAAATCTAAATCTAGCGTAAATAAACATAAATCTAACTAAAAATAAACCTAAATCTAATCTAATTTAACTTAAATAAACCTAAATCTAATTTAACGTAAGTCTATATCTAACCTAATCTTTAACGTCTTTTAGGATAGTTTCCTACGACATTATAACTCTCTTCTTCTTGTGTGTGTACGCGTGTGTGGATGTGTGTGCCAATAAAAAGAGATAAATGGTATAACCTTTCTATCACCCATGCCAAGTATGATAGATTGGTTATGCCATTTCCCTCTTGAATAATAGGTCTTGAGTTCAACTCCTCGCCGGCTAGATCTTTAGGTCTTTTAATTTTAATTAGTTTCCTACGACGTTAAATTAGTTTCTCTCTCTTTCTCTCTCAATGTGTGTGCGTTTTTTTGTTTATGCATGTTTTCTCTCTCTTTTCCTCTCTCAATGTGTGAGTTTTTTGTTTATGCATGTTCTCTCTCTCTTTTCCTCTCTCAATGTGTGCGTTTTTTGTTTATGCATGCTCTCTCTTTCTTTTCCTCTCTCAATGTGTGCGTTTTTTGTTTATGCATGCTCTCTCTTTCTTTTTCTCTCTCAATGTGTGTGTGCATTCTTTGTTTATGTATGTGTGTGTGCATTTTTGTTTATGTTTGTACTCTTTCTCTCTCTCTCTCTCTCTCTCTCTCTCTCTCTCTCTCTCTCTCAAAAACACCGTGTGTGTGTGTGTGAGAGAGAGAGAGAGAGAGGGAGAGAGAAAGAGGGGAAGGGAACATGAGAGTGAGGAGAGGGAAGGAGCATACCTGGCTCTCCTTCCTCTCCTCGTGTGTGTGTGTGTGTGTGTGGAGAAGAAAGAGAGAGAGAGACAGAGAGAGAGAGAGAGAGAGAGAGGGAGAGCGTTACCTGCTCCTTGCTTGAGGGCGCCGAAAAACTCAGATCTGAGATCTGAGTTTTTGGGCGCTCTCTGTTATTTTTTTAGCCCAGCCGGCGTCGCTATGAGCGTCGCAAATTTACTTGTAAATTTGCGACGCTCATAGCGACGCCGGGAATTTTTTTTTTGAGCATCGCTGTGTGAGCGTCGCTAATATGAATAACCTCTTGTTGTGGGATGAATCTGAGAATGTGATGGTAGTAATAGTTTGTAGGCACAATCATCGACTCGCTTGAGTATTTTGAAAGGCCCACAATATTGGGAGATAATCTAGGTGTCGGTCCAATTTTCAGACTTTCTGAATGTTCTGGCACACGTAAAATAATTCCTCCCCTTCTTTGAAGGTAACTTGCCAACATTTCTCATCAAAACGTATTTCTTATACTGATCCTGTGCTTGCCAGACATTCTGATGAGAAAGTTTCAACATATCCATGTGGTCTTGGAGGAAATCCTTAACCTATTAGAGTTTTTCGGTTGCCAATCCCACCGTAACTGGTGACCTAGGTTGAAACCCGTACATGAGCATGAAAGGACTAAAATCTATTGTGACATGCTTAGAGCTGTTGTAGGCAAACTCGAGAATAGGTAAGTATTCTTCCCAGTCTGATTTTTTTTTGCTGACGTATGCTCTTAGCATATCCTCTAGCACCTGGTTAACACGTTTCGTTTGACCATCCAATTCTGGATGATCAGCTGTACTGAGGTTTAGTTGTGTACCCAATCGTTTAAATACAACTCTCCAAAAGTGGCTGTTAAACTTGGGATCACGGTCACTAACACTGTTACTTGGCAAACCATACAATTTGTATAGATTGTCCACAAATAACTTGGCTAGTTCCAGTGTCTTAACCATTGATTTGGTCGGAATAAACTTACATAGTTTAGTCAACCTGTCTACCACCACCCATACTGAGTCATGACCTCGTGTAGTGGTTGTTAAACCTACAATAAAATCCATAGAGATACTTTCCCATTTTCCATTGGGAATCTCCAAAGGATGTAAGAGTCCTCCTGATTTCAGGCACTCTGCCTTGTTAACTTGACATTTTTGGCAATGCAAGACATAAGACTAAACAAAGCCATGTAGACCTGGCTAGTAAAACTGTCGTCGTACGAGAGAATAATTTTTTCTAATGCCCGGGTGCCCTGTACTTGGACTATCATGACATTCATAAAGAATTTGGCGTTGAATGTCTATGTCCATCGGTACACAAACTCTCCCCTTGTGGAGTAGGTACCCATTGTTGATGGTAAAATGCTTCCATCGCTGTAGTTCATCACTTGATAAAGGAGAACTAGGTGTGGAGGCTAACTGTACACTACCTGCATTGGAGTGAGAAGGATCTCTCTTCTGAACATGGCTCCACGCTTTGGAATATGTTTCATCTTGCTCATATTTTCCCTTGAGAGAATCTAAAAATTCACTACAAAGTTCCGTGAACAAGAGCGAATTGATCTCTGGCATTCGACTTAGAGCGTCTGCCACTACATTGTAGCGGCCTTTGCGATACCGTAATTTGGCGTCATATTCCTAAAGGATCTCTACCCACCTCGCTTTTCGACCCTCTAAGTCTGTTTGTTGTGTAAACCATTTGATGCTTTCATGGTCAAACACAATCTTGAACTGAGAACCATACAGATAATGCCGCCATGTCTTTAAGGCAGACACTATTGCATAGAGTTCGCGTTCGTAAGCAGAATAGTTCTGCTGAGCTGCATCAAGCTTCTTACTTTCAAATGCAATCGGCCGTCCGTCTTGTAACAGGACTGCTTCAATAGCATGATCACTAGCATCCATTTCCAAAACGAATGGTTTCAAAGGATCTACAATAGCCAGTATAGGAGTTGTAGCTAATGCATCTTTGAGCGTATCGAAACTGCGTTGTTGAGTGGATCCCCACTGAAAAGCTTTACCTTTGCCTTTTAGTTGATCCGTCATAGGAACAACAATGTGAGCATAGTTTTTAAACGAACCTTCGGTAAAAACCTGCAAATCCTAAAAAGATCTATAATTCTTCCAGATTTTTAGGAGGTGGCCATTTCCTGATGGTATCCACTTTTGATTGATCCATGTATAGGACATTAGCTGAAATAAAATGCCCTAAATAATGAATTTCATCTGTGGGAAAATCACATTTAGATTCCTTGGCATATAACTTGTTTGTGCGTAACAACTCAAATATCTGCCTGAGATTGCATTACAAGACGGACGGCCGATTGCATTTGAAAGTAAGAAGCCTTGTACTTCCAATGGAACAGCTTGGCATTGAGTATCCCATATTTCAGTATCATGTCCATTCATCATCGCTACCTTGTAGCGGTGGGTACTCGGAGTTTGAGGCAGTTTGAGCTTTATCACCAATCCATAATTGATGAAATTGTGAGTAGCACCGTCATCTACCAAGATGCACACCTTGTACCCTTGCAGATATCCGTGCATACGTACTAACTCATGTGGTCCAAAGGTTTGTTGACACATGGAAGCTGTGAGACAGCATTCATGCACCACCTCAATGTGTGTTACTTCCACTGTGGAGAATTTTGAGGAAGACTCAAGAGGCAATAGTTGCAGCGTGTGCACTTGTTTCTCCTTCCCTTGAGCAATAGATTTCCCCTTGGGACAATCCTTTTTGCCATGGACTCTTCCTAAACGTTGAAAACATAGCTTCTCTTTCTTGGATTTATCAAAATCCTCAGGAGAGAGAGGACCCGAGGACCCCTCGGGTTTTTTAGATGCATCTGAATTAGCAACTAGAATTTTTTTTTATTGTGCCCGTATTGAGTGCATGTATTACCATGTATACTAGCAGGCACGTTACTATTATGTGTTTTCTTATCATCAGGGTCATCATGAATATGTGCTTTCACTATGGCTTCCTCAAGTGTTTTAGGGTCTTGGGTCTTGACATACTTCTTAAGCTCTGGTGTCAGACCTCGTATGAACCCTTGTACTTGTTGAAAGGTGTCCAAGCCTTCCAACTTGAGGATAACGTCCTGATAGTGAGAGATATGTTCAAGGAGTGATGGGTATTGGCGCATGGAACATGTGTCCCAAGCTGTCCAATTCCGATCGGCCTCGTTTGTAGGAAAAAATTCCTTGCTAAACATTGCTTCAAAGGCTGCCCAACTCTGTGGTATGATGTTCTTCTCCTTGAGAGACATCCACCATTTGTAGGCCTTGCATCCCAGATTTAAGCTCGTTTGCAGAGCTCTGACTGCATCTGGAGTACACCGTAAGGCGTGAATTCCATCCCATTTACTGAGAAAGATGTTCAGTGCATCCTTATTGCGGTCTTGATCTTCGCCCTTGAAAATTGGTGGTTTAAAGTTCTTTAACAAGTCATCCACCTCTTTGGCAATGAGAGTATGCAATGTTTCATTAATGGGCCTTGCCCTTGTGTTCCAACGTGCTCATGCATGTGAGTGTCAGCAGGACTCTTAGACTGCTGATGCATTAATTGAATGACAAATGTGGAAAGTTTATTGAATGACTAATGCATGTGGGTGTCAACAGGACTCTTAGACTGCTGATGCATTAATTGAATGACTAATGTGGAAATTTTAGTAACATTTTCATTTAAAGCTTTAAAATTTTCATGCATGACTATCATGCGTGTCTGAAGTGCACGAAATTATTGAATATCGAGCAATTCGTAAGTATCTTCTCCTGCTGTAGCATCGCGGGTACTCTCCTTGAGAGGATCCGACTGCGAGCCGTCATTAGTAGGATCAGGAGTACTTTGCTCAAAATCGAATGTCATATTGATATCCGAATCCATGGCTACACAGTGCGGTGAAAGAAGTACTCAGAAAAAAATACCTGATGTTGAGAGCACTCGCCAAGTACATGAGCTTTGCTATCTCCACATGTGCATCGTAGCACCTGACCGTTGAAAAAGAAAGAACTTGCACAAGCAGTGTAGAAAACAAACTCCGAAAAATCTTGTAGTGGAGATGGTTGAATCGTCACCGTTGTGAAGAAGCTTGATTGTTGAAAGCTTTCGTAATCGGCGAATGTTTATGTTGCATGAACTCCAATCAAAACCGTCACAATTGTAAAAATATGCAAAAATCTGGAATTTCTGCAACAAGGACTGAGCGGAATCGTGAGCCGTCAAGCTCGAGGGAAAGCCGACATGGCTTGATGCTTGCACCGAGTACGAAGGTTCTTGCTTGTGACTCGCCTTGCTTGTGGAAAGGACCACCAAGAAGGTCCAAGGCTCAGGGCATTGATGTAATTGGCCATGCCATGTGAAAGAAAACGAGTTTTTTGAAGAAAACTATTCGCAAGCAGCGTGAGCAGACAATGTGAGCCGAATGGAGAGTGTGTGCGGCTTGCACAACCACAATTAGGCCAAGTGCTCCTGGAAGCTCCCCATTGAAGCCATGCCACTCCTGTCAAGCCAGAGCTCGCGTGGTTTCATGCACCACACAATCGAGTCCAAAAAAGGAAACGGTACCCGATTTAGGCAAAGCCACTGCTATTTTTGGAAAAATCCCTAAAAAGACCACGGTTCACACCTTAAAGCCCTCTTTTTAGGAGCCAAAAATGATAACGCCTAGATTGAGAGTGGAAGAGAGACCTCCTAGGCCACCTAAGATCTGATACCAGTGTAAGAACTAGGGAAACTAGACTAGAGATCCTCCTCCCAACCTCCCATTATATAGGCGGGCTCCCAGCCCCTTGCCCTAGACGGATCCCCTGTCCACACTGTCTAGCCCGGCCCTTGGCCGTAGTCCATGACCATCCTAGTCCTTAGGTTACAAGACCCATGTCCTAACATCTTCAAAAACCGTATAGGAAATCAAACATTTGCAGCTTGAGAAAAGAAAGCGAGCAGACGCATTCAACGACTCAAGTGCTCTTGAAAGTCAAATGAGGTGGAGGGAGACAATGCAATATGCCAATCATCGGTAAAACAAGAGAGTTAGAGTTTAGATGATTGGATGTACCACAAATGCCTGTAGAATTAAATTCAATATGTACCATAACTATTTCAAATCTTTTGATGATTTGCAAATATCATTTGGAACCTCGCCCTTGTATCTGATCATTAAATGTATATATGATTAGCTGGGAATAACTGTGAGATACCTAGCTATAGTTTGTTCAAAACTTATATGACCATGTGGTGCTCTTCTTTTTATTTATGTTTGATGAAACTTATATTTGTGATTATGTTATAAATGGCAGGATTAAGATCACATAGGAGGAAGAGATAGAAAATAGATCTCAAGCGCATCGTTGGCCAAGAAAACGCTCCAAGAAGACTGTGGAAGATGTTAAAAACATCAATGAAGAGGAATGTAGACTTCACAGAACCCATTGATATATCTACTCCAGAGCTTTCCATGAGTTTGGAGGAGCCTTCTCTAGGTTTGGAGGAGCCTGATACTGATCCATATGTCGAAATGGAGTCCCCTTCTACTTCAAAATTTACTTTACTAAACTCACTTAAGAGAGATGTGGATTTTTCAACACCTACTTTGCAGAGTGCCCAATGTGTTCCAACAATCCAAAAGAAAAAAGAGACAGTTATTTATGAAGACCCTACAGTGATTGATGAAAGGCTTTGAAATTTTGCAATTTCGTCTGGGCTGGTGATAAATTTGACTTGGTCTCGTGTATTTTTAATCCTCCATTTAATCTTGATGTGTTTATAGATGAACAAAACAAACACTTGAAGCTGGAACAAGAGAAGTTTGAGCTTCACATTCAAGAGGGAAGGGTTAATGTTGATGAAATGGTGGTCACCATTTAAAAGTTTGTGATCCTAAAAGACGGTCTTACAATAAGTATAATTAGGTGCCTCTTATGTACAGACCCCATTGGTGCACCTTACATGAACGGGATTGCAAGCTGGTTCAAGAATCCTTTGGATTTCTAATATTTTTAAATTGATTATTTACAAGTCCTATGAAAGATCCTAAGGAGGTCATGGAGGAACACGATTTACCAGCATATGAAAAAGAGGAAAATAATGAGCAATATATTGAAGTGACGGAGATAGAGGAGTCCATTGATCTTGAAGAAGAAGCACAAGAGGTGGAACGAAGCAATATTCTTCAGTGAAAACCTCAGATATCAAGCTACCTCTAGATGTGTGAGGTTTCAATGAGTGGCAAGCCACCTTAATGCTACCAAGAGTGCTAGAGTTTAAATTTTGAGATAGGTCATACATTTTCCTTCATGATATAAAAAGTATTTTTTGTTTGCGGGAGGACTTTGCACTGGCTACTATCTCCAAGTATCAGGAGGAGAGGAATGGATTTGTTTCAGATGACAGCAGTGATGACGAGGAGATCTCCAGTAACCCATGGAACTGCCTTAAACTCTGCTTTGAAAAGGTAGAGAAGTATAAAGAAAGCCTTCTTGATGAAACCACATTTCAAACTATTAGTAAACAGGATATGGAGGATTGGTTTAAGCGACCAGCCCAGGAGTCAACCGGATCAGTCAACCTATGGACGGAGGAGTTTTTTTGCAAGATGAGAGTTTCATGGTATAAAAACCTCCCCCCCCCCCCCCCCCCCCACACACACACACACACACATGCACACACACACACACACACACACATCTATGTCTCTCTCTCTCTCTCTCACACATACACAAACACTTCTTTTGTTTACAGTCATGGATTGCTGAAAAGGAGGACTTTCTTCGTCGTCGAGACGAAGAAAATTCTGTGGTAGGGATGCAGCTCTAGGACAATATCTTCCTAGTTTATGTGAGGCACCCATCCTAATCTTCCACAATGGAATGTCACAAGAGGGGAATACCGCAACCTATGATTTCAAGACATTTTCTCGCTTCTTAGGTGGTTCAATGCTGCCACAAAATGCTGACAAAGTTATCCGACAAGGTTTTTGTGAGAGAATGTTATGGTTACTTGCCGTTGCTCAAGAGTTAATTGTGAAGAAGATTTTTCTTGCGGGGTATGTTTGGCCAAATCTGCATGTGGATGTCCAACATTGGTGTAAAAGTTGTCACAACTGTCATGTAAATGGGAATAGAAGATTGGTACATGGTCCAAGGCAAATTGTGCTTGCAAATGGACCCTTTGAAAAGTGGGCAATGATGCTATAGCTCCTTTTACTAGAACAAAAAATGGTAAACTCTATATTTCAGTGTGGTTGTAGATTACATGACTAGGTGGGTAGAGGCTCAAAGTGTGGCAAGGGAAAATGGGAAAATAGTGAGCAGGTTTGTCTACGCTAATATTTGTTGTAGATTTGACACACCCTTGGAGATTGTTTGTGATAATGTTCCACGGTTTAGGAAGGGTTTACTCACAGAAGTTTGTAAAGAGCTTCACATTTTACAACATCATAGCACGCCCTACCACCCACAATCAAATAGTTTGGTTGAGAAGGATAATGGTGTCATTGCAGGCATCATTAGAAAGTGGGATGACTATTTGGATGGTACCTTGTGGGAGCATCGAACCACATATAGGGAAGCCACAGAGTTCACAACATTTCACTTAGTCTATGTCCAAGAGGCTTTGCAGCCTATCGAGCTCAACATTCCTCCATAACATAGGGACGGGAGGAGATCAAGATGCATTGGTGGATTGATTTCGTACTCTAGTTGAGCTTGAGTGGAAAAGAGAAGCATCTTATGAGTGCTACAAGAGAAAATCTATGCAAGCAAAGGAAAATATTGATAAGAAGGTTAAGGAAAAGGGTATCAAGGAAGGTGGGTTGGTGTTAAGGTATGACAATTGACTTGACAATAAGTTTGTTGCTAAATTCAACAACAGATGGCAAAGTCCGTATATTGTCAAGAAACCTTTAACTCAAGTTACTATCAACTCATGGATTTAGATGGCAAGGAGCATCCTAAGAAGGTGAATGGGTACCGACTAAAGACCTACCTGAGTCGCACTATACCAAAGGGTGGAGGTCAAATAGGTCATTTAGACATCCTATGCGTAGAATGTCTATTTCATTAATTTTTATATCTGACCCCACAGTTAGCTTGGCAATGTGCTAATGGGTATATTGTGCAAGTTTCATGTGATTTGGACTAGTTTTGGTAGGTCTATGACCCATTATTGCCTCTATGCTCTGACTTTCTGTTTTTTGATGCATATGAGGTCAACTCTTGTCCAAATGTGATAAAACTTGATGGCTAGCATGTATAAGCTATGTAGAAGCTGTGTATGAGGTGAGATGTTAAGTTTGGTTGCCAAATATGGCCTTGAGACATCCTACGCGTAGGATGTCTCATGATGAAATTTATATGAGAAATGCTACTGGTACATGGCTTGAGCCCCCCTGAGTCCCCTCTCTTGGAGTGCTTTTCGGCGATGAAATTTCTTGATGTTAGTCTCCATAGCTTCATGGTTCCTTGGGGATCCTTGCCATGTGGTTTTTGTTCGCTTTGGCTTCACCGGAGCTCCGTTTGGCAATTTGACGCTCTAGAAGCGCCCGTGGTTGCGTTCTCATACCGTCGATTATTTTGGTGGTCTACCACCATAGGACTTGGTTGTTGACGGTCTAGGAAAGCCGCTCGTGAAGTTTGGTGGTAAACAGACATCCGGTTTGGTCGTGAGAGCTAGTTTGTGCATCAGAAGCTGTTTATATAGCCCACATGGCCGTAAGGCGACCTGAAGTGGGACTAAGCTTCATAAACGGCATCAGACACATAAAGCTGATGCACGACTTCTACATAGATTATACATGCTACATAGCTTATACATAGCATGTATAAGCTATGTAGAAGCTGTGCATCAGCTTTGTGTGTCTGATGTCGTTTATGAAGCTTAGTCCCGCTTCGGGTCACCTTATGGCCATGTGGGCTATATAGCCTTGTAGAGCATGTTGAGATGCTCCTACCCATGAGTTTTGGTAGGATTTGGGCGACTTTCCACCGATTTACCATTTGGTGGCCTCTTGCAGGGCTCTAGAAGTTAGCGTTTTTCCCAATGGTTTTTTGCTGCCTTTGTGCATTCAAGAGTGGTATCCTATGCTAGGGTAAACCACTGATGAATCCTTCTTTCTTTTGGGTTAGCCGTAAGGTGGCCACCTCTACCTGTAGGTCTCTACTGCTCATTTCTCGTGTGAACCCTACACTATTTTTCACGACAAAACATCAAACATACGCGAAAAGCTCAAGGTGGTGATCATATTTGGAGCCTGTCAGGTGGTCGTGCACGTCGTAGAAGCAGCTGGAAGTCCGGTTCGCTCTAGGTGGCAAGAGCTCTCTCTCAAGAAGATAATAGTAGAAATGAGCTCTAAGTGAAGTGAAAAAATCTTATAATGGGGGTCCCCGAACCACTTTCTATGAAATTTGACATGTGCTCCCAACTTCTTGCGAGATGTGGTTTAGGCTCAAAAAATTCTTGATTTGGATTCCATTTGCCCAGTTTCCGAGAAATTTGACGTTTTGGTCAAAATCTAGCCAAAACACGCCTTCCGCTCCATTCACATAATTGCACCCCCATTGTACCATAGGTTTTCCTATAGTCACTGATTATCCCCATATTTTTTGTTTTTCATTACGACCGTATTTCACCTGCTTTTTGTATTTTTGAAGTTTTTCTGCTAATAATTAGTAAAACTAAAAAAGAAAATAGCAAGTTAAACCCAAAAAATCCCCAAAAATCACAATAATTAGAAAGCATCACCGCAAAACACTATATTCACTCACATGCAATTTTTATGGTCGGATTTCTCCGTTTTACTAGTATTTTGCCCAAAAAATGGCTATTTTTACGTATATACAAACACCTAGGGGCCTGATTTGGAGTTTGGCCCCATACACTTGTAGATTCATGCTGTATAAGGGCATATGTACTTAGGTTAGTCCAAAATTTTTTGCAATCAAACAAAAACCCTTCAAAATAGTCAAAAAACATGCCCTTTTTTGCTCTTTTTACCTTCATTGGGTCCACATTTGAGAATGCCTCCCCCCCTCCTAGTTGGAGTCCTCCCGGACAACAAGGTATCACCTCGGGGTATGTGCAGTGCATGGGTTAAAAATTGTGCTAATGCTTGGCCGTGTAATGTGGCCCTATTTGATGCATACTCAGTCAATGCATGGAAAAATCTATGTTGTGCGAGAGGAGGGAATAAGCAAGATGCTTATTGGCATTCGACGTCAAGGTTTCCTGTTTGTTGTTGATTTGGTTGGCGGATTTTCTTTGCAAGTAAAAGTTGTAACTCCACAGCTCTCTGTTTGATCGTCTTTCTTGCGAAAGTCGCTTGGTTTGCCGCTACTGTCGATATGGTCATGGTTGTCTCTGTGGAGAGAATTGTCGTGGCAGAATTGGCCATAGTCTTTTTCTCTTTTTCTTTCCATTTGAAGCTTTGTTTTGGAGGTTTTTGTAGGTTTATTGCCATGTCCGTGGTCATCATTGTTGTGTTACTGAGCGGAACCCACATAGATTGGTTTGCCGGTTTCATATGTAGTGTGTGTCTGCATGCCGGTGTTTCTTGTACTGAAGGGAGTTTCTGTTGCTTTGGTTTCGGGATCCAAATGCGCGTCGCATTTAAGTTGTTACTGAGCCTTCTCTTTGGGATCCATATCTTTTTTACTCCCGTGGTTATTGGTTGAACTGTGTTCTTTTGTTGACTTCTTCTATTGTATTGTGGTTTGTATGCCATGTCACCTTTATCCTTCCGCACCCATTTCACTATGGTCTGTGTTGTATTATTTTTGTAGTGAACATGGTTGTCAGTTCCGTGGTTGTTCTCCATGGGCATCGTGTTGTTCTTTAGTGGCACCCATCCTTTTGGTTCTTTATTTAATGATTGTGGTGCTGTCATCTGGTTCTTCCGGGTTTGCTGAGCAAAGGCTACCACCTGTTGTTCTTGTGCATGCTGAATTTTGTATCCGAATTCCAATCTATCTGCACATTATACTCTTTTTGCCAAGGTTGTCCCAACAACATGGGGTGTAGTGTGCTCACCTCCTCAACCACGTAAAACTAATTGTGGGGGTAAATATATTGATGTATTTGTACATGCAATATAGTCTACCCCAATGCTCTTAGCGAATGTGCTGTACTACTTTCCAGCACTTCTGAAGCAGGATGTAGTTGATCTTTGGGCTTGAGCTGTTTATATAATTTGTAAGAGATCAGATTTGCTTGAGCTTCAGAATCAAGCAATGCCTTCGATTCAACTTGATTGCTACCCACTTTGAGTGCAATTATTGGTTCCACTATGTCTTCACCAAAATTCATTAGTCAAATAGCATTTATTCGCAACAGTGATCCACTTTGTTGTTGTTGTCATAGAAGTCTTCTTTTTGCAATGCGTTCTTTTGCTTCTACCTGGGCTTCTTCTCGTACCCTCTGTTTCTCCTTCATCCATTGTTTTTCTTGATGGATTTGTTGAAGCATATCCTGTGTTAGTGGTAAATGATACTTTTTTAACCCATACCCACTAATACAATTTGGAATTTCTTCTCCTGCCAATGTAGCAAGTTTGACAGCTCCACTTTGTGATAAGTCACTAATCACGAAGGGTCCCATCCCTCGCTTTTTAAGTTTCTTGGCATGTTGCTTCAAAGTATAAACAAGTACATAATCACCTATTTTGAACTCTTTTGTGCGCACATGCTTGTCAAAAAACTCTTTTTGTCTTCTCTTTTGAGCATAGATCGAAGCTACAGCTCTCAGTCGAAGTTCATCTAGCTTTTTGAGATCATTTATTCTTGAAGAGAGCTCATGCCCTGTCCATTCTAAGCGTTTTGCTACTCATGGAGTTGGAACTAAAAAATCTATGGGTAATATTGTTGAAGATGATGAAACAGGAAACAGAAGGAAGACAGCAACTCAGAGTAGGAAGAAGATGGAGAAGGAGAAGACACAGAGCTTGTGTATGAGATCTCTGTAGTCTATCTCTCTGTATTAGAATAATAGTGTATACAAACTCAGAGCTACAAAGCTTATATGAAACCCTACGAGATAAGGTGTCCTTTCACACCGGATGTCCAGGGGGAAAAACCCAGTGGGAGAAAAGTGCCCCTGGTGAAGCGCGTATACACACTAACACTACTACATGTCTACAAATCCCCCCTGTAGTGATAGTGTGAATCCGTACAAGGTAGCAGATCATCATGTGTATGAGAGTAAGCCCAAAGCTTTTCGGAAAGCTTCAAACTTTTCTCGTGATAACGCCTTCGTAAATAGATCTGCAATGTTATCCTGTGTAGGACAATAAGTTAGTGTGATCTCCCCTGCATGTAGCCTTTCCCTGACATAGTGGTAGTGAACCTCTATGTGATTTGTTCTTGCATGAAATACTGGATTCCTTGCAACTGCCATAGCACTCTGACTGTCAGTGAAAATGGTAGTGGGTGCCTGTTGACACTCACAAAGATCTGCCAATAACCTGCGTATCCATACACAATCAACTGTTGCCGTGAAAGCTGCCCTGTACTCAGCTTCACAAGTTGATGTAGCCACTGTGGGTTGCTCCTGGCTTAGCCAAGATATACATGCATTTCCCAAGAAAAAACAATCGCCACTTGTGGAATGTCGTGTGTCAAAATCACCAACCCAATTTGAATCGCTATAACCAAGAAGCTGCATAGAACTGTGCTTTCCATACATATCCCCCCTTGGAAAGAACATGGCAAGATTAGGGGTACCTGAAAGGTAACGAAGTATGCGCTTCACAGCCTGCCAATGATGCATACCTGGGCTGTGCATAAATCTGCTTGCTTGTGAAACCCCAAATTGAATGTGTGGACGAGTGTTGCCTGCCAAATATATCAAGCAACCAACGACTGCTGCATAAGTATGTACATCAAAAGGTTCTCCAGCATCGTGCATGCTCAACTTTGATCCAGTTTCTACGGGTGTAGAGATTGGTTTACAATTTTTCATACCAAACGTGTCCAAAATTTTATGCAAATATTTTGCCTACAGCATGTATATGCCATCCTCTGATTGCACAAACTGAATACCCAAGTAATAATGTAGCAAACCAAGATCAGACATCTCAAAGGTTTTTCTCAAAGCATCTTTAAACGCTTCAATTTCATCTGCACTATTGCCTGTAAGAAGCATATCATCCACATAGAGTGTTAGCATCTCTCTTTTTGACATACAAAGTACTTTCTATTGGACTATTCTGAAATCCCCGGCCAATCAAATAAGTATGTATCTTCTCATACCATGCTCTTGGAGCCTGTTTGAGACCATACAAAGCTTTACGCAATCTACATACCTTTTGCTCTTGACCTTTTACAACAAAACCACTTGGTTGACTTACATAAACTTCTTTCTGCAAATCACCATTCAAAAAAGAAATTTTGATATCCAACTGATGCACTTTCCAACCATGATGAGCAGCAATTGCAACTAGTGATCTAATTGTGGACGCACGAGAAGTAGGAGCAAAGGTTTCATCATAATCTATGCATTTCTGTTGCGCATAGCCTTTTGCTACAAGCCTTGCTTTGTACCTGTCAACAATACCATCTTGTATCCTTTTTACCTTAAAAACCCACTTTGTACCAATAGGCTTTTTACCTATAGGCAAGTCCACTAGATCCCATGTATGATTCTTATGAATAGAATCAATTTCTTGCTGCATAGCATCTTTCCATTGAACACACTCTAAAGCTTGTTCAAATGAATCAGGCTCATCTGCATCACAAAGAGTGCTAAAGCAAGCCAAATCTACTTGCTCTCTACCAAAAGTAGTACCAGCACGTGTTTTTCGTGGCAACGGTGCATCCAACTTGCTATCCTGCAAAGTTTTTTGCACCCATTTAGGCAAGGTTCTTTCTTCCCTGAGAACTTCTTGCTCTTCACGCACAATTTTCTCTACATCATGAGGTGTCACATGCTGATCAAAAGATTGATCAAGATTATCAACCTGTTGTGATTCTTGATTCTCCACAAAAGAAGGAAGCAAACCTTCAAATACATCATGTGTCTGCATATGAGGTACATCAAAAGCAACCATAGGTTGAGCAGTAGTTTCTGCAAAAATTACATCACGACTTTCAAAAATCTTGTTTGTAGCAGGATTGTAAAGTCTATAACCTTTACTTCCACTACTGTACCCCACAAATATACATTTGATTGCCTTATCATCAAGCTTCCCACGTAACTGCTGAGGGATGTGAGCATAAGGAAGACAACCAAAAACACGAAGATAACTGACTGAAGGTTTTTTGTCATACCAAGCTTCAAATGGAGTAATGGTCTTCAAGGCACGAGTAGGACACCTGTTCAAAACATGTGCTGCACAAGCAACTGCCTCCATCCATAGCTTATGAGGCAAACTCTTAGCCTTGAGCATACATCTAGCCGTCTCCATTAAAGACCTGTTCTTCCTTTCTGCAACACCATTTTGTTGTGGTGTGTATGGCATAGTGCATTGGTGTTTAATTCCTTTCTTTCCCAAAAAATCCTTAAATGCACCTGACATGTATTCACCTCCTCGATCGGTACGAAGAGTCTGTACTTTGAAACCTGTTTCATTTTCAACCATGGCGACATAATGTTGAAAAACTGCAAACACATTTGACTTTGCTTTGAGTGGATACACCCAACAAAACCTGGAAAAGTCATCAATGAAGGTCACAAAATAAAGGCTGCTTCCTATAGATGGCGTCCTCATAGGACCACATACATCACTGTGTACAAGCTGCAACTTTCGTGTCGCTCTAACTGAACCATCCTGCGAAAATGCAAATCTGTGCATCTTTCCAAGAACGCAACCTTCACATACATGTCTTGGTGGCATCTCCAATAAAGACAAATCATGCACCATATTATGATGTTGTAAAGTCATCAAACTGCCATAACTAACATGCCCAAATCTAGCATGCCACAACTCAGCATCCTGCATGGCCTGAGTCTTTGTTTCTGCAATACATACCTGAATCTGTTTTTCATAACGATCTAGCACAAATAGTCCATTTTCCAGCGTACCTGTAGTGATAAGAGAATAACCATTCTCTCGATCTCGTACAACACATCTGTTATCCTCAAAAATGACCCGAAGACCATTTTTTGCAAGAGAGGATATAGACAACAAATTCTTCTTGATCCTTGGTACATATAAGACATCTGGCAAGCATAAATCTGAACCATCTGAAATGGTAATCAAAATCTTACCAACGCCTTTGATTGGATAAGAAGCATTATTTGCACATGTCACCTTCTTTCCTGCTGGAGCTGCATCCAATGAACAAAACAAATCCTTCCTTGAAGTAATATGCCTGGATGCACCACTATCAAAGTACCAAATCATTTGTGTCTTGTCAACACTGTAAGCAGAAAAATCTGAACATACTACAAAAGCATAAGAATCCTGCACAAAGTTTGCAGACTCTTCTTTAGCTGTAGAAGAATCACCAGAAGCTGAAACAACCAAACTTGACTCTTTCTTCTTTTCTTTAGCAATTCGTTTTTTACACTCACTAATGTAGTGACCAGGTTTCTTGCAGTAGTGACATTTACCTTTCTTCTTGGACTTGTTGGAATCACCTTTAGACTTCTCTGAAGATTGTCCTGCACTAGACTTGGAGTGATGAGCACTCTCTTTACCCTTGTTTTTGTTATGTACAACAAGAGCATGATCCATACCATCCACCTGTAAAGACTTGTTCTTACGTGATTGATCCTCCTGCAATAGCAAAGCCACTAACTCTTCAAAATGAAGAGGCTCATGATTAGCTCGCAAAGACAGAGTCAAAGAAGTCTGAAAAGTCAAATAAGATGGTGGTAGTGAATTGAGTGTTTTGGAAACCAAGTCCTTCTCTGGAATCACTTCATCAATGCTAAGCAATTGCTCTTTAAGATCCCTGATTTTTGTAAGATGCTCGACAATATCGTCACCTTCGTCCATCTGTATTTTGTCAAGTTGTTTCTTCAAAAACTCTATTCTGGCAGCGTTTCTTCCTCCAAACATAGCTTGCACAGTGTTCCAAGCATCCTCAGAAGTTCTACAAGATCTAATATGTGGTGTGATCGTCCTCTTTATGGTTAAGGCAATCACAGCCATAGCTTGTGCATCTTTAGTATCCCATCTCTTTGCTCTGGAGTGACTTTGTGAGGGTCCTGCACCAACAGCTGCACCACGACCAGGCGTGGCAGGTGCAGTGCTACCTGGACGAACTTCATCTCCAGATACATAATCCCACAATCCTTTACCAACCAAAACATTTTTGGCCATAAAAGACCAAAGAGAATAGTTGGTACCATCCAATTTGTCTTCGGATGTAAACGCACCAAAAATCTCTTTCTCCGTAGATTGAGCCATACTGTGGATGCACACAAGAGAGCAAAAGAACCTCCAAGAGATTCACAAATCTCCTCTCCAATCCAAGAAAAAATCTACACAAAATCTCAGCACAAAGCTAAGACAAGCTGCTTCCCAAAAGAACTGTTTACCTGAAGAAAATCTGTCAAAAAGCACACCCTCTTGATCTAAACGCCTCCGAAAAGTAACTTCTGCTACGCTGCTCAGAACAAAATTCTAAGGGCTCGAACGGCCTCGAAAGGGGGGTAAAACCCAGGTGACCTCATCAGAATACTCCCGGAACGTGGAGGATGCTCCCACGAGCAAATTTTCCGAAAACTGCGTGAAAACTGCGATTGCGCGCGCGGACGCGAAAACGCAAGTAGAGGCTCTGGAAATCACCTTGCTCTGATACCAATTGTTGAAGATGATGAAACAGGAAACAGAAGGAAGACAACAACTCAGAGTAGGAAGAAGATGGAGAAGGAGAAGACACAGAGCTTGTGTACGAGATCTCTGTAGTCTATCTCTCTGTATTAGAATAATAGTGTATACAAACTCACAGCTACAAAGCTTATATGAAACCCTAAGAGATAAGGTGTCCTTTCACACCGGATGTCCAGGGGGAAAAACCCAGTGGGAGAAAAGTGCCCCTCGTGAAGCGCGTATACACACTAACACTACTACATGTCTACAAATATAGCGTTTAGACCGAACACCATGTTGTACGGTGTTGTTTCGATTGATGTTTTGTAAGCTACCCTGTATGCCCATAGTGTTGAGTGTAACTGCTGATCCCAGGCTGTCTTGACTCTGAGACTATTTTAGTCAGAATAGTGCATAGTGTTTTATTTGTGGCCTCGGCTTGTCCATTTGCCTGTGGATGATATGGAGCAGATTTTCTATGTATGACCATGAATTCCTCTAGCACATACTCAATGACTTCATTAAGAAAATGTGTTCCTCGATCACACTGACAAATTCTATTGGTAATCCGTATCGTACAAAGACATTCTCATACAAAAATTGTGTAGTGGTCCTTGCGTCTGCTTTTTGTGTTTCCTTGGCTTCTGCCCATTTTGTGAGATAGTCCGTAGCCACAATGATATATTGGGTATGGGTGCGATATGTAGGGGGTGAAATAGGCCCCACAAAATCAATGTCCCATTTTGCAAATGCCCGTGCTCCCATCATTGGCCGTAGTGGCATCTCATCTCTCTTTATCGGCACCTTAGTAGGTAGTTCTTCCATTAGGCAGAACTTTATGTATCGTTTTAGTCATAGGGATGCCTTCCTAATAGATTCTCTCTCAATCTATTTAAACTTATGGATTTGAGAGACCGTATTGTGGGCTATCCCCCTTTGAGAGAATTCCTCCACAAACTCATCAAAAACTTCTTGGATGGTCCCAAAATCTCGCCTTTCAACAGAGTCCTCTAGGGTGAGTTCAAATCTTGAAAATTGTGTATAGAAGTCTCTTAGCTCTTCTGCTTGGATCACTCTCAAGAACATTGCCACATGATATCTAGGATCCCCTTCTCTTGAATACCTCTTGTGTACCCATTTCTAGACTTGAGAAGGTCTAACACGTCTGTGTTCTACCGGTCAAACTGTGGAGTCTCCTTGGCCTTGTCCCCTCACAGGGTTTGGTCCAAGTCTCAATCTTCCGTCAAGTGTGCCTCCCGTCCTATATCCTCTGTATGATGGTTCCATTGCAAAACCTCTTTCTGTCTTGATTCTCTCCATATAGGGGAATCGTGCTGTGGTTGGTACTATTGTTGGCCCTTTGCTTTCCTTCGGATAAGAATAAGAGTAAGTGGAAATGGGTGAGCCTATAGGAGTCATATATGAACTATTTGTAATAGGGACTTCGCTTCTACAGAACTCTTATTCCCTTGTCACTGTGGATCGCAACCATGATTGCAATGTTTCTGGATTTGCGTTGAGATATGAAGGAAAAACTGGTATTTCTACCGTTCTAGCTTGCTTGCTGCTGGGATTTTGGTCTCATCCTCCATTTCCTCAAAGGGATTAGTAGACTTACTGGGGGTAGGGTTTAGTCCTTGAGTGACAATGAGTTCTGTTGAAATTACCGTAGTGGGTATCAATCTTGCTGCCTCTGCTTTTTCTATAGGCCTATACTCCCATCCATATTTGTCAACATATAGTATGAGACTCCCCTTCACTTGATTCATATGAGAATAAGTACATAGTCTTTTTAATTAGTGCCTAGCTCAAAGGCATATGGTGCTAGACATAAAAAATATGTCTTGATGCTCCCATTCAGGTATTCATAGATTTTTACGTTTCCTTGGCTAGTCACAACTTTAGTCACCTTCTTGCCAAACACCAAGGTGGCATCAGGAAGTTCTATTAGAGGAGGTATTTCGGTGATTTCAGAAACCATCTTCCCCTTTACCACATTATCCCCGTACTTGTTGTAGTTCTTTGGTTCCTTAACAATAAGGTAATGTGTTCCCTCCTCATCATAGAATCTATCCCCGTCATCATACGCTAGAGGGCATCCACTCCTTCTACTGGTTTTTCCTCAATACATCTGCCTTTTCGTCCCCTTTCATCAGCGTAGACCAAATCCCCATGGGTATTTGGTCCTTCTAAGTAAAGTATTGTAAACCTTAATGTCCAAGGAGGGTTTCTAGAGGTGCTCCCTCCTTCTCCCTGAATTGGTTGGTTAACCACGGTGTTTCGGTCCTCCATAAAAGGATTGTTCATAGGAGGTGTCGGTTCCACTACCATCTTCTATGATTGGTGCTAACGGATCTATTCTAGCTTCGGCCTTACTCTCTTCCGTAGAGACTATGTTGACCTGATATCCTTGTATTTTTGGTTTCTTCTTGACCTCAAATACATCAATCCCTTAACACACCGCTACAAATCCAAACCTTTTACCTTAGAGTTAGCTGGACTTGTTGTTGGCAATTTGTACAAAAATTTAGACTCTACAAATCTTTGTCAATGGTGATTCTCTTTTAGTAGCATTCAGTATTGATTAGGAAGAATGTGAAAATATTTCCCATCCAAAGCTTCCTTTGGAAGGGTTGGTTCCTCATATATGTTATTATCACTGAATTGACTAGAAAAATGTGTTGTCAGAGCTAAGTGAACTACCTGGAAGGCTCAAGTTACTTAGTCTGCTCAAAATCTAGCCATCAGACTTTATATGCGTATAAAGACAGACTACTAATAAAAAATGGCAATATTGCTTCACCAGATATCCTCTACCATTCATGTAACTCTTAGAAACTTTCAAAATGACAATTGGACCACTTTAGTCTGAGCTACAATTTGATGTAGATTGATTTTGGATCTTTCTTTTGTTGTTTGGCACCTACACACTCAAATACTTTCCAATTTGAGTGTAATCTTGGCTATTGGCTTCTAAGGTCCCTTAGGATGCAAGGACATGCCCAACTCAACTTTGGAAGTCAGAAGGGTCAAAAAGACATTATACGTGTATAAAGTCTTTTTGACCAGCTTCACTAGATTTTGCAAGTTTGTGCTTATAGTTGTGTGGTGATACTTTGTGCATGTTCTTAATTTCAAGTAATGGTCAATAGCATCAAAAACACTTTATACGCGTATAAAGTCTTTAAGGGCCAATTGACATGAAACTTGCTCCAGAGGTAGCCCAACACTCAAGGACTTCAGAGCTATTCTCTAACTTGAGTTTGGAATCAAGTTTGTAGAGTGTTTGTATTGTTTCTTGGTCTTTTTAAGCTCAAATTTGGTCCAAATGCAATAAAATATGAGCTATGGACTTCCCCAAGTCTATGGAAACTTTGGGCATATACCTTTGTACAATTTGAGTCTATTCTGGGCTGTGAGACTTTATACATGTATGAAGTCTATTTGACCAGAATGAACTTAAACCTCTACCCAAGGTTCTCTTTTGTGTGTACTCCAAGAATATGTGCTCAAAAGCAAGTTTTGATGCCAATGATTCACCAATTTACCACTTTTTTGTTTTCTTTGTTAGAATTTGCAAAATTCTCTCCAGATGTTAAGTTAGCTGACCAAATGGTATGGAATCTTGTAGTCAATCTTATATAACCCTCCCAAATGGCTTAGTGCTGACAACATGCAAGATATTGCCCAAATCTACCTTGGAGACTTCATACGCGTATGAAGCCTCCTGTCTCAAAATTCAGATCTGTTTCTACCTTGAGTTCCCCTACTTATCAGCATCATGTACATGTGTTCACAACAAAGTTTTAAAACTTATAAGTGCTTACAAACACAAGTTTCTGTTTTTTTTACTTACTACCACTCCGTCTTTTGGCTTGTTTGGTCCCAAATCTATGCCAAAACCCCCCACTCAAGGTGTTCCTAGGGTATAAATACTCATTTGAACACTTCGGGACAGTCAGTTTCCACAAGTTTGGTCTTTTTTTAGCCTTGGAGACTTTATACGCGTATAAAGTCTAACCTTACAGATTTCATATTTTGATATGTAGGGCCCTTTTGATGCCTTCATTTGCCTTCAACAATCCTCAGTCATGCAAAACACAATTATGAGCCTTGTTTTGCACTGTTTCAACTAAGAATCACTCTCTTTTCAAGATTTCACTGCAACCAATCAACTCGAGAAAATTTTCATTGATGGACAGCTCTAGATCAAGATCAATTCACCTACCTAAAGATACTCGTCAACATAAAAATTTGGCTTTTGCAATTGTGAGTAGAAAGCACTTAACTGACACACACGGACTAGCCAATGCTTTTATCACCTTCTCTGCCACTCAGGTTCCCAAACCAATACAATTCTAAACTAAAACCATCAACACGAGTGACCAAGGCAAGACAGAAGCTCCCTAGCACCTGTCTATAGGTCCTAACTAAATTAAGATAGAAAGAATACTCTGGACACCAGAGGAACTCTCAGCTCATAGGATTAGTCTAAGGTCACCTACCTACGGCTTCGTTCCCCGGTAGCGGCGCAATTGTTGGAGGGTACGCCACGAGAAAACACTAGCATAGCGAGAACAGAACCAACAACTCTTTGTCGGCCGAAGGAGAAGCTTAACTCGTAGGTGCATGGAAACGAAAAGATGGTTGTGAAACTACTTCTTGACCTTCTAAGACAATCTCTATTTGAGGAAATCAAATCCAAGAATGCACTAGTGAAAGCAATCCAACCTATGATGCTAATGCTATTCAAATATAGTTCAAATGAATTGAAAATGTCACGAAACTCACAAGATATACTCTCCTTACCATGAGGTCAATATCCTATGGACTGTGACTTGATAACCAACCTCAATCTACCTCCTACAACAATCACATATAAAGACATGAAGCAAAATAAAGGTTACCATTTTTGGTAACATATGATCCTAATGTGTAGTTCTACTTGCCACGAACCCATAGGTGAAAATAACTCACCAAACGGACACTTGGTTTGCAAGAAAACTCACCCAGAAGCTCGTACGAGCTCACTTCGTGTCGTAATCGGAATCACACACTCTTGGTGTTGAATGGAATCCATCACCGTTGCTAACAAAATGGTGGTGTCGCTTTAGCAATGGACCTTCCATAGCACATGTAGGGAAGAGAAACAATCACACTCTCACTTCTCTCTCTCTCTCTCTCTCTCTCTCTCTCTCTCTCTCTATCTCTCTCTCTCTCTTAGAGACCAGGCACAATGATAATCAGATTTGATCAATTCAAGAAGTTGGGTTTAGGGTTACAAAGATTGACTTATATAATTCCTCCATAGAGGCTCATTCCCACAAAGTCTAATGGCTTCTCAAATATTACAAAGGTATCATTCCCTTTCAAAAAATAATAGTACAATGTATTGGGGAACCTCTTCTGTATTCAGTCTCGTCAATAGCATACCTATCGACGTGATTTGTTTGCCACACAATTGGCCCCCTCAAAAACTTCATTGCCCCATAACTTGCCCATCCGGACTTCGATTGATGATCGAGAAAGACCGAAATGCAACACAATTCAAGCACTTCAAGTCTATCTATTTGCATCAGCTCTGGCCATCCATCTCTACATGCCTAGTTGCACGAGGATATGCAAAGTATCTTGCGTTCTAGTTGCCACAGCTTTTCTTTTGTAGCTCCGTTTGAGGAGCCATCTAGACCTGCTTAAAAAGGCCTCAAATACTATATATAGCCACACATTTTTGGCTCCTTGTACACCATGAGTCATCAACCTGTTTAGCCTCGTATAGGACCCCTTTGGCCTAGAAAACCACTTCCAGATACCTCTTGCTGCCTAGGACCTTTATACATGATTTAACACCATGGTTTGCTCTTGTGAACATACGTTTCCATGCCTATGCCCACTCCTAGCCTCGACCACCTTTCGCTGCTTCAACATGTGTTTGGATTTTTGTGCATCGGTTTGTGTGAAGACGGTGGTTTTCTAGAGTGAGTGTGTTGTTTGAAGGTGTTTCTAGAGAGGATAGGAGTGTTGTGAATACCCTGAGTGTGTTGGATGTGTTTCCCATTCCCCCTCTCCAATGTCTTATTAGTAAGTCAAGAACAATGTGGAAGTGTTTGAAATTTTTCCTAAAAGTTGATGAGTGCAATATTCTAAAGGATAGAAAGAAGAAACACGCTACTCTGACTATCATAAACATGGCCTTGGATCCAACCACTTCAAAGAAGGATGAAAAATATTTTAGTATCCAATCAAAGAACAACATATTTTCCCATGTGTCTTTTGAGGTGCTATATCAATTATTGCAAAAACGATCCATTTTTGTTTTGATTGTGAAATAGAAGCTTTTAAAAAAATACTTTGAAATAATCCATTGAATACTACATCAAGCTACAATTCTATCTCTCATTTTTTAGAGAAAAGCAATAGATGGGTGCGTTTTATAGAAGATTTTGGTCAGTATACAGTGGAATTAATATGTGACCCGCACATTGCTCTCGCAAAAAAACATGACTTCTATTGTTAAAAAGTATCTTTCCCACTAGGTACAAAATAATTGATGATTTATTTCTAAATATATATAGTTTGTTTCATTCTTAGAAGTGATAGTCAAAGAGTTCATCCTCTTCTGCTACAAAACTTAGTAGTACTAATGAGCTATCTCAGCAAGCTATGAGAAACGAGGGTTAAGAGCTGAGCTGGATTTCTTTTGATATTTGGAAGGTAATTGGTATTCCTAATAAAAGGTATTTCTAATGGCTTCAAAACAAAAATATTCACTACATAAGTAGTGCAAGGACACTAAGAAATGATTATGTAGTGCAATGACACTAAGAAAATGCTAAAGGGAAAAGTAAGAAAAGGAAAGCACAAATGTATATGATGTGCAGTCTACCATCTCCTTTATATGGAGATGAAATATCTTTTGCTTTTCATTTCCCATGACTTTTCATTTGCATGGGGCTTTTCATTTTCTATACTTACCCTTCACTTATACATTTGAAATGTTTTGAAAGAATTTTTATTTTTTTGAGGTTGGGGAGACCTAATTGGTCCATCTAATTATTATTCTTGGTAGATGTCTCACATTCTTGTATCTCTATCTATGGTTTTTGTGGCATACACAAGATATGAAAATATCAGACATCATCATCCAACCACAACAATGCAGTACATGGCATTTATAGTTGTATTCAAGCACCATTGGCACCTTAAAATCTGAGTGGAAATAAAAGCAAAGAGAAAACTTGGCTATTTATCTTGTTCCAAAAAATGCATGATGTCAGGCAAGGCATCACTGCCTTGAAATAGAGGGAGCTTTAGTTTTATTGCTCCAACCACCACTTCCTGTAGTCTTTCACTTGCTAGGGCATCTGCTTCTTGGTTTTGAGCCGTTGGGATATGGTGTATTTGAACTTCTTCAAACTTACCCAACAAGGTTTTTACACCACTTAAGTGAGTCCTTAAACTAGGATTCTTGCATGTCCATGCTCCATTTACTTGCCTTACCAGAAGTAGAGCATCCCCAAATACATTAAGGCGTTGTACACCTTGTGAGACACACCATTGTAGACCCTTGGTTAGTGTTGCTTACTCAGCTTCATTGTTAGAATGTGAATCTAACAATTGGCCCAACAAAAATACCTTTGTCCCTTTGTCATCAAAGACCACTATGCATGCAACTGCTTTGTCGGACGCGCGCTTGTAGGCTCCATCAAAGTAGAGAGAGTATGCTCCTTCTACCATCGGTGGTACTGGAGGTAATCGGACTTCTCCTTCCTTAGATTGCTTCTCCTTCCCTTCAAAGACTTGGTAGGTCATGAGTCCCCCCAAACTTGCCCTTGTCGTGCTTTCTACCTGTACCGTGTAGTCAAACTCTTGCAGACGAACTAGCCATTTAGTAATTCTAGCAGACACATCCATGTGTTATACAAAATAGGGAAATATTTCATCCGTGGTTAGAATCACAAATTGCTTAGGCAGCAAATATGACCTAAACTTTGTAGTTGCAAATCTAAGAGCTAGGACTAAGTGTTCCACATGGGTGAAACCTTTCTCTCCTGCTGTCATCATTCGACTAGAGAAGTAGATTGGCCTCATGAAAGATGTCGTCGTATCCTTTTGGAGTAGCACAGCCCCCAATGAGTCATCACCAACACTTGAAGTGACATAGAGTTTTTCATCCCACTTAGGTGGTGAGATAGTTGGCAGAGTGGCTAAGACCTCCTTTACCTTGTTGTAGTGATGTTCACTTTCCTCATCCCAAGTGAAAGTTGATCCTTGAGTGAGTTGTTGCAGTGGTAGAACAAGTTGTGATAGTAGATGTATGAATCTACTTAAGTACCTCACCTTCTATAGAAAAGAGACCAGTTGACGTGCGGTCGTTAGTGAAGGTAGGGCTATGAGTGCGGACACCTTACTTGGGTCGGCGTTGATACCTCTTGCTGAAATTTCATGGCCTAGTAGAATGACTTTACTCTCCCCAATGTGACATTTATCCACATTTAATTGCCCACCTAGGCTCTGCAACCTAGCCAAACCTTCAGTTACCTTTTCTAAATGTGAAATACGGGAGCTATATATACAAAAATCATCAATGAACACTCTTATGGATGTTCCAAAGAACGGTTGAAAAACATATGTGACATATCTTTGGAATGTGGCAGGTGCATTTGTGAGACCAAATGGCATAACCCTGTATGCAAAACAACCCCATGGCGTGATAAAAGTGGTTTTTAGCTGATCTTCCAAGGCTATGCGTATTTGAAAGTATCCTGAATAACCATCACAGACGGTATAGCATTCAAAACCCGCTACTTCATTCAGAATTTCATCCAAGAAAGGGAGAGGAAAGTGGTCTCTCTTTGTAGCTGCATTTAGTGGTTTGTAGTCAACACAGACCCTCCACTTACCATTCTTTTTAGGCGTCACCACTACGGGTGACACCCATTCTGCGTTTTCTATAGGATAGATGAATCCCGCCTCCAACAGTTTCCTTACCTCGGCCAAGAATGCCTTTTCTTGTATGACCCCCAATCGTCGTAGCTTTTGCACAACTGGTTTTACCCCTTCCTTCAGCTTAATATGATGTTCCACCACCGTAATGCCTGTGATTCTTTCATAGTTGTCAATGAACAGGTTATGAAATCCCATCAAAATTTGCAAAAAACTATCTTTCTCCTCAAGTGTTAATTCCGTAGACAACATACCCTTCAACCTACTTCCTCCTAGGCCAGGTGATTTTCTCTCCTCTTCATTGGGTTTCCCTTTTGGTGATGGATCACCAGTTGTGCTTACCCTTTGTGGATCCTTCATAATGATACCCATCACATCAATGGAACTGTCACTTTCTTCGGTGGATGTGGTCTCCTCCTTAGAACTGGAAGATTCGCTAGTGGTTTCATCTGCCGATGTTTCCAGATTCATTTGCTTCTGCTTGCCAATCCTCATGTTGTAGTAGATTGTCTCCCCTTTCTGACCGGTCATGCGTAGAAGACCAGTACCCCAGTCCTGTTTTGCCTTCATGGCCATCAACCATGGCCTTCCCAAAATTAGTGGATAGCCCTCCCCCTTAGTAGGCATTACAAAAACATCTACCTCTACCTCAGTGTTGAAAGCTTTGATTTTCACGGCACTTACCACACCCACACACTTTACTTTTGCGTTGTTTGCCATCTTTGCCTTGCATGGAGAAGGCCTGTCAACCTCGAGCCCTAATTGAAGCATCATAGCTTCGCTCATTACACAGATTTGTGCACCTCCATCAATGTAGGTGTTTCCAACCCTCTTTCCTTTTATGTTTACGTCGACAATTGGAAGGATGTCATCCATGTTGCATCCCGAAATTGCTCCGGCTACCTTTGTTCTGGAGCGTCTTGTACTTAACATTTTAGACCATTGTCGCCTTACTTTAGGTACAAGATGTAGCAGCTGTGGCCATGTAATCTTCGGTCCTTGCTCTGCCACATCCAATGTTAGATCATAGGGCTTTGAACTTTCCCCTAGCTGGAAGTCGGTGATGCCCAATTTCCGTCGTGGCCTGGATGGCCTCTTGCTAGTTTCTCCTCTCATGCTTCTCTCATCATCTGATTGTGTAGCTTTCTCCCTCCTAGCTCTTTTCACAGTCATGGCTTCAAGTGGTTCTAAAAAGGTTACCTTCTCCTTACCCTTGTCCCTCTCCTTTGCTCTAGGTGGATCCACTACTACGGCTTTTCCTTTCTCTTCTAGCCTTATGATGTTTACAGGGCGATCAGGTGGTGGGGCTGGTGGAAGAGGTGGGATGGATGCTTGTAGTGGTGTCTGGGGTGGACGTAGAATTTGTGTTGGTGGGGGTGGTGCTCGGGGTGGGGGTGTTCTTTCTCTAGGGGGTGACAATTGGTTCCTCCTACCTCCTCTATTATAGTTTTGTCGTGGTTTGGGACAGTAGTACATACCGTGACCGTCTTCTCCGCAGTTGTAGCAATGATACTCCCTGTTTTGTCATCGTGCTCTTCCAGGGTCTTGATCTCTTTCTTGACTCCTCCCTTGCTGTATTAAGTGGACAGACAAATTCTGTAGTTGGTCAGTAATATGGGCCAACATATCTTGTTGGTCATCTCTTACCCCAAGAGCTGGTGGTGGTGGTATGATGGTTGTCGTAGTTGCTGGTCGACGCGATGTTCCTGCTTCTGTTGACTCGATTTCTTTGGCTTTCATTCGCAGCTTCTTGTCCTTAAGGCGAGCAATCTCAACGGCTAACTCGTACGTAGCCGGGAATCTACCTTTCACCTTCTCCTTGAGAAGCGGCCATAAGCCATGCATGAACCGATATTTTTTTAGGAAATTGGGTGCAGCTTCCCCCCTTGCCAGTGACTCAACCCACCGTTCCCACAAATCCACAAATTTGGACTCATAGGTGGCATATTCTAAAAGACCCTCCTGCTTCAAGTGTCTCAACTTGTCCCACAACTTTTCTGAAGTGGTACCTCCCCCAAAGCGCCTCTTAAAAGCGGTTTTTAAGGGTTCCCAGTCATCCTTGGTTGCTTGTGGAAGTGCATTGTACCATGATCTGGCTTCTAGCTTCATGAGATGCTTAAAGATTCTAACCCAGGATTCATCCGTATCTTTGTTGCTCACTACACATGCTACTTCAAAGTCATCTAGGAAGTCTGTTACCAAATCCTCCCCCTTCTTTCCTTTAAATGTTGGAAATGCTACACTTGCCATGATTACTAAGAGAGAGCTAGAAAGACGCACTGCTTAACTTGCAAAAGTTTTTTTCTTCTTTACAAGGAGGCGTGTATACCCTCTTATACTAGGACATAGATTAAAACTTCAAACGGTACATTGCCTTGTACCAAAGGTAAGACAAATGGTTGATCTGATGCCAGAACCTCAAAAAATCGCTCCCCACCCAGCATGGTGTCAATGACGTGCTGGTAGTGAGCCTTCAAATCCAGTATTACCTTGATTGAGCGTACATGTGTTGGTATGTGTGATCTGTCTTGAGGTAGGTTGTACTGATTCATGTGAAGCTTAGAGGTGCTTAGTCACTGTCCAAGCTTGTGGGAGGGGGTGGTGTTCTTTCCTGAAACAAACTCAGTAGATCCCTAGTTTCTCTAGTGAGAGTGTGAGCCAATGATTCCGTTATCTGTGCTGCAGCATCAGGTGCGACTTGAAAGATGACTGTGATAATTACCTCGGTGACTTGAGTTACCCGATTCTCAAAGTAGAATAGTGTTGATTCTCTATTGTGTAGAGCTCCTTCCATTTTGTTGTTGTGGGTTGGTTGTAGGTTGCGGACATGGTTTCGACCTTCTCCTTCTTCTTCTTGGCACTTGGCCTATGTATATCCACTGGGTTTGGCGTGTTGGTTGACTCTCCCACTGCAAATCGATTACCGTTACGCCTGGCACTCGAGCTTCAATGGAGATGAGGAGTTCGTCTAGTTGTGCTTGGAGATCTTCTTCTTCTGTCGTCTAATTAGCAAATCCTGCTAGCCATTCATCCATTCACAATAGTTTAGGGATTTCAGTCTTGTAAACTGAAGGGTTTCATGAAAAGATCCTCAGTGGGGGCACCAAATGACGGGAGCAAAACGAACCTCGAACCCCGACGGCCTCTAAAACACCGGGGACCGAATGGCGCGCCTCGAGCCTGTCATGGTAAAGCAAACAGGGGCACCACCTAGCTTCAGCGGCTAGGACGCAAACAACCCACCACCATAACAAAGTTTTCATCCAAGAGAGATGGATGCTTGGGAGTAATGATGAAGAGGAAAGGGAATGAGATCAAGTGAGAGAGAGAGAGAGAGAGAGAGAGAGAGAGAGAGAGAGAGAGAGAGAGAGGGAGGGGGTATAGCGGCTTAGTACTTAGGCACCACAAAAGGATGGCGAATCCGCACACCCTTCACACATACACAAGCTCACTCCAAACACAAGACTAGGTGGTGATTCCGCACACCTCACATGGGCAAAACATTGCAAGAAAACATCCTCACAAAACCTCGAGCTTTATTTAGAGAATAAGGCGATGAAATGGGGAGCATAGGGTAGGGGAATGAGAAGGGAGAGAGTGGTAGAGCACATGGCGGATAGGTGGGAGTTGATGGCGAAGACTCGCATGAGGGTTATGGCCATCATCCTTCATTTAGTTGCCCTTCATCTTCCATAGCCAAGGGTGTAGAGGTCATGCTCAAGACAAGCATGGTGATTGCGGTGATAGTGATGGTGTGGGTGTGTGTGTGTGCACTAGGCACACACAATGCATAGTGTGTTCTTTGGTGATGTTGTGTGTGTATTTAGTGTGATGGTGACCCCTCTTTATATAGGGGAGGAGGGGGGAGGAATTCTAGAATTTAGAAATGAAGAAATCATTATCTACATAGGCCATGTGAGTGTGGGCCCCACTTGTCTGGCTGTGTGTATATGTGCCAGAACAACGCTCTCATGAGAGAGAGAGATGGGTTGATGAAAAAAAGTGAGAGGTGACATGGAGAATAAAGTAATTACAAGAGGGGAGAGAGGGGAGTGTGTTCAGAGGTGAATCTGTGTGCAGATGTGTGTGAACACAAGAAAAATCAGGTAACCACCGGGTGGGGATGGGTCTGTGGGCACCTTTTTCAGTGAAACTGAGTGTGTGTGAGTGTGGGGGAGGTTATTTAGCTACAAGACAAGAGACATGGCGCCCTTTAGAGAGAGAGGGGGGTATTTGGGTCATGGGATATGATAGGAGAGAGAAAGAGGGGGTGGGGTATACTATTTTGGAAGATAGGGTAAGTTGCATGTGAGTTAGGGTGCATTATTGGTGAGAGGTGGGGTAGCTTGAGGGGAGAGAGAAAGGAGAAAGGACAAGGGGAAGAGAGAGGGGGTTGACATTTTGAGTGGAGGAGAGGAAAAAGGACACCCGGCGGGGCAACAATGAAGAAAAAGGAGGCAAGGTGGGGATGGGCTACCCCGCAGGGATGAGGTGGCCTATTTTACCTTTCTTATATATTTACATAATCATAATTTATTTTTTTCTTATTTTTTTCCAATGCTTTTTATCACTCCCTCCCTAAGAGGGGGTTTTCATGGGGTGGGGACGAGAGAAGAAGGGTATGGGAGCTTGGCTTGTGAAAAGCCCCCATCAGTGTACTTAATGAGGTACGCACTGATATTTGTTTATTAAGCATGTGTTTGACCACTATGGTATACGATTGATCACGGATATCATTCATAAGACTTTAAGTATGTACAAGATGCACATACTTTGCACACATAATTCCGTTTTTTCCCGTAGATCTACAAATGAACAAGGTCTATTTTTTTGTGAATGGTTGACATGGTCGACTATGTTTTCCTATGACATCTATGGCCAATAGCGTTTGTTGGCAATAAGGCCATCCAAAATTATATGCATTGCGACTCCCCACGTTTGGCATATGGTATGACCATACAAAATTAGGAAGAGATAGGCATTGTGTTTGCAGGTTATTTCCTACTGCAAGTTATTTCATTATATACTAGACGGGTGTATAGGACATACGACGACATCTTTGTAGACATGTCTATGAGCCGTTTTGGAATGAGTCTCTCCTCCCAACTTTCATGAAAAAAACTGGTTGCAGCAACAACGGCCAGGTTAGCCAAGTTTAAGTTTTGCTTTTTTTTTAATGTTTACACCTTACTTGGCAATTACCATCATTGTGCAAAGCAAAGTGCTTTGGCAATTTTCTAGGAAGCATGGCTTTAGGGAACTGGAAAAATAGGGAATATCAGCTCACAGAATCCCTACCGGTCTAAACTCTGTAAGGTAATTATAGTTTTGGCTCTCACAATTGAGGCCATCACTCTACGCAAGGGCTTACAATTCTTCATGCAAGGCATGCTAGTGAAGTGAATTCAATTTTTCCGCTTCATGCATTACGCTTCCGCTATCACAGTTGCAACTCTGACGAAAAAACTAAAAAGGGCATTGTAAATGACGAACAGACTAAAAAAGGCATTGTTTACAATACCACTAAACTAAACCTAAACTTTCGACTTATTTCACAAGAGAAGAGCCATATTAAGTCATTTTTGTAACGTCAGGACCCCCTACATGGTAAGTGGGGCAAGATGTGGCTTGTTTTTTCTCTTTCCTCTCTTGATGACAACATTATACATGCAGATTCTTGTATTCTTATAGGATAAGGTACCAGCCAGGCATACGATGTCTCAGAGCACACATTTTGGGCACACACACACTAGAAATTTGAGGAAAGTTCCTCAGCCCAACATGCTCTTCTTTTCGTTCTCTCTCTCCCTCTCTAAGAAAAAAATGAAACTCTTCTAAGAAGCTTTTGATACATGTTTTGCTTGTGAGTCAACTTGAACCAAGGTGCTCTAACTCATAGCTAGCACGTGGCTAAGATGCTACTCACATTAGTCTTCATCGGTTTGTGGATTGAACACTACTTTGCATAAGGGCTATGAGCCAAATAGGCTACGAGCCGTTGTCAGGCCAAGGGTCAGACCCAACTATTGGCATTATTTGGGTGATTGTTTTCAAGATATACCCAAGGATGTACACATCCACGTTAATGGATAAGCAACAGTCTTATCATTACGGACGTTTAGGGTGTCATGTTTGCACTACATGTTTTAAGTGCAACACTCAAGTTGAGTTTTTGATAATCTTCAACGCAGTTGATCTCTACAAGAAAGTATAGATGGAGCAATCAGTTGTTGCGACAACATGACTATCCATAAGATCTCAGTAGTTTGCTTGTGTGGGTCTCCTGCTCCCTCTATAGCACTACGGATTGTCTATGGACATACTGTTTTGGGGTAAGACCCGGTGGGTGATTGCTACATCACCCCATAGGCATTAAGGATCACAGTTTGATCTGCATTGAGGATCACAATTGATCTCTCCTAGTTATACTTTCAAGGAAAGAATTCCGCAATCCACCACCACGGTAGCGGACGAACACACTTTTCATGTTGATTCCAATCATTCTATACACGGTTGACTATGTTGGTTACCGTTATCTGCTAGTTGAGCAGTTCTACAAAGAGTCTTACCAAGGGGTTTTCACTACGTAGATTCTAATCCAAGGGCTTGGATTGCACAGCCAACACCCCGGGTTCCCAGTGCAATGCTATTTGTTTTTTCAGGTAGGGGATGTACTCCTCTCCTTTTGAATACGGGTAAGTGAACATTACGTTTAAATCTCCAGGTATGTATCTATTGATTTGGTGTTATTCCATTTTTCGTATGCTTTGCTTGGTTTTTTAAAACGTATAAGTACGCTTGAATGTTACAGAGCCATGCCAAGGGCATGTCGGCACAAAGTATTTTGGGCCAAGTGTCAAATCTATCTATCCGCCTTATACTGTTACAAATCTAATTGTAGGGTTCAATTTGGCACATGTTTTCACATAGGATACAACATGGTCTAGGAACTCAAGGAGTTCGGTTTAGCCAGTGTGGAGCAATGAATGAGGGTCCCTCTCACTCTTGTCGTAGAGTATTTAGAGTTACCTCCACACACAAGTACATATTGTACTTGAAGGATGTTCTTTTTTACACATCCTTATATGAGACATATTCCACATGTGAAGAATATGAGTCTCTGGACTGACACTGGCACCATTATTTCAATTATGTGTCACAACAAAGTCCAACTAGGTGCTGGTCAAATCTATTTTCTAGACCAGTTTTAGCACGACACATCAGGAGCACTTTCGTGGCCAGAAATTGTCGGATACTTAGAATGACTTGTCCAGGTACAAGTACTGCTAAACAACATTACAGATGGTTGTCTATACATACAACAAGGCTATAAGTTGTTAATGAAAAAGTTTCATTGTCTGTACCTAGAAGTGATCAATGTTTCACCTTCTATTGTGATTCAGGCGTTTAATCAACAAGGCTTGCAAAAGATTGCAGCTAAAAGTATCTAGTTTCTTTTCAGAACTATATATTTACATTCCTTTTTAATGCGTGCTAGGCGCATCACATTTGCCATAAGTATTGGAAAGGATCATTATGGATATACACGTTCGGGTTTGTTTTTGCTAAATGCATGCACACTAGGTGTTATGGGCCCTAGTGTTTAGCAAAGGTTGATTTGGAACGGCATGCATATTCCTTAAGTTGTTGCTTATGAAGCATTTTGCACTTTATGTGCACTATCTCTATGAGATTACTTTTGGGTCTACTAATCACCAATAGAGGTCATGGCTCGGTTTTGGTGTTTGTGGATTTTTCAAGTTAACCACGATGGTTATTCCGGACATTGTTGATTCCTCAACAATGTTATACGCTATTGTGATTCCCCGTTTACCAGTCATCTGGGAAGACTGTCTGTAAACCGCGGGGGAAACACACCTCAGTACTGTCAGTATCCAAGGGGATTGACAGATTACAAAGTGTAGCCTTGGGCTAAAAGGATATGCAAAGTGCATACATTAGCACCAAGCAATCCAATTAATAAGCATTTATTGCTCTTCTTGGAGTTCACTTACTATCAGAGTTAACGCATGTTGCGACTAGGTAGTCTCTTCATGTATAAGTCAGATTCTCAACCTTGAACAATCGTTAGGGTGGGGTTGTTTACTGATGATGAAAATTGGGAACAAGTCAAGGACTTGGCTGATGAGTTATGTCAGCAAATTACTTTCATGGACAGTGACAAGAGGTATTCTTTTTGGTACATCTTTGTTGTGATAAAATCGTTTACCATGCTCATGAGTGTTCTAAATGGAGTCTACACGCCATGTTTGGATAGAAACTGGTACCACCACATGGTTACAAAGGGACAACAATGTAGAAAATCAAGATGTTACTCTTGGTTTCATTGAACCTCCTACTGACCCGGGTTTCGCTCAAATGAACCGTTGGATCCATGAGGGATGTTACGGTAGAAGACATTAGTGTTCTTATGAAGATACCATCACTTGTGTTTTCGCGGATGAAAATGCTTCTCCAAGGGGGGAGTAATGTCAGGACATGGGTAGGACTAGTCACGGCCAAGGGCTAGGATGGACATCTAGTCAAGGGGGTCCCTATATTTAGCAGGCCAAGGGCCTATATAGGGCATGGCTGGGTGGATATTAGCATGTTCAATCCTTTCAATTAGTGTTCCTTTGCCTTTGGAGGCAGGAACTTTAGGTAGGTTCCTTTTTCATTACAAATTTGTGCACACTATGTTCAACCTTCAGGTACGCATCTGATTTGTGTTTGTTTGTTTTTTACACGTAGGATGCACAAACTCTGTCATCCTCCATTTTTTGCTCTTCCAAGAAAAGATAAGGTCATGTACAAGCCAGGAAACTTGGGCTATCGTGTCCACAATAAGTTTTGGCATTATGCAGTTATAGATCCACTTGTTGGCACATGTTGTCACATGGGATACAACATGGTCTAGAGACTGAAGTATTTTGGTTTAGCCAGTGTGGAGAAAGGCTAATGAGGGTCCCTCTCACTCCCGTCATAGAGTGTCTGCAGTTACCTCCACACACAATACATCTTGTTTCAAGGATGTAATTTTTTTAGACATCCTTACATGAGACTTATTCCACATGTGGAGAATATGTGTCTTTGGGACTAAAACTAGCGCCCACTATGTCAAGTATGTTTCACAACGTCCTTAGGTGCTGGTGAAATCTATTTTCTAGATCATTTTTAGCACAACATATCAGGAGCCATTTTTGGTGGCCAAAAATTGTCAAATACTAAGAATGACTTGTTATGGTACAAGTGCAGCTAAACAAAATTGGAGATGGTTGTTTTTTATATAGCAAGGCTATGAAAAGGTTTCATTGGTGATACCTAGAAGTGATTACTGTTTCACCTTCTATTATGGTACAAACGTTTTAGCAAGGCTTGCAAAAGATTGTAGCTGAAAGTATTTAGTTTCTTTTTAGAACTATTTACATTCCTGTTTCATGTGTGCTAGGAGCATCACATTCGCCATAAGTATTGGCTAGGATGATCATGGATATACAGGTTTAGACCTGTTTTTTGCTAAATGCATGCACACTAGGTGTTATGGGCCCTGGTGTTTGGCAACGACTGATTTGGAGTGGCATGCATATTCATCACATTAGTTGCTTATGAAGCATTTTTCACTCTATGTGAAGTATCTCCTATATGAGCTTACTTTTGGGTCTACCAATCACCAATATAGGTCATGGCTTGGTTTGGGTGCTTGTGGATTTCTCACGTTCACCAAGATGGTTATTCAAGACATTGTTGTTTGCTCAGCAGTGTTGTATGTTACTGTGATCCCCATTTACCAGTCATTTAGGATGACTGTCTGTAAACCATGCGGAAAAACACATCTCAATACTGTCAAAATTCGAAGAGGATGGACAGATTATAAGTTACAAGTTTACTCATGTGTTGAAGGATATTCAAAGTGTTTACGTTAGCACTAAGCAATAAGCAACAATGTATTGCTCTAGTTGGTGTTTCTTACAACAAGATAAAGCATGTTTGTGACTCAGTTTAGTCCCTTCATGTTTAAGTCCTATTCTCAACCTTGAACACTAGTTATGGTGGGGTTGTTTACTGATGAAATTTGCAAACAAGTCAAGGACGTAAACTTGACTGATGAGTTATGTCCGCAAGTAAACTTGACTGATGAGTTATGTCCGCAAGTAACTTTCATGAAAAGTAAAAAGCGATACTCTTTTGGGAACATGTTTGTTGTGATAAATCGTTTAGCATGCTCATGTGCGTTCTAAATGGAGTCTACCCACTATGATTGGATAGGAATTGGTAACACAAGATGGTTACAAATGGACAACAATGTGGAAAATCAAGATGCTACTCTTGGTTTCATTGAACCTCCTACTGAACCGTGTTTCGGTTAAGCAAACAGTTGGATCCCTGAAGGATCCCACTGTGGAAAACATTAGTGTATCATCACTCTTGTTTCCGAGGACAAAAACGCTTCTCCTAGGGGGGAGTAATGTCATGCCAAGGGCAATGCCCGGTGGTCAAGGACCAGGCCCAAGGGGCCGGCTACGAGTGTGGATAGGGAATGAGGCCAAGGGGGCTATTTAATGGGAGGTTCATTCCAGGCAGTTCGACCTAGGGCTTCACATTACATCTCAAAATGAGTAGATTAAATTACAAGTTTTGGACTTGACGACGGCATTTGCATTTTATAAATCTAGGTTTGTAGCCCCAATTATCGCTTTACATCTTGGAATGGGTAAAATAAAAACAAGGTTTGGACTCGACGAGATTTGCATTCATAAATCCAGGTAAAAGTACATCAGATGGGATCCTTGGGAGGGGCGAGTTCAATGTATCAGCTTGCATTTTCAACTACTTACCTTATTCAGATCCTAGGCCTTTGGAAAATACTACTTGAGCTATGCTATCTCATTGAGCTAAATCTAGGTTTGTAGCCCCAATTATCGCTTTACATCTTGGAATGGGTAAAATAAAAACAAGGTTTGGACTCGACGAGATTTGCATTCATAAATCCAGGTAAAAGTACATCAGATGGGATCCTTGGGAGGGGCGAGTTCAATGTATCAGCTTGCATTTTCAACTACTTACCTTATTCAGATCCTAGGCCTTTGGAAAATACTACTTGAGCTATGCTATCTCATTGAGCTAAGATTCTTTCTGCATAACACATAGTGAGCGTTCCCATCTCTGCATTTGTTTAAGCTTTAGTTCCATTTCCATGTCCTTAATCCATTTTTCCATTGCTTGATAGGATAGTTGGGTTGGTGATAGGATAGTTGGGTTGGCTCTTAGCTACATGAGGATCTCATCTTGATCTTTGATTCTTGATTCTACCTTTGTAAATTGTCTATTTGCAACATGGAGCTATACATGTAGCCATTGTGTGTGTGCACTTGTGCTCAAAACGCAATTGTCATCTCTTTAGACTTCTTCCCTTGCTCGTCACTTGTTGTTGAGAGCTTCTCCAACATTTCAACCATATTTGTTAGCTATTTTTTATGGCTCGCATTATTTTCTTACACTTCCTTTATTTCTATAGTAGTAATATTGTGCAAATTAGTGTACTCTTCTATAAAGGCATCGGGCACCTTCAACTATGTGGATGCTACATGTAGTGCAACCTGTTTCTTTTGGAGTTGTCTTTGCCTGGCATAGATCTCTGTCTTCAACTTCTCAATAAGCCTATGGGAAGTGTCTACATATTCTTCAAAATCCTCAAGAGGAGCCATGTGTGATGTTGTGGATTTCTTATCATCATCTTTTTTGTTTTCCTCTTGCTCATCTTCTTGCTATGATCCTCCTTAACCTTCATGTTCTATCTCATGTAGAATTTTTGTGGGAGTATCCACTATAGAACTCTCCTGATTGAGTTTTGAGAGTGTGACAACCTATGTGGCATACATGGAGGATGTAGAGGTTTGTATTTGACATGGCCTTATAGGTGACAAAGGTGGTGCTTCCTCTGTTGGTGGTACTACTTGTGCTTTGGTTTGTGTTACCTCCATTGGTGGAGCATCTACAATCACTGTTTTCATGCTCTATTTCTATGTGGTAGATTCCTCTACCTTAGTAGCTTCATCCACATGTTGGGTGGTATCTTCTATTTTAGTGTCTATTGGAGTCACTTTGTTGAACATCTTGTTTCCTCATCTTCATAGAGTTGATTGGGGCATGCATGTGGATCTTCATGCTACATATACATAGGATACTTTGTTCTCACTTTCTTAGGGTTTGGATGTTCAAATTACTTGAAGTCTTGTTCTAGCTCATAAGCCTCATGCTCTCATTCTAAGCAAGCTTCTCTTTGGGCTATCTCTTCCACATGCATATGTGGTGGCACTCTTGCTCTTTTCCACCCCTTTTAATCCACCTTCTTCATTCCCTTATCTTTGCATCTCTTCTGATATTCTATATCAAAAAGGGGTTGGGATTCTCCATCCGTGTCTACTTCTTGTAAGTCTTCTATGTCTTCTTCTATGGGATGGTTGCTATTGTAGCCATGGATTCTTCTTCTAGGGCACGAACTCTCACCAGTCATTTGCCAAGTCTTGTGGAAAGTCCTATTTCCCTTGGTGGTGGCAACGATTCTTTGTCGTCTTCTTCTCTATTCACCAACCAATCTTCTTGGGCAGGAACAGGCGGTAGATGCTTTGCCTAGCCTATGTCATGATAGGGCCAATGTGGTGACTACCTCCAGAGTTTAAAGATAGGTAACTTTACATGGATTCTTCAATATATGTTTAATGTAGTATGAACATATTATGCATGGTTTATGGGTATGTTCCCTTGCTTCATGTAGTCTTGGGTAATGAAAGGATTAGGGTAGACAACATAATGAACCATTCATGTTGGAAATGAGCATTGTGATTGGAGTAGATTAACTTTTGAGTACAAATTTCTTTCTTATGTAGGCAACATTGGTGACCTTTACACATCTCCAAAGGCAGTTGACTTTTCTACAAAGGGAAAAATGCTAGCTTGGAGCTTGACACATCTACCTGGCTCTTCACATGCATCACATGCCAACACATGGCTTGTCGTATGGCTCTACACACATAGCATCCTACATCATAGTCTACATGGCTAGGGAGAGTTTGTGGTGAAAAAACCCCTGCACCTCAACAACACTCCCCTTGTAGGTTTTGTTGCACAATAGGATATTGATGATAAGTAGCACTCACACAGACCACCTCCCCTCAAAACACACAAAGGGTGAGGTACACAAAGCGTGTAGACACACAATCCTCCCCTAGAACACAAGTAGGTAGAAAGAGCACAAAAATCTCCCCTTCACAAACATTAGGGTTGAGGAGCACACTCCCCCACTACGCAAAGAGGGTGGGATACAAATGAGGCTACACATTATCACACAAGGCTTATGGTTGGTTTTCATTTGTCACATTGCTTTTCTCATTATTTATCATTTTGTTGTTGTCACCATGTTGTTGATTGCTTGATTGTTGTGAATTGTGCTTCTTGATTTCTTAGCATGCATTGGTTTTGTCGTTATTTGTATTTTTTTGTTGTTGCCATGTGCTTGATTGTTCTGGATTGTGCTTCTTGATTTCTTAGCATTCATTGGTTTTATCGTTATTTGTATTTTTTTTGCTGTTGCCATGTGCTTGATTGTTTTGGATTGTGCTTGTTGATCGCTTGACCTTGTTTGTTGTTGTTGTCCTTTGTTTTGCTCATTGGTTAAAATTGCATGTGATGGTGCTAGATCATGTGAGGTTTGTTGTAGATGATTGACGCCTTGTGATAGGCATGACATAAAACCTTCTTGCCCATGGTTGTGGACCATGAGGAAGATATTACCATTTTTGAAATGGTGGTGTTTAGTCCTCTCACAAAAAAATGGACATATATGTAGAAGCATATATGTGTATATACATTTCTTTTGGACTTTGTGTGCATGGACGTAACATTTTAGAATGAGCTGGATGTGTTTAGACAGCTATTCTACTTTAGTGGTTAGAGTTAGTTGATATGATATTTAAGACTTTAGACCAGACTTTAGAGTACTGAAAGACATAACTAGAACTAGAAATGAAATGACAATGGAAACAATGACTGGAACTTGAATTGCATTATTGAGAAACCGAGCAGAGTACAACTAGAAGCAGCACTGAAAGAGCTTTAGCTTAATGGAGTTACAAATTATATCAACCAATGGCTCAAGATATAATTACAAGGCTTGGCATTAGATTTAGATTGCAGAATATTGGAATTAGAGGAGATCTAGAGATCGGGAGGATCTAGTCAAAGAGAGAGAGAGAGAGAGAGAGAGAGAGAGAGAGAGAGAGAGAGAGAGAGAGAGAGAGAGAGAGATTAAGATAAAATAGTGGGTCCTATTTATAGTCCCCGATTAGTGGTTGGCTGACTGTGTATTGGTGATTATCATGGTAATTCTCTGGTTACTGCTTCTGGAAGCCTCTGGTGTAGTCGCTCGTTGGTAAGATCTATTCCCACCTTCTAGTGAATGGTAAACATTGCTAGCACACACACATTGTCTTAGAGTGTGGGAAACCTCTCACCACAAAACCCTCTTACAATGAACAAGAAACTTGGCAATGAAAACACACTAACCACTTTCTCAAATAAGCTCAAATGACGGAACTTAAAAGATACAAGTCACCTCGCATTCACCAAACCACGTGGCATAAGTGAAGGGCGGTAATTATAGAACCAAGACACGCCTTTGAAGCACCAAATCCTCAGATTTTTAAAAATGGAAGATCATATACAACAATGGTTTTAAATAGGGCACTCACACTCTCTCACTTACAATGTGTAGCATCAAAGCTTCTCTCACACCAAGTGTGAGACTCACAAAGTGGTTGCTACACCTAAGCCTCTCGTCACGCCTATAGTGTTGGGGTGCTATGTGAAGTCTTGGAGATTGTTTTACAAGAAAGAGAGGGGCCTATTTATAGGTTGAAGGCAAGCTAACAAATCAAGATTATAATTTTTTTTGAATATCAGAACATTGCAGGCCTTCTTTGTCTGCTTGAGTCATGGATGTGGGCTGAAGAGAGCGCATTATTGATGGTAGATAAGATGAAAGTAAAGTTTTAAGGGAAGAGAGAGAGAGAGAGAGATATTTATTATATGTACGTGTCTTGCATACTTGAAAGGGTAGAATAAAATTGTAATATGGGAGTAATAGAGAGAGATATGGAGATGGTGGATGTAGGTAGAGCTTTAAAAGAGAGCTATGGGTGTGAGAGGGGAGGCTAATGGTGAGGAGAGTGAGAGAAAAGAATGGAAGTTGCAGATTTGAGTGATGAATAGAGAGACATGAGTGTGTGTGTGTGTGTGTGTGGAAGTAGGAAACAAGGTGAGAGCAGACTATGGGCTACTCAATGTGAGAAAAGTGGCTAGACTGGGGTCCACCAAAAAACTCCCTTCTCACCTATGATATCTCCAAAAATTATCAAAAAAATTTAACATGATTATTCAGCTCTTGGTCCACATTTTTTCTCTTAGCTCTTGCTTCAAATTTTGAGTGGAGATGGATATAAAAAATCTCACAAAAATGTCTATTTTTCTTCACAAAAAAAGTCTTCAATGGCCCCCCTTTTGTTGAATTTTCATAAGGCTCCAAAGGAAAGCCCCTCCTTGTATGAGAGCATGACCTAATAGATTCTTAGGGGTTTGAAAATATGCATGGTTGTGGATTATGCATAGATATAATATATGGATATGATGGAGAAAAATAGTATAGTCTATATAAACAATTCATGGAATCTAGAATAGTGTGAGCTATATCTATAAACAATAAATATATTATAATATAAGGAATCAAATGAGGAGGACCCTCATTTGTTTTTATTGATGTATATTTATTTACAAGAGGTAAGAAATAATACCTGTAGGAAATCGAAATTTAGTGAAAGACAACGATTGATGGTGAAAGGTATTCTTGAGCTTTTTCCTTGGAGTGGATTCACACCAAAAATAAGAGAAACTTGCATGAAATGATTTTTTATAAATATATGGTAAGAAAGATCATGGTGATGGTGAGTAAATGTACTTAGGTAAATAACACACAACTTGATATACATATTTAAATAAATACCAAAAATAATTATAATACAAAATCCCTATATACAATGAAATACTTATATACAAAAGGGCCATAATATATATGCTGGCTTTTATTTTTATTTATTTTCTTGGATCAACTAGCCCAACTAAGTGATTGTTTTTCAGGAGATATAGAAAAAGTCTCCTAACTCACACACGCCTATGTATAGTGAAAGGGTGAAGATAGCCACAGTGTTTGGGTGATTTTTGTAGGGTGAGGTAACTCACTATGGAAATTATGGAAAGCCAAAAAATGACTATCATTAGCCCTCCCCCAGGATGATGGTACATTTATGTACCATCAAAAGGTATCTTTTTGAATGAGATTGGTTTTGAGATATTTGCGGTATCTTGTGGCTCAAACAAGTCTTTCTTTTGTAGTTCTTCTTCATCTTCTCTTCAACTACTGACACAAATCAAACTACAAGACTTACATGATGATATGGCTTCTTGGTGATGCTCTTGTGTTTTTGAGTTCCAGATGTCGTTATAACACCTTCATAAGCTCATGTATCGAATTCCAAGCCATTCCCATCACATTTGGCCCCCAAAACCTCCAAGATGCACTATTGAGCCTAAAAACACTACACATGCTCTTAACAACACCAATGCTTATCCAAATCAAAATCTAAGAGTAGGGCCATGTTCTACATGCTAAGGGCTACGCACAGAACCAACTTCAAGTCAGCTTGAGAAAATAGACATCCTACGCGTAGGATATCTCTAGTGTCATATTGACCATCTGTCCCGGGGAGGTCACCTAATAAAAATGTAACCTATCCCGTGAGTTAAACAGAAGGGTATTTAAAGTTCTTGAAAATTACAAAAATATATATACAGAAGGGCATTATTTTTTCAAATTTGGAAAAAAATTACAGATTTTAAAAGAAAAGGATACATTATATTCCTAATAAAATTCACAGATAAGGGGTTTTACAAACATGTCTTGAACGCACGTGATATGGTAGTTTTACACATAGTGAAACCCCCGAGCCTTCTGTGCAGGAATTGACTTCATGGGAGCCTCTTACATGGTATAAGAAGCCTATATATCAAATTTCAACCCATTTGAATATCCTTTGCCACCTGTTTAGGACATCCTACCCAATTTGTGAGCCAAAAGCCTAAATCTGCTCAAAATTGCACTTTTTGATGTCCAAACCAAATTCCAAGTACATAGCCATGTTGCACAGGTCAAGGGCCAGAAGCCTGTCAAGTTTCACAAAAAACAGAGAAGATAGACATCCTACGTGTAGGATGTCTACATGATTATTTTTAAGCCAAAAATCTAATGTGGGCACATGCAAGGTTTCCCTAGTTCCTTTTGAGTTCTTATTTCAATTTTCAAGTCATTTGGGTAGTCAGAACTCAGTTTATCAGCTAATATGTAAAAGATGCTAACTTTGGACTACTGAGTGCAACAGGATCCATGGCAGCCACAAAATCACCTCCAAAGAAGAAGAGGATGACTATCAAGGACTACTTAGAAGAAGTAGAGCCTTTTGTTATCCCAGAGAGAACCCTAAAGCCCACAAGCACTTGGATTCAAGATGACCTGCTGGAGACCAATGATCTGAGAATCTACCAAGGAGTATTTAAAGATCCGGAGGAAAATGCAGTGGAGCTACCCATGATACCTCGAGAGCTCAATGAATTTGTCAGTAGCAAGATGGGGGATTACTTGGAGAAAGTGGATCTCCACAATTACTTTGAAGCCTTGCTAGCAGGGATTGAGGTTAAAAGAGTATGGGAATTTGTCCCCACAATCAAAGAGGACGGCATAGCCCAAGTTATAGATCTGCAAGGCAAGCCTGATACAATGATTGTCATCACAGGGAAGGTGGTGGCAACAGCACTTGACATCTCTAACAAAGGAGACAGTGTGACAAAGAGGTGAGGTGACATTAAGGTCTACTCGGAAAAGAAGAATACCTATACATTTGAAGATATTGCAAACCCAAAGGTGGCTATCATGAGCCAACTATACAATCAATACTTCCACATGTGTACCAAGCGGCCACAGAAATACAGGATGCCACCTGGAGCTATTGATACCACTTTCACCTGGGCAATGCAAAAGAGCAAACCAAAGGAGATAAACTATGCCGCTTACATCCACGACAATTTTGTGAAGATGGGGACCAAAAATCCCACCTATATTGTACTTGGTGAGCTGATAACAAAATTTGTCTAAGGAGCATTGCATGCCAAGGGAAACTGGCCTCTACCTCCCTCATAAAATGATTGGCTAAAGCTAAAGGAAGACAAAGAAGAAGAACCTCCTAAGATGCCCAGGGTAGCCACAAGGTTGAAGCTCTATTAAGAGACAGTGCTAGAAGAGCTGCCAGATCCAAAGAAGGGAAAGAAGGAAACCCTACAGGTGCCAATCAAGGAAACAAAGTCACAGAAAGCGGCAAGGCTAGAAAGACTAATGGAAAGTTTCAGAGCCGCGAGGGCACTAAAGGGGGATCTGAGGGAGTTATGGAAGCCATCCCTTAAGGCTATGTCTGGATCATCTTGAAGGATTCACAGGGATCAGTTTCAGGATTATATCAAGAACTTTGAGATCTTAGATGCTACAACGGAGAATATCCCAAATATACCGTTTACAGAAGAAGAGGTGGATGAAGTGAGACGGCAATTGCTGGAAGAGCAGGATGGCCAAGAAAGAGAGAGGAAAACAAAGGCGGATCGGGATTTCAAGAAGAAGCAACCAACTCCACCATTAAGCCGAGAATCTAGCCCACCACCATCACCACCTCCTCTTAGTCCTCCACAAACCCAACAAAAAGAGGAGTTGAACAAACTTGTTGAGCAACAAAACTACAAGCAAGAGGAGAACAAAGAGGAAGAGCAAAAGGCAGAAGCTGAGCCAAAAGATGAGAAGCCAAATCCAGAAGAAAGAAACTATAGAATACTTCTTGATCTCCTAGTTGTGCTGGGTACTCTCGAGAAGAGGCAGCTAATTAATGCAGCTTTTGAGTTGTCGAGCACAAGACCCAAGGAGTATATGTTGAGATGTAGAGAGAAAGAGAGAGACGAGACAAGAGACACACCATATACGCTCCCAAAGACTGATTCATATTGAGGACAAGATACAAATATATAGGTGAGACCAAGTTGAGTAGAGTGAGCCATATATAGCTCCAACACCCCCACTCAAACAAAGGTCTCTAGCTTTGGATGAAAAAACCCTTGGGGAGTTCAAGGGAAAAACCCAAGCCCCTATACAATGTGAAAATATGAACCAGCGATGATGATGTGAAAGTGAATTGTGCATCTATGTACAAATATTCAAGTGACTTAGAGATCACAATGTGCAAATGTGGAGTGTGCATAGTGCATGGTACCTAAAAGATTACAATGTCATATGTACAAAGCTATTACAATAGCAAAGAAGCTAATCTAGAAAGAGTGAGGTCGAAGCAACTCCAAGCTCCGAGCGCAAGAGGATGAAACATGACTCGTTGAGGCCTTTAGTCAAAATGTCTGCAATCATCTGGTCACTTGGACAGTGTTCAACCATAATGGTTCCTTTGCGTACTTCATACCTGACATAATGATAATGGACAGCAATGTGCTTTGACTTATTATGTTGAACATAGTCTTTTGCAAGACTAATAGCACTTTGGTTGTCACACCGCAAGGGTGTGCTAGAAAGAGGAGAGTGACCAATATCAACTAGCATTTGTCGAAGCCAAATCAACTCACGAGCTGCAAGTGATGCCGCAACATATTCTGACTCAGTCGTAGAAACTGCAACACAACGTTGTTTCTTGCTAGTCCAAGAAACAAGACAACCATTTATAAAGAAGCAATTTCCACTAGTAGATCGCATAGATAAATGTGAGCTTGCCCAGTCTGCATTTGTGTAACCCAAAAGAGAAAGAGATTGCATAGAATCCGATGTGAGTTGTCGTCGATAGACTAAACCAAAATCTGTAGTGCCTTTCAAGTATTTCAACACACGCTTTGCAGCAGACCAATGCTTAAGAGAAGGACATGCAAGATGTTGTCCAAGATAATTAGCAGCAAACAAAATATCAGGACGAGTGTTCATGCCAACAAACTGAAGACATCCAATCAAGTTAGCATAAGGTTGATTTGTGACAAGTTGACCGCCATTGTCAGAAGTGTTCTTCGTAGAGCTTGCAAGACAAGGTGTGTTGGCTGAATGTGCAGATTCCATACCAAATTTTTGAATAGTATCTGCAATAAACTTTGACTGTCGAAGGAATAAAATACCTTTTGTACGGTTCCGTTGGATTTGAATGCCAAGACACGAGTGAATCTCTCCAAGATCCACCATATCAAATGCAAAAGACAATAACTTTTTCACTTGCTGAAGAAATCCCAAATCATTGGAAACAAGGATGGTATCATCCACATAAAGAGCAAGAATCACAAAACTGCTACCTTGGCGTTTTATGTATAAGTTGGGGTCTGACGAGCAAGAGATGAATCCTTTAGAGGTGAGAAAAAGATCAAATTTTGTATACCAGGCTCGCGAAGCTTGTTTGAGACCATATAGTGCCTTATGGAGTTGAGCAACAAGGTCTTCTTTACCTGGAATAACAAACCCTTCTGGTTGTTCCATATAAATTTCCTCTTCCAAGTCACCATTAAGAAAAGCAGTTCGCACATCCATTTGATGAGCTTCTAAATCAAATTGAACAGCAAATGCCAATAAAACTCGAACACTTGTAATGCGAACAACTGGTGAAAAAGTCTCTTGATAATCAACACCAGCTACTTGGGAATAACCTTTTGCAACTAAACGCGCCTTGAACTTGTCAAAAGATCCATCTGCTTTTACTTTTGTCTTATACACCCACTTACATTTAATAGCTGTACGACCAGGAGGTAATTCAGTTAGTATCCATGTACCTTTAGAGATAAGAGAATCGTACTCTGCTTCCATAGCCTCTTGCCATTGATCCTTTTGTGGTGAAGAAATAGCTTCATCATAAGTAACTGGATCTTCGGAAGTAGAAAAAGCATTATCAGCAATATCGTCATCATAAACATGACATGAGCCATGTTCAAAATCAATAGGCAGATCAACAAAAATATCAATATCATCATTGGCGACATTCGGAATGGATGGTCGTGAAGAGGAAAGTTGCTCTATAGGAAGAGTTTCATCTTGCGAAAGAAATGGAAAAGCTTGAAGCAATGATTTAGTATCATCAGAATCATCCATGGACCATGAGCCTCCCATAAGCTGTTCGCTAAAAGTAGCATCACGATTCACAATTACTTTCTTGGAGGAAGGGTCATAGAATTTGTAGCCTTTGGAAGTGTCAGAATATCCAATAAAAATAACTTTAAGACCAGGAGCATCAAGCTTTGTTCGTGTTTCTTTGGGAACATGAATATAAGCAATACATCCAAAGGTTCGAAAATGAGATACAGAAGGAATGTCACCTGTCCATGCTGTGATGGGTATCTTACCAGAGGGTGCAGTAGTAGGAAGATGATTCTGAATAAATACTGCTGTCAAAGTAGCTTCAGCCCAAAAAACACGAGATAAGCCAGAATGAATCAGCATACATCTTACAGCATTGAGAATAGTGCGATTCTTTCGTTCAGCAACACCGTTCTGTTGAGGCGAATATGGAATAGTGTGTTCATGATGAATTCCACTGTCAGCACAGTAACTCACAAACTCTCGAGAAACATATTCGCCTCCATTGTCACTACGAAGCTTCTTAAGGCGACGACCAGTTTGAAGTTCCGCAGCCTTGTGGAATTGTTTGAAAACAGATAAGGCTTCAGATTTTTGTCTAAGTAGAAATACAGTCGTATACCTTGAGAAATCATCAATGAAAGTAATGAAGTAGCGATATTGTGATCTCGAAGAAGGTAGAGGTCCACATATATCAGTATGAACAAGATCCAATATGTCATGAGAATGAGTTGTATTTGAAAGAGGAAAGGGTTTGCGATTGTGTTTCCCAAGAGCACAAAATTCACAAATTCCCATATGAGGATGGGCTTTAAGATCCATGCCATGAACAAGATCACGACGTTGAAGATCAAGGAGTTTTGAGAAATCAGCATGAACAAAACGGTGATGCCATACTTTGCAATCATGATCACCTGGAGCAGTGACAACATTTGCTACAGCATCGTTGAGAGAGAGTTCAAACAAATTACCATTTCGAGGAGCAGTGGCTATAGTCTGTCCATCTTTCTCAATTCGGCATTTGGTATGATCAAATCCAACAAACAGACCAAGATCAACAAGTCTAGCAACTGAAAGAAGATTACGTTGAAGATCTGGTACATGTAATACTCCTCGCAAAATTCGAGTGGAAGAAGATAAGGTACCAAGATATAAGTCTCCAATACCCTTTACTTGACAAGTAGTATCATCGACAAGATAAACAACACGTTGAACTGGCAGTGGATGATAGTTATGAAGCCACTTAGACTGATATGTCATATTTCCTGTAGCACCAGAATCGACAATAAAAAGTGATCCATCGCGTACATGAAGTATTCTGTCTGGAGCAACTGAACATAGGACGCAGCTTGTTTCTGGTACAATGTTGTTTCGATGTTCAGTAGCATATGCTCTATTCCGATCTGTGTCGAATCGACGCTTATAGCACATATGAGTGGGATGATCAGATCGTCCACAATATTCACAAGAAGAAGAAGAGTCTCTAGATAAACGTGGTTGTTTTGTGGTAATATTGTGTTCTTCATCATATTGACGTGCCCAACAATCATCTTCAGTATGGCCATTTCTGTTGCAGTAAGAACATTGCTTATTAGGAAATTTGAGACGAGAGAAAATATTACCGCGACGGCCACCTCTGCGGTTTCCTCGTTGAAATGGACGCCTTCGAGCATAAAAAGCCCGTTCCATCTGTTGTGACTCAGTCTCCTCGTGTGAAATCATAGCTGTTTCATGACTAGCATTACGACGTTCTTGACGTTGAGAGTATTCAATTAAAGACATGCAGGCTTGGTCGAAATCAAGACCATCTTTATTAGAGAGAATAGTAACAATGTTATCATAAGAAGAGTCCTTCACCGTATCAAGGAGAAGTGTAATCAGTTGCTTTTGTGGAACAGGATCACCGGCAGCAGCAAGTTGATTAATAATAGATTTGAAAGATTCAATATGTCCCGTCATGGCAGTACCAACTTCATATTGTAACTTGTTAAGCAACCCTCTCAAATAAAGTATTTCTGTGACAGATTTCTTCTGAAAGTTTGCAATAAGGTACTTCCATACGTCGTGGGAAGTAGGCAGTTCGTACATATCAAGCAAAAGGGAATCAGTAAGAGCAGAAAGAATATACCGACGAGCTGCTTTATCACGTCGTTGCCAATCCGTATAGGCAACATTCCAATCTTCAAATATAGGTCCTTCAGTGATAAGCACGTTATCATTATCCGTATCAACAGGCTGAGGCGGACAAACACGATTTCCAAGAACAACATCGGAGAGTTCATCGCCTTCAAGAATTAACATCTTTGCTTTCCATCCTGGAAAACCTTGACCTTGGAAAGGAGGAACAGAACGCTGGCCAGAAGGAAAGCCGTTGACGAGAATATTCATAGCCATATCTTGTTGCGAGAAGACGTATAAGATAAGATCGCAGAATTTGCACACCATATATGGTGAAGGCCGCAATTGAGAATGAGAGAGATATGAGGACTGCGTTCTGTCAACGATAAACGTAAGAAGGATGCTCAAGGAACTTCCAAAAATGTAAGAGACGTCACCCAAAAACGGCAGGGTAAAGGAGACGTTAATAATAAAAGAGTCCTCAAAATAGAGTGGCGTGAGATGCAAGATTGACGGACACAATATGAATAGCAAAAAGCTAAATCTTCTCGAAAAAATTAACGCCAAAATAAGAAAAACGATCGCGGACGCTTCACGAAGAAGTAGGACGAAGAAAGCTGCGTCAAGCTCAATTGCAGTAAAAACAGCATAACTTTCTGCTGCGAACTCCGATTGACGCAAACCTAGAACTCAAATCGAAGAGCTCGAGGAGACGAACAAGTTTTGGATGAAAAGTGCCATTGCGCTACGCTCCATTGCGCTTTTCCCGTTTCTCCAAATTTTGAGCAGAACAACGAGAAAAATTGAGATGAAGTTCAGGGTGTCATGAACAAGAAAACGTAATCAACGATTAGATTGATTAGCAATAAACGTCACATAAAACACTAATCATATTCTTCTTAACACAAAACAACCACAATTAACAAGAATCAATGCTCAAAAATAAAATTTGTAGCAATTTTTGAATCTTACATGCAAATCGCATACACATACTGTTTTGTCACCATGAATTGAATCGGCGCATGATCATTACTTCTCTGATACCATGTTGAGATGTAGAGAGAAAGAGAGAGACGAGACAAGAGACACACCATATACGCTCCCAAAGACTGATTCATATTGAGGACAAGATACAAATATATAGGTGAGACCAAGTTGAGTAGAGTGAGCCATATATAGCTCCAACAATATATGCAGAGCCTTTGTTTAGTAGAGTTGAAGGAGATGGCCATAGATACAGTGGATCTACAGTCACCAACCAATGATTGGGATGTAGTAATGCAAAAACTCACCGGGCTCAAAGCAAGGTCGATGGCCACTGAGATTGAAATTGATAATCTCAAAACAAATACAGTTCATATCAAAGTTGAAGTGGACTCACTGCAAAAATAGGACCAAGAGAACATAGAGAAACAAACCAAGCTGCAAGCCGATCTGAACGCGTATTAGGAAAAATTTGGACTCATAGAGGGGCCTTATAAGGAGTTTGACTTCCTCTCTCATGTCCAAAACGGGCGTGCCGTAATTATTTTACAAATCAACTCTAAACTTGGCGGAGATTTGACAGTTAGAATCTAATCTTCAAGCTCTTTCTTTTGATATATAGCACGCCATGAGATTCCTCATATTTTGAAGATTCTATTTTTTATTCTCTTGTGATGTGACAACTCCGTATAGAATCTAAAGAATCAAAAATAGAATTTATGAGGAATCTTGTGGCGTGCTATATATCAATAGAAAGAGCTTGAAGAGTAGATTCTAACTGCCAAATCTCCGCCAAGTTTAGAGTTGATTTGCAAAAATTTTACCGCACGTCCATTTTGGACATGATAGAGGAAGTCAAACTCCTTATAGGGCCCCTTTGTGAGTCCAAATTTTCCCTCATGCGGCACTACAAAGATGCCAAGAGATGGAAAGACAGAGTTAGGCAGCGGAACAAAAGATTCAAAGAGAAGAGGAGGAGTATAAAAAAATCAGCAAATCAGTGACAGATGCGGAGAAATAGAGGGACAATTTGACACTACAACTTGCTGATGAGTCCAAAGAGGTTGAAACCTTGAGGAATGCTAAGGAAAAGGCTGAGCTAGAACCTGAGGCAAGCCAAGATGAAGTGATAGAGCTAAAAGATCAAATGAAAGTGAAAGATCATACCATCCAAAGGCTAAGGGCATCTCCGGTTAGATTCAGAGCTACTACCTCGACTGACATTGCTTCAAAGAATGATCTATATGAAGAACATATGAAGGAACTCCAAAAGGAGTTGACACTAGAGAAGAGACAAAGATTGATGTTGGCCGAGGGCTCCCTAGTAATGCAAAACCGTCTGGAAGATGAGAACAAGGCCATGAAAGATAAGCTAGAAGCCTTGAAAAAGAAGATGGACGAGGAATTAAAGAGATTGCAAACAGAAAATGAAGACACCAAGAGGAATCTAGAAGAGGCTGAAAAAAACAATGCAGATCTGAACGACCTCTTAGTGAACATGGGAGATCAAGCGGAACACGAAAATAAGGCATACAAGAAGCAGATAGATGAGCTGAAAGGCCAACAACAGACTGAAGAGCAACACTTGAGCATAGGGCCAGCAGCAATGGAAGGCATCCCTCTACCAAGGATGTGGACCTGGAAATCCCAAGAGCTGCTGCAAAAAAGCCAACCCACATGGCTCAACTACCCAAAGCTGCCAGGCTTGAAGGTAGGCGAGAGAATGAGTGAGCAATACATAGGGAAAACCCTAACGGGCGCCATTAAATTGTTCACTGGCTCGCCTAACCTCTCTTGCATCATGCTCAGAAAAATATGTAAAACCCTTCTGGTGGTTTTTGCAACCTTTATACCTGGACAAGCAACAGACAACATCTTCTTCTTCCAAGACACATATAGATGTGCATATGATCTGTCTGCTCAGCCTTCTCATGAGGTGATACATGCCCTTTATCAGAGAATCATGTTTTTACCCTCGTATCACCTCTAGGCCTTTGAAGAAGCCTTCTACACCGGTTTCTTCACCATCGATACAGAAATATTTGGCCTGACATTACTGGCCCAGCATGCGCAGCACGAGTCTCTTCCGAAGATGCATGAAAGCCTCCACTAAAGAAGCAGCTCTATTGCCATGTCGGGGACGACATGACTTAGGAGGGGGGGAGTGTTAGCGGCTGGACACACCCAACGGAGGATGATTGCCTGGCAAGATATTATTTTTTGTAATTATTCTTTAATTGAGAAAAACCGTCATTTCACCTTTGTAAATAGTGGGGCTTGCAGAAGCTTCTAGATTGTATCCCATTTCTGACATTTAGAATGAGTGAATGGTTAAATTGGAACATTAGGATTTGAGATTGTAAGATATTTATATAACTTTTGACCTTAATGAAAAAAACCTTTGTCATTTTATAAGTTTTTGTCTGTGTGAGTGAGAGTAATCTGTGTACGAGAGAGAGTGAGAGTTTTATCTTGACGCTACACACGCATCGGTGGTCGGAATCGAGTGCGGAGAAGTGCATCGTGTTGACCCCAAAGAGAGATACGTGCCAACACCTACATTGCATATGTACGATCTGGCTTTGCGAGCTCGATCCACAAGCTATATCTGGTGATTCAACGAGCATACGTTGTCTGGTTTTGCATTTCAGCATATCCACGCATTCGCATTGAGTAGAGCTACACATTAGGCACTTTAGTTTTTGAAAACGATGACCTGCAAATTTTGGCAAGACATCCTACGTAATTTTGCACCGGGTGTTTAGGGTTGGGGTTTTGGTTCATGGACCTTAGGGAGAGAGACCTATTGGTGTTAATAGGGTTTCATTCATAGCGTTTCGAGAACGTTTGATGGGTATTTGGCTCTTGAAATCATTGTAGGAAATCTCCTCTTATGTACTCTGAAGGCTGTAGCTTAGACATTGGGTAGAGACCTCTGTAGAAAGTAGTCGAGAGTCGGTCAAGTGTAGCTTCACACCCTATGCTTGCTTCCATGCGCCTGTGAGTCGAGCTTCGTCCTTAGATGACAAATCTTGTTAGGTGCGTTCTCGTTGTGCTAACGTCCGTCGCGGCGTATCCACCCCAACAATAAGTATATGCATTTTCCATTTAGCATGCAAAAAGCTAGTCGAAGTCTCATGTGTCACTCTTGTTGGGAATGGGCTTCGATCCCGGGCTTCTTTGTGAACCTCTTCTTGGAGCCATGATGAAATGAGCCTATAAGACATACCTCCTATCTACTAGGCATCCTAGGTGGCATATGACATGTGTAGCATGGTCAAAAGTGGCCTTAGTAATAATATACCCCATGAGGTGTGATTCTACACATGGTAGGTGCACTTTGGAGTAATTATGGACCTAGAAAAATCCCTTAGAAAAATGGTTACGAGCTTGTTTGATGTCATCTATGATGTATGTCAAGCTCTCTCTCAATTTTTTAAAGCTACTCTTGGAGGCTTATGGCAGCAAGGAGAAGATATTTGGAGAAAAATCTAGAAGAACCTCTAGATATTTCTTGAAGAGAAAGATCTAGAAACTTTGAAGATAATTTCAAGATATTTTGAAAGGGAGACACTTGTCACACAAATCCCTTGGATATTTCTAAGTGAATATATTCTTCAAGAGGAAACCTCACCTATAAATAGAGCCTCTTGCTCCTCACTTGGGCATTAAGCAAACCATCAAGCAATCAAGCGCTCAAGCAATCTCCATAATCAAGCCACTCTATCAAGCCATCCTTCAACCTCCTAACCATCTCCTTGAGGAAAACATTCTCTCAATTTCATCCCAACACATCTTGAGCTTGCTACTTCATGCGTCAAGCCTTCTATCTCCTCACTTGTGATACTCATACACTCTATGTAACCTTATTTCATCAATAAAGATGCATTGTTGGTGGCTTGCAAACGGTGTTGGGGACTACTACGCATCATCTACTTCATCAAGTTGGCTACAATACCCCAAGTCTTGCGATGTGCTTCACTTCTTTGGATTAAGCTTGTCTGGGTCTTTGTGTGTTGCTTGTCTCTCTTATCTCTTGCCTCCATTGTTTGACTGCTTTCTAAGCTTTCTTAGATGAATAACCCCAATGGTGTAACTTTTAAACCCTTTCACTTTGTGTATTAGCCGTAAAATCCACTTCCAACAGAGAATTGTATTACTCTTTGGGCCGGAAAGACTGCAAGAAATTATTCTTTCTCCACGTCCTCTTATTTCGCCACTACTAGAATACTCTAATTCTTTTGATGCGCATATATTTATTCTCCTCTAGGGGTTGAGTCTTACTTTCTTAATATTACTATGAACCAAGAAGACTTGTACACATGGATGACTCCTATCGCTAGGCAAAATATCTACATCTTTGTAAGCACTAAGTTACAGTTTCAAAGAACCATTCACGGTCTATTTGGAGCACAATGACTTGCTGTTATAAATGTACCAGTGAACCCTTTCATCTTACCTTTGATTAGATACGATCAAAGCCTTGTAGTTTTCATCTTTGTTTTTTTTTTAGGGTTTCACGTGTGCGTATGTATGTGTCTTCGTGTAAGATTCCAATGGCTGCACACAGTGTATTTGCTACAAACACCAAGATTGCTTAAGTGAAAAGCTTCACAGTCTCCCCACAAACCCTCACACTAGAGGCCCGGCGCCTTCCTGGCAAGACCGCCAACTCTTTGACACACTTTTTGGTGAACCCGACGCGAAGTTTGTCAGGGTCATTTAGTGGGGACCTACAAGCTACTTCAACCATGGGTGATCATCATTCGCAGCAGTAAGGTATCCCACTACAATGCAAATGTTTTAAGCATTTGCCTTGTTTATGCAACAACAACATGCTACAGAAAGACGAGAAGTTTCATCAACCAAAGCTATTCAAGTAGTGGTGCACAAAATGGATCAATTTAATGGGAAAGATGTGAAAAAGTATCTTCGTGTCTATATAAAGGAGATGGAGTTGCATCGTGTACCAGAAGATGAGATGCTCCAAAGCTTGGATCTTGTTGTGACTTCCGAGATTAGAGAGCATGTGAGAGGAATCAGGAATGAGCATGGAATAAATTGGGAGGAGTTCAAGCTAGCCACGATGAAGGAGGAGTATTTCATGGAGGACTTTGAGAGAGTAACAAAGAGAACTTTCCTGGAGTGGGTAGCCAAGCCGAAGGAGGGGATCTCTCCACAACAGAGCTACTCAAGGAGTTTGAGCGATGATATGCTCAACTCACGAGGACAAAGAATGCCACACTCGACTCAGAAAAGACAAAGCTCTTCCTACAAGCAACAGGAAAGGAGCTCCAGGAGCAATTGGAGCTACTTATTAAGGACAAAGATGCTGAGCAAGGACTAAAGACAGATTGGAACGAAGTTGAATCTGCTGTTTCATTACTTGCCAAACGCCAAAGGAGACGGGATAAGATGGTTGTTGGTAGTGCACCATCTACCTCTGCAGCATCGGAAAGGATGGTAAAGCCTTCTTCCTTTATACTCCCAAAAGTTGATGATGTTGTAGTAGATGAGCTTGTGAAAGGTATGAGGAATTTAAAAGTAAAACTTACAAAGCTTGAAGAGAAGGGGCAACCATATGCATTGGCACCATCTTCAAGGCAAAAACAACAACCTAAAGAAGGTTTTGTTCATAGATGCATATGATGTGACAGCGTACAGAGCATGCTAGGAGAGAATGTGGCAGCTTCAATGAAGCTTTGAGAAAAGATCTTGTCTTCTTCAAGGATGGAAAGATTCACTTAAGGGAGACAAGTTTACCCTTAAGGACTAGCTTTGGGAAAGGAGGAATGCAGAGTGTGGTAGAGGATATGGCCACTACCCATGCCATCTCTGCATCCGAGGCCCATCTACTTATACAGTCAAGATTGAACCATTGAGGAGTTTTGAAGAAAATGGTAAGCTGTGGCCAAGTGCTATGGAGCTAGCAAGGAAATGGAAGCTTACAAGATAAGTCCTACATGAAGCAGGTGACTGTATCCATCTAGAAATAGGATGGAATGACCTTGTGGACTCCTTGTCAGTGCATGCCTATATTGCAAGATGTCAAAAAAACAAAGTGGTTGTGGAAGAAAAGCACAGGCGCGAGAGGGTGGTGATGAAGGACCATAAAAAACAATTACTAGAAGAAGCGACACAATACCTCCTCGAGCGTCTCCAGGAAGCAACCCCACCTGAAGTGACTATGGAAGAAAGTACAACTGGGAGGAAAAAGGAGTCATCAAAAGGTAAGTCTTAAACTCCAACTTATAAGTTACAATCTGATATTGAGGCTGCTACAGACTTAAAGAAAGTTCTAGAAGAAAGAATTTTGAATAGCAAAATAGAGTTTACCTTGGGGTAGTTCCTTGGCATAGCCAAGTGCGAGTTTTACGAGGAGATCATTGATATCATCACGAGAAAGAGGCAAACTCTTGTTGACACCATTCGTCCGCAATCTGAAGGAGAAAGATTAAAGACACAGGTAATATAGGTGGAAGACAAAGAGCATGATGAGGATGTCGTAGGGTGCTAATATTCTTCTGGAAGAACAAAGCAAGTACAGTTTTCAAATGGAGATTAGGAGTACAAAGCCATTCCAAGAAGTCACTTTTCCAGGAATCATTGGGCAAGAGCTACGTCAGAGACAATGGTCAAGGTGGGTGATCTTGAAGAGCCATTTGTTGCCTTGATTGACCATGGCTCAAAATAAACATAATGTCAAAGAGCTTATTTAACAAGTGCAAATTACTAGTGGACACAGATCATGGATGGATGGTTAAGGTAGCAAATAATTCATCAGGTGAGCTATATGCATCTTGTCCAAGTGTGAAAGTGACTATTGGAGATGTAAAGGAAGAGCAGAATTTCTTTGTACAGGACACATCTTCTTATGGTCTCATCCTTGGACAACCCTACATTGTAGGGGTTAGAATGGAAAAAAAGGTAACGGATGATGGTTCTGCTTATGCTAGGATAAGAAGTAAACATCGAAAACATGTTGTTCAATTTCTCACTGTCTGTGTGAACCATGAAAGAAATTGTGACAGTCTCCAAGAGCGCCCATTGCCCAGATTGAGTAAAGAGTTTTATGATCATCGAAAGAGAATGGGTTTTGGCCAGGTACCATTGTAGAGCGGGATTACGATGGTACAAAAAGGGAAAGGTTCTCACATAAGGAGAATTTTTGTACAAGTTTTGCAGGTCTAATAGAATATGGATATGTCTCTTTTCTAAAATGTGAGAACTTGAGTCGAGGTTCCCGCAAACATGTACAAAGTCTACAAAAGGAGTGGAAAGAGCATGGTCTGCTAGGTAACAATGAAAACATTACAAGTGTGTATGAGGAGTTTTCTTTTGTGGACACATTATAGGATCTGCAGTCTATAGTAGATTATCCTTCGCATGACCAAAATGAGATAGTGAAAGTGGACTCACTTGAAATGTACAATGTGGTTGAGGCATTTCAAAAGGAACAGGAGGATAGAAAGCAAAAACATGAAGTAAAGGTGGACACCAAGTATAAGACTCTAGCAAAGAAGGTAAAACCAGTGGCACTTCCTTTGCCAAAGAACTGCAAGGAAAAGCTAGAACACGCTTCTTTGCAACCTAGTCTCAGAGATCCAAAAGGGATTGGACACAGGTTTACGAAGGAGTCTCTAAAGCAATTGAAGATTGGGAATGAGGAGTCCTTGACACAGGTTGAAAGGGAATTTTTTGAAGAGATTCTCTCTAAACATGGAAAAGCAGTTGCATTTGAGCCACATGAGATAGGATGTGTAGATCCTACCATTGTTGCTCCTATGGTGATCTTTACCATCCCTCATGTACCTTGGAACTTACGGACAATACCAGTTCCAAAGGCTCACTTACCAAAGTTAATTGAGCTGCTGATAGCCGTTTTTTCGGCTCTTTGTAATTGCCACAGTGAGTTACCTCACCCTACCAAAATCACCCAAACACTGTGGCTATCCCTACCATTTCACTGTACATAGGCGTGCGTGAGTCACGGGACTTTTCCCATATCTTCTTAAAAACCCTCAGCTAGCTAGTCACTGGGCTAGGTGAGCCAAAAAATAAATAAATATTAATAATAATAAAAAATAAAAAAATAAAAGTATATTATGGCCTCTTTGTGTGTAAATATTTCATTGTATATATGGCCTAAATATAGGGATTTTTTATAATTATTTTGGTATTTTATTTAAATATTTCTACTTAGGTGTGTGTTTTATTAAACCTATGTACACCTTCTTTCATCCTCTTACACCATAATTATATATATATATATATATATATATATATATATATATATATTTTGCCAATATGTACATACTCTAACCTCATATTTTTCCTTTATACAAATCACTCCCACATTTTCACCCTCACCCTTGTGAAAACAAAAAATTGATTTCTACTCATTGGTTACTTTTATTATATTATTTACTTGCATACATTTTCCTCTTTCACCAAAAATAATTCAAGGAGGGACCATATCATATGATTCCAATATCTTTCCATATCCATAACTCCTCCATATTTTTATTATTATTTTTACTCATTATTCTAACACCATGTGCTCATTGAGCTAAAGTCCATGAATAGTCCATACACTAGTCCCACCATGTATATATTTCTTATTTCACCAATAATCCTCCTCCATGCATGGGTCAAGGGCAACTTGAATGCTTTGTATTATAATATGACAAAGGAGGGGCTCACTCTTGGATGCATTGTACAAATTCAACAAAGGAGGGGACCACTAAAAGACTTTTGCAGGCATAAAAACAGGCTTTTTGGTGAGAATTTTGGCACCTATTTTCACTCCGAATTTGGAGCGGTGGTCAAAAAAGAAAATGTAGCCCACGCTCTGAATAATCACCCCAAATTTTTTCATGATTTTTGGAGCTACCAACTGTGAGCTATGATTTTTTTAGTGGACCCCAGTTTTCCCATGCTATGCAGCCACACTCTCTCTTCCACTTTATCATTTTCCTCTTTCACACACACTTCTCCACTCATCATCCCCATCTCTCTCACCACTCCTCTCTGCACACTACTCACCTTCTCCTCAACTTTGAAGAATAAGAGAAACCATGGTGAACTCATACCTCCCACACACAATTCCATTCCAAAATTGACCACCTAGTCTCATTTTTCCTCCTCCAAATTACCCATATCTATCAAAAAACCACAAAATTCAGCCTCTTCTCTTAAAAGACAGCATCATGGTGGTTGATTACGTAGCTTCAATTACCTTGTCTCTCAAGGAAGGTCAAGAGTGGAGAAAAAATGTACCGTCAAAGCTAGTGGACCGTCAACAAGCGTCAAAATTGGCCCTACTCAAGACACTTGGAGCATCAACCTTGTAAGAAATCCACCTTTTCTTACCTCTTAAGAGTTTTTCTTCCTTATTTGTATCCTACATGGATACTCCCATTGTAAATATCCAATTCCATTTGTAAATTAATACTAACTCTACTAACACTAACCCACTATGAAAAGTCCTATCACCTCCATTTCTCTCCTCTCTCTTTCCCCACCAACTTCTTGATAATTCCAAGCAAAAGAAATTAGATAAATTGCTGAAAATCTAACCCAACCATGGTTAGAGGAGTAACCCTAGCCTTCAAAATTGCTATAAAAGGAGGGTGTAGCTAGCATAAAAGGGGGGGAGCCATAAGCAAGAGCACTATGCTATAGCTTGAGAAGCCAAGCTCAACCTCTCTAGAAGGAGCTCTTGAGTGGAAGCTCTTTGTCTTATGCATGTGCATGTGTTGTAATAGGGGATTAGCAAGGGAAATCTATGCCATTGTAAGAGAGAGAGTGATCATTCAATTGAGAGTAGGAAATCTATCATTTCTCCTACTAGTGTAAGCCCAACATTCGCTGAATCAAGGAGGGTGGATTTAGACTAAGCTTGGATACTTTGTCTCCCTTCCAACGTGAAGTAATGGACAACAATGATGTGTAAGTGTCTTGGTGTTTTTTTTTGTTAAGTTCTTGATAGCTTGTCTCTGGTGTTGTCATCAATCTAGCCATAAATCCCACATACTGTAAGAGGGCGACAGGGTGGAGAGGACTCCCCTGGCCTTAAGACAGTGATTGGGGTGGCTTTTCTTGTGATGTGTTGTGGTGAAATTTACGCAAGCTATGTTGAACAAGTACTAATCTCACTTTGATTTGTCATGACAGATTTGTAAGAAGGTATTAATGCAACAAGCACCCCCTCCCCCTTTCTCTCTCTTTCTTAAATATATAGTTGTGTTTGCTTGATCATTGCCGATACGTTTCAAAGCAGCCCGAGCACTATCTCTCTCTCTCTCTCTCTCTCTCTCTCTCTCTCTCTCTCTCTCTCTCTCGTGTTTTAGTGTGTGAGAGTATTCCATTGGTGTTAGGGTTAGTGTAAATTCCTTGCTTGTTTGTGGGTTGCTCTAACGATTCTCCTCTTTTGCGTCCTAGTTCGCTCTTAAACTAGGTGGTGCCCCTTGTGTAGTTGGGATTTGGCGGTGGGTTTGTTGTTTTGGTTTGTGTTGTGTTGTGCCCCAGCCCCATTGAGCAGCACGGGAGCCTTGAAGGGTGTCTAGAGGCCACTCTTCTTGTTGCCCGCCCCGGACCGCCTCAATTTTGGTGCCCCCACTGAGGACGGCTTGTGTATTTTTGTGTAGAATCAACCTTTAGCATAGTCAAGTAGTTTGCATGAATCACGAAGCTTTGTATGATCCCTTCATTCCCATTGCAAGGCAAAAGGTACACATAATTGTTAGTACTAAGTTGCAATTTCAACGTGTCATTCGTAGAATTTTAGGTCCTCTTAGGTTGGCCAAGATAAACGCTTCAGTAAATCCTTTTATTTTGCCTCTCATTAGGTACGACCTTAGTTTGGACGTCTATATTTTTGTTTTGTTTTAAGCATTAGGACATGCATAGGCCATGGATAATGGCCCAGGAATAGAGGTTTTTCCCTTTCATTTTACTCCACACATTAGAATAAACGTTGCAATTAGTAGAAAGATCCATTTTCAACAACGAATGGTGTTCATGTTTGGTGCCCAAAGAGCAGGAGAAATTCTTGCATCACCAAACCCTGTCATTCTACCTCTCATCAACTACCACACTTCTTTTGATGTACATGTGTTCATTTTATTTTAAAGTGAAGTGCAGCCCGGCAAAGTAGTGTGTATGTTTGTTTTTCTTTGTCCAAGTTGTTACAAGAAACAAAAAAACGATCATTTATTCTAACTGGGAATGTGTGTGCAGTGAAAGTTCAATCCTTAGAGATCTAGCTCTATTACCAATTGAGTTGCAGGAGCAAGTAGTAAGGCGTCTCCCTCATAACAAGAGGGTGGTGAAGTTAAGACGGAAGGTCCTACGCGTGGATTCCATTTTCCTCTTGTTGTTGGGCACTAAGGAAGACCGCGCATTCATCCAACTAGTGTGTGCCCTAAGATTGGTAAATAGAGTGAAATTTGGCGTTTGGCGAGTGCATTTCACCATTGAGGAAGACTCTTCAGGAAACTTGCGGCCAGAGTTCATGCTTCATAGACTCACATTTGGTGAATTTTTCCCTCATTTGCGTCTTATTAATAGTCTTCCTTTCGCTTTCAACAAAGGAGATAGGGGGCTATTCAGAGCTTGTCTTAATAAAGAGAGCATAGAGAAGATTGCAAACTTGTATAAATTCTCATCCTTCTCTACTTTCTATGACACTTTGTTCATAGAGATTGTAAATCTCTTTATGCTTTTGAATGATTTAACCATAATCCTAAGGAGTTTTTGTCCAGGAATTTTGTAGCACAAGTGGAGTCTTTAAATCTTGCAAACTTGATTGGACTTGATGAGGATGTTCTTTATGAAATTGTGAGAAGGTTGCCTCACTCCGACTGTGTGGAACTCGAAGGAAAGGAGCTCCTAGTCAATTGCTACTTTCTCACGGCCTTCGACGAGCATGAAGATCTAGTTTTTATACAAACCGCTTGTGCATTGGGAATTGTAGAGCAAGTGCAATTTATCACTTGGGACGTGGTTGCTCTTTTGGATCCAGAAAATGAAGTTCTAGAGATTTTTGTTTATCGCCTTAGCTTTGAAGAATTTCAACCCTTCTTAGAGCTCATCAATAGTCTACCCTTTTGTTTTGATCAAACAAATCGAGACCTTATTGAAGCTTGGATAGCTGAAGAAGAAAACCTAGAGTGGTATTTTCTCACTTCTTCATTTGCAGGCGAGTGGTTCTAGATCTCTATTGTATCCCTTATTGTAACTCGTGTTGTAATCTTTCATAATAATGGAGAGCCAACGCCAAATGTCTGGATATCCTCTTTTCTTTGGAGAGCCTGGAGAGGATGCAGAATTATTTTTAGCAAATTTCAAGATGTCTTGCCGTATCAAGAGGATAGTAACCGATCAAGAACGTGTAGAAATGTTTGAGGTGGTCCTTAGGAAAGATGCTAGTACTTGGTTTGACTCTTTGCCTGAGGAAGTTAAGGGGAATTACACAGAAGTTTTAAATCGTTTTAAGAGATACTTCTTTGATCCCCAAAACACTCAGAAACTATGGCAAGACATTGTTTCTCATAAGCAAAAAGACTTAGATGACTACTACTTGTACAAGCAAGAGTTTCTACGTCTTTGGGCTCTATGGATACGAAATGTTGCTAACCCTGGTGATGGTGCAGAATTTTTAAAGAAGGAGAGGTTCATAGCCGGACTCTTTCCTGACCTTAAGGTAAAAGTTGAGGCGGGTGCACCTGCTACTTTTGATGCAGCTGAAACTAGGGCTGCTGAGAAGTATAGGAAACTCAAGTGCTTAAGGGGAGAGGTTCCAATAGAAGGTCTTAGACCCAAAGGTAAGTCACAAGCATCAACATCGAGGGAGCTTCCTGAGGTAACGGCGGAAGTAATTGAGAATTTAAACGAATCTTTAAGCAGCCTGTCAATTCACCTTGCACAAGCTGTAGGTCCAAAGGGACAAGCAAAGAAGTCTGAAGAGCGAGATCCACGACCTAGGAGAGTCTTTCAATGTTGGAATTACGGAGAGTCTGGACATGGGATGTATAATTGTCCTTGGCTCCGTGGGGAGCCAGGGAGGCCTAACTTGAATTACCCAGTGATGAATGCAGGTGAAGGAACTGGTCAACAACCAAGGCTTCTACAAAGGCCAAATGGACCAAGACCACCTGCAGAAGGGGTAGAAGGAGTTCCACCTTTGCCAGATCCAAATGTGCATGTGGTAGAGGTGACAAATTCAAATGAGGTTGACATGGAAGCCAATGGAATTAAGCGTGGCCGAGGAAAAGGTAAAGAGAAAGAAGGAGTCACATCACAGAGTGACCATGGACAAGGCAAGAAGGCAAAGGGAACCAAGGAAACCAAGAGGACTCGACGTCGTATCAACCTCCAAGACTTCCCTCTTGGACATGGTATGGCTCCATACAACTTGTTGGAAGACATGAGAGGTAAGGGTCCTGATATTTCATGGCCTCAATTTCTTGCATTATGTCCACAAGTTAGGAGGGATTTAACAAGGGCAGTTAGCACTAGGAGAAAGGTAAAAGAGAGTGTGCCTGTTGTAAAAATTGCACAAGCTGAAATGAATGAGGACATTACACCGGTGCTAGACTGTTACATCAAAGGGAGATTGGTTAGGAAAGGTCTAGTGGATGGGGGTGCACAAATTTACATCATGACAGAGGGACTCATGCAAAAACTAGGCATGCACATCCATGAGACACCTGAAATTAGGGTCAAGATGGCAAACAATAGCAAGGCTAGGTGCGTAGGCATTTGTAAAAATGTTTTTGTGGAGGCCTTTGGCATTAAGAAGGCAGTAGATTTCTATGTCATGTCTACCAAGGGAAATGGTTACCCATTTATCCTAGGAAGACCATGGCTAATGAAAATGCGAGCTTTGCAGGATTGGGAGAGTGGAAAATTAATTTGCAGGAATGACAATCATAAGAAGGTTGTCTTTGACATGAAGGAGCAACGCCAAGAGGAGCTCCATGAAGAATCATCTCAAAGTGAGACGGAAGAAGGTTGGACCGATAGCACTTCAGAAGAAGAAAGTAGCAGCAGCATTACTAAAGAGGAGTCTTCCATCAAAGTCATGGGGGTAAGGTTTAAGCCAAGCAACCAAGAGACCTCTTGTCAAGGCTTGGAGGAGGTAGGTCCTCAAGAGAACGAAGGTGATCAAGATGAAGGGATGCTGGAAGGTATGCTATCAACAACACTTACAAAGGATGAAAGAGAGGAGTTCAAATGTGTGCTAAGGAAGTTTCCTAGGCTTTTTGCTAAAGACTACACCGATGTGCGTGGAGTAGATGCTGTTCAACACAAAATTGAATTGAAGCCAGAGGCCACACCTAAGGCTCAGAAGCTACGAAGGCTAGGAGTCATCAAGGAGCAGGCTTTACTCAAGGAGGTAAGAAAGCTTCTAGCAGCAGGGTTCATTTATCCAGTGGAGAGTTCAGAGTGGGTCTCTCCTGTTGTTGTCACTCCTAAGAAGAACGGCAAGTGGAGGGTGTGTGTGGATTACCGTCCCCTCAATGAGGCAACGAAGAGAGATCACTTTCCCCTCCCATTCCAGGATGAGATACTAAATGAGGTAGCTGGTCATGAGAAGTACACTGTGTGCGATGGTTACTCAGGTTACTTTCAAATAGGGATTGCACTGGAGGATCAATTGAAAACAACCTTTATCACTCCTTGGGGTTGTTATGCTTTTAGAGTCATGCCATTTGGTCTGACAAATGCTCCTGCAACATTCCAACGTTTCATGAATATGGTGTTTCAAGCATTCTTTGGAAAGTCAATTAGGGTGTTCATTGATGATTTCTGTATTTATAGCTCAAAATCATTGCATCTACAAAGGGTAGAAGAAGGTTTAAAGAAGCTCTACGACATGGGAGGTCAACTCAACCCCGACAAGTGCCATATAGGTGAGGATGAAGTAATCTTGCTTGGTCATAAAGTTTCTTACAAAGGCATTGAAGTGGATCCTTCGAAGGCAAAGGATCTTATTGAGCTACCATCACCCAAGAGTCTTAAGGAGGTCATCTCATTCATTCAAAAGGTGAAGTATATGTCACGCTTCATTCACTTAGCCTCGGAGTTACTTCACCCTTTGCAAAAGTTGACACAACAAGTAGAATTTGCATGGTCTGATGAGCTTGAAGAGTACTTTTGTAACATTAAAGTCATTTTGTCAGAGCTACCAACACTCATGCCTCCTTGTTGGGAGTACACATTCTTTGTTAGCTCTAGTGCTGGGAAAGAAACAATTGGTGCTGTGTTGCTACAACAAGATCCCCACAGTACAAGGATGCGACCCATCTACTTTGCTAGTAGGGTCATGAATGCTTTGGAGAGAGACTACACAGAAGCAGAACTCATGATTCTTTCTCTCAAGTTTAGATCCTACCTGCTACCAAAACCTTTTGTAATTCTCACTGCAGAAAATTTGTTCCCTTGGGTGTCATCTCAAATGAATCTTAGTACTAGGATCTCAAAGTGGATTATGGAGTTGCAAGAGTTTCAATACTCTTTCAAGGTAGAAGATAGTGTGCGTGCACAATTGGCAGGGATTCTCACTTATAGGGTGCACGAAAAGGAGATTAAGGTGCCTGAAGTAAAGACCCTACCATTGCCACCACCAAAAAGTATTCCTAATGCTTTTACTTTGTTCTTTGATGGAGCTTTTCGTCGAGCCACAGGAAAAGCAGGGGGAGGGCTAGTGTTGCTCAACCCAAGTGGAGAGGTGGTCATGAAAGAGAAGTTCAATCTACCAAGTTCAGCTAGCAACAATGAAGCAGAATATGACACTCTACTTCATGGTTTGAAGATGTGCATTGGCCAAGGGATACAACGCCTCATGGTAAAGGGAGATGCACTTCTCATTGTTAAACAGATTTTAGGCATTTGGGCATGCAAGAATGAGAGCTTACGGACAAAAGTTCATGCCATTCGTAGATTGTTTAATCAATTTGAAGAAGTGCAACTATATCATATTCCTAGGAAACAGAATGAAGATGCTAATTTACTTGCACAACAAGCCGTTGCATGTGTAAAGAAAGAAGTACAGGTCATCATGGTGGCGGCTGCTGTGAAGCAACCCAGGTACCAGGGATTGGAGTCATTGGCTCCCATCATTGGCTACATTTTGGAGGGTGAGTTTCCACCAGACTTCACAAAAGCTCAGAAGAGGAGACTCATGAAGAAGGCAAGCGTATATCTCTTCCTAGAAGGCTCCCTCTATCAAAGAGGGAAGGATCAAGTGTGCAGACGAGTACCAACTATCAAGGAAATTCCAGCCATTCTAAAAGGTTTGCATGAAGAGGCATGTGGTGGTCATTTTGCCCAAGAATTAACTGTGAAGAAGATTTTGCTTTCGGGGTATGTTTGGCCAAGTTTGCATGTGGATGTTCAACATTGGTGTAAAAGCTGTCACACTTGTCAGATAAATGGAAATAGAAGGTTGGTGCATGGCCCGAGGCAAATAGTGCTTGCAAATGGACCCTTTGAAAAGTGGGGCATTGATGCTATGGGTCCTCTGCCTAGGACAAAAAATGGTAAACTCTACATTCTAGTGGCTGTAGACTATATGACTAGGTGGGTGGAAGCACAAAGTGTGGCAAAGGTAAATGAGAAGACAGTGAGCAAATTCGTCTACACTCACATTTGTTGTAGATTTGGCACACCTTTGGAGATTGTTTCTGATAATGGTCCAGGGTTTAGAAAAGGATTGCTCACAGAAGTTTGTGAAGAGCTTCACATTCTACATCGTCATAGCACACCATACTACCCACAGTCAAATGGTTTGGTGGAGAAGGCTAATGGTGTCATTGCAGGAATCATTAGAAAGATGGTGCAAAACAAGACAAAATTATGGGATGACTTCTTGGATGGTGCCTTGTGGGCGTATCGAACCACATATAGGGAAGCCACGGAGTTCACACCATTTCACTTGGTCTATGGTCAAGAGGCTTTACAGCCAATTGAGCTAAACATTCCAACAATGCGACTTCATGGCAAATCAGCACAAGATGATCAAGAGGTATGGATGGATCGACTTCTTACGTTAGTGGAGCTTGAGTGGAAAAGAGAAGCAGCATACGAGTGCTACAAGAGGAAAGCCACACAAGCGAAAGAAACGCACGACAAGAAACTGAAGGACAAAGGCATCAAGGAAGGAGAGCTTGTGCTAAGGTATGACAATCGACTTGACAATCGTTTTGATGCCAAGTTTGAAACTAGATGGCAAGGGCCATACATAGTCAAGAAGGCTTTCAATTCTAGCTACTATCAGCTTATGGACTTGAATGGTAAAGAGCTCTCCAGGAAGGTAAACGGGTATCGCTTGAAGCCCTATTTGAGTCGCCTTCTACCAAAAGATCTACCAAAGATCTGTCCAAAGGCCGCTGTCTCATGTAAGTATTGTTACATGAAGCATGAGTGTAACTCCAGCCAAAATTCTGAGGGGCCAAACAATGAAGATCTCGTCAAGGACTCTGAAGCACTCTCTTTGGACAAGATGCTCTATGATGGTACATGAATATACCATCATCCAGGGGGAGGGCTAATGATAGCCGTTTTTTCGTCTCTTTGTAATTGCCACAGTGAGTTACCTCACCCTACCAAAATCACCCAAACACTGTGGCTATCCCTACCATTTCAGTGTACATAGGCGTGCATGAGTCACGGGACTTTTCCCATATCTTCTTAAAAACCCTCAGCTAGCTAGTCACTGGGCTAGGTGAGCCAAAAAATAAATAAATATTAATAATAATAAAAAAAATAAAAATAAAAGTATATTATGGCCTCTTTGTGTGTAAATATTTCATTGTATATATGGCCTAAATATAGGGATTTTTTATAATTATTTTGGTATTTTATTTAAATATTTCTACTTAGGTGTGTGTTTTATTAAACCTATGTACACCTTCTTTCATCCTCTTACACCATAATTATATATATATATATATATTTTTTTTTTATTTTTTTTTTGCCAATATGTACATACTCTAACCTCATATTTTTCCTTTATACAAATCACTCCCACATTTTCACCCTCACCCTTGTGAAAACAAAAAATTGATTTCTACTCATTGGTTACTTTTATTATATTATTTACTTGCATACATTTTCCTCTTTCACCAAAAATAATTCAAGGAGGGACCATATCATATGATTCCAATATCTTTCCATATCCATAACTCCTCCATATTTTTATAATTATTTTTACTCATTATTCTAACACCATGTGCTCATTGAGCTAAAGTCCATGAATAGTCCATACACTAGTCCCACCATGTATATATTTCTTATTTCACCAATAATCCTCCTCCATGCATGGGTCAAGGGAAACTTGAATGCTTTGTATTATAATATGACAAAGGAGGGGCTCACTCTTGGATGCATTGTAAAAATTCAACAAAGGAGGGGACCACTAAAAGACTTTTGCAGGCATAAAAACAGGCTTTTTGGTGAGAATTTTGGCACCTATTTCCACTCCGAATTTAGAGCGGTCGTCAAAAGAGAAAATGTAGCCCACGCTCTGAATAATCACCCCAAATTTTTTCATGATTTTTGGAGCTACCAGCTGTGAGCTATGAGTTTTTTAGTGGACCCCAGTTTTCCCATGCTATGCAGCCACACTCTCTCTTCCACTTTATCATTTTCCTCTTTCACACACACTTCTCCACTCATCCCCATCTCTCTCACCACTCCTCTCTGCACACTACTCACCTTCTCCTCAACCTTGAAGAATAAGAGAAACCATGGTGAACTCATACCTCCCACACACAATTCCATTCCAAAATTGACCACCTAGTCTCATTTTTCCTCCTCCAAATTACCCATATCTATCAAAAAACCACAAAATTCAGCCTCTTCTCTTAAAAGACAGCATCATGGTGGTTGATTACGTAGCTTCAATTACCTTGTCTCTCAAGGAAGGTCAAGAGTGGAGAAAAAATGTACCGTCAAAGCTAGTGGACCGTCAACAAGCGTCAAAATTGGCCCTACTCAAGACACTTGGAGCATCAACCTTGTAAGAAATCCACCTTTTCTTACCTCTTAAGAGTTTTTCTTCCTTATTTGTATCCTACATGGATACTCGCATTGTAAATATCCAATTCCATTTGTAAATTAATACTAACTCTACTAACACTAACCCACTATGAAAAGTCCTATCACCTCCATTTCTCTCCTCTCTCTTTCCCCACCAACTTCTTGATAATTCCAAGCAAAAGAAATTAGATAAATTGCTGAAAATCTAACCCAACCATGGTTAGAGGAGTAACCCTAGCCTTCAAAATTGCTATAAAAGGAGGGTGTAGCTAGCATAAAAGGGGGGGAGCCATAAGCAAGAGCACTATGCTATAGCTTGAGAAGCCAAGCTCAACCTCTCTAGAAGGAGCTCTTGAGTGGAAGCTCTTTGTCTTATGCATGTGCATGTGTTGTAATAGGGGATTAGCAAGGGAAATCTATGCCATTGTAAGAGAGAGAGTGATCATTCAATTGAGAGTAGGAAATCTATCATTTCTCCTACTAGTGTAAGCCCAACATTCGCTGAATCAAGGAGGGTGGATTTGGACTAAGCTTGGATACTTTGTCTCCCTTCCAACGTGAAGTAATGGACAACAATGATGTGTAAGTGTCTTGGTGTTTTTTTTTGTTAAGTTCTTGATAGCTTGTCTCTGGTGTTGTCATCAATCTAGCCATAAATCCCACATACTGTAAGAGGGCGATAGGGTGGAGAGGACTCCCCTGGCCTTAAGACAGTGATTGGGGTGGCTTTTCTTGTGATGTGTTGTGGTGAAATTTACGCAAGCTATGTTGAACAAGTACTAATCTCACTTTGATTTGTCATGACAGATTTGTAAGAAGGTATTAATGCAACAAGCACCCCCTCCCCCTTTCTCTCTCTTTCTTAAATATATAGTTGTGTTTGCTTGATCATTGCCGATACGTTTCAAAGCAGCCCGAGCACTATCTCTCTCTCTCTCTCTCTCTCTCTCTCTCTCTCTCTCTCTCGTGTTTTAGTGTGTGAGAGTATTCCATTGGTGTTAGGGTTAGTGTAAATTCCTTGCTTGTTTGTGGGTTGCTCTAACGATTCTCCTCTTTTGCGTCCTAGTTCGCTCTTAAACTAGGTGGTGCCCCTTGTGTAGTTGGGATTTGGCGGTGGGTTTGTTGTTTTTGTTTGTGTTGTGTTGTGCCCCAGCCCCATTGAGCAGCACGGGAGCCTTGAAGGGTGTCTAGAGGCCACTCTTCTTGTTGCCCGCCCCGGACCGCCTCACTGCTAAATGGGAAGATCAAGATGGGTATTTTGGAGCCTTCATGCGCTCCATACTAAAACAGGTGGTTCACAGTACCAAAGAAGAATGGAGCTTTGCCCTTCATCCAAGATATGCATCCGATCAACAAAGTCACGATCAAGAATATGGGTACAGGGCCAATTGTGGATGAGTTTGCAGAAGCATTTGTAGGAAGGGCAATACATTCTATGGGAGATTTGTACTGAGGGTATGATCGGTTCCAATTAGCAATGGAAAGCAGGGATCTGACTACCATGAGTACACTTTTGGGTTTGGTAAGGATGTGTACCTTACCACAGGGAGAAACCAATTCGGTTGCACATATGATGAATGGTATGAATAAGATCTTATGTGACTTTATTCCCCAAATAACTATGCCCTTTCTTGATGATGTTCCTATTAAAGAATGTGAAGTAAGTAGTAAAGATGAAGCTTTGGATTCCATGGGGTGCTACAACTTTGTGGCACAACACATAGATGATTGTGACAAGATCCTATCCAGACTGGAAGAGGTGAACCTTACCCTCTCAGGACAAAAGTCTGTGTTTGGAGTGAAGGAGGTGTTGATTGTTGGGCACATGTGTGGTCCCAATGGGAGAAGACCTTGTCCGGCAAAAATTGATGCAATTCAAAAGATGAAGGAGGTATGCATATCTCTGAGTGAAGCTCACAAATTTCTTGGTGCATGTGTGTTTTATGTTATATGAATTCCACATTATGCACATGTAGCAGAACCTTTGTACTTGTTAAGGAAAAACCAAAAGTTTCATTGGGGAGATGCACAAGCAAGGGCTATAAAAAAGCTAAAGGATTTTCTACAACAAGAACCAACTTTAAGAAAGGCAAACTATGAGTGTGGAAAGCAAGTAATAGTGACAGTGGATACGAGTCCGACAGGAATTGGATGGACAATAGGGCAGAATGACGAAGAGGGACATTGGTATGTGGTAAGGTTTGGAGCCAAGGCTATAAGTACTCGACAAAGGAACTACCCACAGGTAAAACGAAAGTTGTGGGGCATGGTTACAGCACTAAAGTGTGAAAAGAAGTACTTGATTGGAGCATATGTGATTGTGGAAACAGATTGTCTTCCACTCCTTGGAATAATTACAAGCTGCTCAACACCAGACATTGCCATGCTAAGATAGATTGCCTACATTAAGTCCTTGAATCTTGAGTTCAAGCATATTGTAGGAAAAGACAATCCGGTAGCGGATATGCTGTCAAGGGTAAGGTATGAGGATAAGCAAGACATGGTAGATGATAGTGAAGATGTAGCCACAAGGTTCTACTCCATTAATCCTGCATGATGATGTTGGCACACCTAGTGCACTTGAGTTGTTTTTAGAAGATGGATATGAAGGAGATTGGTTGCTTATTGGTCGTTATTTGAGTACTTTAAAAAAACAGGGTGATTGTTCTGAGCATGAGTTTAAGAGGATACGCAGAAAAGCATATGGGTACTTTCTACAGGATGGTTACTTATAGAAACATCCAAAATATAGGGGTGCTATACCACAAAGGGTAGTATGTAACAAACAAATTCAAGTAAAGCTCATGCAGGAGTTTCATGAGAACCTATGGGCTGGACACCGTGGTGTGTGGGCAACCTTTTCAAAGCTAAAGGAAAGGTATTGGTGGAAAGGTATGTACAAGGATGTATCCCACTTTGTGGAATCATGTGTAACATGTCAAATGTATTCAAATATGCGACACTGGGATGGGTTACATCCTACTTATCCACTAGCCATGCATTACAAATAGGTTGTGGATCTAGTCACCATGCCTTTAAGACTCTGGCAGATGAGGTACTTGGTTCTTGCAAGAGAATACTTGACTAATCAGTTTGAAGGTCGAGCTTTAAGGACAAAGACTACAGAGGCAGTATGTAAATTTCTCCTTGAAGATGTCATCTGTCGCTATGGTTGTGTGGGAAAGATAACTGCAGACAGAGGAGAACTGGATGCCTAGGAAGCAAGGGAATTCTTTTCCAGAATAGCAATTAAGCTTTCCCTTACCACCGCTTACAATCCGGAAGGCAACGGGAAAAGTGAACAAGGGAATTTGCCAATCATCAAAGCCTTGGCTAAATCACTGAAGGGAGAATTAGTGAATGGAAAAAACTATTGGCCTATGCTCTATGGGTTGATCGCATGACACACAGCTCTATAACTAGCTACATGCCTGCAGAATTGATGTATGGTCAAAAGCCTGTAATGCCCATTGAAGAGACCATTCCCACGGGGAACGTGCTACCTTTGCAAGATGGGCTTAGCAGAGAAGAGCTCCTTGCCTTGCGTATAAGATAGCTAGAAAGAATACTTGAAGACATTGAGGTTGCAAAAGAAAGATTGAAGAATGCCAAGTTGAAAAGCAAGGACTACTTTGATAGATGACACAGGCTAAGAAGGAAGGAAATTAAGCAAGGAGAAATTTGGGTTTTAGTGTATGACAGTAGTCTTGATAACCATCATACTGTCATGCGAAAGGTTTCAAAAAGATGGTTTGGACCGTATACAGTCAAGTACGTACATGACAATGCCACTTACACCCTAGCTGAATTGAATGAAACAGAGATAAAGATACCCATTGCAGGAAAGAGAATCAAGGTATTCAAAAGAAGAGAGGATAGTCATCTGGCTGATCAAGTAAGTGAGAATGAAGGCTTGGAATCACCCAGTGAAGATGAAGAAGAAGAAACTCCAAGAGAGTCGAACCTGCAAACATTGGCTGTGGCACAAATCGGAGGATGTGCAGGTTTAGAGGGGGTGGATGTCGTGCCGTGACACGTGCATGGTGGGAACAAAAGCTAAGCCCTACAATATAATGGATTTTATGTGTATACCTTAAGTGTGCATAAGTATATGTATTTTCCATTTAGCATGCAAAAACCTAGTCGAAGTCTGATGTGTCACTCTTGTTGGGAATGGGCTTCGATCCCGGGCTTGTGAACCTCTTCCTGGAGCCATGATGAAATGAGCCTATAAGACATACCTCCTATCTACTACTCATCCTAGGTGGCATATGACATGTGTAGCATATTCAAAAGTGGCCTTAGTCATAGTATACCCCATGAGGTGTCATTCTACACATAGTAGGTGCACTTTGGAGTAATTATGGACCTAAAAAAATCTTGGAAAAATGGTTACGATTTTGTTTGATGTCATCCATGATGTATGTCAAGCTCTCTCTCAATTTTTTATAAAGCAACTCTTGGAGGCTTACGGCGGCAAGGAGAAGATATTTGGAGAAAAATCTAGAAGAACCTCTGAATATTTCTTGAAGAGAAAGATCTAGAAGAACCTCTAGATATTTCTTGAAGAGAAAAATCTAGAAGAACCTCTAGATATTTCTTGAAGAGAAAGATCTAGAAACCATGAAGATAATTTCAAGATATTTTTAAAGGGAGACACTTGTCACAAAAATCCCTTGGATATTTCTAAACAAATGTCTTCTTCAAGAGGAAACCTCACCTATAAATAGAGCCTCTTGCTCCTCACTTGGGCATTAAGCAAACCATAAAGCAATCAAGCACTCAAACAATCCCCATAATCAAGCCACTCTATCAAGCCATCACCCAACCTCCTAGCCATCTCCTTGAGCCTCTTGCTCCTCACTTGGGCATTAAGCCAACCATCAAGCAATCAAGCGCTCAAGCAATATCCATAATCAAGCCACTCTATCAAGCCATCCTTCAACCTCCTAACCATCTCCTTGAGGAAAAATTTCTCTCAATTTCATCCCAACACATCTTGAGCTTGCTACTTCATGCCTCAAGCCTTCTTTCTCCTCACTTGTAATACTCATACACTCGATGTAACCTTCTTTCATCAATAAAGACACATTGTTGGTGGCTTGCAAACGGTGTTGGGGACTACTACGCATCATCTACTTCATCAAGTTGGATACAATACAAGTCTTGAGGTGTGCTTCACTTCTTTGGATTAAGCTTGTCTGGGTCTTTGTGTATTGCTTGTCTCTCTTATCTCTTTCCTCCATTGTTTGACTGCTTTCTGAGCTTTCTTAGATGAATAACCCCAATGGTGTAACTTTTCAACCCTCACTTTGTGAAACATATTAGAATTAACGTTTGTATTAGCCGTAAAATCCACTTCCAATAGAGAATTGTGTTACTCTTTGGGCCGGAAAGACTGCAAGAAATTCTTCTTTCTTCACGTCCTCTTATTTCTCCACTACTAGACTACTCTAATTCTTTTGATGTGCACATATTTATTCTCCTCTAGGGGTTGAGTCTTGCTTTGTTAATATTACTATGAACCAAGAAGACTTGTACACACGGCTAACTCCTATCGCTAGGCAAAATATCTACATCTTTGTAAGCACTAAGTTATAGTTTCAAAGAACCATTTGCAATCTATTTGGAGCACAACGACTTGCTGTTATAAATGCATCAGTGAACCCTTTCATCTTACCTTTGATTAGATACGATCAAAGCCTTGATGTTTTCATCTTTGTTTTGTTTTGAGGGTTTCACGTGTGCGTATGTGTGTGTCTTCGTGTAAGATTCCACTGGCTACACACAATGTATTTGCTACAAACACTAAGATTGCTTAAGTGAAAAGCTTCATAGTCTCCCCACAAACCCTCATAGCTAGAGGCCCGACGCCTTCCTGGCAAGACTGCGAACTCTTTGATAGCATTAGTGAAACTAATCTTCAAATTTGGGTGCTTAAATCACTATTTTTAGTCATTTTGACTATAGGGTGAATGTTCCTAGACCATAGGGCGACCTTTCTCGACTGATTTGTTGTTGTTTTCAGGACCTTTTTCATGATGGATCGTGATTTTGATACCTTGCCGGATTGTGACCACACTTGGTAGGATAGTTCCACTAGGTGTCCTAGACCTCTTTTTAAAGTTTCGCTGCATTTTGAGTCCATTCGAATGCCGAAGTGACGTGATGACCTAGAGTTGTGAGAAAGGACATAGGAAAATTTCCTTGATCATTGAGTGTTGGTTTTCTTATAGAGTTGTTGTGTTTTCTTGTTAAGGTTCATTTCTTGAGATTGACAATCTCAAAGAGTCTTCGTGCCCCATCTGAGTCACTTTCCTGAGTATTGACATTATGTTAGTACCAAAAAGCTATGTTGCAGACATCCGTCACGGTGACTTGTTAACATTGGCGCCGTTGCCAGGGATATGATCCTTAGATGGTGAGTGACCTAGTGCGTATTTAGATCGCTCTTTTTTGAAGATTTATCTCTCCATTCCATTTACACCTTAGGAGTGAAGAAGCTAGACATGAGGTTTAGTGCTTGATAGAGTTTAGAAGTAGAGGACTTGCTAGATCTATTCTTGAGAAGTAAAGAGGGTTGCAAGTGAGATAGCCAAAAGCATTTCATTCTTAAATTTTCTTACTACTTTTAGAGTGTTGTTCTTTTTTTCGTTTCGACTTTATTTTCTACCATTTTGTTTGTTTTTATTTTATGTTTCATTTTAGTACTTAGGAGGAGGGTAAGGAGAAACTACCACCATCAAATTTCGGCTGAAAGATTGAGGGAAAAAAGGGTGAAAGCTATATTTTGGCCGAAATGACCATAACTCTGAAATTCTGAAAATTTGATGGTAGAGACCTCAAAAATGATCCAAATTCAAAAATTTGTGGATCTAGGGCATCAACATACTCTCTAGAAGCAATCTTGAAAATCTGGCCAGATTCTGTGGAGGAACATGGATCGCAATCCATGTACCCCAGAGACCCTTTTTGGTGAAAAGTGAACAGTGACATTGAGCATCAATGGGATATTGCTTTGATCAAGTTTTCTTGAAAGAAAAACTCAAAAATCGCATTAGAATTGGCTATTAGGGCAAAAACAACAAAACAAGAAGTGTAGACACAGAAGTTGGGTTTTTTCAACTTTTTGGGATCCAAATTCAAAAAGGGGTGAGATTTGGCTTCTCCAAAGCATAAGCAGCAAACGGAACAAAATGTATGAAAAAATGATGTCAAACATGGATCGCGATCCACGTACCTTATGACATTTGGGGCTGATTTTTGACAAGTACATCCTTGATAACTAGTGGAACAACTTTGCCAAAAGGGACCACGTCAAAAAATTGAAAAAAGTTGGTCAAAATAGCTAAATACAGAAACTAGTCAAAAACCACAAGATAGACATAAAAACTCACTTTTGACTAGGAAAAAGTTTTCCAAATTCAAAAAGATTTGGGGAAGAGTATCACCATAACATGGACTATAAGATAACCAAGTTTTATGTCAAAATGGAGTCAAACATGGATCGCAATCCATGTACCTCTCATAAGAAAAAACAATTACTGAGAATTGAGCAGTAGGTAGCTGGTACCATTTGGAACAATTTTCTCAAAAGAACCATATGAAAAAAAGTGGTGAAAAGAGCCAAAAACAAAACATTCTCCAAACTGTCACAGCAAACTGTAGAAGTCAGTTTTGGTAGGGCAAAACTGATCCAAATCCAGAAATTCTTTATGGAGCAAGCTACAAACATCACAATCTATCAGCACACCAAAGGTCAAGTCCAAAAGTAGTGGAACATGGATCGCGATCCATGTACCCTTGAGAAACTTTTGGACAGAAACTTTCCCAACCTGAAGCATAGAACATTGTGAACAAAAGTCCCCAAAGAAATTTTGTCAAAAAGGTTCAAAAAATGGGTGAAAAGAGCTAAAAGCAATTCAAGGTGAAAACCCTAAAACATACTTAGGGATTGACTTTTGCTTGACCTAAAGTGATCCAAATCACATAAAAACCATATAGCAGGGACCAATGAACCAAGGGTAAGCTGTTTACCAAGTTTCAGTACATTCTAGCACATAGGTATAGGATCGCGATTCATGTTCCTTTGTCATAAATTGATACCGTATTTTCACCATAGCTAGAGGACATCAGAAGGATTCTATAGATCTTTTCAAAACTGAATCTGGATACCAAAATCCAAACCAAAAGCCTAGAACTTCCAATTACTCTAAGCAAGTGCCAAAATTGACCTAATTTTCAATTTAGAGGACAATTTTAAAAAAAATTGATACCATAGGACCTACTAATCATGCCGATTTTGATGGTACAAAAAAAAGTCAATTTGGGCTCCAAACATGGATCACGATCCATGTACACATAGTGACATCTTGACTTGAAACTTTCTAGGTCAATAGTGCATAAACAAGGAAACATATCCCCAAGTCTAATTTTGAAAAAAAAAAGAGCAAATTTGGGTAAAAAAGGAGCAAAATCGGTGATAGACTAAAACCCGTTGTGCAAACCTAGTGTTGGCTATTTGACCTATCAAACCAAGTCCAAATCCAAAAAGATTTGAGAATTAGCTTGTGGACATAGTCAGGAACAAAACTCCTAAGAGATCAAGTCCATATGTGGTTGAACATGGATTGCAATCCATGTACCTCAACCTCAGAATTTGATGAAAATTGGTACAAAGCCTGCACATGACCTTGTCTACACTGTCAAAATTTGAGAAAATTTGGAGAAAACATTTTGACAGAGAAACATGGATCGCGATCCATGTACCTCAACATAGTGCGGGTTGTTTTTTAATGATCTTGTAGACATACTTAAGTACATCCCAAAACTCAAGTTTGAACTAAAAATACCTTCGAGAGGCCAAGAAACAAGCCAAAGTTCCTGTGTTCTGGTCTTGAAACTGTTTTGAGTGCTGTTTCAAGTGTAATTCACTAAAAATTGCTCTAACTTTTGATTGACAACTCTAAATTGAGTCAGGTATAGCCTGGAAGAAAGCTTGCGGGCATAGAGCTAAATTTTTCTAGGTTTCCTAAATCTAAACTTTTAGGGTATCCCAAGACCGGTTTCTAGAGAGCAAAAAGTCACAAATTCTTGACTTTGGAGAGACCTAATCAAGGGTAAAAAGGGATAAGCTGCACTAATTCAAAGTGGACTTGTGAGAGACTACCTTGAGAGTTTTGAGTGAGTATTAATCATGAAAAATCATCCACCACCAAGGTTATCTACTCCACTTAGAGACATGAAAAACTCCACCAGGGTTATCTAGTCCACTTAGAGACATGAAAAACTCTGCAATGCCGACAACAGTGGGATTGGGAGAGTACATAGAGGAGAGGCATCCTCTAATCAACAAACCGAACGTGAGATTCATTAAAGCCAATGAATCCATGCGAGTTCTTACAAATTACCCTCATGAGGGCATATATAGATTCACAAACGGGGATCAATATATCTTCTACAAGTGTGTAGAACCCTATGTTGGAGAGATGCTATTCCATAAGAACCTCTATGTATTCACGTATACAAATGCTCATGAAGTTCAAGTTTTGATGGTAGATAAGTATGGTTGTGAGTAAAATCTTATTGATCCAATTGACCTAGAGAGATATACGTACAAGGGTACTCCAATCACTACTTACTTTCAGTCAAAAATGATGCCAGAGTGAACATCAGAGAGGATTCCACCGGGATTCTCTCCAAGACTAGAGGAGAGGACGAGAGACGTCTTTCCACGAGACCGCAAATTGGTTACATGGAGGACCGAACCACAACGATTAAGATCATATCAAATGGCTCAGTGTGTCAAGACAAAATATGATGGGTCAAAGGATCCATATGCTCATGTCTCACTCTTCAAAAAAGTTTTGAGAGCTGAACAGATTGCAGATTTCCATACTCAGTATGAGAGATTCGGGTTGAAATTACAAGGAACGGCTTTGACGTGGTTCCGACCACTAAATGGAGATGATTTTTCCGACATAGCAAAACTCTTACAAGAGTTTGTAGAGGAGTTCTCAAAAAGGGGAATCAAACACAACATAGTGTCCCAGATTTACACTTTCAAATAAAAAGTGAATGAAAAAGTGAAGGAAGCTCTGCTTCGCTTCAAACGGTACATAGAGAGATGTCATGTGAGAGAGCTACCACAAGAGGAGAGATTGTTAATTCTCTTCATAGAGGGCTTGAGTATTGAAACTCTCAAAAAGGAACTACATTTGAAAGGATGCACAACATTTGAGGAAGTCACTAGAGAAGCTCTTTATCTAGTTGACAATTGCAAGGCCTATGCAGACGTGATTGGAGATACATGCAACGTGACTAGTAGTGCCTCATCTCCGAAGAGTGAATCAACAACAAAGAGAGATGTTCAAAGTCCTTGCGAACCAATCATTGATCAAGTGGTCGAGGGGGTGATTAAAAGAATAAACCAAGGCTATAAACAAAATCTAGATGTACGACAACCTCAATTGAGGAGATGTAATACTTGTGTAGCACTCAATCAAATATGCAACAAATGCTAGGGCAACAAACACCTCTTCTGAATGATGGTAGAGTAGTAGTCAACTACGTTCAACCAACATATGTTCCACAACCCATCAAAAACCAATACTCCATGGATGCGAATATGCTCATGTTCATAGCCAATCAAGAGTATGGCTCAAAGAACGTTCTTATCAGACAAGAACAACCATTGGCTGTATCACCAGCTATGAAACAAGAAGGTCCATGCTATGAGTGTGAAGGTGATCATTGGGCACGAGGCTGTCCAAAAAAGGGTCCACAAATAGAATTATCTGTATTCTGTGAACATTGTGGAAGAGACCATCTACACCAAAACTGCACTAAGAATCTAGACTACAAGGGGAAAGCAACAATGAATGTTGTAGGCGTGATACCTTCTTCAATTAGATCCGAGGTAGAACCCTCCATTCCTTTAAACGTGATGACTCAAGCTCAAGCTGAAGAAGCTGCTAAAAATGCAATCGTTGGCGAGGAAGCCACATTGCCACCTCAAACAGAAATTGAAAACTTATATGGTGAGAACTGGAAGATAATCATGGAAATCCAAACGAGACAAAATGAAAGCGAAGAGGTTGAAGGAGAAAAAAACTTTAGAAAATGAACTAATCAAACAAAAGAACAGTTCAAACACAAGCAAGAAACAAAGAAAAACACAAAGGGACCTAAAGAGTCAAAGAGTAACTTGGGAGGTTCAGTCTTGGTCGAAAAAGACTTTGAACCTTTAGATGCAATTTTGAAGGCCTATGAAGCTAGGCTAAAATACAATCAAACCCAAGAGGATAGATGGCTAATATATATCCTCATCTAGGGTATGAAAAAGAGAGGTTGCAAATGTGCAAGGAGCTCATCCAGGCAGCCCAAGATCTTATGGGATCACATGTTCCTGATGCTCCAAAAATGGAGGTGATAATCTGCAAAAATATCCAGGAATTGGAAAGTCATGGTATTGTAAACAGAGAGGAAGAGACAAGAGTTGAGGCACCTTTAGATACAAGGAAAGTAGCCAATACCACATATGAGGTGGGTTCACACGTAGTGATGCCTATTCCGGAGGTAGAAGAACCATTTCCACAATCCTTATGGGAATCAATCAGAAACCCAAAAGATAGTAGTGCTACTTTACAATCAGCACCTATCTTTGAGATAAACATGGATCACAGTAGGGATCAAGGGGGGGCCATCTGCAAAAGAGCCATTTGTAACAATGGGCTTCAAAGACCCTAAGGTTCAGCCCATTAAGACTTCCAAAATGCTAAGGTTCCGAAATTCAAAGGTAAGGTCCAATTGTCAATTCCCACGAATTATTGGATGCTTGTGGGAAGACTCAAAAGTCTTTCCAGTACATCCCTATCTTGATGGGGGCGAGCCCGTTTAGTAGGGGATGAGAGAGAAACACACACACACACACACAGTAGCAAGCACCCTTTACACAAAGGGAATAGGGGACACATGTCAGCTCCCTAGCCCAGTTGACCCCAAGCTGCGTTCAAATCCTGTTAGATGGCCATAGAGGTGGACCAATGAGAATTAGGCTAGATTAAATTTATTTTAATTCATTTCAAAACACTTGATAAAAGAATCAATAGAAACTAAGCTCTCTAGAATAATATTAAAAAGTCTTCCAAGGGGTCCAATGAGCATTCAGCAGCCCAATGGCTTGCTTGATTCCTACTAGCCAGAAGACTAAGGGGTCCAATGACAGTTTAATTGCATTATTTAATTACCTAAAGCTCTCACAAAAGGGTAAAGAGGGACACATGTCCCAAGACTATCACTTATGCTTGTCGATTATCATTGACTAAGCTTTGCAGGGTCCAATGGGATGCCACCATGAGTAAAATGCAAGAGGGGTTGACCAAGAGAGAGAGGGGGACTAATTTTGTCAAGGATTATCACACACACACTCACACAATCTCATGTGTGAAGCAAAGAAGACTCACTCTCCTTCTCAAGCTTTTAAGGAAAGCTCATCATCTACTCCAAGCTTGTGAGAAGGGAGGCCTACACCAACAACTCTTGGCTTTGTAATGCAAAACCAACCAAGAGCCAAGCTCCAATGCATGCACATCTCCTCTACCATGATAATTAGTAGGTTATTCTAAACTATTATGAGTGATTATGTGAGGATATATACTTGTTTTTCATAAGAATACTCCTTCTTTCTCTCAATCTACTCTCATACCCCGCTAGATCTCACCATCGTACAAGGTGTGAGGTCTTGGGTCTGAGACTGTGAGGGAATTGATGTTGTGTTTTATAAGTGTGAGTTTGGTGCTTGAAGCTTCCATATTCATTGCACCAGTAGGATATTGAAGGAACACAACGTATTGTATTCTAAAATGTCTCCCTTGATGGGGGAAACCTATAATACAAAGTCTTTTGGAGGGGGGACAGGGTCCATGTAAATCCGGTCCTCAACTGTTGTCAATAGCATAATTTCTATCTCTTTTGAAGTATTGTTCATGCCTATCTAACTAGGTGTTATGCTTTTTGTTAATCTCTCCATCCAAGCACTCTTGCTATGCTCATTAGGAATCTATTCTAATGAAATGCTAACTATGCTTATGCTATTTTCTACTACATACGAGTTACTAGGCCATTAAATGTTACATATTTATTAGAGCATAAGGTTTCTCTTTTCTTGCTCAAGAAGGGAGGTCCTCAAGCTAACTATAAATGGTTGGTATTATTAATTGCAATTGAGTAAGTAGAATAGGGATTTTTCATCCTTGCAGTGCGCCTGCTTCGTACAGATAACGGGGCATCACCGTCGACACCTATGGTCTTGATAGTGGACTCCTACAAGGATTGCCTATGGCTTAACCCCTATTGAGCCATTAGAAGCTTAACATGAGCTGATACTATTTTGGTGTTGAAAGACCCTCTCTTCTATTCATTGCAATTAATGATATTGGAGCCACGGGTACAGGAGCTTGAGTGCTTTTCTAAAGGAGTTAAGAGGAGTAGCAACTAGCGCTTGAAGTGCCAAAGTATGCTTAAAAATTTACACCTAAAAGTTGTTAAAATGGCTGACAATAGTAAAGAGAGTGAAATTAATGTTGATAGATTTGATTTTGCTAATGAGGCAGACTATTAATGATGCCCCTATGCTTGTTAACTACCTTGTTTCTAGGCTTCAACAAGCCATGGGAAATCCATCTCTCCAAAGTGAAGTGTAACGGCAGCTATGTGCTCATGGGATTCTCCAAAATTCCCACCAAGAAGAGAGAGTAACTAGGAAGCCTCCTTGTGGGACTTCCAAAGAGGCCTCTCTCTGATAAGGGAAGAAGAAGAGGATCTGTATGAAGGGCTAAAAAATTTACTACTTGACGACGCATCTCCTTCCCAAAGGAGGACTCAAGTTACAATGGTAGATCCCTCACCAAAGGAACGAGAGAGAAATAAGTCTCCTGCAACCTCGGCGAAGATGGCTCCACGAAGACAGCGGGCAAAACGCTCTCCAATACCCCCTAAATGAATAAGACCATTGCACACTTCTCCACACCATAATTCAAAGAGGGATGACAGAAAACAAGAGAGAAAAAAGGCAAGGAAGAAGTCACCCTCTTCTCCATCTTCTTCATCCTCTTTCTCTTACGAAGAAAGTGATGGTGCATACAAGGAGGAACAAGGGAAGAAAAAGGCAAGAAAGAGGTCTTCTTCATCCTCCTCAAATTCTTCCTCCTCTGAAGAAAGTGATGGTGCAACTTTCAAGCCACCAAAAAAAAGAGGCCATCAGAAATCCTATGCCACATGGAAGAAGTCATCCAAGCTCAAGAAGTTCAAAGATGGAGGAAAGAACATCTCTTTTGGTTCCTTTGGTGCTACGAACAAAGTCTTGGACTGCATTCAACAATTTGAAGTGGCATTTGGAGATGAGGGCTTCACAAAATCCTCTAAGGTATGCCATGTAGGCTATGCATTTTCAAAAGTACACCAAGCAATGGTGGTCTAGCCTACGAGCAAACGTGAAGCCCCACGAACATAAAAAGATTTAAGAGCTTCCATCATGAATAAGTTTTTGGCTACCAATGCCAAAGACAAAGTACTCACCGAATGGCGAAGTTTGAATCTCTCTCCCTATGAATATATTCACAAATATGTAGACAAGTTTTGGGACTTACATCATCTCAAAGCCACTGTCTTCAAAAAGATGGATTTTGGAGAGCAAAAACAACAATTTTGTGCGGGTCTAACTCAATATATGGTGGAGTATGGTGGACCCCATTGAGCAAGCTCTACGCATATATGAAAATAAACTCCTCGTAATTCTACATGCTTAGACTCGTGGAAGCACTATTTACTAGGAATTCCTTTCATTCTATGGGATAGATCACCAAAGCCTTAAGTACTTCATGAGGTAGACCAAGCTCTCCAACAAACAAATGAGGTGGGAAAATTTCCTTTTGCAATTTCACTTTCATATTGCTCGCATTGTTGGCAAGCATAATCAACTAGCCAATGCATTCTCAAGACGACCGAGAGTGAATGCAATTTCCATAGCAACTTACAATGATCTATCTTCTATGATAGATGAGTATGCCATTGATCCGGATTTTAGACATGTGATTTCAGCCTTGCACTAGGGAAGAAAGAGGAACCATTTACCGTACAAGATGGTCATCTTCTCTATGGCAATAGACTATGCGTTACTAGCTCACTACATTGGAAAGTAATGTATGAATCTCATGCTCCTCCTTATGTGGGGCATAGAGGGATTCAGTCTACCCTAAAAGGGATAGAAACATATTTCTATTGGCCTACCATGAAAGAAAACATACCAGACTATGTTTCTAAATGTGTGGTATGCCAAAAGACGAAGTTTGATAGATGGAAGCAACGTGGAATGCTTCAACCTTTTCCAATCCCTAATTCACCATGGGAGAGAATATACATGGATTTTTTCTTTGGATTGCCTAAGTCTATCCATGGGAATATGGGAATATGGACGATAGCAGATAGGTTCAACAAACAAGATCATTTTATACCTGTCAAAAGGACTATCAAAGCCCATCAAATGGCAACCCTCTTCATATCACAAATTTTGAAGTACCATGGCTTGCCAATGTCCATAGTGTCTGATAGAGATCCTAGAATGACCAGTAATTTTTGGAAGGGTCTCGTTGATAATTTAGGGACAAGGCTAAACTTCTCTTCGGCCTATCACTAGCAAACGGATGGCCAAAGTGAAATAGCTAACCTAACAATTTTTTATCTACTAAAATCCTACATAATGGAAGTAGATCAAAGGTCTCAATGGGAGAATTACTTACCCTTAGTGGAGTATGCTTACAATAATACTATTCAAAGTTCAAGAACATCCGCGCCAAGCAATCCAAATAGCACGTTTATACACATACAATATAAGGTACGAAATCACTTTCGATTTTGTTTGTGCCAATTTTTATCAAGTATATGCTCTCATCATACAAGCAAGGCTTGTGATTGTTACTCGCATCAACGGGCCAAAAGATTGGTACAAGCAAGCTTCAAGACCCTGAATTATGGTGGAAGGGGAGGTTGTTTCAAGGGGTGTTTGTCAAGGACACATGTCACAGTGTTTGTCAAGGACAAATGGCATGTAAGGAAAACATTATCAGGCAAGTCGATGCGAGTACTTTAGCAAGTATATATGCTGCCTGAAATTTTCTTTTCCATGCTTATACAATTTCAACCCTTAAGGCACAAGCCAGGCTCATGAGCATTCCCAAAATCATGCTATTTTTCTTTTTACTGAACACACGATGAGCAACAACCACTCACACTCAAGCACGGCTTGAGTGAGCAATGTTCTCATTTAAAAGCAATGCTTCTTCTCATGCATGGAAAAGGTCAAGGCCTGGTAGTGCTTGAGAATCTCATGGAGATCGGCATGGCCTGTTGCTAATCTTGATGAAGGAGGCAGCAGGTGCTCGACAAGACCAACCATTAACGACCATTTCAAGAAGCTGTCAAGCGAATTCTTAGGGCTTGTTTTCACTGGAGCAAGGATTCGTCTCCGTAATCAGGCCAAGCAGATATGGCTATACGCCGTTTTCGAATGAGTTTTTCCTTCCAAATTTCATGACAAACTGGTTGCAGCAACAACGACCAGGTTAGCCAAGTTTAAGTTTTTCTTGTTTTTTCCCTCTTTAAACTTTACTTGGCATTTACTCACATTGTGCAAAGCAAAGTTCTTTGGCAATTTCATGTGCAGAAAGGCTTTGGGGAACTGGCACAATAGGGAATATCAACTCACAGAATCCCTACCAGTTTAGACTGTGCAAGGCACTAATGGTTTTGGCTCTCATGTTTGACGCTATCACTCTCGCCAAGGGCTTAAACATCTATATGCAAAGCATGCTAACCAGGTGGCATGAATTCCACCGCTTCAGAGATTACGCTTCCGCTATAACACCAGACACTCTGTCACAGAAAAACTAAGTTATGGATTATTAAAATTTATGGTTGTTGTCAACACACAATACCACTAAATGGAACCTAAATCTAGGAATTATTTCATAGGCAAAGTGACATATATTAAGTCATTTTTGTCAAGTCACGACCGCATACATGGTAAGTGGGTCAAGTTGTGGCTTGTGTTTTATGTTTCCTCTTTTGATGAGAGAGTTATATAGGAAAATTACTGCAGGCTTATAGGATAAGCTGCAAATCAGGCATAAGATGCCTAAGAGCACACATTCTTGGAACACACTCTAGAAATTTAAGAAAAGTTCATGAGCCCAGCATGCTCTTCTTCTCTCTCTTTTTCTTATTTCTTTCAAGAATAATGAAAACTTTCTAAGAAGCTTTTGATACATGTTTTGTTTGGGAGTCACCATGAGCCAAGGTGCTCTAACTCTCAGTTAGAAATTCGGCAAGACACCCTCTACATTACTCTTCATCATTTCGTCAATTGAACACTAATTGCCATAAGGGCTAGGCGCCCCACATGCTGGCTAAGAGTCGTTGTCAGATCTCAGGTATGACCCAACGATTGGCATTCCTTGGGGGATTGTTCTTAAGATCGAACAGATCTATCCACTAGACTACACAACGACGTTAATGGACAAGCAAGAGTCTTGTCATTACGGATGTTTAGTGTGTCATTTTGCACTACATGTTTTTAGTGCGACGCTCGAGTTGAGTTTTTGATCACCTTAAACTCCCATCAGCTAATCTTTACCACGAATTATAGATGCACCAATAGGTTGAGACAACTTGATTGTCCATAAGAGCTAGGCATTTTGCTTTTGTGGATCTCTGTCTCCCTCTATAGCACTTTGGATTGTCTATGGACATAGTGTTTTGGGGTAAGACCCGGCGGGTGATTGCTACATCTCCCCAAACACATTGAGGGTCATAGTTTGATCTATCCCAGTTCTACTTTCAATGAAAGAAGCCAGTAATATACCATGGGGTAGCAGACAAATTCAAACTTTTACGTTGATTCCAATCATTCTGTACACGATTGGCTATGTTGGTTACGATTACCTGCTAGTCGAGCAGTTATTACAAAGGGTCTTACCAAGGGGTTTGACTACGTAGATTCTAATAAAAGGTTTTGGATTGCAAAGGCAACACCCAGGGTTTCCAGTACAATGTTGCTTGTTTTTCACAAGTGGACGATGTGTTCCTCTGTATTTGAATACGGGTAAGTGAACATTCACTTCAAATCTCTAAGTACGCATCTATCAATTTGGTGTTATTCCATTTTTTAGTATGCTATGATTGGTTTTGTTTCAAGTCGTGTAAATACACTTGAATGTTTTAGAGCCATGCCAAGGGCATGTCGAAGCAAGTATTTTGAGTTGTAGTGTCCACTATAGATTATACTATTATGAATCCACTTGTCGGGTTCGATTTGGCACATGTTTTCACATGGGATACAACATGGTCTAGGGACTCAAGGAGTTCGGTTTAGCTAGTGTGGAGCAATGAATGAGGGTCCCTCTCACTCTTGTCACAGAGTGTTTAGAATTATCTCCACACACAAGTACATCTTGTACTTGAGGATGTTCTTTTTTAAACATCCTTACATGAGACATATTCCACATGTAGAGAATATGATTCTCTGGACTGACACTCGCGCCATTATTTCAATTATGTGTCACCACAAAGTCCCTAAGTGCTGGTGAAATCTGTTTTCTAGACCATTTTCAGCACGACGTATCAGGAGCAATTTTGGTGGCCAAAAATTATCGGATACTTAGAATGACTTGTTCAGGTACAAGTACTACTAAACAACATTAAAAATGGTTCTTTATACATATAACAAGGCTCTAAGTTGTTGATGAAAAAGTTTCATTGTTTGTACCTAGAAGTGATCAATGTTTCACTTTCTATTATGGTTCCGACGTTTCAGCAAGGCTTGCAGAAGATTGCAATTGAAAATCTTTAGTTTCTTTTTAGAACTATTTACATTCCTTTTCAATGCGTGCTAAGCGCATCACATTTTCCATAAGTATTGGCAAGGATCACCATGGATATACAGGTTTCTGTTTTTTGCTAAATGCATGCACACTAGGTGTTATGAGCCCTAGTGTTTAGCAAAGGCTGATTTGGAATGGCATGCATATTCCTCAAGTTGTTGCTTATGAAGCATTTTTCACTCTATGTGCAGTATCTCGATGATATTACTTTTGGGTCTACTAATCACCAATAGAGGTCATGGCTCGATTTGGGTGTTTGTGGATTTTTCAAGCTAACCACGATGGTCATTCCGGACATTGTTGATTCCTTAACAATGTTACCCGATATTGTGATTCCCATTTACCATGTTGGGGTTTTTCAACACACACAGAACTTAAGTGTTGACAACATGTCACACACACTAAAGACAGAGTTAGAAAAAGGCAAAAATATCCAACTCATCAGCATTCCACCATTCACCAAATTCCGACACAGCGGGCTGAAGAACAAACATGAATCAAAGAGAAAGAGACTACAAAGTTGATTCATCTTGGTCCAAAGATAACTTCCATTTCAGCCAAATATTACATCCTCGCGTGAACCAGCATGACCTATAAATAGGAACTTCTGACAGTTATAACTGTTACATCCGATTGATCAAAATCTGACTTATCAAAATTCCGACTCACTAATATATGACTGACTAAGAGTTGATTAATTAAAAATAACTACAAGTACTAATCTGGTGCAGGTTCAACACCTGGCACAGCCCGGTGGTGGATTTCCTTGAAATCCGACTTGGATCCACAATCCCTTGATCTGCATATTCTGCACCATCAACATTACTCTCTACACTAGTTCAGCTTCATTCTGAGCCTCCACATCTGGCTCAGCCATACCCTGCTCTTCAACTACTGACTCAGGTGCCACTATCCCAACAGATACAGTTTCCACTGCTTCAAGCAATTCAACCTGCTGATCAACCTGCTGTTTCATCTCTGCATCATCCTTCAAATCTTGACCTTCCTCAATATGTTCCTCCAACTGAACATCAGCCATATCCCCTTGCAATTATTTCATCTTTAAATCTTGAGCTAATTTGAACCACTTGTCTCTGTCCTTTTGTACATCCTCTAACTCCTGCAGTAATTCACCCTCATGCTCACTTACAAATCCCTGCTTCATCGTCTCATATGGATGATTTATTGCTACAGCAAGTCTGTTCTTCATAGACTTGCAAACTTGCTGAGCTGCTTGCAACAGCTGATCTTTCAAGACAGAAATTTCTCCCTCTGACATAAGCACTACATTGAAATCCACATCCTCACCTCTTACTTGCTTCTCCAGTTCTTGCAAAGGAATCAACCTCTGACGTAGCATTTGAACCTGAACCTACAAATCAGCATTAGTCTTTGACAAATTCTCCATTTCCTCATTCAATCTGGCATCTAACTTCATTGTCCAATCTCTGAATAGTCCCAAAGACATTTTTATTCTTGAAACTTATGCATGATGCTTTTTCACCGTGAATATCCTCTAACTCTTTCTGATGTACTTCCTGAATTTGACCCAACTGCAAAGTCATAGCTTCCAACTCCATGTCCTTCTGCTTTACTCGCACTTTACCTACTACTGAATCTGCAACCTGTTTAAGTTGCTCCTCCATTTGTACCTGCTGACCCAGCACAAATTCTTGCACCAACTTAAGCGTCCTTATAGCACTATCAGCATCTTCACATTTGCCTTCAGTTTTAAAATAAATATACTTGGAGTAGCAAATGCAAAATCTAAGGCTTTAGCAACACCCTGCTCACGAGCACATACCTTTCTCTTCTTGGACAAAGTAAATGTTTTGCCCAACCTTACTGGTGTTTGAACATCTGCAGGGATTTTTTGTGAGAAGACACTGATAGCCGTTTTTTCGGCTCTTTGTAATTGCCACAGTGAGTTACCTCACCCTACCAAAATCACCCAAACACTGTGGCTATCCCTACCATTTCACTGTACATAGGCGTGCGTGAGTCACGGGACTTTTCCCATATCTTCTTAAAAACCCTCAGCTAGCTAGTCACTGGGCTAGGTGAGCCAAAAAATAAATAAATAATAATAATAATAAAAATTAAAAAAATAAAAGTATATTATGGCCTCTTTGTGTGTAAATATTTCATTGTATATATGGCATAAATATAGGGATTTTCTATAATTATTTTGGTATTTTATTTCAATATTTCTACTTAGGTGTGTGTTTTATTAAACCTATGTACACCTTCTTTCATCCTCTTACACCATAATTATATATATATATATATATATTTTATTTTTTATTTTTTTGCCAATATGTACATACTCTAACCTCATATTTTTCCTTTATACAAATCACTCCCACATTTTCACCCTCACCCTTGTGAAAACAAAAAATTGATTTCTACTCATTGGTTACTTTTATTATATTATTTACTTGCATACATTTTTCTCTTTCACCAAAAATAATTCAAGGAGGGACCATATCATATGATTCCAATATCTTTCCATATCCATAACTCCTCCATATTTTTATTATTATTTTTACTCATTATTCTAACACCATGTGCTCATTGAGCTAAAGTCCATGAATAGTCCATACACTAGTCCCACCACGTATATATTTCTTATTTCACCAATAATCCTCCTCCATGCATGGGTCAAGGGCAACTTGAATGCTTTGTATTATAATATGACAAAGGAGGGGCTCACTCTTGGATGCATTGTACAAATTCAACAAAGGAGGGGACCACTAAAAGACTTTTGCAGGCATAAAAACAGGCGTTTTGGTGAGAATTTTGGCACCTATTTCCACTCCAAATTTGGAGCGATGGTCAAAAGAGAAAATGTAGCCCACGCTCTAAATAATCACCCCAAATGTTTTCATGATTTTTGGAGCTACCAGCTGTGAGCTATGATTTTTTTAGTGGACCCCAGTTTTCCCATGCTATGCAGCCACACTCTCTCTTCCACTTTATCATTTTCCTCTTTCACACACACTTCTCCACTCATCATCCCCATCTCTCTCACCACTCCTCTCTGCACACTACTCACCTTCTCCTCAACCTTGAAGAATAAGAGAAACCATGGTGAACTCATACCTCCCACACACAATTCCATTCCAAAATTGACCACCTAGTCTCATTTTTCCTCCTCCAAATTACCCATATCTATCAAAAAACCACAAAATTCAGCCTCTTCTCTTAAAAGACAGCATCATGGTGGTTGATTACGTAGCTTCAATTACCTTGTCTCTCAAGGAAGGTCAAGAGTGGAGAAAAAATGTACCGTCAAAGCTAGTGGACCGTCAACAAGCGTCAAAATTGGCCCTACTCAAGACACTTGGAGCATCAACCTTGTAAGAAATCCACCTTTTCTTACCTCTTAAGAGTTTTTCTTCCTTATTTGTATCCTACATGGATACTCCCATTGTAAATATCCAATTCCATTTGTAAATTAATACTAACTCTACTAACACTAACCCACTATGAAAAGTCCTATCACCTCCATTTCTCTCCTCTCTCTTTCCCCACCAACTTCTTGATAATTCCAAGCAAAAGAAATTAGATAAATTGCTGAAAATCTAACCCAACCATGGTTAGAGGAGTAACCCTAGCCTTCAAAATTGCTATAAAAGGAGGGTGTAGCTAGCATAAAAGGGGGGGAGCCATAAGCAAGAGCACTATGCTATAGCTTGAGAAGCCAAGCTCAACCTCTCTAGAAGGAGCTCTTGAGTGGAAGCTCTTTGTCTTATGCATGTGCATGTGTTGTAATAGGGGATTAGCAAGGGAAATCTATGCCATTGTAAGAGAGAGAGTGATCATTCAATTGAGAGTAGGAAATCTATCATTTCTCCTACTAGTGTAAGCCCAACATTCGCTGAATCAAGGAGGGTGGATTTGGACTAAGCTTGGATACTTTGTCTCCCTTCCAACGTGAAGTAATGGACAACAATGATGTGTAAGTGTCTTGGTGTTTTTTTTTGTTAAGTTCTTGATAGCTTGTCTCTGGTGTTGTCATCAATCTAGCCATAAATCCCACATACTGTAAGAGGGCGACAGGGTGGAGAGGACTCCACTGGCCTTAAGACAGTGATTGGGGTGGCTTTTCTTGTGATGTGTTGTGGTGAAATTTACGCAAGCTATGTTGAACAAGTACTAATCTCACTTTGATTTGTCATGACAGATTTGTAAGAAGGTATTAATGCAACAAGCACCCCCTCCCCCTTTCTCTCTCTTTCTTAAATATATAGTTGTGTTTGCTTGATCATTGCCGATACGTTTCAAAGCAGCCCGAGCACTATCTCTCTCTCTCTCTCTCTCTCTCTCTCTCTCTCTCTCTCGTGTTTTAGTGTGTGAGAGTATTCCATTGGTGTTAGGGTTAGTGTAAATTCCTTGCTTGTTTGTGGGTTGCTCTAACGATTCTCCTCTTTTGCATCCTAGTTCGCTCTTAAACTAGGTGGTGCCCCTTGTGTAGTTGGGATTTGGCGGTGGGTTTGTTGTTTTGGTTTGTGTTGTGTTGTGCCCCAGCCCCATTGAGCAGCACGGGAGCCTTGAAGGGTGTCTAGAGGCCACTCTTCTTGTTGCCCGCCCCGGACCGCCTCAATTTTGGTGCCCCCACTGAGGACGGCTTGTGTATTTTTGTGTAGAATCAACCTTTAGCATAGTCAAGTAGTTTGCATGAATCACGAAGCTTTGTATGATCCCTTCATTCCCATTGCAAGGCAAAAGGTACACATAATTGTTAGTACTAAGTTGCAATTTCAACGTGTCATTCGTAGAATTTTAGGTCCTCTTAGGTTGGCCGAGATAAACGCTTCAGTAAATCCTTTTATTTTGCCTCTCATTAGGTACGACCTTAGTTTGGACGTCTATATTTTTGTTTTGTTTTAAGCATTAGGACATGCATAGGCCATGGATAATGGCCCAGGAATAGAGGTTTTTCCCTTTCATTTTACTCCACACATTAGAATAAACGTTGCAATTAGTAGAAAGATCCATTTTCAACAACGAATGGTGTTCATGTTTGGTGCCCAAAGAGCAGGAGAAATTCTTGCATCACCAAACCCTGTCATTCTACCTCTCATCAACTACCACACTTCTTTTGATGTACATGTGTTCATTTTATTTTAAAGTGAAGTGCAGCCCGGCAAAGTAGTGTGTATGTTTGTTTTTCTTTGTCCAAGTTGTTACAAGAAACAAAAAAACGATCATTTATTCTAACTGGGAATGTGTGTGCAGTGAAAGTTCAATCCTTAGAGATCTAGCTCTATTACCAATTGAGTTGCAGGAGCAAGTAGTAAGGCGTCTCCCTCATAACAAGAGGGTGGTGAAGTTAAGACGGAAGGTCCTACGCGTGGATTCCATTTTCCTCTTGTTGTTGGGCACTAAGGAAGACCGCGCATTCATCCAACTAGTGTGTGCCCTAAGATTGGTAAATAGAGTGAAATTTGGCGTTTGGCGAGTGCATTTCACCATTGAGGAAGACTCTTCAGGAAACTTGCGGCCAGAGTTCATGCTTCATAGACTCACATTTGGTGAATTTTTCCCTCATTTGCGTCTTATTAATAGTCTTCCTTTCGCTTTCAACAAAGGAGATAGGGGGCTATTCAGAGCTTGTCTTAATAAAGAGAGCATAGAGAAGATTGCAAATTTGTATAAATTCTCATCCTTCTCTACTTTCTATGACACTTTGTTCATAGAGACATTGTAAATCTCTTTATGCTTTTGAATGATTTAACCATAATCCTAAGGAGTTTTTGTCCAGGAATTTTGTAGCACAAGTGGAGTCTTTAAATCTTGCAAACTTGATTGGACTTGATGAGGATGTTCTTTATGAAATTGTGAGAAGGTTGCCTCACTCCGACTGTGTGGAACTCGAAGGAAAGGAGCTCCTAGTCAATTGCTACTTTCTCACGGCCTTCGACGAGCATGAAGATCTAGTTTTTATACAAACCGCTTGTGCATTGGGAATTGTAGAGCAAGTGCAATTTATCACTTGGGACGTGGTTGCTCTTTTGGATCCAGAAAATGAAGTTCTAGAGATTTCTGTTTATCGCCTTAGCTTTGAAGAATTTCAACCCTTCTTAGAGCTCATCAATAGTCTACCCTTTTGTTTTGATCAAACAAATCGAGGCCTTATTGAAGCTTGGATAGCTGAAGAAGAAAACCTAGAGTGGTATTTTCTCACTTCTTCATTTGCAGGCGAGTGGTTCTAGATCTCTATTGTATCCCTTATTGTAACTCGTGTTGTAATCTTTCATAATAATGGAGAGCCAACGCCAAATGTCTGGATATCCTCTTTTCTTTGGAGAGCCTAGAGAGGATGCAGAATTATTTTTAGCAAATTTCAAGATGTCTTGCCGTATCAAGAGGATAGTAACCGATCAAGAACGTGTAGAAATGTTTGAGGTGGTCCTTAGGAAAGATGCTAGTACTTGGTTTGACTCTTTGCCTGAGGAAGTTAAGGGGAATTACACAGAAGTTTTAAATCGTTTTAAGAGATACTTCTTTGATCCCCAAAACACTCAGAAACTATGGCAAGACATTGTTTCTCATAAGCAAAAAGACTTAGATGACTACTACTTGTACAAGCAAGAGTTTCTACGTCTTTGGGCTCTATGGATACGAAATGTTGCTAACCCTGGTGATGGTGCAGAATTTTTAAAGAAGGAGAGGTTCATAGCCGGACTCTTTCCTGACCTTAAGGTAAAAGTTGAGGCGGGTGCACCTGCTACTTTTGATGCAGCTGAAACTAGGGCTGCTGAGAAGTATAGGAAACTCAAGTGCTTAAGGGGAGAGGTTCCAATAGAAGGTCTTAGACCCAAAGGTAAGTCACAAGCATCAACATCGAGGGAGCTTCCTGAGGTAACGGCGGAAGTAATTGAGAAGTTAAACGAATCTTTAAGCAGCCTGTCAATTCACCTTGCACAAGCTGTAGGTCCAAAGGGACAAGCAAAGAAGTCTGAAGAGCGAGATCCACGACCTAGGAGAGTCTTGCAATGTTGGAATTGCGGAGAGTCTGGACATGGGATGTATAATTGTCCTTGGCCCCGTGGGGAGCCAGGGAGGCCTAACTTGAATTACCCAGTGATGAATGCAGGTGAAGGAACTGGTCAACAACCAAGGCTTCTACAAAGGCCAAATGGACCAAGACCACCTCCACAAGGGGTAGAAGGAGTTCCACCTTTGCCAGATCCAAATGTGCATGTGGTAGAGGTGACAAATTCAAATGAGGTTGACATGGAAGCCAATGGAATTAAGCGTGGCCGAGGAAAAGGTAAAGAGAAAGAAGGAGTCACATCACAGAGTGACCATGGACAAGGCAAGAAGGCAAAGGGAACCAAGGAAACCAAGAGGACTCGACGTCGTATCAACCTCCAAGACTTACCTCTTGGACATGGTATGGCTCCGTACAACTTGTTGGAAGACATGAGAGGTAAGGGTCCTGATATTTCATGGCCTCAATTTCTTGCATTATGTCCACAAGTTAGGAGGGATTTAACAAGGGCAGTTAGCACTAGGAGAAAGGTAAAAGAGAGTGTGCCTGTTGTAAAAATTGCACAAGCTGAAATGAATGAGGACATTACACCGGTGCTAGACTGTTACATCAAAGGGAGATTGGTTAGGAAAGGTCTAGTGGATGGGGGTGCACAAATTTGCATCATGACAGAGGGACTCATGCAAAAACTAGGCATGCACATCCATGAGACACCTGAAATTAGGGTCAAGATGGCAAACAATAGCAAGGCTAGGTGCGTAGGCATTTGTAAAAATGTTTTTGTGGAGGCCTTTGGCATTAAGAAGGCAGTGGATTTCTATGTCATGTCTACCAAGGGAAATGGTTACCCATTTATCCTAGGAAGACCATGGCTAATGAAAATGCGAGCTTTGCAGGATTGGGAGAGTGGAAAGCTAATTTGCAGGAATGACAATCACAAGAAGGTTGTCTTTGACATGAAGGAGCAACGGCAAGAGGAGCTCCATGAAGAATCATCTCAAAGTGAGACGGAAGAAGGTTGGACCGATAGCACTTCAGAAGAAGAAATTAGCGGCAGCATTACTGAAGAGGAGTCTTCCATCGAAGTCATGGGGGTAAGGTTTAAGCCAAGCAACCAAGAGACCTCTTGTCAAGGCTTGGAGGAGGTAGGTCCTCAAGAGAACGAAGGTGATCAAGATGAAGGGATGCTATCAACAACACTTACAAAGGATGAAAGAGAGGAGTTCAAATGTGTGCTAAGGAAGTTTCCTAGGCTTTTTGCTAAAGACTACACCGATGTGCGTGGAGTAGATGCTGTTCAACACAAAATTGAATTGAAACCAGAGGCCACACCTAAGGCTCAGAAGCTACGAAGGCTAGGAGTCATCAAGGAGCAGGCTTTACTCAAGGAGGTAAGAAAGCTTCTAGCAGCAGGGTTCATTTATCCAGTGGAGAATTCAGAGTGGGTCTCTCCTGTTGTTGTCACTCCTAAGAAGAACGTCAAGTGGAGGGTGTGTGTGGATTACCGTCCCCTCAATGAGGCAACGAAGAGAGATCACTTTCCCCTCCCATTCCAGGATGAGATACTAAATGAGGTAGCTGGTCATGAGAAGTACACTGTGTGCGATGGTTACTCAGGTTACTTTCAAATAGGGATTGCACTGGAGGATCAATTGAAAACAACCTTTATCACTCCTTGGGGTTGTTATGCTTTTAGAGTCATGCCATTTGGTCTGACAAATGCTCCTGCAACATTCCAACGTTTCATGAATATGGTGTTTCAAGCATTCTTTGGAAAGTCAATTAGGGTGTTCATTGATGATTTCTGTATTTATAGCTCAAAATCATTGCATCTACAAAGGGTAGAAGAAGGTTTAAAGAAGCTCTACGACATGGGAGGTCAACTCAACCCCGACAAGTGCCATATAGGTGAGGATGAAGTAATCTTGCTTGGTCATAAAGTTTCTTACAAAGGCATTGAAGTGGATCCTTCGAAGGCAAAGGATATTATTGAGCTACCATCACCCAAGAGTCTTAAGGAGGTCATCTCATTCATTCAAAAGGTGAAGTATATGTCACGCTTCATTCACTTAGCCTCGGAGTTACTTCACCCTTTGCAAAAGTTGACACAACAAGTAGAATTTGCATGGTCTGATGAGCTTGAAGAGTACTTTTGTAACATTAAAGTCATTTTGTCAGAGCTACCAACACTCATGCCTCCTTGTTGGGAGTACACATTCTTTGTTAGCTCTAGTGCTGGGAAAGAAACAATTGGTGCTGTGTTGCTACAACAAGATCCCCACAGTACAAGGATGCGACCCATCTACTTTGCTAGTAGGGTCATGAATGCTTTGGAGAGAGACTACACAGAAGCAGAACTCATGATGCTTTCTCTCATGTTTGCGGTGAGAAAGTTTAGATCCTACCTGCTACCAAAACCTTTTGTAATTCTCACTGCAGAAAATTTGTTCCCTTGGGTGTCATCTCAAATGAATCTTAGTACTAGGATCTCAAAGTGGATTATGGAGTTGCAAGAGTTTCAATACTCTTTCAAGGTAGAAGATAGTGTGCGTGCACAATTGGCAGGGATTCTCACTTATAGGGTGCACGAAAAGGAGATTAAGGTGTCTGAAGTAAAGACCCTACCATTGCCACCACCAAAAAGTATTCCTAATGCTTTTACTTTGTTCTTTGATGGAGCTTTTCGTCGAGCCACAGGAAAAGCAGGGGGAGGGCTAGTGTTGCTCAACCCAAGTGGAGAGGTGGTCATGAAAGAGAAGTTCAATCTACCAAGTTCAGCTAGCAACAATGAAGCAGAATATGACACTCTACTTCATGGTTTGAAGATGTGCATTGGCCAAGGGATACAACGCCTCATGGTAAAGGGAGATGCACTTCTCATTGTTAAACAGATTTTAGGCATTTGGGCATGCAAGAATGAGAGCTTACGGACAAAATTTCATGCCATTCGTAGATTGTTTAATCAATTTGAAGAAGTGCAACTATATCATATTCCTAGGAAACAGAATGAAGATGCTGATTTACTTGCACAACAAGCCGTTGCATGTGTAAAGAAAGAAGTACACGTCATCATGGTGGCGGCTGCTATGAAGCAACCGAGGTACCAGGGATTGGAGTCATTGGCTCCCATCATTGGCTACATTTTGGAGAGTGAGTTTCCACCAGACTTCACAAAAGCTCAGAAGAGGAGACTCATGAAGAAGGCAAGCGTATATCTCTTCCTAGAAGGCTCCCTCTATCAAAGAGGGAAGGATCAAGTGTGCAGACGAGTACCAACTATCAAGGAAATTCCAGCCATTCTAAAAGGTTTGCATGAAGAGGCATGTGGTGGTCATTTTGCCCAAGAATTAACTGTGAAGAAGATTTTGCTTTCGGGGTATGTTTGGCCAAGTTTGCATGTGGATGTTCAACATTGGTGTAAAAGCTGTCACACTTGTCAGATAAATGGAAATAGAAGGTTGGTGCATGGCCCGAGGCAAATAGTGCTTGCAAATGGACCCTTTGAAAAGTGGGGCATTGATGCTATGGGTCCTCTGCCTAGGACAAAAAATGGTAAACTCTACATTCTAGTGGCTGTAGACTATATGACTAGGTGGGTGGAAGCACAAAGTGTGGCAAAGGTAAATGAGAAGACAGTGAGCAAATTCGTCTACACTCACATTTGTTGTAGATTTGGCACACCTTTGGAGATTGTTTCTGATAATGGTCCAGGGTTTAGAAAAGGATTGCTCACAGAAGTTTGTGAAGAGCTTCACATTCTACATCGTCATAGCACACCATACTACCCACAGTCAAATGGTTTGGTGGAGAAGGCTAATGGTGTCATTGCAGGAATCATTAGAAAGATGGTGCAAAACAAGACAAAATTATGGGATGACTTCTTGGATGGTGCCTTGTGGGCGTATCGAACCACATATAGGGAAGCCACGGAGTTCATACCATTTCACTTGGTCTATGGTCAAGAGGCTTTACAGCCAATTGAGCTAAACATTCCAACAATGCGACTTCATGGCAAATCAGCACAAGATGATCAAGAGGTATGGATGGATCGACTTCTTACGTTAGTGGAGCTTGAGTGGAAAAGAGAAGCAGCATACGAGTGCTACAAGAGGAAAGCCACACAAGCGAAAGAAACGCACGACAAGAAACTGAAGGACAAAGGCATCAAGGAAGGAGAGCTTGTGCTAAGGTATGACAATCGACTTGACAATCGTTTTGATGCCAAGTTTGAAACTAGATGGCAAGGGCCATACATAGTCAAGAAGGCTTTCAATTCTAGCTACTATCAGCTTATGGACTTGAATGGTAAAGAGCTCTCCAGGAAGGTAAACGGGTATCGCTTGAAGCCCTATTTGAGTCGCCTTCTACCAAAGGATCTACCAAAGATCTGTCCAAAGGCCGCTGTCTCATGTAAGTATTGTTACATGAAGCATGAGTGTAACTCCAGCCAAAATTCTGAGGGGCCAAACAATGAAGATCTCGTCAAGGACTCTGAAGCACTCTCTTTGGACAAGATGCTCCATGATGGTACATGAATATACCATCATCCAGGGGGAGGGCTAATGATAGCCGTTTTTTCGTCTCTTTGTAATTGCCACAGTGAGTTACCTCACCCTACCAAAATCACCCAAACACTGTGGCTATCCCTACCATTTCACTGTACATAGGCGTGCATGAGTCACGGGACTTTTCCCATATCTTCTTAAAAACCCTCAGCTAGCTAGTCACTGGGCTAGGTGAGCCAAAAATAAATAAATAATAATAATAATAAAAAATAAAAAAATAAAAGTATATTATGGCCTCTTTGTGTGTAAATATTTCATTGTATATATGGCCTAAATATAGGGATTTTTTATAATTATTTTGGTATTTTATTTAAATATTTTTACTTAGGTGTGTGTTTTATTAAACCTATGTACACCTTCTTTCATCCTCTTACACCATAATTATATATATATATATATATTTTTTTTTTATTTTTTATTTTTGCCAATATGTACATACTCTAACCTCATATTTTTCCTTTATACAAATCACTCCCACATTTTCACCCTCACCCTTGTGAAAACAAAAAATTGATTTCTACTCATTGGTTACTTTTATTATATTATTTACTTGCATACATTTTCCTCTTTCACCAAAAATAATTCAAGGAGGGACCATATCATATGATTCCAATATCTTTCCATATCCATAACTCCTCCATATTTTTATAATTATTTTTACTCATTATTCTAACACCATGTGCTCATTGAGCTAAAGTCCATGAATAGTCCATACACTAGTCCCACCATGTATATATTTCTTATTTCACCAATAATCCTCCTCCATGCATGGGTCAAGGGAAACTTGAATGCTTTGTATTATAATATGACAAAGGAGGGGCTCACTCTTGGATGCATTGTAAAAATTCAACAAAGGAGGGGACCACTAAAAGACTTTTGCAGGCATAAAAACAGGCTTTTTGGTGAGAATTTTGGCACCTATTTCCACTCCGAATTTAGAGCGGTCGTCAAAAGAGAAAATGTAGCCCACGCTCTGAATAATCACCCCAAATGTTTTCATGATTTTTGGAGCTACCAGCTGTGAGCTATGATTTTTTTAGTGGACCCCAGTTTTCCCATGCTATGCAGCCACACTCTCTCTTCCACTTTATCATTTTCCTCTTTCACACACACTTCTCCACTCATCATCCCCATCTCTCTCACCACTCCTCTCTGCACACTACTCACCTCCTCAACCTTGAAGAATAAGAGAAACCATGGTGAACTCATACCTCCCACACACAATTCCATTCCAAAATTGACCACCTAGTCTCATTTTTCCTCCTCCAAATTACCCATATCTATCAAAAAACCACAAAATTCAGCCTCTTCTCTTAAAAGACAGCATCATGGTGGTTGATTACGTAGCTTCAATTACCTTGTCTCTCAAGGAAGGTCAAGAGTGGAGAAAAAATGTACCGTCAAAGCTAGTGGACCATCAACAAGCGTCAAAATTGGCCCTACTCAAGACACTTGGAGCATCAACCTTGTAAGAAATCCACCTTTTCTTACCTCTTAAGAGTTTTTCTTCCTTATTTGTATCCTACATGGATACTCCCATTGTAAATATCCAATTCCATTTGTAAATTAATACTAACTCTACTAACACTAACCCACTATGAAAAGTCCTATCACCTCCATTTCTCTCCTCTCTCTTTCCCCACCAACTTCTTGATAATTCCAAGCAAAAGAAATTATATAAATTGCTGAAAATCTAACCCAACCATGGTTAGAGGAGTAACCCTAGCCTTCAAAATTGCTATAAAAGGAGGGTGTAGCTAGCATAAAAGGGGGGGAGCCATAAGCAAGAGCACTATGCTATAGCTTGAGAAGCCAAGCTCAACCTCTCTAGAAGGAGCTCTTGAGTGGAAGCTCTTTGTCTTATGCATGTGCATGTGTTGTAATAGGGGATTAGCAAGGGAAATCTATGCCATTGTAAGAGAGAGAGTGATCATTCAATTGAGAGTAGGAAATCTATCATTTCTCCTACTAGTGTAAGCCCAACATTCGTTGAATCAAGGAGGGTGGATTTGGACTAAGCTTGGATACTTTGTCTCCCTTCCAACGTGAAGTAATGGACAACAATGATGTGTAAGTGTCTTGGTGTTTTTTTTTGTTAAGTTCTTGATAGCTTGTCTCTGGTGTTGTCATCAATCTAGCCATAAATCCCACATACTGTAAGAGGGCGACAGGGTGGAGAGGACTCCCCTGGCCTTAAGACAGTGATTGGGGTGGCTTTTCTTGTGATGTGTTGTGGTGAAATTTACGCAAGCTATGTTGAACAAGTACTAATCTCACTTTGATTTGTCATGACAGATTTGTAAGAAGGTATTAATGCAACAAGCACCCCCTCCCCCTTTCTCTCTCTTTCTTAAATATATAGTTGTGTTTGCTTGATCATTGCCGATACGTTTCAAAGCAGCCCGAGCACTATCTCTCTCTCTCTCTCTCTCTCTCTCTCTCTCTCTCTCTCTCTCTCGTGTTTTAGTGTGTGAGAGTATTCCATTGGTGTTAGGGTTAGTGTAAATTCCTTGCTTGTTTGTGGGTTGCTCTAACGATTCTCCTCTTTTGCGTCCTAGTTCGCTCTTAAACTAGGTGGTGCCCCTTGTGTAGTTGGGATTTGGCGGTGGGTTTGTTGTTTTGGTTTGTGTTGTGTTGTGCCCCAACCCCATTGAGCAGCACGGGAGCCTTGAAGGGTGTCTAGAGGCCACTCTTCTTGTTGCCCGCCCCGGACCGCCTCAACACATAACTCACCAAAGTCCTGGAAGAAATCTGCGCTAGCCACAGCTTCTCTAGCCTCCTCCTCTATGTAACCAGCCTCCATCAAATCTTGAAACTGCTTTGTCTTTTCTGGTTCTCCATCAAAAAGCTTGTCTAGTTCATCAACCTGCTCTTTACTTTTGTTCTTCTGAAGTTTCGACTCAGCAGCAGTAGCAGAGATATTTGGCACCACTGTTTCTCCTGCTTTCACCATCCCAGCATACTTGAATAATGCAGCTAGGAATGAAGCCAATCTATTGTTGCACTGACGCTTCCTCTTATCTGGAGTAAACACCTCTGCATGAATTTTTTCATGGACCCAATGGGCCCAACTGAAACAACCTCCCTGCTCTGCAAATGCCAATGGAGCATAATTTTCTTTTGACATATAGTCAATTTAGCCAGAAAAAAGATACCACTTTAATTGTTCCCTACGGCCATACTCCACATTTTTAAGCATGTAATACAACCTTGTCCCTTCTCTAGACCCAAACTCCTTCTTTAAACAATCATCTGCACACTTTGGTGGAACATTTACTATCGTAAATGGTAACTTAAACTGCAGCAATCACCTGTGGGCACAGCATGACCTTGTCAGATATTTCTCCTCTGGTCTTCCTCAACAACTCTGCTTGTGACTTTGCATAAAAATTTCCTTTCCATTCTTTCCATGGCAACATTGCATACTCATAAAGCCCAACTGTCTCAGCCACTTCTCATTCTTCTCTCTATCAGCTTCCATCTCAATCTTGAGATCTGTGTACGGGTCCATCAAACTCTACAACATTTTGTTTGCCCACAAAGGTGGCGGTTGTTCCTCTGAGAACTCTTCTTCTTCCTCATCACTTACATCCACCCTCAGGTTAAGTCCCTTTCTCCTCATCCTTGTTGCGACACGCTCTGCCAACTCAGTTTCAGCCTTGGGTCTCATGGCTGCTACAGGATTTACTTTAGGGGCCATAGTGCTTGATGAAGGAGTGGATGAAGAAGGCGACTGCAAGAAGTAATCAGCAGATAAGTAATTTCACGCGGCGAAGAGACGAACATTTCATAAGAATTGCGCTGCATGCATCCGTTGAGTGACCTCCTTGACAGCTCCCGCGCCCCAATAATTACAGCTTTCTAGTGGAGAATAATCTTCCCGCAAACCCAAATATTGTTGAACGTTAAACCCTTTACTTCCAGGTTTAAAAATTCCGATCTAGTAAATTCCGATGGACCAAATTCCGATCAACCAGTATTCGATGCACCACACTAGATGACTGCATACTGGATCATGTTTATCTGAAGTGAACTTCCACCCATCAGAACCTTGCCAAGCACTCCTCCTGCCCTCCTTCATCACCTGTTCTCTGTTGAAACCCTTATGAACATTGCTTATAATACCATGCTCACTTGATAGCAATGCTTGCTAACTCTGAAAAACTGGTAATCCAACTTCCTCACACAAAGCAGCACCTACCACTTTTGGTGTCAACCAATCAAGGTGAGGTGGTTTACCTTGAAATTTCTTTAACCTGAATCCATTAACTGGTTTGTCCACTCTGGTTCCAAACACATCAGCAAAACTATAAATTTGCCTTGACCTAAATCTTCAACAATATGATAAGGACCCTTATACCTCAAAGTCAATTTCCCTGGGAATGGACCAAGCCTAGAATTATACAGCATCACCCAATCTCCCACTTTGAACAGTTTGAACTTGACATTCATAGCTACCCAGGCTTGTCTTCTCCTTCTGATGATCTCAGTGATGTAAGAACTCACCAGCATATCCTCATCTAGCTGCATCAAATACTTACATTTGTGCTTTACTGACAATGCAGGAGACATTTTCTCAGCAGATACTCTCAGGCTAGGTACCACAAATTCCATAGGTACTACAAGTTCCAACCCATAGACCAACCTGAAAGGTGTCATCCTTGTGGTGACTTTGAAAGCAGTCGTGAATGACCACGGAGTTGAATCCAACTTCACGTCCCAATCCTTATGATCATCTTGCACAATCGTTTTCAAAATTTTAACCAGAATTTTGTTGCTACTTTCTGCCTATCCATTGGCTTGGGGATGACATGGGGTAGACTTCTTATGTAATATCACATGAGTTTTAGTCAGCTCCTGTATGACCTCATTCAAAAAATGTGTCCCCGTATCACTCACCAACTCAATTGGACACCCAAATCTTGTCATAATGTTATGATACAAAAACTTTGCAACACTGGCTGCTTTGTTATCCTTCAGTGCCACAGCTTCCACCCACTTAGTACAATAATCTGTAGCAACCAAAATGTACCTGTTCCCCCTAGAGCTAGTGGGCTTCACTGGTCCTACAAAGTCCATACCCCATTTTTGAAAAGGTTCCAGGGGTAGAATAGGATGATCTAACATTCTATCCCTATTGTCTGGCTGACCAAGCTTCTGACACACCACACATCTTTTGGCATACTCATGTGCATCTTTTAACAAAGTAGGCCACCACAAACCTGCCTGCAAAATTTTCTTTCCTGTAATGTCTCCTGAAAAATGTCCACCAGCTTGTCCATAATGAGCTTCCTGTAGAACTGTTGATTGTTCAAATTTTGGAGCACACCTTCTTATCACTTGATTAATACCCTTCTTGTATAATGCTCCTGCAATCACAAGAAATGGTCTGCTTTTCAATGAAAATTTCTTCCTTTGATCAGGTGAAAACCCTCCTAGCATAACCCCATCAGTTAGGTACACCAACATCTGATCATCCCAAGAATCTGGAACTTCCTTTGCTGAACTGAAAATAAACCTGCATCAGGTAACTGATCATCCACATCTGTTGGAGATTCCTCTGTTTCTAGTCTACTCAAATAATCTGCCATAGCATGCTCTTTCCCAGGAGTATGAATAATCACAAACTCAAATTCCTGCAAAAGCTTGCAAAAGCAACATCCACCTTGCTAATCTCCCTGTAAGCATGGGCTTCTTAACCAAGTACAACAACCCTTGGTGATCAACATGAAACATAACCCTGTTACTGAGTAAGTAATGCATGAATTTATTCAATGAATATACCATGCCCAAAGCCTCTCTCTCGGTCACAGTATAATTCTTTTCTGTTGGAGTGAGCATCCTGCTTGCATAATACAATGGTCTATACCATCCTCTAACCTTTTCCTGCATCAACACAGCTCCAATTGCAATATTCGATGCATCAACAAAAACCTGAAAAGGCAATGTCCAATCAGGAGTCCACAGTATTGGTGCTATTGATAGTATTTTCTTTAACATCTGAGAGGCTGTCTCTTGTGGTTCATCCCATTTAAAGGCAACATCTTTCTTTGTAAGATGAGTCAAAGGTGCACATATATTAGCCAAATATGTAATATACCTTGAGTGCCACTTCACCTGGCCCACAAACCTAATAAGCTCCTTCACATTCTGAGGTGATTTGGATGCCTGAATTGCTTCAATCTTTTTGGCATCAATAGCCATCCCATCAGCAGATACTACATGTCCCAATAAAATACCACTCATGACTGCAAGTACACTTTTATATGGATTCAAGGCCATGTGAAACAGTCTGCATCTTTCCAAACATAACTTCAAGTGAACCAAATGCTGATCTTTCTTTCCAAATACTGAAAAGTCATCTACAAAAACCCTCATAAAATCATGAAGATAAGGTTCAAATGTCTTATGAGCCACAAAGTTGAAGGAAGGTGGACCATTCTTCGAACCAAAACTCATCACTGTATACGCAAATGCTCCCCACTCAGTGAGATGATGAAGGATGTCTTGTGTTGGTCTTCTAGAGCTACGTTGATCTGATTGTAACCTGAAAAACCATCAAGAAAGCTATACATCTCATGTCCAGCTATTGCATCCAACACATCATCACAAAATGGCATGGATCAGTAAAAGTTGCAGCATTTAACTTCATGTAATCCACACATACCCTCAAATTCCCATTCTTCTTTGGCACAAAAATAATTGGTGACAACCATGACACTTCATTAACTGGCTTGATGAATCCAACTGCCAATAACTTATCTATTTCCTACTTTACTTGCTTTGCAAAATTGGGGTTCATTCTGTATCTATGTTGTATGATTGGTTTAGCATCCTCTCTAAGATTAATGTGATGTTGATGTAGTTCAGGATCAATGCCCTTTACCTGTGAATAATCCCAAGCAAATACATCTTTATACTCCTGCAACAGCTGAATCAAACCTTTCAAAAATTCCCCTTCAGCATGGATGCTGATTTTGACCATCTTGGGATCTTCTTCAGTTCCAAAATTAAACTCTTTAACTTCATCCTCTTTTACCCTGGTGGAGGTACCAAACCTTTTATCATAGATTTTTTCTGCCATTACTCTTGCTTCCTTCTCCTCTTGATCAATCTACTCTTTCTGGGGCACCTCTGAATTCCGATCCATCATCTGCAACACTTCTGATCCAGCAATTTCCTGGCCTGGAACTATTTCTACTTCATCCTCACCCTGATCTTCATCCTTTTGTATTATCCCTTCTACATCAACCTCAAAGAGAGGCACAATAGTGGGATTAGCTCTCAAAAATTCCTCCTCTTCATCATCTTCCACTGCATCTGCCAAGTTTATGGTCTGAGCACATAATGGTTTAGTCTTTGGAGGGATTTTTTTTCTTCCCTGCATTGATATGGTTACTGACTGCTTCCCCTTTTTCATCATGAAAACATTTTCTCCCCAATTCTGCTTAACTCTAGCTTATCTAAACCAGGGTTTTCCCAATAGCATCTTGTAGGAAGAATCTGAATCCTTCATTCTAAGTACCACAAAGTTCACAAAGAAAACCATACCTACAATCTCAATTGCTTGCTGCTTGAGAATGCCTAAAGGCTGGACTCTCCTCTGGTCTGCCATCTTCACTTGAAATGGTGTTGGAGCTAATGTTCCTCCTAACTTTAATCTTCTATAAACCTCCTCAGGAAGTATATTCACCCTTGATCCTCCATCCAATTAAAGCACCTCTTTGAATAGCATTCCTTGAAACATTACTGCCACAACAGGTACTACAAAATCCACATCTGCTGGATCAATCTGCTGCAGCATTACTTCAGGATATTGGTTTGCCAATACTTGGTCTTGCTGACCCTAAATCTTCTTCAATATTTTCTCCTTAAAGGCTGGAACTATACATAATAATTGATCCAATGACGATTGCAAGGGAGAGTTCACAAGCACCTCAAACCAATCTTTGTCTTCTTTTGTTGGCATCAAACTTGGCTTGTCAAGCTTATGCTACTTCTTGGATACCTCCAACTCTTCATTCTTCTCTTCTCCATACTGAACCTGCTCCTTCTGCACTTTTTCATGAACCTTGTCCCTCACATCTTTCTGCTCTCTCCAATTAATTGGTCCCTTAGCTTTTGCTCTTGTGACTGCCAATGCTTCAGCTTCTTCCACCTGACCACATTGGTAACAATAAAAATACCATCCCTCTTCATGTTCCTTATGCTCAGCCTGATGTACTATGACTGGATCTGGTTCTTACTGCTCCTGAATGTCCACCAAAATAACATTGGCCTGAGCTGGTTGATTATGCTGTGGTTGCTGCTGCACTCCCTGTTGGTCTGCCTGACCAGGCCTCACAATGGGCATCCCTCTTTCTCCCTTGTGTCTAACCCATAATTCACAATTAAGACCAACCCAATGGTCTGGTGATCCACAATAGACACAAGGAATCACTCTGTCTCCTCTTCTCTGATTATTGTTTTGCTCTCTCCAAGGAGGTCTTGGAGGTCTTTGTGGTCTATTAAATGGTTGTCTTTCTCTAAATGGAGCTACCTGATTTGCTGCAGCTTCACCTCTACCTCTTCTTGAATTTGGTTGCTCCCTATTTCTGGGGTTAAACCAACACCTAGAGGTGGCATGTCCTTCTTTGTCGCATATTTCATAATACAACTTAGCTTTGCGTGCCAACACTGAATAACCAATGCTCTTTAATTTACTCACCAATTCCCCTTCCTGAGTTGCTTTATCCTTTTTGGACTTCTTCTTTGTGCTTTTCTTCTTTTTCTTTGACTTTTCTTCAACATCACTTGACTCAGTGTCATCATCTGACTCAGCATATTCATCAGTTTCATGGGAATCAGTGGAGTCTGACTGAACATCAGAATCCTCATCCTCTTTGGAACTGCTCTTCATTTTGGGTCTGCCAAGTCTTTTCTCGACTCTGACTACTGCATCAACTAGTGCAGCAAAACCTGGACCTATATCCACACTTGACACAACATTCTTTAAATCTTTCCTCAAACCTGACAAAAAATATCTTGCCAACATCTCATCAGTGGGCCTCTCATTGCCATGAAGTCTCTCAACCAAAACTCTGAACTTTTGAGCAAAATCTTCAACCACCATATCCCTTTGTCTAATCGCCCTGAGTTTCTTCAATATGTTTGTAGGAGTCTTCTCCTTTCTGAATCTCTGTAAAAAGGCTGCTCTCAAAGCATTATAGGTAGCAAAATGGGCTATACCATAATGGCTAAACCAACTCGTGCATTAGAAAAATTTTGAACTCATTTTTGGGCCTTTTAAGAGTGCCACATCATCAAAGTTGTACAAAAGAAAGCAACCCGGTAGACCCCTCTAAATATTGCTTAGAACCCCATGATATGACCTATCATTGGAAAGTTCTTGAAAAATGGATTCTAAAGAGCCAAGGTCCGAAAACTTTGGATGACTTTTTATGAAATTTATGCCATTTTTTTTCAATCAGCCAGGTTTTGCTACCGTTACGGTAATCTAAAATCACCTTTTTCTAGATCTACATGAAGGCAATGTCCGATACATGCATGCTATATATCAATAGATAGCATTTGAAGAGTAGATTCTAAATATCCATTCTCCTACAAGTTTGGATCTTATTTGCAAAAAAATTACCGATCCCCACTTTTTGAAAGCTATGCCACATCAACAATTCTTACAAGGCCCATTTTTTACTCCAAACTTTTCCTAATGGGCTTTGGCTTCTAATGTTGGTCATTATGCAAGGCCTGATAACCACTAGCTTGCCACTTTGTTTCAAACTGGGCAGCATGACAATCTCCATCTTCTTTCAACTTTCCTCTAAATTTGGTTGCTTTCGCTGTAGGGTTTGGATGGGCCATGGGAGGATTTTTGGGTGGTCTCCTAGGTCTTTGCCTGGTAGCCCCCTGTAGTGGGTCAAGCTGAAGCCTTCTTCTTGTCCTTGCAGGTCTTCCTGTCAAGGCGAGTGCTCCAACAAATTGCCTCACGTGCCTCCCATATGCTCTCACAAAACCCTCAGTCCCTTGGCTCAATAATTCCTGTTCACTGTCACCGAACTCCTCCTCTCCATGAGAGGCATCATCATAATGATAAGGGTCAATATCGAGATTTCTTGCTCGTGCCCGTGCCCTCGTATAATAAAATCTGCCTACTCTCCTCTCTTGTTGTGACATACATGATTCTCCACAGATTCACAACAGCAGGATTGCCAAATTGTTGGGGTTCTTCAACACACACAGAACTTAAGTGTTGACAACATGTCACACACACGAAAGAAAGATTTAGACAAAGGCAAGCATATAAAACTCATCAGCATTTCACCATTCACCAAATTTCGACGCAGCAGACTGAAGAACAAACATGAATCAAAGAGCAAGAGACTACACAGTTGATTCATCTTGGTCCAAAGATAACTTTCATTTTAGCCAAAAATTACATCCTCGCGTGAACCAACATGACTTTTAAATAGGAACTTTTGACAGTTATAATTGTTACATCCGATTGACCAAAATCCGACTTATCAAAATTCCGATGCAAGCAAACAAGTTGTCTCAATCTTTTCTTACACTGCATGTAAAGGCGGCCACTCATGCAAACTCTAACTCCAGGCACCCACTGTAACCACCACCTTACAGTCTCTAATGCTTAAGCTAGACGACGGCTTGTAACTTGTTGCTACCTTTCTCCACTAACCTTAATAGGCGGCTCCAACACATGGTGCGGACAATAGCCGCAGATTGATCTCCCTCCCTCCTTCTGACCGCACAAGTTGTTTACGTGAGCCAGCTCTCTCTATTGCATGGTGGCGCCAGTGATTGTCGATCCCTCTTTTCTCTCTCTCTCTCTCTCTCTCTCTCTCTCTCTCTCTCTCTCTCTCTCCAGCTCGTAAACCTCGTGCTGTGATGCACCCACGAGCCTCGTGCTGTGACGCACCCACCAGCTCTCACACACACTCTCTCTCTCAACCTCTCCCTCATGAAAACTCCAGCGCTCCTCCTTATCCTTGCTATGTGACTTAGGGCGCCCATACACCTGCGACCATATCCTTTTGTGCTTTGCTACGTCCAAGGTGTGTAGCACTCACATCAGCTAAGTTTAATTAGGGCTGAGCTTTGACGCGGTGCTTGCATTCACTGTACTGAATGCGGTTTGTTACACACACACACACACATCCTGTTCCATGCAAGCAACATTTTCTCTCCCCCTCTTGCTCAGAAGCTGAGATGCACTGCTCTCTCTCTCTCTCTCTCTCTCTCTCTCTCTCTCACACACACACATACACACACACAGCCAGACATGGTGCTTTCTGCTTCTAATGAGAGGGCAAGGATGCATGACCACCACTACGGGCCGGATCTTCTAGGATTAGAGTGTGGAAGCAGCAGTCCATTGTCAATGGCACCCAATCGTAGATCTCGTGGACGCAGTAGAGGCGGTGCTCAATACGATGTTTTCAGCATCTCCGACCCCAGGTCCTTGCACTCAACCTGACACCCGAGTCTTCAATTCAGTGAACAGTGTAGAGCAGGACAACACACCCCGCTGTTTTCAAGCGGTCTGAGATGATGCCAGTGTGGGTGTCCGCACCCTCTGCCTCTGCATCCATTAGTCCTCGCCCAACAGCTCGTAATTCTACACCGGCACTGCCAGCAACATGAGCAGCATACTAATGTATTGACATGTCTTTGGACGTGTATATATGGCTTGCCATGGCTCTAAGGTACCCTGTTCTTCTATCGATGTTGTAAAATACATGCAAAGATGGAGTCTTCTGTGTGCTGCTCATGTGGGTGTACTTTTTCGAAGCGAATTGCATCATGGCGGTACTTGAAAGTCCAATTTACGCACAACCCATGCAATATTTTAGTAATGGTGTGGAGTATTGTTGTGAAATGCCGACCGCATGTACCTATACATATATACATGGTTTAACAATCTTTTATTGTGCAAAACCTAATACGCCTTGTTTAATATATATATGGAACTCTACAAAGGTTATGGATTTTTTGTTTTAAAAAAAACAACAAAACAAAACCATTTTCCTAACTGAAGAAAATAAAGGCACACCTAACGCTCTTTTGTTCTTTCAAGGTCAAAATTCAAAGAATTTTCAGGTATTCACACTAAAATTTGTCAAACTTTCCTGGTTCATTTGAAGGTAAGCTTGGAATATAGCCGATGTTTTGCTATTGTAGTTAGTTTAACTTACACTGGTGAAATTTTACCAGTTTGAGCATAAATACCGATAGAGGCTTTAAATATTAACCCCAACCTTTACTAGCTGGAATCATCGTCCATGGCATTATTTTTCATAGGAGGATATTCTACAAGAAAGTAGCATTGTATTATGACTGCTAAATGCTTCTTAGTAGCTATGCCAAACGTCTTAAATGCTATCCCGAAAGCTACTATAGCACTCATGTAGTAGTATATGATATCTCCCATGGACAGGGGCGATGGGATCCAAGACCTCCATTAATCTAGGGACCTGACATTATGGAGCGTTTTAAACCTTGTCAATTTGGCTTACTTTCCTTTGTACAAAAATTTACTTCCTCTCATGGAACTCCACTCATACATAGACTTTTATTTCATAACTTCCTTATCAATTTAAATACTAGGTGTATTTTCATGATATATATATATATATATATATCATCCATGAATATTGGGATATATATCTCTCACAAGAGTATTTCATATTTTTATAACAATCGCCCACTCTACATATTGTCGTTCGATAAATTGCTTTGCTTTCTTCTAACTTGCTCTCTTTATTTGTGACTCAAATTCATCTATGATATTAAGTTCCACTGCAGAGTTTTTTTTCTCTTCTCGCTAAGTTGCCTCCCGTTTCAGTTTTAGCAAGGTTCTGTATAACCTTTTTTGTGTTCGAGTTTACTTTATTTTTAACTTTTCGATTGTCCAGTCAAGGTGCCAACACTGTACACTCTAAAAGTGTAATCAAACACTAATACTGAATCGATAGGCAGGATATTCTTTTATTTCATTGCAAATTACTAACATAAAGTTACCACATTTTGAATTTATTAACTATATTTTGGTGTAAAACGCGAGTTGCAACTCTTGTACCTCATTGATTATACCAACAATGGTATGTATATTTTCAAATACAGTTTACTCTCCTGGTATGTACATCAAATATGTACTTCCTCTTTTCATATTTCATTTCTCTGCATTATGTTCTAACCTGAATACTCAAACACTGCTAAGGTCGTCACTTCTAATTATATTGAAAGGAATTTTTCTTGAGATGATTTGTCTATAAGCTATGCAGCTACTCATGTGAGCTAAGGTGCTCTGGGATACTGACACACAATTTGTAAGTACTTTGTTATATTGCACAATGGTTTCTAGCATATATTACATATTCTTTTCTCCTTTATGACTTGTCTAGTCCATTGGTCACATGCACACAGATTCTCCGATTTAGGCAGTGTGTAGATACTCATCTTGGTGCAGATCCGCCGATTTAGGCAGCACATTGATAAACTGCAGATTCATGATTTTTTTAAAAACTTATACCAAATGCAGATTCTCCGATTTAGGCAACACCGATCACAAAATCATGCTGCAGTGGCTGGCCACCACTGTAACGGGTATGATTTTGTTACTCGGGTACATAATGAAAGTGATTTGGATTTGGAATTATATTGTGGAATTGGAATTGGATTGGGATTTGGTATCTAATGGTTATTATAGCATTGTTTACCTGATGAGACTTGACATTATGAGATTGATGTTGAGTGTGAGCAATGATATCTTGATTCATCAAGGTATGACATATACTGCTTATTCTAGTGGTATGGGACACTGGAATAGGTAGTATGTGGATGAAGGAAGGCATAAGCAATGTTGTCTAATTTTATAGCTTTTTCTTTTCCTATGTGAAAGTTTCGATACATATTTCTAATCATTGTTTTTGACAAGTATTGTTTGCAGATTTTTATCTTCGCAACAACTGAGGATAGTTGCTTTCCAACGGAGAAGTATGTTATAGAATTGATAATTTATTATTTATTGCAGCTGACAGGTGGCAAAAGCATCAGCAAATAATGGATTATGCAGAAGGATGTTACATTTTATGTATATTTGATTATTCAAGTGCTCTTCATGAGCTTTGGCCAAATATGTCCGACCAACTAGTTTGTACTCAATTTGACCATTTAAGAAATCTATAAATGAAATACGTGAAAGAGGAAAATGGTCACTCTTGCACAGGGGGAGATTGCACCCAGTGTCGGTGTATTGTTCTCTCCTCTCTTCTCTTCTCTCTCACCGTGCCGGTGTAGCACTTCGCTCTAGGAGGTGCGCCTGCACGTACTCGCTTACTCTGTCTCGCTCTCAGTGTCTCTCTGTTCGCATACATCATGGTTTATGTGCTAAGGGAATCGCTAGGTAAGCCGATTTGTCAGTTTTATGGTTTGCAGCTTGTTATTTTGGTATTTTGCACACAATACAGCAGCAATTAATTACTCGGTACTAGTGTTGACGCACAAAACTTGCTTGAAAATTGGTAACACCGATGAAACAGATACGCAATCGAGAAGAAGTGTCGTTAACGACACCATTAAATAATGCTAATGACAGTTAAGGAGATTAAACCCCATTATAGATCACTCCGGGCTGTTAACGGCTTCGCAATTCATCAAAAAGAGATAATTAGACTAATTTGCCTGCTGTGACGAGGAAAATTCTATTGTCTCGATTTCATCTGTTTGATTTGTCTTCAATCATTGTTTATGCCGAAGAGTTTTTCTTCTCCTATGTCTGCTTACAAGCCCTTGTTGATCTCTCCTTGCCTAAGCCGATGAGAAATAGTCTCCTTGGTGCCTTGGTTGCAAAGCCTTTGTGTGAGCCTTGCCGAGATCGATAGAGAGAGAGCTCGCCCTTGCTTTGATTCGATGGAGTCCGATAGAGAGAGCTCGGACCTTGGCTTGGATTGGGGAGTGAAAGAGAGAGCTCGCCCTTGGCTCGGATTGGAGAGTGAGAGAGCTCGCCCTTGCTTTGGTTCGATGGAGTTCGATAGAGAGAGCTCCACCTTGGCTTGGATTGGAGAGTGAAAGAGAGAGCTCGCCCTTGCTTTGGTTCAATGGAGTCCGATAGAGAGAGCTCGACCTTGGCTTGGATTGCCTTCTTGCAAGGGAGAGAGAGTTCCCCCTTCTTGCTTACCTTCCTGCTCGTTCTCTCCCTAACACGCATGAAAAAGAATCCCCACTCATGCAAGGTTTTCGCTATTAATAGATCTTTGCCTCCCCTTGCAGTAGCGTCGACGTCACTGACATGGCACAGGAACCGGGCTTATGACGTGGCAGCCACGGGGTCGAGCAGCACCAAATGCAGCGGGAGCTGCTCCAAAAACAATCGCCCTAGCCCGCTTATAAACTATCTCTTCACTCACGAGCTCGTACGAGGTCCGAGCTGGCCGGTGCGACCTCAACTTCCCCCCCCCCCCTGCGCTTTGCTCGCTGCCCTCGTCCACGCCATGCTTTTTTCTCCTTTTCTTACACACTTAAGCCCCTTGAATTTTAGTTTGGGCGGCTATTGGCTGAGCCTTTGAATTGGGCGGCCTTAGTTTGAGCCATTCCCTTGGGCGGCCATGCTAATTTACTCAATGGATGAGATGCCGTGTACAAGCCTGAAGTTCAAGCTTAAGGCCTTGGATACGAAATCCTCATAATCTCCTTTAATTTCATCCATGTCCTCCTTGAAGTCTATGGAAAAGGCATCACAGTCTCTCTCGAAATCATCGATGTGCTGTGTACAAGTTATTAACTCCCCATAATCATCCATGAGAATGTATCGGCTCCATCATGCATACCATAACTAAATAGTGCCACACACCCCCATTTGGCATTCATACCAACTAAAGCATCCACAAGCACAACATCTTTCTTCAGCAGCCCCCGTCGAGCAACCTCATCATGAAATATGCTGCCCATATCAAGAGACGACCTTATTATACTGCGTTCAAAAGCCTGGCTGCTTCTCAAATTCCAAACGGCACTCCGATCGACCAGACCGGACTGGTACGAAGCCGGTCCTCGATGAATCTTTAACGGCTAATATCTTGGCGACTGGGACTCGGATCACTGATCTGAAAAGACCAATGCACTGCACAAAGTGAGCACTTCATGCCCGTGCATTCATTTAATCTTTGTCACCTCAGCTGCAGTTGCCCAATCCGGTACGGATCTGCAATGGATCTTCCCCGTAGCTCCAATCGACGAACCGTAAAGACAGGATGGTAGAGCACTTTAAGCACTACAGTTTTAGGTCATAATCCTCCATCTATACTCACGTAAGAATAACACTTTTTAGTATCATTAAGGCATGTTTTGGCTCTTTCAGCCGCATTTGACATACATTTAGCATTGAACTTGGCCTGTTACCAGGCCCTAATCACTGTTCATTAATCCTGTAAGCTTCAAACAAACTTGATTTGCATTTTCCTGGCATGTTTCTTAGCATGGGAGCGAAGCTACACGACATCCACCCCCTCTGAACCTGCATAGCCTTCGGTCTGTGCCAACCGCACTTATAAAGCATCATCAAGAGCATCATCAGACTCATCGTCTGATGCATACATAACATTGTCTTCAGGTGGTTGATTTGTGTTGAAGTCTCCAATATTAATCTCACCATCTCGTTGCTTAAACAACTTAACTCTTTTCCCTGCCAATAGGCACCTTGAGCCTAGTGCCATCAAGTTTGCATAACTTGTAGGTCGCATTATCATAAACATGAAGTACTACATATGGTCCAAACCATCATTTAACCATTTTTCGCATAGCAGTGTACTGGTTTTTCAGGCCACTGTCATATACACGGACCCAATCCCCATCTTTAATGGCACGAGGTCGTAGTGTGTGCTTATCATCAAACGCTGCCTTGTTCTTCAACCTTGCTTCCTTAAGTATTACTTTAGCCTGTTCAATATCTTCTTGACGTCTCTCAGTTGGCGTATGCGCAATGCAAGCAAATCTTCTCTAGACATACCTTCTTCCCATGGCATTATGGTACAAGAGATAACCGCTTCCTTTGTAGGCGTAATGGGTTTTTGCCCGTACATTAGCTCAAATGGCATAAAACCTGTAACAGAACTATGTGTAGTTCAATCAACCCATAAAGCAAATGGTAGGAGTTTAGGCCAATCACCAATATGTCCCTGGCATGTCTTTGCTAAAGCTTTAACAATAGGCGGATGCCCTCTTTCACTTTTACCATTACCTCTGGATTGTATGTTGTAGTGAGCGCCAATTTAATGCCCAAGCGAGCAAAGAAATCCCGAGCTTCATCTGCATCCAGATCTGCTCTATTAGAAGTAATTCTACCAACACATCCATACCTAGAAATAACATCCTCAAGCAAGAACTTGCATACAGAAATAGTAGCTTTGGTACGCAAAGCTCTGCCTTCCACTTGATTCATTAGGAAAAATATGAACCCTCTAAGGGCCCTTTGGGATTAAGGTTAATTAGAGGCCAGCCAATGAGAAGAGGGTGGTGGACACACTCTATGCCCTCAAAAATCTAGGGGGACAAAGTAGTCTTACACTTCTTAAATGGGCTCTTACCTAGTGAGAAGGTGGGGTGGGGGGGGGGGGGGGGGGGGGGGACGGGGGTTGGGTGGGCCATATGGAACCTCCAACTTCCCTCCTTTTTTATCCGGTTTTGAAAAAATCCCAAAAATTTGAAATTTTTCAAAATTTTCAAAACTCAAATTTCATCTTCTGAAAACCTCCCTAAGACTATTTTATGGTCAAAAAAGCATTTTTTGATCTCAAAAAGTCCAAACGTGCATCCAAAAACCCTAAAATTCAAAATTTTTAAAAAACTTTTGATTTTTGATTTTTTTGCTATCCAGAGCTCCCCCAAAAGTAGTTATTAGGCAAAAAGTGATTTTCTCTCTCTAGAACCCCTTTTCCAACCCCTCCTTGGTTGCAACCATCACACTCATCCTCTACTCCAACACTCTCTCTCTCTCTACACCATCTCCATTGCTGCAGCAAGGAAGCTCCTCTCTCCTCCCCTACCACCTTCCATTGCCACACCAAGCAAGGGTTATCCACCTTCTCCTCCCATTGCCACAAGGGTTAACCACCTTCTCATATCACTTTATCCCACCTACATTGTAGCAACAAGCAAGGTCCTTCTCCTCCTCCTAGTTTTCTTTGCTCAACCATGGCCAACTCTACTTCGCAAAGGCGGCCAAAGGATGAGGTCACAACAGTTGCATGCCACAACACTAGAGGTGTAGATGATGAGTGGGTGCCACAAGAGTTCACCGAAGGTGCTTGGGTATACATGCAACCATCTGCTATTGACCCTCATCGTGTGCGGAATCGTGCAAACTTGGATCTTCATTGGAAAGGAAAGCTCATTGGCTTCAAGAACTACAAAGACAAGGGGACCGTAGCCATTGTGCAACATGTTTTCTCAATGTCAACCATGCACTTGCAACAACCACCTCGATTTCCAACACATTGTAAGTACATGTTTTGAGAATACAAAGCTAGGTGTGAAATCACAGTGTAATGCAATTTAGGGATTCATACTTAACATTTGTCATGCATTTATAGTCATATTTCCATCCACGTTGGTGGAGGAGCAGCCACTACATAGTCTCTCCGGCACACTCAATGCTATACATGCGGATATTGGAGCAATAATGTTCCCACATCTTTTCTCAACCAAACTGGTTCAAAGAAGGATTTTCTTCTATTCTCACTCCTATATTGTCCCTACTTCTACACAAGCGTTTGGAACGCTTGAACCCATCAAAGTAACTTCCTTATTAAGTATGGAGTGGCCGGTCCCAGATTTGTGGTCGGTAGTATCTTTCAAGCAAAAGATGATAATCGATGTCCAAAACTCTTTGACATACTCTAAAGCTTCTAGGTCTGTGGGCTTGAGTTGGTGTTTTCCTATTCATTGTTTTGTGCACATTTTTTAAGAGTTTGGATTTGTGGAGACTACCACAATGCTTGTATGTAAAGATGCACATTACGAGGAATTAGGAAGGCTTTTAGAAGAGGACTGGGGTTTTGTGGAGGGCATGCACAACGGGGACCGGTACCGTTGTAAGGTTGGAGCTTCAGATATTGGAATGCGTTATTTGAAATCCGCACCTCCTTGTACATACGATTTCACTATGATCGTTGGATGTGCAAGCTTGGAGTGTGGACTCCCTTACAGAGTGTAGACGGCGCTATTGCAAGCTTTGACATTGCAGTGAAGATTCTCAACTATGCTTTGGAGGCAGTCCAAGTGAACAAGCATTGGACTCTCAGTAATGTTCGAGAACATTTGGTTATTATGGGTTTTGAGGCCCTTCAACAAGCACAATTTCGTTTACAAGGTCACAAGGTGAGAATCCTTCCACCACATTTTCAATACATCATGGTTTGTCGATCATTGGATGCTTATTGTAATGAATGTCCGCAGATTGGGAAGAGAATGGAAGACAAATTGAAGGTCGAGGAGGACTGGGGGGTAGATGGAACTATGCTATCGATCTTATAACTTTGTAACTCTTGCAATTTTCATATTGATCCCCGCTGTAATCAACATGATTTGCTTCGGCAAATCATGCCTTTGAATATAATTTTTTGCATTGGGATGAGAAATCATTTTTTGGTGAAAGTGCCTTTTTTTTAAAATGTCTTAAAAAAAGGGTCCATTATAAACGGGGGGCCACCTAACTCATTCACTATTTTCACTTTTGCAACTCTTGAGCTCCTCCGCTCTCTATCTACACCCCAGGCTAGACATGGATGCTGGCCACAGCCTCTGCATCAGCACCCACATCCACCCCTTTGTCACGCTCAATCCTCTTCCTCGAGGACACCAAATACAAAGGGAAGTTGGACCTCCACACCTTTTTTACTCGTCTCCCTGACCTTGACGCCAAAGTTTCCCTTCACATGGATGCATTTGAGGAGATTTTTGCGTTCATGGAGGAGCACATCATAAAATATTCTGTATCTATCCCCCCACATGCAGGGATCTGGGTGCCTTGCGATCTTTTTCACTATATACACAAAGGTGATCGCCCATTCTCCAAGCGGTTGCAATGATTCCAAGAAATTGCAACCGATGTAGGCCATTACTTGGACGAGCAAGCCCCTGGGGTGTCAGCGCTCAAGAAGTGAAGGGGATCGGGGATCACCACAGACGGAGAGTGAGAGAGAGAGAAGGAGACACACACACGATGTGGGTGGGGAGACTCAAAGAGTGAGCAGCCCCCTATACACTTATGCTATGTATAAGGTATACAAGTCAGTGGGCGCCCAGACTCTGGGCGGCCGGGCAAGGCACATGCGCCTATACCCCAACAACCTCCCACTTAAAGGTGACTGTGCCTTTAAGCAAGGGAACCTAGTCTAAAGAATACAAAAGGCGAGAGAAAACTGCTCTCAACCGATGCCCACTAGCTGGCTGTGATCGTGTGCATCCGGCTGTCCAGCTCCCGTGTAAGTCTATACACCACCAGACGTACCGCACACGTACTGCAAGTATGTACGCAATACCTGCATATCTCCCTCGTGCACTATGCCATCATCAGTCAACAAACGACTGACAACCCCAACTGCAAATGCTCCCACTGCAGCTGCGATATCCGGTCTCAAGATCAACATCTCATACATGAGACCACCGAATGCCGATGCAATGCTAGCGGGCCCTGCTAGCTCTACGGAGCATGCATCAACATATATATCCCTGGCAATAGGCATCTCTGACTGATAAGGCATGTCAGCCACATGCATCTCCTGACTGTCCACAAAAGACGCATCAACCTGTCGTGCAACCTCAGAGCAAACCAGCTGCTCTAGATGTCTGTTGGAAGGCATATCCTGCACAACTATATCCCCATGCTCACTGTCAAGCATAGAAAGGAATGACTGCATAATCGCTGACATCTTAGCCTCCTCTGCAATCATCCACTGCAAACATGACCACTCAATCTGCTGTGACTCACTAGAGCTCTCATGCTCTAACTCCGTATGCATAGACTCTTGCACAACGTTCTCCTGTCGTGACTCACTAGAGCAAGACCACTCTACCTGTCTATCCTGCATAGAAGTATCTCGCACAACTGACTCTCTGCTTTGCTCAGTCACTAGCAAAGCATGCATGTCTGACTCTGTCACCTCTCTGTGTGACTGCTCAAGTCGTGCCCCAACTGTGTGCACAATGAGCTCACTACTCTGCACTCCATGCAAAGTACCCTGCAACCCATGAGCAAAAGAGACTCGCCTGCTCTCTCGCTCTCTACCTGGCTGCATGATCACAGAGACAACACCGTCTCTCGCGTGATCCACATGCAATGGGTAACCTGTACCACTCCTGGCACCTCTCGCAATCACTAGCGAACCCAAATGCATCACAAAATCTCGCTCTCGTAGCGAAATCTGACATCCACTATCCCATAACTGTTTGACTAAGATCAAATCCCGTCTCAGATCTGGCACATAACGCACATGACGCAGGGTAAATCTCATACCACTGGGCAAGGACAAACATACGTCTCCTGTACCCTCAATGTCATACATAGCACCATCAGCCATGTGCACACAACCAAGTCTCCCACTAGAAAACGTGCTAAACCACTCACGATGCGACGTGACATGGAAAGTAGCATCTGAATCTAGTAACCAATGTGAAGACAATGTGCAATCCGATATGCAATCCGTAGACATAAGATTGTCTGAAGACAAGCTCGATGTAAATGTGACATCGCCGTCACAAGCATACTCAGTAACCACCGTACTGATCTCACTAGCATCTGTCATGCCCAAATCTGCATCACGCATCTGTCGCCTCTGTTGTCTCAAACGCCTGAAACATCGACGCCTAATGTGCCCTCTATGTCCACAATGCCAACATGTCAAGTCTCTATGCCGTCGAGACTTGCGTGTGGGACCAATCTCTCCCATGGACATAGAAGTGGGACTATACTCCCCTGTAGACATGGATGTCGCATACATAGCATGTAAACTCTGCCATAAAGCATGAGTTGTAGTCTCCCTCGAGACCTGCCAGTAAACAGACTCAACCAGATGCAAATGAATTGTAGACATGGCTAACTCATCAAGATCCTGCCAATCATCATCACGCATAGAATTGGGCTTCGCCGATAAACCATGCAAGGGTTTATCCTGCCCCAAATCCGCCAATGCAACAAGCATATGCTCCTTCCAAGAAACAAAATCTGCACCATCAAACTGTGTCAGACCATAACGCTGGAAGTCAAATGAAAAATCAGCCATAATGCTCGCAAAAGAGCAACCAACAATGAGTAGCAAATGTCAACCAAATCAGCCCTAAACTGGCTCAAATTGCATCAACAAAAGTCTGCAAATATGGCTGTAAGATATGGCTGCAAATCAGCCCCAAAACAGCCCCAAAATTTAGCTCTTAAACAGCTGCATAAACAAGTCACAAATGTGTCCCAGATCAGCCTACAACTGAGCCATACATGGACACCTGCAAAGAGGAAACAATGGCTGAAAATTCAGCGCCCAAATAAGCCCTCAAACCTGCCTGTAAACTTGTAAACCTGTAGCTGAAACCTGCTGAAAAACCTCAAGCCATTAGTGCTCGAATCCGGCTACCTAGCTCGTAGCCACACAAGCATACATCACAATACTCACTCCTGTGAGTGTGCCAAGATAATTGTACGCCTGTCAAACCCATGAGCTAATCACCAAGCCCACAATGTGCGGTATCGATGCATACACACGCACAAATCTCCCACCTGCAGAGAACATCGCACACAAATGCTGAGTGCAACCCGCAATCTCTACCTAGATCGCATAAATGATGCACATAAAACTCCTGGGAAAATTTCGCCCGAGTTTCGTCAGTAAAACGACCACAAAACTAGTAACCAAATTGACTGCACGCTCAAAACCATGAGCAACCAAAGCGCATCAAACCGCACTCCAAATGCATGCACCAATCTCCACATTTTGCATACATCATTGCAAACACCTGCAAATCTAGTACACAAATATCTGCTCTACCTGTGACTGCCAAAAAACATGCTCGAGGCATACATTGCCGAGCTCAAAATGCAATCACATTAGTCTCCCTGAGCATCAAACCACATAAGGCATACATCGTATCCTCCCACCTGTGAGGAAACTTGCAGCAAATATCACTCTCACATCTGAGAGCAAACCATGTGTGGAATCCTCGACACACAATAAACAACTGCTGCTGCAGAAAATTCAGCATTCAGAATTTTACAATTCTGATATGACGAGTGCGTTCGGAGCGTGCCAAAACCCCAAGGTAGACGCCTGGATCATATGTATCCGAGTCCGGGTGTGAAAGCTATGCCAAAAACAGTGTTTTTGAGACCCGAAAGTGCACAAATAAACTTGTTGCTGTACTTGCTATAATTCAAAGCATAATTTCAGCAAATAGACATCACCATCGCGTCCGGAGCGTGCCAAAACCCTGACCTAAACTCCTGGATCATGTAGATCTGACTCTGTATGACGGAGCTACGCAAAAAACTGCGTTTTAGAGCCCGAAAATGGCAAAAACGAGCTGCACACAGTCTTGAACCTGCTCCTGCTCCACTCTGCGTAATGCAATGTCCTCTCAATGCAAGCTCCAACACAAGAGCTCTGCCACAACAGCATCCAAGCACTAGAATGTCAAGCTCTCCTCCGCCGAGCACTTCTCTAACGAGCTCCACTGAGCTCAAAAGCTCCTCTCACCAAGGAAGCCGCAACCGCCTCCTCGACCAAGCTTGACCACACCAAGCTCCTAAGCTCCAAAGACAATGCTCCTCAAGCTAAAATCGCTCTCCGTGAAACTCCGCGATCGAACTCCACTGTCGAGAGCGAGCGAGCTATCCCCTCGAAGCTCTCAAAGCCGTCGTGCTCTCCGCGGTCACCATAGCTCTGATACCAATTGAAGGGGATCGGGGAGCACCACAGACGGAGAGTGAGAGAGAGAGAAGGAGACACACACACGATGTGGGTGGGGAGACTCAAAGAGTGAGCAGCCCCCTATACACTTATGCTATGTATAAGGTATACAAGTCAGTGGGCGCCCAGACTCTGGGCGGCCGGGCAAGGCACATGCGCCTATACCCCAACAAGAAGTGCAAGTTGGGGGTGGAGTACCTTTCTCAGCTCGCAACATTTATCTTCTTGGTGAGCGAGGAACCTGATCTGGAGGAGCTCCGCATACCACACCTTCAAGTTGGGTCCTTTATCAAGGACACCAAGGAGCAGCAGGTTATACCCATGAACCGTGCAGCGGAAGGAAAAGCACACCGTCTCGAGTACCCTAGGGGTCTTGAGGAAGTGGTTGAGCAATCCATAGTTGTGGCTAGCCTTAGTGACACTCCAGTGCCACTACCACTGACGGATGTGGCTATCCCAGAGGTAGAAATAAGCCGCTTCTCCTTAGTGTTAGTGGATGGGGAGGAGTATGTGTTCCTGCATGATTTGGAGAAAGCATTTGGCCTGCGCATGGATGAATGCTTGAGCGTGCTATGCAACAGTAGCAAATGTCCCTTAGACAATACGCCAGATGCCCTAGAAAGCAAGCTCTTGCCAGATGGGGACTTTGTTGCTGACAGTATTGCAGTTGTATGCGCGGACGTCCTGGCAGCAGAGCAGTTGCACGTGGCCGATGAAGATTTCCAAGCCACGCAAGCCAAGGTTGAGGCTGCTAGGATGCCTATGCCATTATGCAACCTCCCATTTGATGATCCAAAGCTCGTATCTGTGGTGCATGGGAGCATTGAATTGGATGCAAAGGGCAACAGGGAGGAGGACGACAAGGAGCAGGAGGTAAACTGTATCCTAATTTTCATGTTACTATTTTATCCTTCATTGTCTTTTTTCTCAACCTTCATCGGTTTATGACAGGATTTTGTGGAGGTTGATGATTTTGCTGCAAAGACGGGTGGCAAGCGGAAGGGCTTTGGACCTCAAGCTTCCCTTGCGCATTACCTAGGACAACTCCCCCCTAGCGATGTGGCCATTATCCATAATGAATTTACTCCCCAAGCCCATTTTATGACTTGGTCGTTAAAAGCTTTGAGCAAGTTTTTGTGTTTGAGCACCATTGCTCAAACTGCGCATCAAGTGTTCCTAGTGCGTAGATCCCTTGTATGCACAGCGTTTGGCACTGGCTTTCATGGTAAAGTGCTTGCCCAGATAGGGATACATGCTTCCATTGACTCAACTGACCGAAAGGCCATAGTGCAGTCCCTCTTGACTGGGGAGTTGCCTTACGCTCAAAATAGGCGCCAGGAAATGATCAAAAAAATTATGAACTCCTCAGATACATGATTTAAAATCACCATTTTGGAAGGAATAAAAAATATTTGAAATTGTCTCTCTATATTGCAAATTCTTTTGAATGTGATTTGTCAATCTTCAAAATTGTTTCAATTGGTGATATGAATTTTTTTTTGATTGGTGACTTTGTAATTTCATGTTCTGTATGTAATTGCAGTCAATTTCAGTAAATTTGTGCTCTTTAAGTACCCTTGGGGGTAGATAAGCCTATAAGGGCAAAAAAAAAGCCTGGCCACAAGGGCGCGCAAATGGCCCATCCATCAGTTTTGGATGGGCCATTTGCGTGCCCTTGTGGCTAGGCTTTTTTTTGCCCCTATTAGGCTAATCTACCCCCTAGGATACCTACAAAGCACAAATTGATTGCAATGGATTGGTTTTGCATCACTCATTTAGATGCACCCTTTTTATGGCAATTCCAGCATATGTTCACACTCAAGGACACTAGAAAAGGTGAAATCAATTATGAGATGAAGTTTCCAGCACACTATCACCTGCTTCAGCTATACCTAGTACACCCCTGCACCAAAAAGTCCAATTACATTGGACATTTGAAAAATCCAAATTACTGTTGCATAGACACTTGGTTTCACAATATGTTATTTATTTTTATATCCTATAGGGAATTCAAAGCTTGAAATGGCCAAAAAAGGGTGTCCACAAGGATCCATGTAAAATAATGATGCAAAACCAATAGGTTTTAGTAAATTTGTGCTTTGTAGGTATCCTAGGGGGTAGATAAGCCTACAAGGGGCAAAAAAAAGCCTGGCCACAAGGGCGCGCAAATGGCCCATCCATCAGTTTTGGATGGGCCATTTGTGCGCCCTTGTGTCCAGGCTTTTTTTGCCCCTAGTAGGCTAATCTACCCCCTAGGATACCTACAAAGAACAAATTTATTGCAATGGATTGGTTTTGTATCATTCATTTAGATGCACCTTATAGGTTTATCTACCCTCAAGCGTACTTAAAAAGAACAAATTTACTGAAATTGACTGCAATTACATACAGAACTTTAAATTACAAAGTCATTTCATTACAAAGATAATAGACACAGTAGACACAATTGTTGATCATATTGTCATTGGAAAGTCAAATCATTACAAAGATAAGGGTGTGCAATACAAAAAGAGGGGTAACTTCGGCTAATGCTCGAAGTCTCGTCGCAATTGACGTGCAAGCTGCATATCTTTTGGCTGTATTGTCACTCGCTTTGCATGTATGGGGCATAGGTTGGTATCTTCCAACACCGAAATGATGTGGGCCTCTGCAGCTTCTTTAATAGCCTCTAGCGCTATTGCTTGCATTCTATATTGATTTCCATAGCTTTGAAGCACCTCCTTCACAGTGGGAGCAAAGGGGGCACGTCGAATCAAAAGCTCCATCGTCTTCTGGTAGTGGCGGATTTCTGCAAATGCCCTTGCTATTTTTCGACGCCGCTGCGGTTGTCTTGGGGACACTTGCACATTTGCTGGCGGGCGGCGTTTAGGCTTCTTGAAAAACTTAGACTTGCGCCTTTTTACATGCTTAGGGGCTGGTTCTGCAGCCTCTTCTGATTCTTCCTCTTCCCTTGGCTGCCGATCTTGTCGTGTGGGGAGAGCTCCCTGGCCTCCAGGCAATGTCTTCCCCCCAACGGCCACCCGGTGTGTGCACCGTATTTTTTCTCGCAGCCATGGTGGCTCACTCTTTGATTAAGTGTCTGTATGGACCACCCGAGTCCTGGATGGTCCTGCTTGTGATTGGTGGTGCGACGGCTGCTCCCTATCCGACTCTGTTGTTTGCTGGCCCTCTTCTTCTCTCTAGTGCTGGGCACGTTGCTTCATTCTCCTTCTAGGTGTTATATCTTGAGGAGGTGGAGATTCAACACTCCTCGATGACTCTCGTGCCCTACCACCATGCCCACTACCAGATGAGTTCCTAGAATGGCCTGGCGTTCGTGGCTGTTTTCTTGTGCCTTTAAGCCATGACGGCTTCTCACATCCTTGGAGGGTGTTTTTGTTGGCAGGTGGATGCTCTTTCGCGGTTTGTTTGGTGTGCGCCATTTTGTTGGTAAGAGCTCACCTGTTCTTAAGAAATGAGTGGTTTATGAGAGCATGCAATATTTATAAGGGCCCACTTAAAAAGGGCCCTGTTCACACTAACTTTTTTTTAAAAAGTATTATTTTTTAAATAAACATGTCGCTAAGAGTTGGACCTTGCGTTCATGTTTAGTGACTCGCGCAGTATCCACTTTGATCCTTGTCGCACTCTGCATCGTCGCCATGCAGCATGCTTGGTGGGACCTTGCGACATTTTCCACTTGTTGCTATGCTCTTGACGACTCCATTTCCGCACTTCAATAGCAATCTTGGATTGTCGCGCACGCTCCATTATGAGCTTACGAGCAAATGTTGTGCGAAAAAACCAATTGAACAGCTCCTCCAAATAATTGGATTGCACCATTCCAGCACCATGTCGAGTATTTTGGAAGTACACTCCCCTTGCTCAATAATGGGACTTCTCCATGCCTTGAGTGCTAAAAATTTCAAGCGATCCATACTTGTGCATAAAAAATGCACCATGCACAAACAAGATATGTTGTTCACATGAGTAAACGATCCAAATTATTAAATAAAAACAATCCCTTGTAATGAATACACCATGTAAAATGACTTACCATGTAATGTGTGATGTTATTTTCACCCCAAGAAAGGGTGAAGACCTTGGTAAAATCCACCAAGGCTTCTTGAAATGATTGGCGTTGTTCTTCTGTTGTGCTATTAAGGCCCATAAGCTTGACCATTTTATCAAAATGTGCCCAAACTTGCTTGCGCTTGTTTGCAAGCTCGCAATTTGAATCATTGTCGGTAGTAGCTTTGCATAACTCCTTCCAAAGCTCCCAAAGGTTACCTGCCTGCTGGTTGGAGCTGTTTTGGGCATCATATCGACTTGGCTTTCCTTGGGAAACATTCTTCAAAAAGTGTCTAGCTTTTTGTCCATTCATTGACACTTGTTGAGAAATTTCATGGGCCTCCCCTGTGTTTTTTGCAGCAACGATAGACACATTTCCACCGTGACAGCCAATGGAATTCAAGAGTACCTCCACTCTTTCGATCGCTTCCTGAGACTTTTCCAACGATTTCATTGTGAAAGCATAGTCAACGTGGAGCTTCAATAGCCTATCAAAAATGCGCATGAATGCGTGTAATGTACAAAAATGTACATTTGATAGAGGAAATCGAAAGATTGGATTCCAAGCGTGGTCCTTTTGATCACGGTCTGGGGCATTGAGCACGGGACATCTCAGAATAGACGCTTCCCATTCTCTACCTTCATCTCCGACATCACAACAATCTAAACCTTGTTCTCCATGCCCTTGCCATGGAAGCATGGAACCGGCCTTTGCAGTGCTGTTATGTGATTTGTTTCCATTAGGTTTGTACCCTCGAGTGCAAAATGGACAAGGCATGAGAGAAGAAGCCCCTTGTTTGCAGCCAAGCAAACACTTTATGGTCTTCAAATCCCCACCTAAGTGCCACTCCACATCATAACTACCAAAACCCTCAATCTCCAACTTCTGACCTGCAATTTGGGAGTATATTACTTCTGTGATCCATGGAGTTCTCTCAAAAATCCATGAAAGTACTCCATTGGTCTCTTTGGGTACCTTAATAGCACCCGACCACCAAATGTCTTTCTCTGATTGCACGCTAAAAGATGGGGTGGGAAATGGCTCGATTGAATCCATTCGCTTGGTTTGCAGAAGGGCATCGTTCATTAGAGTGACACTTAGCCTCTCTAACCTTCGGCCTTTCACTATTTGACACTCATCGAGTTTCAGTACAAAAGCAACTTTTGTGCCAAGCACTACAAAATAAATAGTGCTAAGACCTTAAACTTCAGAGTTATAATAAGAATAATACCAAAGAAAAAAGTAAAGTGTGTCACCTTCTTCAGGTAACTCGTAAAATCTAAGCATGGCTTCTTGAATCCTTCTAAGATCCACGAAAATATTGTTCCACATTGTGTAAGGAAAGCCCTTCTCCGAAGGTCTTATGGATTGTTTCTTACCTTTTTCCCTTGTCTTTGTTGCGCACGAAGCATAAAGGGAAGTTGGCATTGTGTCCTCAATGTGTAGGTATGTCCCAATGCGGGAGAACACATCTTCGTTTGTGGCCTTCTTTGCGAGCTTGACCTTGTGAGGATCGGGAAATAGGTTTTCCACAATGCCATGTTCTTTGAGGGCATCCTTTAGGAGTTGGAAAATAGCCTGATAGGCTTTGGTGCTGATTCCAACCTCATCACAAGCTTGTTGAACGTCATCATCACTAACCACATTTCTTAATTTACGCATAAGGTCCTTGGTGACTGCATCCTTAATATGCTTACCTCCAGGTGATTGTAAGATAGAAATCACGTCCTGGGTATTGAGACAACTAGTGAGAAGGTTGACTCGATCATCTTGGCTTGTTCCACCGCATGCCTCCTGGATGAAGTTTCTAGCAACAAATAAACATAAATGTTAGAAAATAGTGTGAAGTAAGAATGCATCATGCAAGTAAAGACCAAATCACCTTGTGGTTGTAACTTGTCATTTGCATGCTCCTCCCGAATGTGCAAGAGTTTCAATGGATGAATATGTGCGTTTGCGTTCCCTTGCACCAAGGGGTGTTTCTTTCAAGTATGTGATGGTGTTGGTAAGCTTCTGGATGTGGGACTTCTTTTCTTGCGTTTGTTGTTCAAGAGTTTTAACTACCCTCTCCGAAGAGGCAACACTCTCTTGTAATGTCGTCGTCTTGAGGTGAAGAGCTTGACATTTGTGCATCCACATATGCAAAGAAGCACCTGCACCCATACACAACCGCTTGCAATAGCCTAACAAACGTGCTTCTCCCCTCCCAAGAAATTGAAGAAATGTGGAAAGGCTATTAAATGGTGGATGGAAGCGTCTTATAGGATCGTAAGGGTACAAATGGCCATCCACCCAAATCTCAACATTGGTCTCACAAGCGGTGCGACGTTCCAGTGATGACTTTTGATCACCTTCACTAGTGGTCTTCGGTACAAATGCCGTGGGTAAGGGAATATATATGCTTTTGGTGTGCGGCGTACGTGGTGGTGGAAGCAAACCATTTGTGATGTCCGTGAGCACCATGGAAGCTGTTGCGTGAGGAAGCAAATGATGAAAAGATAGAGGGGGAAGGGTAGAGAGGTTGAGGAAGATGGGAGGAGAGAAGGAGGGAGGGGGGGGAGGGAGAGATTGGGGAGGAGGAGAAAGGTAGGGGCAGGGAGGGAGAGGAGAGGGAGAGAGAGAGAGAGAGGAGGGAGGAGGGAGGAGAGAGGACGAGGAGAGAACAAAATGTTTATTACTTTTTGGGGGAAAAGAGTTTTGAAAAAATGGACTTTCTAAGCTTTTGGATTAAAAAATGGGTCAAAAAATGATTTTTGGATATGTATATACAATGTTGGGAGGTTAGAAACAAGTAAAAATGAATTTTTTTTTTAAAAGTCAAATTTTGTCTCTTTGTGACCCACGTTTTTGCTGATGTGGACACACCCCTATGCTTCCTTCACTTTAAAAAAAGCTAGAGAGAGAAAGTAACCCTTTAGGTCCACATCCTACATTTGTCTTAAAAAAAGGCTAGAAAAGCCTACTCAAAACTACCTTCTTCAATGCCCTTGCCCCTTAAACCCCACACAACATTAGCCTTAATCCCTAAAAATTAGGATTCCTTACAAGGCCCATGCAAGGTTCATATTTCTCCTAATGTAGTAAGATCCTCTCTTGCAAGAACAATATACCGCATCTGCCAGACACCTACTGGCATGGTAATCAAGTCCACCACCCACTTGTAGTGCATAGCCAGGGATAGGTGGTATGCAATCCATATCGATGACGTACATTAGAATACTGTTGGCATATTAGGCATGTCTCTACAAATTGAGCCACATCTTTATACATAACTTTCCACCAGTAACGATCCTTAATCTTGATAAAATTTGCCTAGACCCCTCTGTGTCGAGCCCATAAACTTTCATGAAACTCTTTGATAACCTGTTGTTGAGTCGCTTTATCACAAACAACCCGCCGCGGTACTCCTTTAGAGCGTTTTGGTTGCTTCCATAAATGGCCATCCTTTAGAAAATAGCCGTAAGCTTTCTTCCTGATCTTTTTGTACTCTTGATCCGTCCACCCTTCATGCCTAGTAAGAGTGCTAAGGTAGAGACCAATCAAAAGCCATTCTCCTTCATAGAACTCTTCCAAAAATACCTCAAAAGTATGAGCAATATTGCCACAATTTGCATGCAGATACGAAGATGAATAGAACTTCAAGCCAACATCATCACTTGTGGTCAGAATCTCTTCTTCATCTTCAAATCTAGCTCTTGATAGCATATCTGCAACAGGATTATCTCTACCTGCAATATGACAAAATTCAGAATTAAGAGATTTAATGTAGGCTATCCATCGCAGCATAGCAATATCCGGAGTAGAGCAATTTGCAATCATCCCTATCAATGGCTAGCAATATGTCTCTACCATGACTGAAGCTCCAATAAAGTATTCTTTATCAGACCTTAGAGCAGTAGCAACGCCCCAAAGTTCTCTCTTAACCTGTGGGTAGCCTCTTTAGCGAGCATTGAACACTTTTGCTCCAAATCAAACCGCATACCTGTTTTCTTCTTCATCATCTTGACCTATAGCCCATCCAATACCTGTTAGGCTAGTGTCAACTGTTAAGATTACTGGTCTTCCGCATTTGTAGTCGACTTTCCTCAAGGTCGGAGCCTCAAGGAGCATCTTCTTTAATTTCCTCATAGCTCGTGTGTGAACTTCTTCCCAAACAAATATTTTACCTTTTCTCAGCAGTTGATAAAGCACTTCTGCAACATGAGCCAAATGTGGCAGCCAAATAAGATAGAAAACACATGCACCCAGAAACCGACGAACTTTAGTAATCGAAGAGCACATTTCCTTCATCTTTTGAATAGCTTCAACTTTAGCCGGACTTGGCCTTCTACCTTCTGGACTACACATGTGCCCTACAATTAGAACCTCTTTGGCACCAAAAGTTGATTTTTGCCCTGAGAGTGTTAAGTTAACTTCTTCAAGCCTGGATAAAATATCATCACAATCAACAATATGTTGAGCAACAAACTTTCGGCACCCCCTCTGATCTTTTACTTCATCTTTTGAGCCTTCCTCACATCCCTTAATCGGTAGATCATCAATGAAAGGCATAGTAACATGTGGGATAAAGTATCTTAATACCTTATTCATGCCGTTCATCATATGAGCTACAGAAAGTAGCAACCTATGGTGGCAGAGTGCACATCCTTACCAATCCGAGAGGTGTACGCATCGTAGTAAGATCCCTCCTCTTCAAATATAACTAAAATTGATCATATCCAGAATAAAGATCACCCATAGAGTAAATTGATCTACCTGCAAAAGCCTCAGCAAATTCATCCACAATTGGGCTGGTACCCACATTGCGGATTGTTACCTTGTTAACAGGCTGCATATCCTGTATAAACCTTAAAGTATCATTTTTCTTCGGAACAGTGAACCATCAGTTAGAGTATGGCGCACATGATGGTTCCAAGATTCCCATTTGTATCTTCTCATTAAGCAAATTGATAAGCTTTGGAAAGTGAGCTTTAGGAACTAGAATAGGACGTAAGCTCCATGGCATGTGAGGAACAATGAATATAACCATAGGTGCAACAACACTTGGATCCACACACCCAATCTCACTTGGCTCAAAGGCAAAAGCGTTACCATGTTTTTTGAGCATACCTTGAAAACACTTGATTTCCTCTTCGTTGAGAAAACCATCTTCTCCCACCTTCAATGTCTCTTTAGTGAATTTGTGCCCAATGTTCTTAGGAATTCTGAGCATAGGCTGTCGAGAAGCTTCTTTAATTACTTCATCACTTCCCTCTGGTAGAGGTGTAGCCACAAGTCTCACTTTCTTTTCAACTATCTTGTACTTCGTCTCTACCTATGCTTCAACTTGTTTATCCAAGTCATCCTCAATATGCATAAGTGCCTCGTATATGTCTAGCTCTTCATACATGTCCATTGAGTGCACTTTAACAACTTCAATTCCACTTCCTAACATGTTCTGCTTGATATCCTCAAGCTCTGACATAGTATCAACATAAGAGATCTCTTAGAAGATTCCTGATATCACATCATCCGGTTCTAGCACATCACATCCCTGCAAGTCACTTTGAATGCTTGAAACATGTTTTTTCTCCCATTTGGTTAAATCATTAAATTTTCTGTAAGATACTGAACCCTCAGATGTCAACCCTAGAAATCTTGAAGAGAAGGGTTCTCTTTGCGAGAACTTCTCCTCACTTGCACCACCATAGTCGCGCTTTTTAGTGGCACCCCAAGAAAATCCTGAGCAAATCTTTGTTCTTTAAACTCCTTACGTATCTTTGGCATTGGACGATCATGTAAACTGTCTTTGTTTCTAACATGATCAACACATACAGTTAGAAATTGAACCGCTTTCTTACCATCTCGGCGTCGTACCCTGGCATAGGCCGAGCCATCATCCAACACCTTAGTTTCCATCCACACAGCCGTAATGTAGGGTTGTCCTAGAATCAATGGGTAGGAGGAATGCTCATGTATAAAAAAGTTTTGCTCATCACAGACATCCCCAATAGTTACCTTAATATTTGCACGTGCTTCGTAAAGATCTCCAAGAAGCATGTTGGCAGCTCGAATTTGCCACCCGTGATCCACATCAATAGGCCACTTCCCCTTTTGGTGCAAATTCTTTGCCATAAGATTGATTTCTGAACCATGGTCTATGAGGGCTAAGACCGGCTCCTCAATGTCGCCAACTTTACCACTGTTTTTGTCATGGCTCTTGACCAATGAGTCCTTGAAAAGTGACTCTTGGGTATAACTTCTTCATCTTAACCATCATTAAAATGCATGTTTCTTACTTCAGGTATAATCGGGCTTGGAACCACCACAGGCTTTGGCTCTCCTTCTTCAAGATCTGCTAAATACTCTTCATAGTCTTCCAAGATTTCTTGAATGTGACGAATTGCTACTGCTTAGGTTCAGAAGTAGACACCTTTGCAGCTAACCCTTCAAATTTAACAGTTTTAAAATTCAAATTTAGTTCCTGAATACCTTTAACGAGATCGTCAAGAACAGACCCCTCCACTTTGGACAATGTAGAGGGTGGCTTCTCTTTAACCTCTTCTTTATCATCATCCAGTACCTCAATCACGATTTTCTTATCAACCCACTTCTGTCGTTTTACAATCATGTTCACCGCTTCAGATACTATTTTCCAATTTGATGTCAATCCCAATTCTCCCGCCGAATCCTCTAATAATTGCACCAAATTCTTTTGTAGTCGCGGATCAGCAGCTTGAATAAACAATTCCACATTTTGATCCCTCAAGGAACGTTGTTCTACTGACGATAACTGATCAAACTTCTTTTCAAACTCTCGCAACAGTTCTCGTGCAGATAAATTTTTACTCTTTCTTCTGCACCCACTTCGTAAAACTCTATCTGGTCACCCGTTGAGAATCCTCTAGAAAATATTCCTCTTAGAGCGCCTTCTTAAAATCCTACCAGTTCGGCCCTTGAGCCGCTTGAATTTCTCTAATCCGGTCCCGAAGTTCTGGCACTGCAATCAGATGAAATCCTTCCACTGCATCCTGGTCTTCAATACCATTATCTTCCATAGACTGCTCATACAAATTGCAAAATTTTGAAATATCTTGGCTCTCAAACCGTTGCAGCTTTTCCGTAACATTTTGACGAGCTTTAAGAATCCGCTCTTGAAAATTATGTTGTTACTGGGCAGCCTGTTGCTGTTGCATGTATGCTGCAAACTGCTGCATGGCTGCTTCTTGTGGTGTAGACATATGCTTCAACAATTTTCCCACCCCAGCTCGATTTCGCGTCGGGTTCACCAGGTGTCGGGGGATAAGTGTTCGAAACTTGAGCTAGGTCAGCACCAGGCTGCTGGCTGTGGAAAAATTGAGAGTAAAAAATTGTCGCACCGCACAATACAACAGCAATTAATTACTCGGTAATACTGTTGACGCACAAAACTTGCTTGAAAATTGGTAACACCGACGAAACAGATACGCAATCGAGAGGAAGTGTCGTTAACGACACCATTAAATAATGCTAATGACAGTTAAGGAGCTTAAACTCCCATTATAGATCACTCTGGGCCATTAACAGCTCCGAAATTCATCAAAAAGAGATAATTAGACTTAATTGCCTGCTGACGAGAAAAGATCTATTGTCTCGATTTCATCTGTTGGATTTGTCTTCAATCATTGTTTATGCCGAAGAGTTTTTCTTCTCCTATGTCTGATTACAAGCCCTTGTTGATCTCTCCTTGCCTAAGCCGATGAGAAATAGTCTCCTTGGTGCCTTGGTTGCAAAGCCTTTTCTAGAGCCTTGCCGAGATCGATAGAGAGAGAGCTTGCCCTTGCTTTGGTTCGATGGAGTCCGATAGAAAGAGCTCTCGACCTTGGCTTGGATTGAAGAGTGAAAGAGCTCGCCCTTGGCTCGGATTGAAGAGTGAGAGAGCTCACCCTTGCTTTGGTTCAATGGAGTCCGATAGATAGAGCTCAACCTTGGCTTGGATTGGAGAGTGAAAGAGAGAGCTCGCCCTTGGCTCGGATTGGAGAGTGAGAGAGCTCGCCCTTGCTTTGGTTCGATGGAGTATGATAGAGAGAGCTCGAGCTTGGCTTGGATTGGAGAGTGAAAGAGAGAGCTCTCCCTTGGCTCGGATTGGAGAGTGAGAGAGCTCGCCCTTGCTTTGGTTCAATGGAGTCCGATAGAGAGAGCTCGACCTTGGCTTGGATTGCCTTCTTGCAAGGGAGAGAGAGTTCCCCCTTCTTGCTTACCTTCCTGCTCGTTCTCTCCCTAACACGCATGCAAAAGAATCCCCACTCGTGCAAGGTTTTCGCTATTAATAGCTCTTTGCCTCCCCTTGCAGTAGCGCCAGCGTCACTGACGTGGCACAGGAACCGAGCTGATGACGTGGCAGCCACGGGGTCGAGCAACATCAAATGCAGCGGGAGCTGCTCCAAAAACAATCGCCCTAGCCCGCTTATCAACTATCTCTTCACTCACGAGCTCGTCTGAGGTCCGAGCTGGCCGGTGCGACCTCAACTTCCCCCCCCCCCCCCCCCCCCCCCCCCCCCCCCCCCCCCCCCCCCCCTGCGCCATGCTTTTTTGTCCTTTGCTTACACACTTAAGCCCCTTTAATTTTACTTTGGGCGGCTATTGGCTGAGCCTTTGAATTGGGCAGCCTTAGTTTGAGCCATTCACTTGGGCGGCCATGCTAATTTACTCGATGGATGAGATGCCGTGTACAAGCCTGAAGTTCAAGCTTAAGGCCTTGGATATGAAATCCTCATAATCTCCTTTAATTTCATCCATGTCCTCCTTGAAGTCTGTGGAAAAGGCATCACAGTCTCTCTCAAAATCATCGATGTGCTGTGTACAAGTTATTAACTCCCCATAATCATCCATGAGAATGTATCGGCTCCATCCTGCATACCATAACTAAATAGTGCCACACACCCCCATTTGGCATTCATACCGACTAAAGCATCCACAAGCACAACATCTTTCTTCAGCAGCCCCCGTCGAGCAACCTCATCGTGAAATCTGCTGCCCATAACAAGAGACGACCTTATTATACTGCGTTCAAAATCCTGGCTGCTTCTCAAATCCCAAACGGCACTCCGATCGAGCAGACCGGACTGGTACGGAGCCAGTCCCCGCTGAATCTTTGACGGCTAATATCTTGGCGACCGGGACTTGGATCACTGATCTGAAAAGACCAATGCGCTTCACAAAGTGAGCACTTTATGCCCGTGCATTCATTTAATCTCTGTCACCTCAGCTACAGTTGCCCAATCCGGTACGGATCTGCAATCGACTTAAACTTTAAATTGCCATAGCTTCTTCACCGTAGCTCCAATCGACGAGCCGTAAAGACAGGATGGTAGAGCACTTTAAGCACTGCAGTTTTAGGTCATAATCCTCCATCTATAATCACGTAAGAATAACACTTTTTAGTATCATTAAGGCATGTTTTGGCTCTTTCAGCCGCATTTGACATACATTTAGCATTGAACTTGGCCTGTTACGAGGCCAAGTTCAATGATTAGGGCCTGTTACCAGGCCCTAAGCACTTTTCATTAATCCTGTAAGCTTCAAACAAACTTGATGTGCATTTTCCTGGCATCTTTCTTAGCATGGGAGCGAAGCTGCACGACAGCGGATGATCGGGCTGCTTTTTGAGCATGTTTTGCGAGTCTTTTGCTCGTCAGAGTGCACTCCCTTAGCATTTGGAAAACCCATTGCATCTACTTGATACATATTTGAGCTTCGTTGCTAGCGACATGTTTGGCGTATTCTACAATCAACGAGATGAGAGTATGCAGTTCAGTAATTGTTCATGCTTCCTATAGGGCACCATAAAGGTGTGGTGAAAATCGCAGAGGGCATCAACACATTCTAAGTGATTACATTTTGGGCAGGAAGCCGCCTGTGTGCTCTGTATAAAGATAAGTTTTTCTGCCACCACGTGGAGCTCACTATGTGCTCCGTATAACGATGCAACTTCTTGCCACCGTGTGGAGCTCACTGGTTGTCCACGTGCGCACGGACAAGCTGTTGACCGCTTTAATTTGGAGAGTTAAATAGTATGAAAGTTAAATTGGTTATTTGGAGTTAAATAGGATCTCCCCCTTAATTTGGAGGCACACACAGGCATGCACGTGCAGCTACCATTGGGGCGCTTCTTTACGGGCACTCGGAGTGACTATTGGCCATAGCCTTCCAGCATCCTACATGAACACAGAAGGGGAAGGCAAAGGGAGCAGCAATTGCACATCTGTTGAGCTCTTGTCTTGAAATCTTCTGTTCAGAACAGGGAATACTCTGATTGGATGTTCTAGGTCTCAATATCGGTGTTTGTATTTCTTTGATTGTTCAAGTATGCAACAAAGTAGTCTCTCTAGTTTGCAACTTTGCTTTTGACGTGCTACTTTTGGCCTTTTGCATCATAAGTGGCCGAAAAATGAGTAAGAGGACCATCGCCATGTGGTAGACACGTGGCCTTTGTGTGATACGGAGGATAATGTACTTGCAGAAGAGGTGAATGTGGCTTCTTACTCCATTAGTAGTGAAGCATCCATCATTGAAAATTCACTACTGGGTAGTGCTGAAACGAAAAACCAGGGACGTTCCAACACCCTGAAGTAATTAACATTACCAAGTTGGAACGTCCCTGGATGGGCCTCACTTCCAAGTTCATTTACAGAAGGCTTCCTATCTGCCAATTCCCTAATCAATAAGAATACCATGATCCGTGATCACACCTGAGCCTATAAGACTTCCAATTCTATGACAACAGGCCCGCAACCAAACGGAAATGGACAATTAATGTTGACAATTTAAACATAGCGGACCATCTCACACATTATGACCTAGGCATAGAAGACACACACGTGAATGCCGAGCAGGGTGTCCCATTATTGTTGGCACTTGCACTCCCAGCTATACTGAAATCCATCCGCAAAATAATTTCGTTCATAGATTCCTTGAATTAATTTTATTGACATGCACACAGAAAGAGTGGAATTCTTTATGCCACCGTGTGCAGCTCACTGCTCGTCCGTGCATGCTCGGACGAGCAGGCTTCTCTTGCGCATGTGCCTATTTTGATAAAATCATAAGGGCGACCCCCTTAATTTGGAAGGTTAAATCGTAAGAGAATTAAATCGGTAATTTGGAGGCACACATTGCAGGCATGCGTGCACACAAACTTGACGGAGGTTGAGGTCGATTGGGAAAGGAAGGCCGAGGGATGAGGACAGCGAATTGATGTCTTTCTTGCTAATAAGGAGCGATGAGGATTTCCTCTCTCTCTCTCTCTCTCTCTCTCTCTCTCTCTCTCTCTCTCTCCCCCTTACCCACCCCTTGCCATTACCTCTACAGAGGCCTAGGGCCAGTACGCATCATCTTTGTACACAAATCCTGGACAGCCACCCCTTCCCGACCGCCCTATTCCATGCCCACATAGTATGCTTTTCTCATCGAGGAGATGGTGAAGAAGGCAATCTCAATAGGATGAAGAGTGCGAGAGCATATGATCATGATGGCTTGGTGAGGGATCTGCTCGCACAGTTTCTAGCAGCTATGTTCAACTGTGCCATGTGTGAGGGCTTGCCTGATACTTGGAGCTTATCTACTATTCTACCTATCTTTAAGTCAAGTGACCCTATGGAGCTTGGGAATTATCACACTATCATGATTGGACACACATTGGCACGGTTGTACACATCCATTCTTGAGTGACAGCTAAGTAGATGGGTAGAGAGGGAGGGTATATGTGAAGCCAGGCAGGCAGGGTTCTACTCTTGACCACATCCTGACACTCACAGCCATTAGTGAGGAGGGCAGATTGCATGGGAGATGGATGTATTGTAGCTTTGTGGACTTCCGCAAAGCTTTTGACACAGTACCCAGATCTAGATTGATGAGTACCACATAGCTAATTTGGGTGCATGTGCGCGCAGTATAGGGGCTATCTACATTAGTTCACTCCACTATCGGAGTGAAGCAGGGTTGCCCGCTCTCTCATACTATATTTGGTATGTATGTGGATGAGGTTTCTCACTATATTGAGAGAGATCGTGATAGAGGTGCACAAATGGTATGGGAATGGATTCGACTATTGTTATATGCTAATGATATTCTGTTGATCTCCGACTCTCTAGAGGGGATGCAATGTCACTTGGATGCTTTGCATAGGTTTGCCCATGAAAGTGGTTTGTTTTTTACGTCCCTTGGTAAAACCAAGGTTATGGTGTTTAATACCACCCCATAGTGAATCAGGAGGTCAACACTCGCATTCACATACGTCCAAGAGACAATGGAGTATACAGATGCTTACACTTACCTTGGGGTGGTCTTTAGTGGACCAGCATTTTCATTGAGGAGAGGAACAGAGACTAGACTGACCAACATTGGGTAGATTGGAGAGGATGTGTTCACAGGTTCAATTTCAAGATCCTAGAATGAAGCTCTAGCTCTTTGACATTTTGGTGTCTTCCGCATTGCTCTATGGAGCTGAGATATGGGGACCTTCATTGGACCATCATGGGAGGCCCGGTGACATTGATGGATGGGGAAACATGGAGAAGCGTCTGGTCTCTATGATCTCATGGCTTATTAGAGCCAAGGCCCCAGTAACACACGTGACATTATCCGAGTAGAGCTAGTTGCCCCCCCCACTACTGGTTGAGGTGCTCACCAGATTAGTCTCCTTTATACACCCCTCCCAAGAGTTATCCATGCAAGGAGATACAACATGCTGGTATGGGGAGATGACATCATGGTTTCAAACACATGGGTTTAGGATGGACAAATTGCCCCCCTTCTAGTACTCATTGGATGCACCATCTCTGACTATTACACAATCCGAGATCACCATGCTCATCAGCCAAAACCTGACTCAGCTAGGCACCGGGAGGACATGGATACATCCTGCACAGGAGTTGAGCATGATGATGTCATTCTATAGAGAGCATCTTCTCCAGCTTATGGAGGAAGGATTTGTGACAAAACCTAGATACATAAACACCCACTTGTCTCATGGGATTCAATGTGCTATTGGCCTGATACACACATCTTCACACCATCTTTGGGTTGAGACTGGGAAATACAGAGTAGTACCAACAGAGGCTAGGACATGCCCCTTATGTCACATAGAGCTTGAGAGAGAGTTGCACTACACATGCTATTGCCAAGTCTACTATGAGATATGAGTTTGCTTCCATTGCTTGTTTAAAGAGGGCATACTCTCTAGAGTCATGGGGTGTGAGGACCAAAGATGCCTGGGATTGTTTTTGCTCAAGCTGCACAGACACAGAGAGAGCCTAATGAGAGGAAAGGCTAGCCAATCTTAGAGACAAAGCGAAGACTCCTTAAGAGGAGACACTAGACATCTAGAGGAGCTACTATCACAATAGAGCCCACATTCTCCTCTCACTAGATCAGGCACACTAATTGATCGACCGACTATGATAGGGAAATCCAGACGCCCACGATTGCGGAGGAATACACAACATTGATAGAGGTTGCATCACATGATTTGGATCACTTTGACCCAACATGCACGACAACTGGTCAGACTACTGACCATGGAGGAGATTGATGAACCTGCCAGCAAGACCAATGTTGGATCTTCTGTGATTTATCTCTTTATGAGGATACACCCACACTGTGTTGTCTTAGCCCCCCATTTGCCTCACCCCCTACCCCCTACTCATATCCTACACAAGCACAACTAGTTGCTTAGCTCACATCTAGCAGCTTGGGATTCTATAGTATTTTCATTTTGTTCCTCAAACTTTGTATCAGATCCACCACATTGTAACTTTCTAGTCTCATACGTCGCTTAGGCCTTTTGAAGATGCTAATATAACATTTCATCTCTCTCTCTCTCTCTCTCTCTCTCTCTCTCTCTCTCTCTCTCTCTCTCTCTCTCTCTCTCTCTCTCTCTCAGGCACACACGCACACACATTGAGGTCAGATGTTCATTGCATTCGCGTATTCTACTCGGGTCGAGTAGGGCATTGTGTTGATCATCTTGAGGGGGAGTGCTGGGGCTTAAGTCTCCTGCAATTGTGTGTGTAGATGGATAAAAAGTTATCTAGAAGAGGGAAATATTGATATTGTGCCTTTAGTCATGTGTTTATGAAAATATATTAGTGTATGACCTTATTTTGTTCTTTAAGAAAAGGCTATAGTATTATTGATCCTCTCTTGATTTTTTCAGGTTCTTGATCTCTAGTTGTGTGTATGAAATTTTGCAAGGCATACTGCATTCACCTATGACAAGGAGATGGGGGAAACAATTGAGTTTGTTTTGTTTCTAGTTGATCACAACTATGCTTTGGATTTCTCATCCCACCTAATTAAGAATGATGGACTCCTTATAAGAGGCAATGAAAAATGCTCCATGTCGTTCTTTAAGCGACATAGATAGCTCTTGCATGTCTACCGCATATGCATGTGAAGTGTTAAACTTAGAGAGATACTATTATTGGTACTTGAGTATTTTGTGGCATGTACAATGAATAGATGGCTGCTTGTTATGTAACATTTAATGGTCTAAAAACTTATGTGTAGCGGAAATTAGCATGAACATAGTGGGCATTTCATTAGAATAGATTCCTAATGAGAATTACAAGAGTGCTTGGGTGGAGAGAGCAACAAAAAGCATAACACCTAGTTAGATAGCATCAACAATACTTTCAAAAGAGAGAGAAATTAAGCTATTGACAACAATTGAGGACCGGATTTGCATGGAGCCGGTCCCCCCTCCAAAAGGCTTTGTATTATGGTTTCTCCCATCAAGAGAGACATTGTACAATACAATTCTTTGTGTTCCTTCAAGACTATCTAGTGCAATGAAGATGAAAGCTTCATGCACTAAGCAAAACACTTAGCAAACAAAACTTTAATTATCCCCGTTCTCAAACCCAAGACCTCGATCACACACCTTCGAAGATGGTGAGAGCTAGCAGGGTATGAGGAAGATTGAGAGGAAGAAGGAGTATCTTACGAGAAAGATGTACATCTCCTCACATAATCACTCATATTAGCATAGCTTAGCTTAGTAATTAGCATGGTAGAGGAGATGAGCATGCATTGAAGCTTGGCTCTTGGTTGGATTTGCATCCACATGCCAAGAGTGTGTCGATGTAGGCTTCTATCTCACAAGCTTGGAGTAGGTGATGAGCTCTCCATTAAAGCTTGGGAAGAGATAGTCTTCTTTGCTTCACACATGAGATTGTGTGAGTGTGTGTGTGATAATGCCTTGCAAAAATCAGCCCCCTCTCTCTCTTGGGCGAGCCCTCTTGCTATTTGCTCTTGCTATCTCCCCATTGGCCCTCCCCAAGTCAAGCCAATGATTATTAAGCAGCATAAGGGATAGCCTATTGACATGTGTCCCCCTTTCCCCTTTTGTGAGAGCTTTAGGTAATTTAATAATTAAACTAATCTCTCATTGGACCCCTTTGCCTCCTGGCCAATAGGAATCAGGCAAGCCATTGGGCTGTTGAATGCTCATTGGACCCCTTGGGAGACTATACAATAGTCTTCTAGAGGACTTAATTCTCATTGGTTCTTTTATTAAGTGTTTTTAAATTAATTAAACTAGATTTACTCTAGCCTAAATCTCATTGGTCCACCTCCAAGGCCATCCAATAGGAATTGGGCACACCTTGTGGGCATCTGGGCTAGGGAACTGACATGTGTCCCTAATTCCCTTTGTGTAAAGGGAGCTTGTGTGTGTGTGTGTGTGAATTTCTCTCTCATCCCCTACTCCCAAGTCTCGCCCCCTCCTATGTAGGGATTTGAAAAGACTTTTTGGTCACACACAAAGCATCCAATTTCCCCTAGGATTGACCTTTGGACACAACCTTTGAATTTTGGAACCTTAGCATTTTGGAAGTCTTAATGGGCTGAACCTTAGGGTCTTTTTAGCCCATTGTTGCACATGCCTCTTTTGCAGATGGCCCCCCCTTTGGATCCCTACTGTGGCCGGTCTGCTAGCTTAACCAATATTCTAGCTTTTTCTCCCCTGGCACTTCCCCACATTAAATGATCAGTTTAATATGAGAAAATCATTTAGGAGAATTATATATTGATTATTATGACATTACCTCTCTCTTGAAATCATAGTCGTCCTCGACTATGGTGTAGAGAAGATAAAGCATATTTATAAGTCCTTTTCTTAGCGGGTAGAGGATCCCTATGTTACCCTACGACATCATTCCACAATGGATGACTAGTCCATTTGGCGCTTGAGAGCCTGAGGCTGCCGCAAGCATGTTTGCACATTAGTCCTATCAATCTTCCATAGTAGAGTGACAAGCTCTGCTTGGTGTTTGGGAGACGTCGTCTCCGCAACTTGATCTAAGCATGCATACTACTTCATTTTTGTGCACAATAAAGAATAAGAGAGTCTTATAAGACAAAAAAACTTTGTTCATTTTTAACATTTTGTACATTTGCTTACTCTTGGGAAGCATTGTAAGCATTGACAAGGTTTAGGTTATACTTTAATTGTATGCCTTGCATCTATCTAGAATCTTCAAAAGGATAATTTTTAAACTTAATAAGATATCGTCGGATAGTCTTACCGCCTCTTAGTACCTTGTCTTCATGTCGGAGAATGGACTCGGGCTGCAGCGCCTCCTCTTGGTCCTCGATCTCCGGTGGGTCTTCAATAGTTGGTTCTTGAGGTGTCTCTCCTTTGTAAGGCTTTAATAGGCTCACATGGAAATCATTGTGTATGAGCCAATGATTGGGCAACTTGAGTTGATAGGCCATCTCATTGATTGGCCTAAGAATCTAGAAGGGACCATAGTACCTTTTTGCTAGTTTAGCATAGTACTTTTGGTGGCCCGTAGGATTCTTGCTCGTCGTGTGCCTTAATCAAGCCTTGGGAAACTTTACCAAGACCCAACCGTTTTCTTTAAAGGCTTGGGCTCTTCTATGTTTGTCAGCAGCAGCCTTTTGCCTTTGCTGTGAGATAGAGATAGCATCCTTAATATTTTGAAAAGATTCTTGTAGGTCTCGGCTATACTCATCTGCAGCGAAGATCTTCCCATGTACCTTAAGTAGCAAGGGACTTTTTGATCCTTCCTCAATTACCTTGAAAGGTGCTTTTCCCGTGGAAGTATGTACAGTGTTATTGTAAGCATACTCCACTAAGGGTAAGTACTTCTCCCATTGGGATCTTTGATCACTTCCGTTACATAGACTTTTAGTAGATCGAGAATAGTTAGGTTAGCTATTTCACTTTGGCCATCCGTTTGTGGATGATAGGCCGAAGAGAAGTTTAGCCTTGTACCTAAATTCTCAAAGAGACCCTTCCAGAAATTACTGGTCATTCTAGGATCTCTATCCGACACTATGGACATTGGCAAGCCATGATACTTGAAATTTTGTGAAATGAAGAGGGTTGCCATTTGATGGGCTTTGATAGTCTTTTTGACAGGTATAAAATGAGCTTGTTTACTGAACCTGTCTACTATTGTCCATATTCCCGTATTCCCATGGATAGACTTAGGCAATCCAAAGATAAAATCCATGGATATGCTCTCCCATGGTGAATTAGGGATTGGCAAGGGTTAAAGCAATCCAAGTTTCTTCCCTCTATCAAATTTTGTCTTTTGGCATACCACACATTTAGAAACATACTCTTGTATGTTCACGTACTTTCATGGTAGGTCAATAGAAATATGTTTCAATTCCCTTTAAGGTAGACTGAATCCCTCTATGCCCTGCATAAGGTGGAGCATGAGATTCATACATTACTTTCTCACGTAGTGTGTTACTAACACATAGTCTATTTCCATAGAGAAGATAACCATCTTGTAAAGTAAATGGTTCTTCTTTCTTCCCTAATGCAAGGGCTTAAATCAAATCTCTAAAATCAGGATCAATAGCGTACTCATCTATCATTAAAGATAGATCATTGTGAGTTGCTATGGAAACCGCATTCACTCTCGGCCGTCTTGAGAGTGCATCAGCTACTTGATTATGCTTGCTAGCAATGTGAGCAATATGAAAATGAAATTGCGAAAGGAAATTTGCCCACCTCATTTGTTTGTCGGAGATCTTGGTCTACGTCATGAAGTACTTAAGACTTTGGTGATCCGTTCGCAGAATGAAAGGAGTCCCCAATAAATAGTGCTTCCATGAGTCTAAGGCATGTAGAACTGCAAGGAGTTCCTTTTCGTATATGCCTAGAGCTTGCTCAACAGGGTCGAGCGTTCGACTCTCATAGCCTATGGTGTGCCCTTCTTGGAGCAAAACAACTCCAAGGCAATCACCACAAGCATCACATTGGACCTCAAATGGTTTTGAGAGATCCGGTAGTGTAAGCACAGGTTGATAGATAAGCTTTTCTTTAAGCTTTTCAAAAGCATTGTTCTCTTTAGCAGACCATGTATACCTAACTCTTTTCTTTGTTAGGTCATGTAATGGTCCCGCAATTTGTGAGAACTTTTCTATGAAGCGTCTATAGTATGCACACATACCTATAAAGCTTCTTAGTTCATGAAGATTCCTTGGTTTAGGCCATCCTTTTATTACCTCTAACTTTGATGGATCCATTTGGATGCCATCTTGAGAGATAATGTGACCTAAATATTGAATCTGTTGCAAGAAAAATTCACTTTTCTTTCGATTAACATAATCTCTTAAAACTTGAAATATTACCTGGAGGTGTTGCTTGTGTTCGTCTAATGAATTAGAGTAGATGATAATATCATCAAAGAACACTCCAGTGAAGGTTCGATGAGGCTTGAACAGCTTCTCCATCAAGGGGTTGAATCTGGCTGGTGCATTGGTCAAGCCAAAAGGCATGACAATGTACTCATAAAGACCAAATGTGGTGTGAAATGCGGTCTTTACAATGTCTTGATCAACTATCCTTATTTGATGATAGCCACTTTTTAGGTCAATCCTACTGAAGTAGGTCGATCCTTGTAGCTTATCAAATAGTTCTTCTACCCGTGCAACGGGAAACCTATTCCTGATAGTGATCCTATTTAGTGCTCTATAGTCGACACACATACGATATGTGCCGTCTTTCTTTTGCACTAATAGCACCGATAAGCAAAATGGAGATGAGCTAGGCCTAACCATGCCCTTCTCAACTAACTCATGCACTTGCCGCATAATCTCCTCTTGTTGAGCTTGAGAAACTCTATAAGGAGGTTTGTTAGGCGGTGAACTTCCTGGAAGAAGTTCAATTGAATGGTTATCATTACCTCGTTTAGGAGGTAGCTCACAAGGGATGTCGTCAATAAAAACATCTTGAAACCCCTTGAGAAAATTGGATAACTCTAATTCCTTTTGGTTGTTTTTATTTTCTTTTGCTAAAGCATTAGGTTCATTTTGAGAATCTTTAACAAAAATCATGTACACGGAAATAGAGATCTTTATTGACTTGTTGAAAGCTGGTGTATGTACAATGGGGATAGTGTTACCCATTTCCTTAGCATCTATATACATGTCTTTTTCCCTGAACTTAAAGGAGATTCTCCTTTCAGGAAATTTAACATTGGCAGCTAGTCGGTCAAACCATGGTGCCCCTAGGATTACATCCTCATGCTTGAGAGGAGAGATAAAGAAGTCCTCTTTGTCCACATAGCCTTGGACATGAAGCCTCAATTTATCGATTAAGGGAGTGACTGAAGCTTCTTGCCCCTTGAAGGAACTTTCTGCGCGTAGGACATCTCCCATCTCGTAGGATTGTATGCCTAGCTTGGTGGCCAACTCTATAGATATAAAATTGTGAGTAGAACCAGGGTCAAAGAGAATAAAAGCATCATGTTCTCTTACCTTTCCCCAAGCATGGCATAGAGGAGATCCTTTGTGATGAGTTTGGTGAGTCTCCTCCTCTTGGATTTCAACCAAGGAAGCTCTAGGAGGATCTTGGCGGTTGTTCTTTTGGGGACAAGCGCGGTACGCATGCCCTTGTTCGCCGCACTTGAAACACCGGTTATCCTTGCGATAATGCTCAAGCTCTTCAGGAGAGAGTTTGTTCTTACCTTTGTAAACTCCCTTCTCTTTAGCTTTGTTGGAGTTGCCCTTAGGAGACTTTTGCACATTGTCCTTCTCCTTAGGCTCATTGGAACCCTTGTTTTCGGGGGGCTTATTATTTCTTTTAGCCCCCGTTTGGAAATTCATTCGTGAGGCCACCATAGTATGGTGTATTACCGCCGATATGGTACGTGGCCTTTGGGAGTTGACATACTCCGCCATTTCTTCGGTTAAGCCCGCACAAAATTGTTGCTTTTGCTCTCCAAAATCCAAATTTTTGAAGACAGTGGCTTTGAGTTGTAGGTCCCAAAACTTGTCTACATATTTGGGGATGGATTCCTAGGGAGAGAGCTTTTAGCTTCTCCATTCGGTGAGTACTTTGTCTTTAGCATCGGTGGCCAAAAAATGCTTCATAATGGAATCTCTTAAAGCTTTCCATGTTCGTGGAGCTTCACCGTTGGCTCGTAGGCTAGACCACCATTGCCTGGCGGACTTTTGAAAGTGCATAGCTACATGGCGTAGCTTAGAGGACTCCGTGAAGCCCTCATCTGCAAATGCCGCATCGAATTGCTGGATAAAGGCCAAGACATTGTCCGTAGCACCAAAGGTGCCATCATAGGTAAGGAAAGAGATGCTCTTCCCTCCCTCTTTGAACTTCTTCAGCTTGGATGACCTCTTCCATGCGGCATAGGATCTCCTATGGCCTCTTCTTTTTGATGGTTCAAAGGTTGCACCATCACATTCTTCAGAAGGTGAAGAATTTGAAGAAGGTGGAGAAGAGAGTGACCTCTTTCTCGCCTTTTTCTTGTCTTGATCTTCGTCGTCTTTACCATCACTTTCATAAGAGGAAAGGATGAAGAATATGGAGAAGAGGGTGTCCTCTTTCTCGCCTTTTTCTTCTCTTGCTTTTTATCATCCCTCTTTGAATTATGGCGTGGAGAAGAGTATGATGGTCTTCTCTGCTTTGGTGGTGATGGAGAGCGTTTAGCCCGCCGTCTTCGTGGAGCTATCTCAGCTAAGGTGGCGGGAGACTCACTTCTTTCTCGTTCCTTCGGTGGAGGATCTTGAGTTCTCCTTTGGGAAGGAGATGCATCATCAAGAAGTAAATTCTTGAGCCCTTCGTACGGATTCTGTTCTTCTTCGCGAATCGGAGAGAGACATCTTTTGGTAGTCTCACAAGAAGGCTTCCTAGGTGTTCTCTCGTCATGGTGATGAGCTTGGAGAATCCCGTGAGCACGGAGCTGCCGTTGCACTTCGCTTTGGAGAGATGGATTTCCCATGGCTTGTTGAAGCCTAGAAACAAGATAGTTAAGAAGCATCGGAGCATCATTAGTAGCTTGCTCATGAGAAAAATCCAAGTTATCAACATTAATTTCACTCTCTTTACTATTGTCAGCCATTCTAAAAACTTTTAGATGTAAACTTTTTAGGTGTACTTTGTCACTTCAAGCCCTAGTTGTTACTCCTCTTTACCCCTTTAGAAAAAGCACTCAAGCTATTTTACCCGCGGCTCGAATACCATTAATTGCAAGGAATAGAAGAGAGGGTCGTTTAAAACCAAAACAGCACCGGCTCCTGTCAAGCTTCTAATAGCTCAATAGTGGTTAATCCGTAGGCAAGCCCCGTAGGACTCCACTATTAAGACCATAGCTCTCGACGGTGATGCCCCGTTAACTACACAAAGGCAGGCGCACTGCAAGGTTGAAAAATCCCTATTCTACTTACTCACAGGCAATTAATAATACCAACCATTTATAGCTAGCTTGAGGACCTCCCTTCTTGAGCAAGAAAAGAGAAACCTTGTTCTCTGATACCAATGTAACACTTAATGGTCAAAAAACTTATGTGTAGTAGAAATTAGCATGAACATAATGGGCATTTCATTAGAATAGATTCCTAATGAGAATTACAAGAGTGCTTGGGTGGAGAGAGCAAGAGTGCTTGGGTGGAGAGTGCCTAGTTAGATAGCATCAACAATACTTTCAAAAGAGAGAGAAATCAAGCTATTGACAACAATTGAGGACCGGATTTGCATGGAGCCGGTCCCCCCTCCAAAAGGCTTTGTATTATGGTTTCTCCCATCAAGAGAGACATTGTACAATACAATTCTTTGTGTTCCTTCAAGACTAGCTAATGCAATGAAGGAAATATTCATGCACTAAGCAAAACAATTAGCAAACAAAACTTTGATTATCCCCGTTCTGAGACCCAAGACCTCACACACCTTCGAAGATGGTGAGATCTAGCATTGTATGAGAGTAGATTGAGAGGAAGAAGGAGTATCTTACGAGAAACATGTACATCTCCTCACATAATCACTCATATTAGCATAGCTTAGCTTAGTAATTAGCATGGTAGAGGAGATGAGCATGCATTGAAGCTTGGCTCTTGGTTGGATTTGCATCCACATGCCAAGAGTGTGTCGATGTAGGCTTCTATCTCACAAGCTTGGAGTAGGTGATGAGCTCTCCATTAAAGCTTGGGAAGAGATAGCCTTCTTTGCTTCACACATGAGATTGTGTGAGTGTGTGTGTGATAATTCCTTGCAAAAATCAGTCCCCCTCTCTCTCTTGGGCGAGCCCTCTTGCTATTTTCTCTTGCTATCTCCCCATTGGCCCTCCCCAACTCAAGCCAATGATTATTAAGCAGCATAAGTGATAGCCTATTGACATGTGTCCCCCTTTCCCCTTTTGTGAGAGCTTTAGGTAATTTAATAATTAAAATAAACTCTCATTGGACCCCTTTGCCTCCTGGCCAATAGGAATCAGGCAAGCCATTGGGTTGTTGAATGCTCATTGGACCCCTTGGGAGACTGTCCAATAGTCTTCTAGAGGACTTTATTCTCATTGGTTCTTTTATTAAGTGTTTTTAAATTAATTAAAATAGATTTACTCAAGCCTAAATCTCATTGGTCCACCTCCAAGGCCATCCAATAGGAATTGGGCACACCTTGTGGGCATCTGGGCTAGGGAGCTGACATGTGTCCCTAATTCCCTTTGTGTAAAGGGAGCCTATGTGTGTGTGTGTGTGTGTGTGTGTGTGTGTGTGTGTGTGTGTGTGTGACTTTATCTCTCATCCCCTACTCCCAAGGCTTGCCCCCTCCTATGTAGGGATTTGAAAAGACTTTTTGGTCACACACAAAGCATCCAAATTCCCCTAGGGTTGACCTTTGGACACAACCTTTGAATTTTGGAACCTTAGCATTTTGGAAGTCTTAATGGGCTGAACCTTAGGGTCTTTTTAGCCCATTGTTGCACATGGCTCTTTTGCAGATGGCCCCCCCTTTGGATCCCTATTTTCCCTCCTTTGGATCCCTACTGTGGCCGGTCTGCTAGCTTAACCACTATTCTAGCTTTTTCTCCCCTGGCACTTCCCCACATTAAATGATCAGTTTAATATGATAAAATCATTTAGGAGAATTAGATATTGATTATTATGACATGTTACATCCATAGAGTGGCACAACTGAAATATTGAATGGATGTGCAAAGTATGATGTATTGGGATAGGTGAGGATAGAGGAGGGTCGACATTGCATGTGTATATAGATTGAAAACATCATACATGCATAGTGTTTCTCCACCATTTAATGTGGACAGTTTCCGTGCACGTATGGCTCTTATTTTAAGAGAATATTTTATGGAAATTGAACTTTAAATTCCTCTCTTGTTAGATGTATGCGTTGTGGTTCATACATTGCCAAATTTTCAAGCTTATAGTTGAGACTTTGTGACACTTATGTATTTATCATATGTAAAATGTGTGCAGCTTTTTTACTTACTATTTTATGCCTTAAAAAAGGATCTAGATTTAATCTGGAAAATCTCAGAAAAATTGTTTTGATTGCAAAAGCTCAAAATCAGAAGCTCGCTAAGAAAACACACTCTCATTCATTATGTATCTCTGTAGTCATATTGGTCTTGCATATGGCTTCAGTGGTATTGTGTGCTGACATAGAAGATATCTTGGAACTTGAGTCAGAGTAAGTGTCAGGCACTTCCTCAACTATAGTCTCTAAAAGCCCCCTTGAGTCACGCTCTCCGTAGTAGATATTCTACTCTCACTCTCTCTAGTAAAGCCCTGATTTGCTATAACATAGTCTGACCTAAGGTACATAAAGAGTTGAGTTACTGATTGGAAACATATACATGGCAACCCGTTTTAATACTCGTTGTGAATCCAACCTGGTTATTTCTTCTCAAGCTTGATCTGGATTACAAATCTTGTTCACTCCTCTACAATCAAAGGTAATGAAGTTAGTATTTGATAAACAAGTGTTTACAAGGACTCTTGATCAAAATTTCCAGCTTCAATCCTACCAAAGGAGCTAAAGGACCAATCCACAACCTTAAAATCTAGAAAACTCAATTTCAAGTAGCAAATAGTGTCCAAATGACTTCAAAGTTTCTACGCATCTGTATGAGTATCTACTAGCCTTGTAAACCAAAAAATGTCAAAAATGAGCTCACTCTCAGGAGATCATAAGCGTGCTTATTATATATTGAGTAAAAAGATCATGATTTTGTAGTTTGATTGATCCACATTGGTTAAACATGTGTTCAATAACCCTTGAATGAGGTTTTACATTTTTTTGGACCAATTTGATTCAATCTCCTAGTAGTTTCTGTGTCTGGCAGTTTCAAATACAAATCTAGTGATCACGCAAGTCCAATGTTGTCCCAATTACTTGAAAATTCTCCGAAGTACTCTATCACTACTGTTGGGGTAAAGGTTGTGTGCCTGTTACCTCTATCAGACACGTCAGAGACGTCCGATCGCCCATTACTTGTACACACCTTGTTCTTTACTAGATAGAAGAATAAGAGGCTCTCTCGCCCTGATACCTCATCCAGGCATGTACGTATGGACGACTACCGACACGCAAGCATGAATATTTACAATGTGCACACGTTGCCCCATTTTTAAAACTTGAAGCCACTTTGTAAATCTCCCAAATGCATGTATTTACATCTTTTTGAACATATGACCATGCATATACGCACTACTTTGTACATACCAAAAGTGGTTTATCAACGTCTTTTTTCCCCATTGGTAAGTGAAACGGCTTTCTTTTGGGTTTTGCTTGTACACATGTGTCATCGATGGCTATTTGAAGCTGCTTGTGAAGTATCATAGCAATTGGTCGTCAATTTTGGTCGTTATGCCAAAATGACGCTTTGTGTGTCTGTCGTCGAATTGGTTGTTTTGACCCACTTTTGGTGGTCCAAACCTGGAGATACTCCATAGTTGCATTGTCCCCGATGTTGTCAAGCTTCTTGTGAAGTTTTGTGTCGTTTCGACAACTTTTTCCTTTTTTCCGCTTTGCAGGCTCTATTGACCTAGGGTTTTTTCAGTTGGTCTTTCTCGTACTTTGAGAGTTAGGAACTCATCTTCTACACTAGGGTAAGCCACCTATTGGTTCTTGCATGGTTTGGTTAGGCGGTTGTGCCTCTACCTAGCGTTCTACCCATTTCCCGTCTGCTCTTGTTTCTTTGTTTTGGTTAGTTTTCGCGACAAAAGTTAGTGGTAAGCATCAAAAGCTTATGGCAATGAGTCTACCTCTCATATCTGGAGTCCTCTGAGCTCTCGTAGCAGTCGTAGAAGGCTGTAGAAGGTCGGATGCTCCTGTGTGCTCTTTGCTCTCTCCAAGTGAGTAATAGTGCAAATGAGCTTGTAAGTGAAGTAAAAAATACTTAACTCTGGACTTCCCAGCTCACTTGTTACCAAATTCGACATATGCTTCTATCTTGTCATGAAATGCACTTTAGGATTTGAAAGTTCTCAATTTGGACTCCTTTTGACCTATTTCTCAGAAATCTGTTCACTTTGCCAAAATTGTGCCATTTCGGGCTTTCCACAACTTTATTGTGCCCAATTTTTACCATGGGTTGCCCTTGTCATTAGAATCATCACCATCTATTCTTTTCTTTTTTATGATCTCGTTTCACCTATTTTTTATTTTTCTTTTACTTTTATTAAGAAAATCCTAAAAAATAAAGGAAAATTGCAAATTGAAACCAAAAGAATCAAAAAATACACAATAATTAGCTGGTAACCCCATGTATATGTATATACACTTATTTGTGGTTTCTCGGCTTGGATTACCACTTTTTTCCACTTTTTGGCTCCAAAAACACGCATATTTAGTCGTATTTACAAACTTAGAGAATCAAATTCATCATTTGATCTCTTATTATTGCAAAACAAAGTATATAAGGGCATAAATATTGTCAATATCCACAATCAAACATAAAAAATCCAAAATCATGTAAGACACTGCCCTCGTAATATCATTTTCTTTGTCCTTGGCTCGTGTTTTTTAATTCTAGATAAGACATATATATCTCTTCTTTGTCCACTTTTCATAGATTCAAATCTTCTCTAATTTTAGGTGAGCACAGATCTCTCCCTCTGTTTGTCTCTCCAATTAAGAGAGAGAGAGAGAGAGAGAGAGAGAGAGAGAGAGAGAGCATGAAAAATAGACGTGCAAGACTTGAATTTGGTGTTTAATTTAAGCCCTAAGCATTATTATCTCTCTACATTGCCCACACGTATGAAGGACAACCACCCCAACAACGTCGCACCCTATGGTGGCCACAGGAGGTCATGTTGAAGCTCTCTACCACATCATCAAGCAATGTGAAGACGACTTAAATCATGTCGAAATACACTCTATTCACAGGTTGAGGTAGAAGCCCTTTTGACATGGTTTTGAGAGATCTGTGCATGTGTCAAGCCCTTCCCAAAGCTACTAGATGGTGGTGGAGCATAGCATGAGAAGCACATATGCACAGCCATTGGTATAAAGAGAGGCGTCATTCCAAGGAGAAACCACACTGGAAGCACCAGCAGCCACCTTAAACATCCACCTTGGAAGGAGAAAAAAATCATGCTCTTGACCTCTAGCTATATGGGTGCCGGTATGTTTGTAGGTTGTAGTTACACATGATCCTCATTAAAAAAAGATAGATGGTGAGAAAAATAGCTATTGTGAAAGATAGTTGCTTATAATTATTTAAGTGGGACTCACATAAGAGTGACAAATTTTTGCATATGAAAATATTTGATGAAAATATATGAGGTTATGAATGTGTGAAAAAAATTCACATTGTTTATATTTGTATTAAAAAGTTATCCTTGAAATGCTACTGGAAAGTAAGAAAATATACTCATTGCAAAAAAACACATGGACTTGCGTAACGTGTAAATATTTACACATAAGAAAGTTACAAAATTTACATAGAAATTCATTTTTCATTGCTATAAAAAAGCATATGTAATTTTTTCAGTGTTAAAAAAGAGATGTAAAAAATTTTCATGTGTAAAAACTACAATATTTACATTCGAATGGCAGTTTTTTGAGTCTAGAAAATGTTATTCACACTCTAGAGTAAGAAAAGTGATATTCACACTCAATTTTCATAGGTGTAAAATGTCTAAAACTTGTAGTGATAGGCATGGCTCAAAGAATGGGGGTTTAGATCCTCTCTTTAGTGGTTCATAGAGTTGCTTGAAAGAAACCACCTTAAATACAAATTTAGAGATTTACCTTTAATTTTAAATCTGAAGGTAAAAAAATACGAAGATTAGAGAATTGCCCGCGGGCACACGTGCGTGCGAGAGAGAGACAGAGAGAGACTTGAACTCCATCCATGAGGATATACTACTATAGAGTTGTGTCTCTGTGTGTGTGTGTGTGTGTGTGTGTGTGAGAGAGAGAGAGAGAGAGAGAGAGAGAGAGAGAGAGACCAAGGTGGAAACTTTCTTGGCAAGCAAGAGGGAGCTTATGCGACAAATTAGGTCCCTAGGTGTAGTGTTGAGAGAGAGAGAGAGAGAGAGAGAGAGAGAGAGAGACCAAGGTGGAATCTTTCATGCAACAAATTAGGTCCCTAGGTGCAGCGTTCAGAGAGAGAGAGAGAGAGAGAGAGAGAGAGACCCTCCCACAGCTCGAGGCACCTCTTGCATGGCGGCAATGGCCGATGGCAGCGATGGCCTCAACTCGAGGAGGCGGAGGCTTGGTAGACGTATCCCTATAGACGTGATAGTGGAAAACGGTGGTGCGACTGTCTAGATAGAAGAGAAGATGAAGAGAAAGCCTTAGATCCTGCCACATGGATCCAGGTCTTCAGTTTTTAATATTTATATATAAGATATATCGATATATAGACAAGAAATTTCCCTTACCACAAGAATTATCCACCTTTTTCAAGCCAGGAGTAGCTTTTTCGGAGCCAATAGTAGGTGGTATGAGATGAATGTGAATATGACATGTTTAATTTGATGTTCACCAATTATAATTGGAGTGTATTGGAATTGGTCCATGAAAGATGCTACTTTCAGCACTTTCCGTTCATCTTTCTAATGTGTCACCTTCAATGCAATATTTGCAACCAAGTACGAGAAAAAACAACATAGGGATTCTTTGGAGTGGAAAAAGAAAGTTGAAACACCCTTCGATGAAAAGCCTTTAAAAGTTGAGCCGCCTATTTCTTCTTCACCGCCGTTAGAGAATTCTAGTAACACAATCTAGCCTAAAGTAAGCCTTGCGTGGAAACTTGAAAGAGCAAGTCGTCATCAAGTGTGGCACACAAATTGTAACATTTAGTGGCCTAGTAACTTGTGTGTAGCGGAAAATAGCATGAACATAGTGAGCATTTCATTAGAATAGATTCCTAATGAGAATAACAAGAGTGCTTGGGTGGGGAGAGCAACAAAAAGAATAACACCTAGTTAGATAGCATGAACAATACTTCAAAAGAGAGAGAAATTAAGCAATTGACAACAGTTGAGGACCGGATTTGCATGGAGCCGGTCCCCCCTCCAAAAGGCTTTGTATTATGGCTTCTCCCATCAATAGAGACATTTTACAATACAATCCTTTGTGTTCCTTCAATACTAGCTAGTGCAATGAAGATGTAAACTTCAAGCACTAAACAAAACACTTATCAAACACAACATCAATTCCCTTACGGTCTCAGACCCAAGACCTCACACACCTTCGAAGATGGTGAGAGCTAGCGGGGTATGAGAGTAGATTGAGAGGAAGAAGGAGTATTCTTACGAGAAAGATGTACAGCTCCTCACATAATCACTCATATTAGCATAGCTTAGCTTAGTAATTAGCATGGTAGAGGAGATGAGCATGCCTTGAAGCTTGGCTCTTGGTTGGATTTGCATCACAAAGCCAAGAGTTGTTGATGTAGGCCTCCCTTCTCACAAGCTTGGAGTAGGTGGTAAGCTTTCCATTAAAGCTTGAGAAGGAGAGAGAGTCTTCTTTGCTTCACCCATCAGATTGTGTGAGTGTGAGTGTGTGTGTGTGTTCATGCCTTGCATAAATCAGCCCCCTCTCTCTCTTGGTCGACCCCCCTTGCTAATTGCTCATGCTACAACCCTATTGGACCTCCCTAGCCTTAGCCAATGGAAATTAAGCAGCATAAGTGATAGCCTTTTGACATGTGTCCCCCTTCCCCCTTTTGTGAGAGCTTTAGGTAATTTATAGATGAAAATAAACTCTCATTGGACCCCTTTGCCTCCTGGCCAATAGGAATCAGGCAAGCCATTAGGCTGTTGAATGCTCATTGGACCCCTTGGGAGACTGTCCAATGTTAAATTTCTAAGATACAAGGGTGACATGCCAAGTGACGTTAAACAAATAAAAAATTGATGTAAAACTGACAATATTATGCAGATATATATTTGATAAGCTTTGATATATTTAAAATGAGGCACAAATGAGTTTGTGAATCATAACTCTCCATCTTCAAGTGTTATTAGTGCATTGCTTTTTCTTTGTCCACGTCCTTTTCTCATACATGTAAAAAATGAAGACCTTGCTTGATAGTGGGACTTTTCCATTCCTTGTGTGTTCAGTGTTGCAAGAGGTCCTTCTTTGCAAAATATGGTCCATGCATGTAGAGAATATGCTAGAAACACAAATTTCCGTTTGTAAAATTAATGAGATACAATGTGCAATGTTAAAATTTATTTTGATCACAGAAGTGTTTGAACACTCGCCAAGTAATAAATGATGTCTCCCCAAGCATCTATGATAACGTTTATCAAAAGTTTTATTGCCTTTTTGAAGACATCTACATAAGTATTTGAGATAGCTTGATGTCTTAAAATCTTCAAGAAATTGTCAAGATTTTGTCATACTTCCATGCCTTTTTTGGGGCTACATCTGGTCTGATTTTGACATTTGTAGTTATGACACAGAGATCCTTCCAACAATTTCACATAGTGTTGACTTGCTTACTATCATGATCGCTCAGGAATCTTCTTGCTTTTGCCCCTCCCATTAAAACATCGTGCAAAACCTCGCCTATCACTTTAGAAAGAGTAGTATCCTTTTTTAGATGCACTTAACCACCATGAAATCCCACTTGAGAGATTAAACTTCTCATTTTTATATGCACTCATTTGCAAGTTAGTTGAATTAATAGAATATGCATAATCAAGATGCAATCAAAGCAATTTGTCCAAGATTATAACCTTTGCATGTAGTGTACATGTGTACATTTTTTAAAGTCTATTGATAGAATTGGATCCCAAATCATAAGAGAATATGCGTAGTCCACAACATTCACCACATGCCATCCTCTGGTTCTAGTTATTGCCTTACAATACAGACATGGATACTTAGTATTAGCACCCCGTATACACCAAACATGCACTTCAATGCCTTTAGATCGGCATTCAGGTGCCATTCCACAAGGAAGTCACCCATGCCCTCTACATGGAGATGTTCACCTGCATTTTGGCTTTGAATAATAGAGGGAATTTTGGTCTGTGAACATAGCCAATTTAACGTATCATTGCTCTCTAGTGGCAGTTGAGCCAATCCAATCCACCAGAGCTTTATTTCTAATTTATTGAGTTTTGTGACATGGGACGTCTAGCTTACCCTGGCTATAGTCTAGTGCTTTATTCATCAAAGATATAGACACTCCTTTCATTTTTGACATTTTTGAATTTGAGTCTCATCCAATGTCATAACAAATACAAGTTTTCCATCACAATCTATTTCTCACATTTTATAGTATCTCACCATAACATAATAGATTGAACTTTTTTCATATTCATTTAAATATGATTATAAACATTATATTAAAAAGAGGATTTATTTTTTGTTTCTCGTGTGGCATTGTTCCTTCAATATGGTAATATTCTCCTAAATGTTTGGGTATTTCTTCATTTAACAAAGTTCTCACTTTTCCAACATTGTGAAACCTAGGAAACCCAAAGTCTTTGATCTTGTAATATTTAAGTACCCAAACCCAGGTTTTGAAAATGGATAAATATCCCCTTCTCCTCACTCTTACTGCGTCACAAACCTCTTGCATTTGGGAAGGCTGAACCAATAAATCCATATCTTTTAGTAGATGTTGAAAGATCAATGTTTTTGGATTTGATTTTTGAGAAGTTCCAAAAGTTTCAAGATATTTGACCAATTTGTTATCTCATTCTGAGTTTTACCCTTTCCTGAGCATTAGACATGTCACATCCTAAGAGGTTGGTTACATGTTCTCTAACAATTTTTAACCTTTTTTTCTTTGTCGAGATCCTTCTGTCAAGTTTACCACATCCCTCATTCGTTTTACTCATGCTCTTAATCCTATTGGGGTTTCTTTTAGAGTCTGCAACTAATCATTCACTTGTTTAAAGAGGCTATTTGGTTTTTAAGTTCCAAAATTTTTGTTGCATTCAAAGACAAATTGCTTTGGAGATAATGAATGTATTGTGCATGGTTAATGTGTGATTTAGATAGCCTAGAACTATATCCTAGTAAGCCATCAATTCCATCTCCAACAAATCTCATCAAATCATGGGGTGTATGAAAAGATGGATACCTTCGAGTTTAGGGATCCAGTGGATACAAACTTCCATCTGTCCATAGGTCAATGTGCTTCTTTCCTTTGTTGCGAAGTTGATGAGCTTCATTTGAGACTGTAAGAGGTTTTTAATAGACACTGCGTGTAGTTGCATACTCCTTCTTGAGTTTAGTATTCAAATGAAACTTGCGATTACTCGTTGTAAGTGAAGAGCATACATCAAAAGGTATTATGGAACTCAAACTAGCATAGCTATAAGCATTAGAACGGCAAAGGGAAAGCTCGTGGAGGTGAGAAGAGCAAAAGAAAAGAACAGAGGGAAAGCTCATGGAGGTGAGAAGAGAAAAACAAAAGGTCATGGATACAAACAAAAGGGAGGCGAGAATGAAGTCATTCAAAAGTGAAGGAAATAAATATTTTCCGCCAAGTCACTTTAATGAGGACAAACTTCGAGGTAAACCACAAAAGAGGAGTGTGAAAACGATATCTTTTTAGATAATGTAATTAGATATGTTTTAGACCACATAGATACACTTTAAATACCTAAAGTGGCCAAATTTGGATCCATTTTGACCATCAATGGCTCCGCTAATTAACAACTTAACCACACAACCCTTTTTGAGTCTTTTTTGGACATAATGTTATGGTTATGGTTTCCGCTTCTGCTCAATTTTTAGGCAAAATGAATGTGGAACGCAATTGTTTTTTTCACTCTTTCCTTTGAGCAGAGAGGGCTGGTTTTGGTGCAGCACTAGCTACCAGCTCTCTTTGCTCAAAATTTTTTTTCAGGTTTCTACGTCGGTATGTGCGTCCATGTGAGCGTTGGTATAACCATTTGTATAAATGTCGATATATGCGTCAGTATGTTCCAACACATATACAGACACCAAAAATAGTGACAGGTATAGCGATGTCACGATACCGCGTGACGTGTTTTAGTCACATTGTTACGACTGTCTTGAATGGTGATATGTGTGAGGAATTTTATGTAACACAGCCTCTTGGTTTTTTCAAGAAAGGACATGAAGATACATTGTGCAACTCGGGGTGCAACTGTAAGAAATATTTGTATGAGTTGAAGCAATCTTTGTGTGCTTGGTATGAGAAAGCTAACACTCATTTAATTAAACACAGATTTTGTAACAGTCCAACAGAAAGCACTTTGTGTGTAAAGTGTGAGGGTGATGTACTTCTCATTGTTGTTCAATGTCATCCCTTTTTCCAAGGATATGGCAAAACATTCTAAAATCAGCTAGAAAATCATCAACATCTTCTTCTAAATTCCCAAAGAAGATTAGGATATCCTCAAAGGTATAGCATGTGATACTCTCTAAATGCTAGAACCACACAAAGGTTAAAACAATCATTTTTTCTTATAACATGCAATTAACCACATAGAGTCTTGAAAGTAATTCCAACATAAATTTTAGATTCTTGTATGAAAATATTTTTTCTTTTTTATGTTATACCAATCCATACCATATTCTAGCTCAATTTTGCGGTCTTGAAACCAAACTATGCACTCAAAACTATTTTGCTAAGTTGAGCTAAAACAAGATGAAAACATGCATGTCAAAGGATGTGTGATAGTCGACAAGAGGTAGGATGATAGGGTTTGGTGATTCTAGAATTTCTCTTACTCTTTGAGTACCAAACATGAACACCGTTTGTTGTTGAAAATGGATCTTGCTATCAATTGCAACATTTATTCTAATGTGTGGAGTATAATTGAAGGGAAAAACCTCTATTCTTGGGCCATTATCTATGGTCTATGCATGACCTGATGCTTAAAACAAAATAAAAATACATACGTCTACGAAATACTCGTTGAAATTGTAATTTGTGTTTACAATGATATGCACCTTTTTCCTGGCAATGGGAACAAATGGGTCATACAAGTTTTTACGATTCATGCAAGCTATTTGATTGTGCTAAAATCTAAGCATTCTTGCAATATGAAACAACAAAAGACACCAAGCCGTCCTCAATGGGGACGCCAAAATTGAGGCAGTCCGGGGCGTGTAACAAAAGGAGACATCTAAACACCCCTCAGGGTTCCCGTGCTGCTCAATTGGGGTTGGGGCAACCACAAGCAAGAAAAAGAAACAAAAAACCCACAACCAAACAAGTGAAGGGGCACCACCTAGTTATGAGAGATGCGAACTACGATGCAAGAGAGATTTTGTCATGACTAAGAGGAGATGCAACAAAAAACACACAAACAATCTCACACCAAGACACACACCAAATGGAGCGAGAGAGAGCTAAAGCAAAGGAAGAAGGAGAGGAATGGAACTTCTGTAATATCTCGTTTGTGACTTGAAATTGGAGATGGTTTTCTACAATGCTACCATAGAGCTTGTACAAAAACTAACCCAATGTGTATTGAATGCTTAACATTACCAGCACACGTATACATTGTCTTAGGGTGTGGGAGCCCTCTCACCACAATATCCTTTTACAATGGACACAAATTTGGCAATGAAAACACACTAAGAACTTTATCAAACAAGATCAAATGATAAAACTTAAACGACACAAGTCACCTTGCATTTGCCAAAGAGTTTTACACAAGTGGAAGGACAAAAATCCTGAAGCCAAGCACGCCTTTGAAGCACCAAAACCTCAATTTTTTATAGTGAAAGAGCATGTACAACAGTGGTTTGAGATAGGGCACTCACACTCTCTCACTTTGCAATGTGTAGCATCAAAGATTCTCTCACACCAAGTGTGAAGCTCACAAGGTGATGACTACACCAAAGTCTCTCCTCACGCATATAGTTTTGGGGTGCTATGTGAGAGCTTGGGATTATTTACAAGAAGGAGAGGGGGCTATTTATAGGTTGGAGACTCCTTATAAATGTTATTAATAACCTTATTTACACGCTAATCAAATCAAGATTAGGATATCTTTTGAATATCAAAACATTACGAGCCTTCTTTGTCTGCTTGATCATAGATGTGGACTCAAAAAAGAGAATTATTGATGGTAGATAAGGTGAAAGTAGAGTTTTAAGGAAGGGGAGAGGGAGAGAGAGAGAGAGTTTTTACTATACACATATCTTGAGGTGAGATGCCTTTTATGGTTTGGTCAATGGCTATTTTGTGTTAGTATGTTAGTGGTTAGTGTTAGTAATCACTAAAAAATTAATGATATATTTACAATGGGTAGAATGAGGTGTGGTTGAAGTAAGATGGTTGAATCAAGTGAGCGAATCCTTGTGATGGTGAATCTTGAAGAAGTTTTGAACTTACTTGTGTAGGTTCTCAAAAATTACTGTCGATCCTCTTCTTCTTCTTCTCTTCTTTCATTGTCGCCGCAAAGGTTGAACACCATGATGAAAATGCTGATGTTGGTTGATGAGAATCCCCAAATAGCAGAGATTAATCATGGTTTTACATGCTAAATTATGTATATAGAGAAAAGGTAAGGGTGGAAGCATGAGTGGGTGGACACCAAAGCTGTCCGGGACATAGATTTTAGGAGAGTGAGGAAGCTCTTTTATGGGAGTGACGTTCAAAAAGTAAAAAATTAAATTATGATTGTGGGCATGTAACAACCCGCTTCTTGTTCTCTTTGTGCAGCTTGTTCTCTGTCTCTCTCTCTCTCTCTCTCTCTCTCTCACACACACACACACACACACACACATTTTTTGTTTTGTCTCTGTAACTCTCTCCATTTCTCTCTCTCTCTCTCTCTCTCTCTCTCTCTCTCTCTCTCTCTCTCTCTCTCTCTCTCTCTCTCTCACACACACACACACACACACACACACACACACACAACTTTAGGTGAAGCTATCAACGTGCAAATTCTATTTGCTGAGCACGGAGAAACATTTCTTGCAACATCAACCAACAAATTAGGAACAGGGTTCCTCTTGGTAAGATTCTGCTTATTTTCTTGTAGCCACTTCTAACTAAACCATAGAATTCAATCTAGTTCATTGATTCATAGCATCTAAATCAATAGTTTTGTGGCCTCCTTCTTCGTAGTTGGAATATGCATGACCATTTTTCTTTCTCTTGATTTGTGGCTGATAGAAGAAATGGTGGAGATTGCATTAGTTGAAGGGGATAATACGAAGCAGGTGTTTTTGCAATATGCATTTTTAATCTCTTTTTGAGTGTTCTTGTTGTAAAAATGTGTCATGCAATATGCATTTTTACTCTCTTTTTGAGTGTTCTTCTTTCTATTAAAATCCCAATGACAAAATTCCAGGGTGCTATGGGATTGTATCAGATCTTGTTGAAGGACTTGAATCTGTATACAATAGCATGCCATGGGAGATGTAATCTAAATCATTTGGATTTTTATGAGCAAACAAGTCTTATCACCCATTTTGTCAATCTTTGTTGGTCCGAATGTGAAACAAAGTGAGCGTTTTGATTGCCAAATATGCCCAAAATGGCTAAAGCAAGGAAGCTCTGGGTTGTTTTCAGCAGATGCAGAGAGCAGGCCTCTACAAATCCCATACCCTATGCTTACGACAAATGTCCAGCATCAAGGATTTTGCAACCAGGCATATGGATTTTGAACGTATTACTAGTACACACACTGAGATTTTGAAAACTGGGCTACTTTATAAAGACACACATGTAGGAAACAACTGAAGAAAAAGTGTGGACTTCTTTCACGGAGTGAAACAAAGGTAGATTAGAAAGACTCCTTACAAACACTGCCTGTAGCATACATGCAGCTCTAACATCGGAGATGGATTAGAGATTAATCCTTCATAATTGAAATAAAGCCAAAAGAGATATTTATATAATGTCACAATGTACAAGATAATTACAAAATTTTGCAATCAGCAAATTTACAAAATGTCACAATCCATGTGCCCAAGCATCAATGTGCCCAAGCGCTATCGTCTAGGCCGTTTGTACCTGGGCTGGTCCCACACCACCTTTGTGGCCTCCTTTTGATCATTGGAGTCCCCCAATGTGTCATGTGCCTCCTTTAGAATCTCGTCCGGGGTCTTCAATTAAACCCGGCCCAATTTGGCACAACTACAGCACTCTAGGTTTTCACTCCCATGTTTATCTATAAAATTTAGAACAATAGATTCCTCTTCACCGGCCCAGGTGCAAAACACATCTCCTCCCCTAGCAACAAAATTTGCTCTATCCTCTGACTATAGGTATTCCCACAGCCATGGGCCGAGCCTGCACGTAAGAAAGGGCCTTTCACCTGTATCAACGTGGGAGCCAAACTTTGGCACATTACATATATTTCCAGTATAAGTAAATAGACACTCGTATGCACTATCATCAACCAATAGAGTATTCTCAGGCCTAAATTGACCAGTAGACATTTTCCAAAAGTCATCCAGATGCTTAAAGAAAACAGGTTTTCTGCCATTGATCTTGTGCCTTTGGAGCACATCACAAGAAGACTGCCCAATGAATCTTGCCATCACTGCGCGTAAACCAGGGAAGCATTCCCGTAAACGAGTCACTAATTTATGCTCCATAACGGAGCTCGAAATGAAGACCTTGAAGTGACTGGCTGCCTACAATAAAACTGCCTTGCATCATGCCACACAAGGAAGTATAGCCATCTAGTCCTCTTGAGCAAAACTTGGGCATAAAGTAGATTCCATGTCAGGAAAAAAAATTCTTCATCCAAATCTACTTTATGAATCAGAAGACCGTTCAAATCCAAAATCAGAGATATAAGAGCATTGCTTACAGTATCTGGGTCATAGTAGTCTTCCTCAGCCACTCCAAGCACCCGGCTTGGATCGTTGCAGTTTGGGAAAGACCATGCTGTTAAGCCAAACTTATATACCTGTTCCAGCTTCATGAAAACCTTTTGTTTCGGCTCCATATACCTTCATAACCTTTTAAACGGGTGATCTGTTACAAGTTTCTTCGGCCTTAACTTGTAAATCGATCTTCATGGTGAACACACTAGCACAACCATCATATCCTGGTGTATTACTGCATTCAATAGAGTGTACATAATGCAGCTAGCTTATTTACAAACATAAGAAACTACATCGCATCTCATTATAATATATCCTTGAAAAAACATAACATTTACAAAGGTGCATCAGGGCTATAACCAGCACCATCTTGGCTGGTAGAAATTGGCCCTGGCCAGAGGAACTTCACCAGCGGGCACATCCCCATGAACTCTCGCACAATCATCCAAGGGTTGGTCAACTACCTGCTTGGAAGCATTGCCAACAAGGACTTCAGCGGCATCCCCACCATCTTGAGAAGCTTCACTAAACAGGCTTTTGTTCCACCTCTTGGATGGTGGCTTTGTCGAACCTTGTTTCCTTTTTCTCGCTTGCGCAAACATGTCTTCTAGAGTGTCTGCACAATCTTCCCCGACATCAAGTGTACGTTTCTCCATGAATGTATCCTTGCCTACATCTTCATTGTTTGCTTTGAGTGCCACTACAGTTGACCTCCTAGGAAAGTTTTGCTTTTGCCTCCCACCTCTTGCAGGCTTTTGTAGTGTTGCCTTGTCCTCTGTGGAATCTCCCTTTGCCTCTCCAACATTATCTTGTCCTTCAAGAATCTTTGCATCTGTAATGGAATCAATGATAAAAAGTAGTAATTACTTTCAAGCTAAGTAGTAATTGTATAGTAGCTAGGAAATAACTGGCTAAAGCTTGCAAATAGTACATGAAACTAGCTGCAAGATAACCTTGCTACCTAATTGGCTGCAAGAAAACCTCGCTGGAGATTCTCCCCAACATTCAAAGTCGATCATAATTTTCATCGAGTGAATTCCAAGTCCACCTAATCTCTTCAATGGAGTGAAGATAGAGGTGCTTGGAACACTATCAACTGTTTTGAGAGGACATAAGGCTGCCAAAAAAGAAAACAAAGTTAAACTTTTGAAAACAATAACCAGCTAGCTAAAAAAGAAAATAGCAACCTAATGCTTTTTAGAAGCTTTCTTCTAGCATGATGTACAATTATTAATGAACAAGAATCAGACAGCTATTAGCAGTTATAGCCTATTACACAAGTAATAGGCTAACTGTATTTTCAATAAGGGAATGAGAAGGTATACCCAACAAACAACTAATAGCTAATGTTGAGCTATTTTACCAGTATGAGGTAGCTATTACCAGCCCATAGCTACTTCATAGCTACCATATACCTATTAAGGAGTTATTATTCTACATAATAGCTGTGTGATAGCTGGTCAAGAGCTCTATGTAGCTATAATAGCTTCTCTAATATCTACTTAAGCTATCTAAATAGTTAGTCAAAATGGACATAGCTATCACCACCTAGCTATTCAAGACATAGCTACCTAATAGCTAGTTAAAAGCTTTCTTCCAACCTATTGTTGAGCTATTTAACAAGAACCAAGTTTCTATTAGCAGTTAATAGCTGTTCCATAGCTATCAAATGGTCTTAAGGATTTTATGGTGTACACAATATCTTTATACAGTTATTAGATAGGTAATAGCTATATTAGTAGCTACCCAATTAAGGCCATAGCTATTACCCTCTAGCTATGAAAGTCGATTGCAGCTAAAAGCTGGTTAAAAGCTTCTTGTAAAACAGCTATAGTCAACTTTGGATAGGTCATAGCTACTTACAAGTTATTGAAGGTAGCTATTGGGCAGCTATCAACAGTTAATAGCTCTTCCATAGCTATCAAAATGGTCTTAATGAATTTATGATCTACACAATAGCTCTATAAAAGGTGGCCAACAACTATTAGAAAGGAAATAGTTGTATTAATAGTTGCTCAATTAAGGCCAAAGCTGTGACCCTCTAACTATCAAAGTCAATTGCAGTTAAAATCTGGTTAAAAGCTTCTTGTCAAACACCTATAACCAACTTTGGATAGGTCATAGCTACTTACAAGCTATTGGAGGCAGCTATTGGGGAACTATTAGCATTTAGAAGTTGTTCCATAGCTATCAAAATGGTCTTAAATGGTTGATGATGTACATGATAGCTTTATATAAGGTAGCCGACAACTATTAGACAGGTAATAGTTGTATTAATAGCTACCCAATTAAGGCCATAGCTATTACCCTCTAGCTATGAAAGTCTATAGCAGCTAAAAGCTGGTTAGAAGCTTCTTGTGAGACAACTTTAGCAAACTTTGGATATTTTATAGCTTGTTAATAGCTACTGGTCAGTTATTACTAGGTGTTAATAGCTAGGCAACATAACACAAGCAACAACTATTGCTATAACCATAACATAAGAAACAATAGCCATTGTACAACATCTATTAAAAAGGCAGTATAGCTATCACTGGCTTATTGGGGACATACCTATTAGGATACCATTGTCTTCTATAGCAGAAGTTGTATTCGCACAAAACATCATCTTAAGAGATGCAATTATCTCTATTCCGCATCCCATTGCCAAGCAAAAGTCATGTAACATGCATAAATTTGCAACACAAAAAAATGTGATAAGGGTGCTTGCATGGTAGCATGCAAAAACCCACCATCATCTCATCTTGAAGACCCATTCTGCAAGTGGTGCATGGATTCTCAATATATATGGGTCCTTGACGTACATGAGGCATAGTAGCAGGTGAGGGAGAGAATAGTGGACCTTTGCCTTGTTGCAACTGAGAAAGATTGTTGCCAACAAAAGCCTCCTGATTTTTAAGTGTTGCCAACAACAGGTTCTTTTGTTGGAGCCACTCCTAGTGTCCAAAGACAAAAAAAAATGAGTCTTAACTCT